>NC_057861.1:499078200-499691057 GCF_019393635.1 Dromiciops gliroides | reverse complement strand
CGCCCCCAGATAACTATAATTTAAGGACGTTTTTCCTAGAAATTGATGCAAGATCTACCTCTCCATTGCTTTTCATCCATGGCTCTTGGTCTTGTCTTTTGCAGTCAAGAAGAATGAATCTAATTCCTCTGCAAAATGAGAGTTCTTCAGATGGCTATTCTGTCCACTGGAGTCTTCTCCAAACTAAACAACTCCAGGTCCTTTATCTCAGGATTTCTTATCCCTTTTTATAGCATGGACCCCAATGTCACATTGAAACATATGGCCACCTTCTCAGAATATTTTTAAATGCGCAAAATAAAGTGCATAGGATTACAAAGAAAATCAATTATACTGAAATGAAGATATAATTTTTTTGCATTCAAGTTCAGGAACCTCCAGGTTAAGAGCCAGGTTAAGGCCCCTGTTTTAAATGATCTTCATGTGATATTATCTCAAGGATTTTCTTTTTTTGTTTTGTTTTTTGGGGGCTGGGGGGTAATGAGGGTTAAGTGACTTGCCCAGGGTCATACAACTAGTAGTGTCAGGTGGCTAAAGTCAAATCTGAACTCAGGTCCTCCTGAATCCAGGGCTGGTGCTTTATCCACTGCACCACCTGGTTGCCCCTTCAAGTCTTTTCACCATCCTAGTCAACCTCCTCTAGACAGTCTTTGGATTATCAATGTCCACCCTAAAATGTGGCACCTTGAACCTAACTCATAACAAATTATGTATTCTAAACAGAGGAGAATACACTGAAACTATTTCTTTACTAGTTCTGAACACTATATTTTTCTTTTTTTTTTCTTTCCTTTTCTTTTTTGGTGGGGCAATAAGGGTTAAGTGACTTGCCCTGGGTCACACAGCTAGTGTCAAGAGTCTGAGGTCGGATTTGAACTGAGGTACTCCTGAATCCAGGGCCGGTGCTTTATCCACTGTGCCACCTAGCTGCCCCTATATTTTTCTTAATATAGTTTTCTCCCTCCATATTACACCGATTCATAGTGAGCTTGTTGTCCCTGTATTTTTTTCCTAGTTGATATTCTGTTTAGCTTACCCTTAGACCTTGAGCATCTTGCACTTTAAAAGCGTTTACTTTTTTTAACCCATGTAAAATTCTACATTCATCAACATTAAATTTCATCTTACTTCATTCAATCTAACATTTTCATCTGTTGGGGAATTTTTGGATCCAGATTCTGTTTTCTAACATATTAGCTGACCCTCCTAGCTTTCTGACATCTGCAAAATTATGTATGTATTCAGACAGCATATAGCCAAAGACAAATCAAATCTCAAGCTATACTACTAAGCAGGAATATTTAAAATTATTTTTACTAGTTAAAAAATTAAAAAATTGATTAGTGGAATAGACTATGTATAAAATATTCAGAAACAAAAGAAAATTCCAAAAACTGGAGTTTCTACAGTACTTTAAGGCTTATAAAATGCTTTTTCTATATATGTTAACTAATTTGATCCTTACAATAACCCTATGAGGTAGATGTTACTATTATCCCCATTTTACAGATGAAAAAACTCCATCTATGACAAAAATAAGTCCCAAATGGATACATGCCCTAGACTAAAAAAAAACACATAACAAAAAAATTATAGCAAGATGGCAGAAGATACTTATTACAACAATAGATAAGGAAAATGTTCTTAAATGAATGAAAATGAATTGATGAAAAAAATACTATGTGCTTGACCCCTGGGGGTGAAGACAGAAAAATCAGTCTCTCTTCTCAAGGAACTCACCTTCTAATTGTGAGGTTGACCAAATTGGGGAAAGAGAGGATCATAGGAGATAAAATGGACAATTTTGTTTAAATGAAATTGAAAGTGTTTTTCCACTAAGAAAATCAATTGTCATTAAAATTAGAAGTGCAACTGTTAACTTTGAAGACATCTTTGTAGTCAATTTCTCTGACAATGGTTGGATATACATGCTATGTAGGGAACTGATTAAAATATATAAGAACAAGATAGATAAATGAATGGTCAGATGATAATAACAAATAGTTTTGAAAAAAAAGAAACAAAGATAGAAAAATGAGGTATCAGAAGCCATATGGATAAATTCTCCAAGTCATTAGTAATAAAAGAAATGCAAATTAGAACAATTCTGTGTTTCTACTATACATCCATCAAAATGACAAACATTGCCTCAAAAAAGGAATTGTTGGAAAGGATGTTGGAGGGCAGGCATACTAATTCACTATTGGTGGAACTATGAATTGGTCCAGCCATTCTGGAAAGCAATTTCAAAATATAGCTCCCAAATTATTAAACTTTTAAATGCTTATTGATTGATTAAACTGTGCATACCCTTTGACCTAGTTGCCCACTAGTAGACATACTACCCCACAAAGAGCTCAAAGAGAGAAAGGATCCATAGGTACAAAAAAATTTCATAGCAGCAGTTTTTATTGTAGCAAAGATCTGAAAACAAAAGGAGGTACCCAAGAATTGGGGAATGGCTGAACAAATTTTGGTATGTGAATATAATGGAATATTATTGCCATGTATTAAATGATAAATGAGATAGGTCCAGAGAAGTCTCAGAAAACTTGCATGAATTGATGCAGTGAAATGAACACAACTAGACAACATTTCACACTATGACTATAAGATTATCAAGGGAAAAAAAAAAACTTTGAATGACTTAAGGACTCTAATCCATGCAGTGACCAACCAGGTCTTCAGTAAAATTATAATAAGCATACTACATGCTTCTTGAAGCAATGAACTAAACTTGCAGAATGAGATATACATTTTCAGACATGAACAACATGTGGCTTCGATTTGCTTGACTAGGCTTATTTATTAAAAAGGAAGGCCTTGGGGGGAAAGGGATTATTGAAGTGAGGAGGGTTACTCATAACGATACAAAAAAAAACCTATCATGAAACCTGTTTTAAAATTCATAGAAGAGAATAGACGTAAAAATTTCAGAGGGAGTTAGATTAGTAAAACAGCTTTGCAACTAATGCAGAAAAAAACCAAGATGTGCACAACAGAGATTCACAGTTTCATACGTAGCTCTCTTTTTCCTGTTCTTTATGCATGGAAATGTTTGTGTTTGTCACAATGTTTGGTACTGGTTTAAAAAAAATTAAGTTGATTCTGATTATTCAGAATATCAAAAAAGTTTTGGTTTTTTTAAAAGAAATGTTATATACCAATTATCCAGTGGATCCATTTTCTTACCATTGCTAGTATTCCCACCATTGATGCAGATCATAGCCCATTCATGATGTCTGCCATTCTGTTTGATTCTTATCTATATCTTTTCATATGCTCACCACAGGGAGTTCATCCAATATACTTAAGACAGGTAGATACTAATGGTTTCCAGGAGCTATCCATTGTACTTCTTTCTTGCTACATGACCAGAAATCCAGATATAAAGATGCATTGCAAAGATATGAAATATTATTAGATATTAAACAGTGAAACCCAAACTTTTAATAGATAAACTTTTGTTTTATAAGAAAACAAAAAAAGGCACAATGGATCCTTTAAGAGCTTTAATACTATTTTCTTGAATACTGGCAGCCAATTTCAAGTCTTTGACCTGCTTATTCTTTTATTAGAGAAAACAAAGAGAGGGACTAGGCACTGGCATAAGAAAATTAAATTACCAAAGATTTATGACTGTCTTATCTTATTCTTCTTAGTCATGGGAATGACTCAGTATTTCCTTCCTATGTTTGTATCTTTGGTATCTCTCTCCGCAAGCCATGTGCTGTGCTTGCTGGTGAGTGTCTTTTTAAAAAGGTTTTTAATAAGAACATTTCCCTCAGAATAGAAGTTGCAGAGACAGTAACTCTGAGCAGCAGTTTTAAAAGAGAAACAGCATCTCAGAGACTTGACTCTCACAGTCCTTTTATTATCGGTTGTTTATATAGTTTTGGTTTATGAAACAAAACCTTGTTGATTTGGAAAGCTTCCAATAATCAGTATTTTATTTGGGAACTTCCCTTTGTTTATTTAAAGAATATCACTGATGAACAGAATCCTACGCAAACCAAGAGAAAAACATTAATGCTTATGGGTCTAGGAAAGATAGGTGAAAAGGTTGTGTATTTTGGAGGCATCTCAATAATTCTGGCTTATGCTCTAACCAGGATTTCCCCCTGGAAACATCAGGATTTGTTTTTTCTAAGCTCTTCCTTGTAATATTCAGTTCCTTTGTAGCCTCCACAGCCACTGTCTAGAAGAATAAATTTTGTAAAGGGGTCCACAATTACCACCAACATCAACATCAACTACCAACCAACTGCCACCAATGAGGCAGGGCATTGTGAGGGTAAAACAGAGGGCAGCCTCTGCCAAGTAGGAAGGGCTTATCTGACCTACCCTCTCTCCTCAGACTCTGATGAAGGTCTCAGGCCACTGGCTTTGCTAGAGAGATAGAGAAAAAGAAGAGAGGAAGGGAGGGAGGGAAAGAGGGAAAGGGAGAAGGAGAGAGACAGAGTCCTTAAGCTTGTAAAGTTCCTCTAAGTTTGAACCCCCCCCCAAGTAGAGAAAGAATTCCCAGTTGCTAGGGACTAGATCAAACCATCCCTATTGTGAACTTCAATTGCCCTATCACTTATTCCAGACTTACATCAACCCCCTTCCCACATCAAACAAGGAAAGAACTCAGGGCTTCTAAAGAATCAACCCCTTTCCTTCAGATTTCCACAGTCTATCAGATCAGCAGCCTTCAGCAAAGGCAAGGTCTGGGCTTGTTCCTCCTCATTGTGGCTCTGTGCCTCATCATCCTTTGTTTCCAGAAGATCTAATGCTCCTTGGGTCCAGAATTCCCTGCCATACTCATTTCTCTTCCATGGTCTGTCACTCCACACACCAATCCCTCCAGGTTCTCTGGGTCTAGGCCATCTCACTCTTGTTCTGTGACTTCCCGTACAGTTCAGCATCACCCAGTCTCTCCCTGGGATTGAGCCTTGTAGACTCTGTAACTATGTGGCATCTGTAACTTCTGTGTACTTCCTACTGCTGCTACACTGCTGTTTCCTTAGTTACAGTTCTATTCTACTAAAGCAACTTTGCGGCCAACAGGCATGAGGACCATTCAGCACATCTCCATCTATTTCATTAGTCAGGCCCACAATTCTACCTGGATGGCACACAAAAGAGCTGCTCAAGCAGTCGTCAAGACCTTTGGAGCACCCTACCCGTTGGTACCCAGTTCTTACTTTTATCTAAGTTAGGGCAATTAAATTTCATTCACCTCTTCCCAGACTCAGAAGTCAGGGAGTGTGCTGCTATTCTCTAGTCACCACATTGTTGTGCTCCATTTCATGCTAGAGAAAAAATATTTGCAATCCTTTCCATTAGACTTTCCAATTTCTATCACTTCCCCCATCCCCAGATGTGTACAGTTAGGCTATGCAAATTATCCTAAGGCCAATAGAACACTAGAGATACCAAAGAAAGAAGGGCCACAGTTAGCAGTCACTATTAGAAGCCCTACCACAACTGCAAAGGCCCATGTCCCCATTATGCTTATTATTAATAGAGAAGTCCCTTTGGATTCCCAAAGTAATACTTTAATAAAAGTGATTGAACAAGTGATCCATCCTTAGAATTAATACTATTTTGATGCTGGAGGGATGAGATCAGAAAAATAAAAGATGAAGAAAGTCAGCACTTTCCTGCTTAACATATTAAAAGGAAAGATGACACAAATAGCCCATATTCTACGAAATGATTCAGCCCTGTTATTTCCCTAGTATAAGTGTATGGTATTGTTCTAGCTCAGCTTCCTATGACAAAGTCAATGAGGATAGAGACTGTGCCCATGATGAAAGTCATGTATACCCAAAAGGTAACAAGTCATTGATTAGTACAGCTACTCTCTGATGGAAAGCATAACTATAATCCAAACACTTTCTTGTTTGGAAATAGTTTCCATGAAGAGCCAGCTGTAAGGAACAGATGATGGGCTGAGAGTATTGCTTTATGTACTGATATTCATGATGACTCAGTGTACAGAGGGATTCAGACTCCCACCAAGATGGGAGGGAATTGTGTTACCTGCTTGCCCTAGATGTTCCATAGAATGGGCAGCCTGCCTTTTGATTCTCCAGGGCTTTGGCCAGGTCTGACTATGAACCTGCTAATTTCCTTTGCTATACCTAAATCTGGAGTGAGAAAGTACTCTCTTCCTCCTAAAGGAAGAAAGAAAGAGAACATTTAGTAAGCACATACTATGTGCCAGGTTCCATGCTAAGTGCTTTGCAAATATCTCATTTGTTCTTCACCATGAGGTAGGTACAATTGTTATCCCCATTTTACAGATGAGAAAAAAATGAAGAAGGCAAAGGTTAAGTGACTTGTGCAGGGTCACACAGCAAATAAGTGTCTGAGGTCAGATTTGAACTAAGCTCTTCCTGAGTCCAGACCCAGTAATGAGCATAGTAAGGATTTAGATAAGTAGGATAAGGAAAACAAAGCTAAAGGTGGGTAAAAGTCAAGAAAATAAGGTTATAAAAAAGGAGAGAGTGTCCAGAAGTCATAGTTCTTGTTTTGCAACTGCCTAAGAGACTCCCAGGCTGACATAATATTAAACATTTGGGGATAAAAAATAATTACAAGGGGCAGCTAGGTGGCGCAGTGGATAAAGCACCAGCCCTGGATTCAGGATGACCAGAGTTCAAATCTGGCCTCAGACACTTGACACTTACCAGCTGTGTGACCCTGGGCAAGTCACTTAACCCCAATTGCCACACCAAAAAAAAAAAATTACAGGAAAAGAGGTTGTCATTTCTTTGACCTGGTGAGACAAGAAGGTACTAGATGTTTATGAGGATCTCACTGTGAGAGAGACACAGAGTGAGACAAAAGGAGAGCATCATGCCATCACTGCAACTGCAATTTGGTTTGGTTTTGCATCCTGCATTCTTGGTTACTATATCCTTTCATGATTCCCAGGAAATGGGCAATTGGCACGATTACTGCCTAACTAAGTGTTTATTCCAAGCCAAATCTAACTGTGGAGAACCTTCTCTTCTAATTCATCTAAAAGTCTCAGCTTAGCTTTTGAAGTGCTAAGCATCCCCATCTTTGACTCTTCCTGTATGAAATCTCTTAGAATCTTCAGTTACTACATACACATGCCATACTTGTATCCTGTTTCTTGCTTTTTCTCATCCTATTGCCTCAACCTGGAATGTGTTCACCTGCTCTTGCCTATTCTGCAAAGGCCAGTGACAATTCCACTTCTTCTAGGCCATTTTTTTTCTGACAAAACTCCAGCCCACAATGACCTCTTCCTTTTCCAAACTACTACAGCTCTCTTTCTATATACTACCACTCATTTTATTGTTTTATCATTTGCTATATGGTATCTAACTATTTCTTTTTGTATGTTGAGCTTCTAAAGGTGATTAAAACTTCTTTGGGAGTAAGGACCATGTCTTTGATTTCTTTTTATCCTATATAAAGAATATATATATAATTTGTATTATATATAGAAATATATAATATGTTATAACATATAACATGATATTATATATAGAATTACATGTGATATATATAATTATATATAGAATCACATATAATATATATATAATTACATATAATATTATATACTCGTTTATATTATATGCAATATAATTTCTATAAACAATATCCTAATCTTTTTTATCTTCTGTAGTAGCTAGAATAGTACTGAGTATGTTGTAGGTACTCAAATAAATACCTAGTGAATTTTAATTAGATGGGATTAGTATTATATCTCATCTCACAATGGAAATCATAATTCTGTCCACTCAGATGTAGTCAGATGGCATGAGACATAATTCTATCTCACTTTTCCAGATGATTGGAAACTATCCCAATACAAGTATGCACACAGACACAGATGAAAGATAAACTAACAGTTGGGGAAGTCTAATTTTTTTAAAATCTCAAATAATTTTATTTCCATTTTTTGCTTACTCCCAATTCTGACTTTAAAAAACACTTTTGTTCAACAGTAATGGTAGAAAATAGGATGGTGCGACATTGTATTTCTTAGCATCATATATTGCAACAACCCAGCGTGACTATTCCAAAGAATTGCTGAAATGTCAGTGGTTAAGTGGGAATGTATATTTAGAACTAGATGGGACCTTAGTGATTATTAACTGCAGCCTTCCCCCCTTTTTTTTAACATTTTAGGGAACTGAGAATTGGGGAAATGAAGTGAGTTGCACAGGATCACACATTGAGATATTAGAAACAACCAGAAACAACAGAGTATTAAAGAAAGATTGGGGCAGCTAGGTGGCACAGTGGATAGAATGCTGGCCTTGTAGTCAGGAGGATCTGAGTTCAAATCTAGCCTCAGATACCTACTGTCTGTGTGACCCTGGGCAAGTCACTTGACCCAGTTTGCCTCAGATTCTTCATCTATAAAACAAGTTGGAGAAGGAAATGACCAACAACTCCAGCATCTTTGCCAAGAAAACCCCATATGTAGTCACAAAGAGTTGGGCATGGCTGAAACAACTGAACAACAAAAATAAAGATATCTCAGAAGTTCTGCCAGCCTCAGACCATTCACATGGCATTTGCCACAATCTGTTTTCTAGTATAGTTATTTATGTACATGACATACATGTCAAGGTGGATGGAGGGCTGGCCTTGGAGTCAGGAAGACCAAGATTCAGGTCCTGCCTCTGACACATAATGACTGTGTCATGCTGGGAAGATTGTTTAATCTCTCAATGCCTTGCTGCCAGTGCCACTGCTACTACCACCACCTCCCCTCCCACCAGCAATTCTCCAAGATTCCAACTGGCAAAGAAGTTACTAATCTGTATTACAGAGGGCATTTCCTCACCAGAAATTCCCTATACCTTGGAAATCACAGGTCCTGATCAAAATTTTGAAATGTTTGTGACATCTTAATGAGATTATTTTTTAAAAAGTCAGGGATAGGCATTTACTCTTCTTTTTTTTTTTCTTCCTTCCCACAGCACAGTTCTTTGTATATAGTGGATTCAACATGTGTTGAATAAATGAAGTTTTCAATAGATTTCACACAAATGTTGGTATGATCAGAGGAACTGAACAGACAACTTGCAAGAGTAAAGAAAAGAGATTGTAGAGAAAGATGACAAAGTATAATTCAAGCACTGAATAAGGAATGGAGGTGGAGGAGGTGGGATAGAAAATCATAGACCAGAGGGAACTTTGGGTAGGTTTATTCTTTGTTCTGAATTCATACACTCACAAAGCAGTTTTCTGAATGTAATTTCATTCCCCTATTAACATTTTCCCCACTGGAAAGAAAATGTGATGGCATATTGAAAGGCATTGTGGTTTATTTGGCCAATCCTATTTTTAAGGAGTTGTTTTCTTTGGTAAATTTTGTACACCTTTTTCCATTTTTTGTTCCTCTTTTACAGAGCTGTTGACTCTTATGTCATGATTCTCTCACATAACTCTCATTTCTTTTCCCAATTTTTCTTCTACCTCTTTTATTTGATTTTTTAAATCCTTTTTGAGCTTTTCCAGAAGTTCTTTTTGGGCCTGAGACCAATTCCCATTTTTCTTTGAGACTTCACATGTAGCCACTCAGTCATTGCTGTCCTCTTCTGGGTTTATGTTTTGATCTTCCCTGCCATCATAGTATCTTTCTATGGTCAGGTTCTTTTGTTTTGTTTTAGTTTGGTTTTTTGCTCATTTTCCCAGCCTATTTCATGATTTTTAATTTTATGTTAAAGTTGGGCTCTGCTTCTGTGGTAGAGGGAGTATTGTTACAAGCTTCTTGTTCTGAGGGCACAGGGCCTTGCCAGTGGCCTGCTCCATATTAGGGCTTGGGGAGCACTGGGGCCTGGGGACTTGCCACTGACCTGCTGCACCAGGGGAACAGTGCTTCACTGTTGACCTATTCCAGGGTTTGGGGCCTTGCTGCTAGTTTGCTATAGTGTGACCTGCTGCTGGCTTGCCTGGACTCCACATGCACTGGACTACACTTCCCTTTTACCCAAATGAGACAGACCTTTCCTGCTGATTTAAGTTGTTTTGGGCTGGAAATCATTTCACCTTGTTCTTTTGTTGATTCTGCAACCCCCAAATTTGTTTTGAGGCATTATTTTATAGTCATTTGGAGGCAAATTTGGGAGCATTCTGGTGAGTCCTTGCCTTATTCTGCTATCTTGGGTCTGCCCTTCAACATCATGATTCAGTGAGAAAGTTTTGCTAAAAAGCCTGTTTTCTAGTCCAAGAGGCAATGTGGGATTGGCATAGTGGGGAGACTGTTCGAATTGGAGTCAGAAAGGCCTCAGTTAAAATCACTTCACAGATACTTATTAGCTCCATGAACATATGCAAATTATTGCAACTTTTGGGATCTCAGTTTCCTCTTCTGCAAAATACAGCAGTTGTAATCAATGACCTCTAAGGTTCTTTCTAACCCTAAATTTGTGGTCCTATTCTGTCCTTTATTGGTTCTGTGACACTATGAAAAAGTCACTTAATTTCTCTGAATCTCAATTTCCTCATCTGAAAAAGAAGGCTGATCATCTATGCCCCAACTATTTCACAAGATTATTGTAAGGATAAAATTAGAAAAGTTATATTAAAGATCTTTGAAATTTCTCAAATGCTACATGCACAGAGACACAATCAAGCTATTATGGCGGTCTGTGGAGAAGTTATTTTTCTCATTGAAATATATTAGAATATTTCACATTGCATTTCAATGAAGTGATTCAGATTTTCCTGGATCTGATTATTCCTCACCACTTAGAGTCCAGAGGTACAGAACTAAGAGATATAACTGGGTCACAGAATGGCATCAACAATCTCCATCAAGACTTTTCTTTAAAATCTCATCATTTGATGTGTTCCTTAAGAATAGGAACTGTTTTGTACTAGTGTTTGTATCACCAGCACCTGGCAAAGAGCCTGTCACATAGTAGGAGCTTAATAAATGCTGGTTGGATTTAATTTCTTGCTCCTCAGCTCACTTTTCATAACTGTACAATCATGCAGTTAATTAACTAGCATTTATTAAGCACCTACTATGCACAAAGCATAAAAATACAAAGAATTAAATAATCTCTATTCATAAGGGACTGACATTCTAACAGGGCAGATAATAAGTGCATATGTAAATATATACAAAATAGAGAATAAATGCAAAATGAATACAAGATTATCAGAGAACAAGGGAACTAGCAATTGGGGACATCAGGAAATGCTTTTTAGAGAAGGTAGCATTTGTTGCTGTTGTTTTTCCTTTGTTCTTGAAGAGGACCATGACATGTGGGTGATGTCATGACTTGCAGTGAATTGGATTTAAGTGATGGAGGGCAGTGCAAGGTCACCAACCTCACTTTCTCCTCCAGAGCCATCTGGGTCCAGTGACAAGATATTCATCAGGAGGACTAGAGATGACCCTGGATATTTAAGGCAATTGAGGTTAAGTGACTCGACCAGGGTCACACAGCTAGTAAGTGTCTGAGGTGAGATTTGAACTCTGGTCCTCCCAAGTTCAGGGCCAGTGCTTTCTCCACTGCACCACCTAGCTGCCCCTAGGCATCATTTAAGTCGTCTCTTGAGGGAAGAGAGAGACCCCATGAGGTGGAGATAAGGGGAGAACACATTCTAGGAATAGGGTCAACCAGTACAAAGGTAGGGTTATGAAAGATGCTGTGCCATATGTGAGGAATGGAGGCCAGTTAGTCAGGACTGTAGAAGGTGGGAAGAAGAATCATAAAATGAGACTAGAAAGAGAGTTTGGATGCAATTTTTAAGAGAAGAATAAAGGTGTTTATAGTTTATCCTAGAGGCAATAGGAAGTCATTAGATTTTACTCAGTAGGGGAGTGGCACAGTCAGATCTGAGGTTTAGGGAAATCACTTTGGTGGCTGTACTGAAGATAGATTGGGGTAGGGATACACTTGATAGATAAGACCAGTGAGGAGACTGTTTCAGTAATATAGACAAGAGGCGATAAATAACTTGAACAAAGTTCATGGTTGTATTATTAGAGAGAAAGGATTAACAAGAGATATTGTGGAGGTAGAAATGGTAAAATTCAA
Organism: Dromiciops gliroides; assembly: GCF_019393635.1. Classification (NCBI taxonomy): domain Eukaryota; kingdom Metazoa; phylum Chordata; class Mammalia; order Microbiotheria; family Microbiotheriidae; genus Dromiciops; species Dromiciops gliroides. The sequence goes on along the minus strand of NC_057861.1, from coordinate 499,679,028 downwards.
CAACTGATTTGGCTTTGTGATATAAAGATTGATGAGTTGAAGTCAATATTGAGCTTATAGACCTAAGAGACTAGGAAATATTGGTACCTTAGGCAGAAAGAGGGAATCTCAGAAGAGAGTAGACTTTGGAACAGAGTTAGGTCAGAACAGAATCTTAGTAACACCCATGGTTCGGGGGCACAATAGGGGTAATGAGTCAACAAAATGGCTGGTAAGAAAAGAAATAGGAGAAAGTAGGGTCACAAAAACCCAGAGAGGAGAAGGTAAGAGGAGAAGATGATCAGTAGTTTTGAAGGTAGCCCAGAAGTCAAGAAAGATGAGGACAGAGGAAAAGAACATCAGATTTGGCCATTAAGAGATCACAGGTGGAGCAGTTGTTGGTGCAGTGGATAGAGCACCTGCCATGGATTCAGGAGTCCCTGAGTTCAAATCCACCCCAGAAACTTGACACTTACTAGCTGTGTGACCCTGGGCAAGTCACTTAACCCCAATTGTCTCACACAAAAAAAGAGATCACAGGTAATTTTGGAGAGAGTAGCTTCAGTTGACTAGTAAGGTAAGAAGCTGGATGGCAAAGGGGAGGGGGTGGGAACTGAGAAAAGAAGTAGCAGCAATGAATACTAATAACTTTTTCTAAGAGGTAGGCTGAGAAAAGGGGATGATATATAGAACAATAACTTGAAAAAGATGGTTGGGTCTAGTGAAGAGTTTTTAAGATTGAGAGAGAGACTAGGGAATGTTGGAAGGCAATAGAGAAAACACTAGTAGATAGGGAGAGATTGAAGATTAGAGAGAGGGAATTATTGAGGGAGCATCTGCTACAGAAGATAAGAAGTGGTATGATAAAGACACATGTAGAGTGATTGATCTTGACAAGGATAAAAGCTACCTAAATCATCAGAGATTGAGGGGAAAGAGGTGAAGATAAGATATGATATCAAAGGTTTTTAAGAGAAAGGTAGAAGAGGGAGCTCTTTGGAAATATCCTTGATTTTCTCAATAAAGCAAGAGACAAGGTCCTCAGCTGAGTGAGAATGAGGAGGAACAAGTGCAGGAGACATGAGGAGAGAAGAGAAGGTTTGTAATACCTTCTTTAGGGAATGAGATACAGAATAAATTAGAGAGCCATGAAAGGATTGAATTACATGAAAGAAGTATACCAAATCGGGGCAGCTCGGTGATGCAGTGAATAGAGCACTGGGCTTGGAATCAGGAAAACTCCTCCTCTTGAGTTCAAATCTCATCTCATACACTTAATATCTGTGTGACCTTGAGTAAATCACTTCACCCTATTTGCCTCAGTTTTTTCATCTGTAAAATGAACTGGAAAAGGAAATGGCAAACCACTCCAGTATCTTTGCCAAGAAAACCCCAAAAGGGGTCACAAAGAGTTGGACATGACTAAAATGACTCAACTACAAAAGTGTACCAAATCAGCTCAGTTGGCTCACTATAAATTTACATGTTTGGTGGGAACATATTTGTAAACAAGACCCCCTGGTCTATAGCAAGGGTACTAATCTTTTTGGTTGTGTCATGGATTCCTTTGGCAATCTGGTGAAGTCTGTGAAGGTAATGTTTTTAAATGCACAAAATACAAAGGATTACAAAAGAAATCCATTATATTCAAATAAAGATATATACATATACACATGTGTGTATATATACATATATGTTTATATACGTGTGCATATACACATACATATAATATATACCTATACACAAATACATATACATGCACATACACATCTCATATACATACACATATATACATACATACATATATATATATATATTTCCCCCCCCATCCAAGTTCATAAATGCTCTGAAATTTATGAATTCCCAGGGAAGAACTGCTGGTTTACAACCTATCAGAGTCTAATGGAGGGGAAATGCTGACATAGACCTTTCTATTAACCCTGAAAGAGAACATTTCCCTCTCTCTTAGGAGAGCCAGCAAATCATGCTTTTATGCACATGATGGCTCATAGGCAGGTTCTTCCAAAAGGATGGTTGGTAGAAAGTCATTTTCTGTATACTGTAAGAATTAGTGCTCTTTACAGACACATTTCCCTAGTTGTCCCACACATAAGGACACTTTATACATAAACACATTCTATTTCACTATCTCTAGGAGGATCTATTGTATTTTGGGGGGGGGGGGTAGGGCAATGAGGGTTAAGTGACTTGCCCAAGGTCACACAGCTAGTAAGTGTCAAGTGTCTGAGGCCGGATTTGAACTCAGGTACTCCTGATTCCAGGGCCGGTGCTCTATCCACTGCGCCACCTAGCTGCCCCGATCTATTGTATTTTTAAGGGGAATGTTCATCTTCTTCCTTAATAAGCAACAACCAAATCAATAACCAATTGGTGACATATTTTTTGTGGACCATCTGCTGTGAATCAACTAGGTTCATGCCACTATTTGGGGGTCTGTGTTAGGCTTGCATTCCATATTGTGGGTAGGTACAAAATAACCTAAGGATGGCCTTTTAATTCAGGTAGTTAGGGAAAAAAATATATTTCTGCAAAATTTATAAGGAGTTGAGTAAAACAACATTAAAGTAGAAGCGAATATAATACAAATGCTCAGAGGATCATTTTATCAGTGACTTTTCAATGTGTACAGTGAATTTTAATATTTTACAGTCAATTTGATTTAGAATAGTGCAAATTTTATAGGCTAAATACAAATCTGAGGGGCCTCCAAATTACGAAAACCAATTGAAAAGTTGTCTGTCCTGCTTAAAAGCATTGAGACAAGTTTTCACTTTCATATGACTACAGTATGTTCCTATTAACCAAAGTGGAAAAATTGCACTCAAAAGAACTTGAAGTAATATGAAGAATTAATTAGATAGGAAGAAGACTAGGACCAAGCGACTTTGGATGGAGAAGGCAATCAGTGCATCGCTAGCTTCTTACAACTTGGGGCCACAGAACTTGCTATTTAGCTATGGATTTCTAGGACTAATCTCCCAGAGCGCCATACATAATTAAACAAGTCATAAGACTTAATCTCGTTTTCTTTAAACACAGCTGAAAGCATAGATCTGACATCTGATTTTCTTTCTTTTCAAAGTTGACCTGCTCAAGTTCTGTTGTATGGAACTGAGGTTGGTTTGTTGGGGTTTTTGTTTTGTTTTGTTTTTTTATTTTTTTTTAACGGGGCAATGGGGTTAAGTGACTTGCCCAGGGTCACACAGCTAGTAAGTGTCAAGTGTCTGAGGCCAGTTTTGAACTCAGGAACTCCTGAATCCAGGGCCGGTGCTTTATCCACTGTGCCACCTAGCTGCCCCTGTTGGGTTTTTATTTTTATTTTGGTTTTTAAATTTTTTTTTCTTTGCTGTAAAGCAGGAGTTCTTAACCTTTTTATGTCAAAGACCCCCCCTTTGAAAGTCTAGGAAAGCCTATGAACCTCTCCTCAGAATAATGTTTCTAAATTAATAAAACACATAGGACTACAAAGGAAACCAATTATGTTAAAATCTATTTATTAAAATATTTTTTAAAAAAACCAAATTCATGGACTTCCTGAAATCCAATTCTCAGTCTGCAGACCCCAGATTAAGAACTCCTGTTCCAAAGCAATATTACATTAAACACATAATGTTAAAGGAGATTTTTAGGAGATTTAAAAAAAAAATACTAAGATGGTTATGTACTGTCCTTTCCTGCCTACAATGTATTTCTTGAAACAAAATATTGCAGGTATAATGGTTACCTTCGCAGATAATTCTTCTGTCAAAAAATATAATTTTATCTGTTGTGAGGCTTTTTAAAATGACCATACTATTTCCTTCCAAACCTAAAAACCTAAAAGATATACTGTCTCTACTATTTACACTAAAATTAATATTACAAGAAATATTTTCTTACTGTGGTTTCATCACATGCAAACATAATTAAAACATGATAGCTATAAGAATGTCTCTTGGGTACTGGTCTCTGGGTTTGGACACTTGGAATAAACAAACAATTCACTTGGTAGTAAAACAAAAGGAAAAGAGTTCCCCTCCCCCAAATGGTCTTTCCCCCCCTAATTTTTTTTTAAATAGTGAACCTTATTTTTCAAAATCTGCTCTTTGTTGCCATAGTGATAGATTCCCAGTATGAAATTATATCATGCTGGCTTTCTTTCAGGTTTCTGCAACACTCAATAACCACCCACCCCTCTTTCATACCATTAGAATTGTGCAGGCATTGAACACCTTGACAATTTCACTTTTCTTCAGATGAAATAGGAAATTTGGGGAGAAGGGGTGAAATGCTAAAGAAGCTTGAACCCTGACCTATGCGTCAGAAGGCCTAGGTGCAAGTACCAGCTCTGCTCCTTATTAGATGTCACTTTTGACGAATCACTTCATCAATCTGAATCCCAGTTTCCCCATCAATAAAAGAAGGGTATTATGGCTGACCTGTGTATCTTCCAGGGTTGTTAGAATGTGTATTTGAAAGTACTTTTGCAGAGTACTATATAAATATAAGGTATTATTATGTTGATGACTATGAAGAATTAGAGAAAATGTAAAGGGGAGGCAAAAGGTAAATTTCAGAAAGAGACACTTACAATAGAAAATTATCCCCACCTCAAATGTCTTTGTCCAATTTCTCTCTAGAGCAATGTACCTCCCAATGTACCTCAACCTCACAGCCTTTTAATACAATGCAACAATATGATCCTGTCCAGGAAAAATTGTGATTCAGTATAAAATATCTGCAATTGGGAAATCAAAAAAAATTATAGCATGTGTTAGATTGAAATTGACAGATCGCTTTCAGAGGAAGAGTTGAAATTTAAGTTAGATAAAATGGAAATGTATTGGGATAACACTTAGAATGATGGGGCTGGGAACTCAAAGTAAGGAATTCAAGATCCTTTGGTTCATTTCCACAATGTATTAAATGGATAGAGAAACAGCATGGGGTAATATATCTCTTACCTTGGAGAGCTGGCATTAAGGTTAGAAAGATATAGTGTAATAGGAGCAAAATCTATCCACCATGTAGGCTGGTCTGATTCTTTTCCTTAAAAGGTATTGAAACTATCTTCAAAACTTAATTGGCAGGGCAGCTAGGTGGCACAGTGGATAGAGCACAGGCCCTGGATTCAGGAGTACCTGAGTTCAAATCTGGCCTCAGACACTTAACACTTACTAGCTGTGTGACCCTGGGCAAGTCACTTAACCCCAATTGCCTCACTAAAACAAAACAAAACAACAACAACAAAAAACTTAATTGGCTCAGGGAACTAAAGGTTAGGCCAATTGTGTCTCTTCCTGTTTTCCTGAGTTAAAAAGCCACAGTGAGCTCCAGCCTCTCTTTGATAGATGTCTGATAGACCACCATAGATAACCCAGAGACAGGGGAACCACATTCAGCTAAGTCAGTGTTTTCCTTACTGCATATCCTTACTGACTATCCTTTCCCTTTATGACTAAGTGTATTTCCTTTTTGGGCAGCTAGGTGGTATAAAGGATAGAGTTTCAGGCTTGGAATCAGGGAGATTCATCTTCCTAAGTTCATATTTGGCCTCAGACACTTACATAGCTATGTGACCCTGAGCAAGTAACTTAACCCTGTTTGCCTCAATTTCCTCATCTGTAAAAGGATATGGAGAAGGAAATGGCAAATCACAAGTCACGAGTTGGACGAGATTGAAAAATGACTGAACAACAAATCTCCTTTTATTGTTTAATGACCTACAATATATGATTTTATTCCACTATTGGACCTAAACTACCAAAAGAATGCTCTGAGTCAGACAAAGCCATAATACTATAGTTAAGTCCCATGTCTATAAATTGGCTATGTGACCCTGGGGAAATCAAGGAACCTCTCAGTGATTTGGGTAACTCCCTAAGATGATAGGTTGTAGAGAAACAGTTGGCCTGCACTGGTTAAAGAAATTTTCTCATCAGGAAATTCTCCTTAAATCAGCAAAACCACAGATCCAGTCCCTAGCCCTAGCCCTATCTTTGTTTCTATCCCTATCCCTATTAGTGGAGCTCTGTACTAGGCAATAGAGAGATAAAAAATATTAAATAACAGATGGGCCCTGTCCTCATGGAGATTACAATGAAATCAGGATAAGAAAAACCACTTCACTGAGTTTTATCTGTCCTCATTAACATGCCTGTATTCCATCCAGTGGACTCAGAATACAACCTAATGTGCTACGGGCCTTCTCTCTCTTTACATTGTTTTGGAGGAGAGAGTAAGGTTGATGACTGTGCACAGCTCTGCCTCACTTATATCCAATTCATACACAAGACAAGATTTCACTGAGGTGATGTCATTGGTCCTCTTCAAGAAAGAAGGATGAAGAACAATAGTTGCAGCACAGATAATACCATAGCATGTGGTTATTCTTGTCTGATGACACATGACCAGCCTACCTCCTTTTGTGGTCAGCCATCTCTTTAATGACATCCTTTATGCCCTGGCCATCTCTTGCCCAATTCTTGGTTGGTAAAATGTTGCAGCTTCCTCCCACCCACTATGGGCTCCTGCTTTGGAAGTCCCTCAACTTTTATTCTTTGGAGATTATAGCATCCCGTGACTCATAGTCATATACTGACAAAAATACAGGTAACTATAATATGCATTACATAAGTGCATTAGAGATGGAAAAAATGATGTGGAAAGTCATGAAGAAAGGCTATTACAGGGGGATCAGAGAAGGCTTGCTGGAAGATGCGGGGTTTGAGTTGTAGTTTAAAGATGGTTCAGAATTCAAGAGAAAAAGAAGACGGAGGACATTGCAGGAATAGAGAATAGCATGAGAAAAGGCATGTAAGGAGGAAAGTACAGAAAATATTTAGGTAACAAAGATTATTCATCCTTGTTTAATCATCAAATCCATAGAGAATTAATGTGAAAGGAGGCTGGAAAGGGAAGGTGACATAGGATTGTGATAGGGTCTGAATATTGAATAAAGAAATATAAACTCTACCAAAAATATAATAGAGCACCACTGAGGACCTAACTGGCCATCTCTACTCACAAAGGAGATGGGTCTAACAGTAGCAGGAGGTATATACTGGAGAGTTTGTGCTTCTATGGCCTTAGACTAGCAAATTCAGTGGATTATCTCTGCCCAAATCTACACAGCCTGTGAAGATTTTCAAACATGAATAATGGGGTCCTGGTCAAAGAAAATATAGTTTCAACTAAGGTAGCTGAAGGTATGAAGAAATTATAGACTTGCATTGCTATTTGCTGAGTGCTACTGGTTGTGTGCACAAATTATAAGGTGTTAATGGAGCTACACCTCTCTAGCACAAATGTGCTTTCTGAATGCTTTCTAGGGGGGAATGTAGGCCTACTGCACTTCCACCTCAGAGAATCAAGACAATACCAAAATCGGGCACCTGGATGTTGTTATTGTGTTTGAGTCTGAAATTTCCAGGAATTTGCATGTTAAATCAAATACTTTCCCTAAAATGAATTTAGTTCCATGCTTTTCATTGTACTAACTAGTAATTAAGTCAAAGAAGTGTGTTTTTTCTTTGGTCAGGGACCATTATTGAATGGAATTTTAAGCCATTTTAAAATAGAATCATGAAAGGTTAGATCTGTAAAGAGCCTTTGAAATAATTTAGACTAACTCCCTCATTTTACCAATGAGGAAATCAATATCCAGGAGGATAAACTGCCCAAGGTCCCTAGGCTAGTTAGGAGCAGAGCTAGGAATTAAGAAACCATGTCTCCTAATTTCCCTTCCTCTTTCTACCATGCCACTACAAACTATTTTGTACTTCAGAACAAAAATTTTGACTTCGGCAATAAAAATAACTCATTGATATTCTTTGCATATAACTCTTCGTCTTTCAGCTCTAGACATTTTCATGGGCTGTCCCTTATACCTGAAACCCTTTGTCATCATCTCAGCCTCCTGTCAACCTCTGTTTCCTCTAAGTCTCCACTCATTCCCATTTTCTACAAGGGTCCTTTCCTCATCCTCCTTAACCGGGGTCCCTTCCCTTTCCAATTTATCTTGAATATATCTTGTTTGTCCATAGTTGTTTATATGTTTTCTATTGCATTAGACTTTGACATACTTGGGACTGTTCCGTTGCATTCCTTTGTATCATCAGTGATTTCACTGTGCCTAGCACATAGTAGGTGCTTAATAAATGCTTGTTCATGACTTAATTTGAGGTAGTGAACAAATTAATATTTTTAATATAAAAGTATACTTATTACAATAAAAATGATGTAAAGCAGTATATGTAAACAATGTTGTTTGTCCTTTGTTCTCGAAGAGGACCATGACATCAGGGAGGTAATGTAATGACTTGCAGTGAATTGGATTTAAGTGAGGGAGTGTTGTGCAAAGTCACCAGCCTCACTCTCCCCTCCAGAGCCATCTAGGTCCAGTGGCAAGATATACATTAGGATGGGGCAGCTAGGTGGCACAGTGGATAGAGCACTGGCCCTGGAGTCAGGAGGACCTGAGTTCAAATGTAGCCTTAGACACTTAACACTTACTAGCTGTATGACCCTGGGCAAGTCACTTAACCCCAGTTGCCTCACCAAAAAAAAAAAAAAAAAGAAAGAAAATCCAGCTTCAGACACTTGACACTTACTAGCTGTGTGACCCTGGTCAAGTGACTTAACTCTCGTTGCCCTGAGGGAAAAAAAAGATATACATCAGGATGACTGGAGGTATCCCTGGATGTTTGAGGCTATCAGGGTTAAGTGACTTGCCCAGGGCTACATAACTAGTAAGTGTCAAGTATCTGAATCTGGATTTGAATTCAGATCCTCCTCATTCCGGAGCCAGTGCTCTATCTACTGCACCACCTAAATGCCCCATATATAAAGATAGGACTGAACAAATGTTGTCCTGGTTCTGCTGTATGGTTGTGAATCTTAGAATACTGCAATCTCTTTTAAAAATCAAAATTATAGATGACCCGAAGGACAATTAAAATGGTGGCATAAGTAGGCTGCAGCATATTTACAATGATGACCTATACAAGTAGAATCGCAAGGAATCTCATTTAAAAAAATATGTGATCAGAAAAGGATATGGGTCAGTCATACAGCAAGGAACAAACGTTAATGGAGTTCAGGTGCTGCTCTGGTATCCACCAAATGTAAAAAAAATACCTTCAGGAAGGCCTCCAGCATAATGGAGAAGCTTTAAAGGAAGATGGACAAGAATCACCCAAAATAAGAAAATGTGGGTGGAATGCAATTGACACTGATGGAAGGTACACCCACAGTGAAGAGACCATAGGCCCAACAAAATAATTAAGGCTTCTTATATATAACCAGTATAAGTAAATACGAATGCCAAAATACCATCATTACTCATTGCTTGTTGGTTCTAAAATTGCCGTTCCTGTGAGGACGAATTTTAAGCTTAATTTTGTTTTGCTCTTTGAAAGTAAACAATCATTCCTTTGGTAATGTGAACAAAATTACTTACATACTAAATAGTATATTATACAACTACTGAAAAGGATGAAGTGACTGCATTGGAATCATTAATTAAACTGTTTGTGAATGCCTAAAACATTCTCAGATCAATTCTGAGTATTGAATAGTCGATATGTTATCTACGCAAATAACACAAATTTTGCATTTCCAAATCTGACCATTCAGACAAAAGTGTGATTATTCTAAGAAAAATATCATTGTTCGTGAACTTAAATATATTCAACATATAATTGAAATTTTACCCATTTTATGCCTGAAGTAAGATTATGACATTTTAGGGTTTTTCCTTTTTTAACAAAATCGCCCAAAAATAGTTGATAAACCAAAACATGCTATACATAACCTAGTGTAGAAACTCTCAGGCACCAAAGATAATTCCAGAATGTTACACTGGTGGTTCCCATTGTTCAAAAACCTTTCTTGGGTGCTAAAGCAATGTGAAGGAGGTCCTCACAAATGCCTGGCATGGCCTTATGGGTCTATGTGTTTGTTAATATAGAGATTCAACAGAGCGTCATTATAATATTCTACAGGAGGAGACGGAACATTAGGAAATTTAGGAAACTTAGCTAGAACTTGGTAGTACTAAATTCAGTTAGTTTGGGCATAACAAAATTAAAAGTAGTCCCCCCTCCCCCATTACTACCTCCACCCTTTATCCTTACCAAAAACAAAGAAACAAAAATCCCACCACCCCAAGCCTTGTAGTCAATATAGATATTTTATCATTTCATTTCATAAATTCCCATCTGGCACCACCCTCTGCTATCCCAGTCTCATCCTGGAGTAGATAAGGATAGTCCCTAGATTAACTGGATATGTTAGGACATATTGGTACCATGTATCCAGAGCTAAACTGTATACCTTAAATGACCACTAACTTTCTGCACTGATTCCTTATCACAACATAGGAGTTTAATCTTAGCTTCATGAAAGTTACACCATTAAATTACAATGGTTCCTAGCAGTCCTTGCAAGCTGAGAAGTCTTTGGGTACAGGTCTGGCAATGAAATATATATCTGTCTGTCATCCAAAAACCCACACAGCTAAGTTTGGAGGGAATAATCATCAAGCTGACCACAGGGTGTTGAAATTTTATGACCACATTAAACTCTCCAAGACCTCTATGAAAATGTGTATTAATCCTTAAAGTGCTATGTACAACTCTAAATGATTAACATTATTATTAAAGGGGATTTTTAATGTGCATGAACAGATGGGATGCTTGCATTAACAAAATCACTCATCCATGCCCTAAAGATATATATGTCTTCTTGTTCTTGCTCTCTGTATTCTACTCTGACTAACAACTTTACTCCTGAACAACCCAAGAATGGGACTCTGCTCCTGTAGCTACTCTGGGCTAGGCCAGCTTCAACCTTAGTCTCTTCCTTGACATCTCCAATCATGCCATTGCATATTTACCTCTATAGTCCTTTCAGTTCCCCTTTATGAGTCATCCTCCCCAATTAAATGTAAGCTCTTTGAGGGCAAGGACTGACATGCTTGCCTTTATTTATATCCCCAGTCCTTAGCACAAAATGTAGAATATAATATTTTGTTGTTATTTAATAGTTTTTCAGTCATGTCCAACTCTTTTTGACCCCATTTGGGGTTTTCTTGGCAAAGATACTGGAATGGGCTGCCATTTCCTTCTGCAGTTCATTTTACAGAGGAAGAAACTACGGTAAACAGGATTAAATGACTTGCCCAGCTAGTAAGTCTGGGGCCACATTTGAACTCAGGAAGATGAATCTTCCTGACTCCAGGCCTGACACTCCATCCACTGTGCCACCTAGCTGCCTATAGTAAGTATTTAATGAATGCCTTATCATCTAGCTAGCTAGCTTTAGTTTTATTGACAATGATAACTAGCATTTCTATAGCACCTTATATATGTTAACTCATTTGATCCTCACCATTACCCTGTGAGGTGTTATTATTATTCTTATCTTACATATAAGGAAACTGAGGCATAGAGTGACTTGCCAAGGGTCACATAGCTATTAGTGTCTTAAGGAGGACTTGAACTCACATCTTCCCGACTCAAAGTCCTGCGCTCTGTCTACTTGCCATATAGCTGTCTTTCTATCTACATATCCATCCAATTCCTCCTTTTAAAAATAAAAATCTAACAAATGATATGAATTCTCCATGCCTTTTAACTCCCAGTAAATGTATGTTGAATTTGCATAATGTACCCTAGTGTATAACAGGAGTAGATCCAAAGTGACTCAACACAACTTGGCAGGTAGGTGTTCTGAAGAGAAACATCCCACCTTCTTTCAAGTAGGTTTGGAAGGAAATCAAGACTCAAGACCAGGAGCATAGATGACCCTAATTACAGCATCATAATCAGTACTGAAGAAAAGGATACTATAAAGTAGATGGGAAGACACCTCATTAAGAAAGATACTATTCCTTTGCTTTTCGTCACCTCTATACCTGGGGTATGGTGGACCTGTTTCCTAATGAGCTGATAAGAGCTGGTAATTACAGAGGGAGTAACACATGGAAACCAAGTGTATTACCAACACATTTTTTATGAGGACCACATGGGAGTAATTGCACATGGAGGTACTTGAAGAAAGCAGAGGCAGCACAATTCAGTGAGACCGCTATACTTGTAGTTGAAAGAACTATATTTGAAGCCCAGCACTCTGAGACCTTAGGCAAGTCTTCCTGACTCCAGGCCTGGTAAATGAAGAAGGAAGGCAGCTAGGTGGTACAGTGGATAAAGCACAGGCCCTGGATTCGGGAGGACTTGAGTTCAAATCTGGCCTCAGACACTTGACACTTACTAGCTGTATGACCCTGGGCATGTCACTTAACCCCCATTTCCCCCACACACACACACACCAAAAAAGAAAAGTAAATGAAGAAGAGTGGACTAAAATGACCTCTAAGGTCCCTTTCATTTCTGTATCTGTCATTCTCTGATAGGATGACAATGTGTTTCCTGCTAACAAGAAGGGAGATAGTAAATGCCAATCTGATGATGTCCTTGGAAGTAAGAGGTAGGTTGGGAAAATAGAACTAGGAAAAACTACAAATAGTGTCATATTATTAAAAGTTGTTGTTCAGGGAGCAGCTAGGTGGCGCAGTGAATAAAGCACCGGCCCTGGATTCAGGAGTACCTGAGTTCAAATCCAGCCTCAGACACTTGCCATTTACTAGCTGTGTGACCCTGGGCAAGTCACTTAACCCCCATTGCCCTGAAAAAAAAAAGTTGTTCAAACTTCTTCAGTAACTTGAACTAAAATGCTTACAAATGGGGAATTAACCATATTTAACATGGAGGACACTAATAGGGACAAATGTGATTAGAACCCTAAAATATAATCCAGACCATTTGGGTTATAAAGTATCCCTGGCATAAAAGTATGACTTTTTTCATCTTTAAAGAGTTTTGCAGATCCCAGACAAACGTATCAATGTTATAGATCAAATTAATCTGTTTTACAATAATTTGTTAATTAAAGTTAAATGAGAGGGGACAGCTAGATGGCACAGTGGATAAAGCATCAGCCCTGGATTCAGGAGAAATTGAGTTCAAATCCGGCCTCAGACACTTGACACTTACTAGCTGTGTGACCCTGGGCAAGTCACTTAACCCTCATTGCCCGCAAAAAAAAAAAAAGACATAATTAAAATTAAATGAGAAATTCAAGATAATTTTGTTAATGTATGAAAAATCACATGGAACAAATAACAAATTAAATATTTTAAAGACTTGATGTTTGTTTTCTTTTAAGAAACCGAACTAAAAGACACCCTAAGTTTTTAGACAGCAAATATAAATGCAATTAATACTATAATAAGTGTCCTCTGGGATCTCTGGGATTCATTGGTTTCATTAAAAGTTTTGTATTTAGGTTTTAACTATGTTACATTTAGAAGACTGGGCACAGAATATTATATACATTGTTTCCATGTAAGCTAGTTTTGTTTAATAGTTACTCATTGTTAAAAGGGCATGGGAGGAAGGCATGTCTAGACATGCTTGGCATGTAAAAATATAAAGCATCAACAATCCTTTTTGTTCCAGGAAAAGCTTGGGGACATTAAAAAATTGTGTAATTTCCTAAATTCAATCTAGTCCATTCTCCTCCTCTTATTCGGTTCTGTGCCCAGCTCCTTATCTAGCCATAGTGTATGTTCTAGAAACATGTGATGACAGAACAGTTCTAAAGGCTATCCATTCAGGTGACCAGTGTCCTAGCCAGGACCACCTAGTCAACCCCTCAGACTGTTCACCTCTCTGATAGAGAATAATAGCTACCCATACTCTGGAGACCCATCTATAAATCCCAGTATGAATTCAGAAAGTAGCCATAGAGGGGATGCTATATTTAAACATATTATATTCCAGGTCTATCCTCAATAGCAAGAATGATATTATTCTTTCACTTTTGTATGCCCAACAACTAGCACATTGCTTCATCCATAATAAGTACTTTAGAAATATTCATTAAATTAAATTAAATGAATAACATATGTCTAGACAAGCTAGTTTGGGTTATCGATTAGAAAAAAAGAAAGACATATCATATTCAATGTGCATATCAAATAATAATATTAGCTTCTTTTAAATGAAGCATTTTCTTGGCTTCCTCCTGCCTGTATACTTTGAAAAGAAATGAAATGTCTGCTCCAAACCATACCTTCCTATCCATACAGCAGATAAACACATCAGTGTAATTTCAAAAGAGCAGTTAGAAGTTGTTGTTTTTTCTCCTCCATTCTGAGATGATTCCCCCCAATTGTATTTGTTCTCTCTGATGGTCATTTTTCCACTCTGAAACTAGAACATTCAGGAAATCTGTTCTATTTTCACTTTCAGTTGAATTTTGAATGTATATTCTTTTTATAAAATGATATGTATTAATTATTTGCTAAGTAGATAGTTGTCAATAAACATTAAGCTCTTTATTATGTGCCAGGCAGCTGGATGTCGTACTAGGCATGGAGGCAGAAAGACTCATTTTCCTGAGTTCTAATTTGGCCTCAGACACTTACCAGCTACGTGACTCTGGGCAAGTCGCTCACACTTGTTTGCCTCAGTTCCACATTTGCAAAATGAGCTGGAGAAGTATCTTTGCCAAGAAAATCCCCAATGGAATCTTGAAGAGTTGGACACGATCAAAACAACAAAACAATAAGAACATTGCCAGTCACTGTCTTAAGTGCTGGGAGGATAACGAAAAGTAAAAGACAGTTCCTATCTCAGAAGATTCCACAACTATATATAAACAAGGGATACAGGATAATAGTGCCCTTTATGTTAATATCTTTGCTTATCATATTTTGATCTCTCCATGAATCAATGATCTAATCAATATGTGTAGTCCTTTCCATGGTTCAGATAATAACCCATCCAAACCTCCTCATACTATGTGATTCTTGACCAAATATTCCCATCAATCTTCCATGGGACTCCACCAAATATCTGTGGTGCTTCCTCTACATTGCCCACATTCCATGATACAACTAGAGCACAAAAGGACGTCTAATTTTTATCCCTCATTCTTTCTATTTAACTAGTCCCCCTCCTTTTTCAATCATTACCTCTCCTAATGGTATCTTTTACACCACTTCTATTGCACAATTTTTCATGAGTAATACATTGTAGCTTATTCATCATGTACCTGTCCATTACCCTTTGAGCAACCCACACCTTCAAAGACTGTAACATTTCATCTTTTAAAGCATTTTTAATGATTTTAATATAGACATGGGAAGGCATCTGGTAGGAGAATAGACCTAAGGTGTTACTTTTCTCTACTATAGCAATTTGTTTTAATACTCAATAAACAATAAACACAATGGGATGCATTCTCTTTGCTGTTCATTCAATTTTTCAATCTTGAATAGGTTGTCTCTGGGTGTCAAAGATTATTTGTGAAAACTTGCCTGTTCTCTTCCCATACCTTCATCAAGGATATCCTTGGAGATGTGCTTAACTTGTTTGGCTGGCAAAATCAATTGTTCCCTTTTTGACCCAATCAAAGAGGTTCACACTATAAAGAAATCATAGGATGTAGAGCATCTTCTTTACACATTTAAAACTTTGTCTCCGGGCAGCTAGGTGGCGCAGTGGATAAAGCACGGCCCTGGAGTCAGAAGTACCTGAGTTCAAATCCGGCCTCAGACACTTAACACTTACTAGCTGTGTGACCCTGGGCAAGTCACTTAACCCCAATTGCCTCACAAAAAACAAAAAACAAAAAACTTTGTCTCACCCTTATACTGAGGTAGGTGATATGAAACCCATTTGGTGAACTTCTATGAAGAGATGAACAAAAAACACACAGGATGACCAAGGACAAATAGGTTATGATTCACGTCACTGGAGGAAACACCTGGTTTGCATTATTTGCCAGTGCAATGAAATGCTGGAGTAAAGAGGTAATAAATGTTCTTTGTTCTATTTCCTTATCATCTACAACATAGGTTGGCCCTTAAGTCACAACTATCTTCATGGTAGTCTTTTTTTGCAAATGCATAAGATTAGTAATGGAATGTGCAAGTCACTTGACTTCCCTGGACATCACTGTCCTTGTCTGGAAAAAGAGGTTGACCTAATGGTCTTTGAGGTCCCATCTACATCTTGCTTTTATGATACAATGATCATGATAAATGAAATCAATTTGCTCCACAAAATTAAGTTTCTTGTTACTTCTAGATGCTTAATAAATCCAGTCCTAGCACTCTTCCATCCTCCCATCCCCTGCAAAAAAAAAAAAAAAGTCCCCTGAGCTTTCCTTCCCTTTAGCTATAGCTTCCTTTTGTCTTCTGGTTTCATTTATGGCAAGAATGTCAATCAATCACTCACTAAGCATTTAGTAATCACCCCATGTGTACCCAGTGCCTATCCTAGGCACTGGAAAAAAACAAAGATAAAAAGTAAGTAATCAGGGGCAGCTAGGTGGTGCAGTGGATAGAGCACCGGCCCTGGAGGCAGGAGTACCTGAGTTCAAATCCGGCCTCAGACATTTAACACTTACTAGCTGTGTGACCCTGGGCAAGTCACTTAACCCCAATTGCCTCACTAAAAAAAAAAAAAAAGTAAGTAATCCCTGCTCTCAAGAATTCAATAGAATGTGCCTATGTTTGTCACTGGACAATATTCTCACATATAGAGTTGTCATTATTTTATTATTCAGTTGTATCCCAACTCTTCATGACCCCATTTGGGGTTTTCTTAGGAAAGATACTGGAGTGGCTTGCCATTCCCTATTCCAGATTATTTTATAGATTAGGAACTGAAGCAAACAGGGTAAAGTGACTTGCCCAGGGTCACATAACCAGTAAGTGTCTGAGGTTGGATTTGAACTCAGGAAGATGACTCTTCCTGACTTCAGACCTGACATTCTATCCATCATATGACCTAGCTGCACTACACACCAACAATTCAATTAACGTTTAGGAATGTGTTAAAAAAAAGAACAAAAAACAATGTAATTCCCAGCATCCTCTGCTCTACTTTTTGCCATTCTGCAACTATCAGTACACAAGTAGGAGATGGACTCAGGACTGAGCCCTCAGGACTGAAGGCTATCTTGACTGGTTTTTTTTTGTTTGTTTTATTAGTTGCCATGAGCAAATAATTCATAACTGAGTGGCAAGTCTTCAGGAAACTCCTCTTAAAATACATATAAGTTGTTTCTGGGACTATGCTTAAAGTCTTTCAAACACAATAGATTGGAGTAGGTTATGTAAAACATTTATTAAGTGCTTACTGTATTCCTGGTACTGTGCTCAGTGCTAGAAATACAAATATAAGTGAGAGACAGTCTCTGCTCTCTAGGAGCTCACAGTCTAATGGAAGAAAACAAACATAAAAGAGGAGGACCAAAGGTTTGTCAAAGTAGTCCTGTTGAGTCAATTGAGTCCTAGCTGAATGAATTTAGAGCATGTCTGGAATAAGTACCTCCCTAAATGGAGGTTCTGAAGAGGAAGTCATTGTTGGGATGAAAAGACTGAAGAGAGAGAAGCATCTCCAAGATGAGAAGGCCATGGAAGAGAGGTGAAAAAGGAATCTGGAGAGTCAGGGACTGAGATAGATTAGGGGAACATAACAATAGAGGAACCTGACAGAGCTTGTGCTTCACTGGCCCAGCCCTTGAAACTCCAGCATGACACTCTTTGCCACAATGGGTCTTTGGAGAAGGGCTTTGTGGGTGTTCCTCATCATATGATCACAAAGTTTCTGTTTGTTAATAAAGTGATTTTAACTGCTCTTTTGTCATTCTCTTCTATTATTTCATTATTTTAGTTTTATCTCTACATAATTAGGTAGACATTCTTCTTTCCTATTGTTCTTGGAGGCCGTGAGACAACATTTTAATAAAGGAAACTCCACTTATACATTTTTTTTTGTCTAGGCTTGAAATTTCATTGACATAGAAGCTTCCTGGTAAGGAAACTCCCTCTACGTATACAAGTTGGCAATGATTCTGCAGCTTAAATCCCTTCATAACTCACCTTTCCTACCTTTCCAGTCTTCTTTTTATTTTGTTTTTTGTTTTCTTTGTGGGACAATGAGGATTAAGTGACTTGCCCAGGGTCACACAGCTACTAAGTGTCAAGTGTCTGGGGCTGGATTTGAACTCAGGTCCTCCTGAATCCAGAGCCAATGCTTTATCTACTGTACCACCTAAGCTGCCCCTGCTTTCCAGTCATCTTATACTGTATACTGTTACCTTACCCCAGCTACTTTGTGATATGGTGATATTGATGGCTGTTCCTCACTCAGGGCACTCTATCTCTTGCCTCTGGGCATTTCACTGGCTATATCCTATACCTGGAATACTTTCCCTCTTCATTTGGGACTATTACCTGACTTTCTTCAAGTTCCAGATAAAATTCCATGCTCTACAAGAAGGCTTTTCCAATCTACCTTAATTCTAGTGTCCTTTGAAAGAAGTAGATATTGTATCTCCACTTCATCCTCTCTTTATCATTTTTGTAAATTGTTATGTTGTCTTGCTATTATACTGTGAACTCCTTGAGACTGTGGCCTATCTTTTAATTTTCTTTCCATCTGCAGTACTTAGCACAGTGCCAGGCACACATATAATGGGCACTTCATAAATGTTTATCGACTGACTGATTGAAGAGTTCCCTGAGTCACTGAGAGATTAAGTGATTTGTCCAGGGTCACAAAGCAAGGATCTGTCAGGGGCAGGATTTGAACCCAAGTGTCCTGATTTTGAGGCTGGTCCTATATCTATTGCTTTGCACTGTGATTAAAGAATAATAATACTTACTTTAACCCAGCACACTTTGTCTGGGGAACTTAAAACAAATTTATTAACATTATCTCATTAATCTTAACAACACTCTTGTGAGCCAGAATAAATGAACAGAAACATGCCAAAGAAACCATTTGAAATGAGTTAGGTCTTCATTTTTTCATTTGTCAATGTATACTCAAAGTTAGATTTGGATTGTCTCTGGAGAACAATACAATAAGACCAGGAAAATAAGAACTTCAGAGATTATAAGAGAAAATCAAGTATTTTAAATAGTAGGTGTGCCTTGGTTGCCATTATGAGAAAGGAAGGAAGTTATTTAATCCAGGACATTAAAAGATTAAAAATAATATATAGGGGCAGCTAGGTGGCGCAGTGGATAAAGCACCAGCCCTGGAGTCAGGAGGATCTGAGTTCAAATCCAGCCTCAGACACTTGACACTTACTAGCTGTGTGACCCTGGGCAAATCACTTAACCCTCATTGTCCTGCAAAATTAAATAAACAGACAGACAGACAGACAGACAGACAGACAGACAGACAGACAGACAGACAGACAGATAGATAGATAGATAGATAGATAGATAGATAGATGAATAAATAAATAGATAGACAGATAGGTAGGTAGATAAATAAATAATGTATAACAAGCTAAATTGAACTTAATGGAAAGAAGAGAAACAGTACACTTGATGAAGCTCTCCTTTTTCATTTTTAATACAGCTTTTAAAAAATACAAATGAGTTTTTCCTATATTCTATCAATTGGAACTCTCAACTGGCACTTCCTCATTTCCCTAATAAAATGATAATTGAAATTCATAGTGATGAACCTAGGGAACTACAAGATTTTAAAACATCTTCTGAATCATCAAGGAAAAGATGAGATTATGCTCAGTATAATTTTCATTTTAAATCTTTTTTCCCACAAAAATCCGACTATATAAGTGGATCTGGCAGGATCTAGTTAGTTCTACAAAGCTAGAAAGGCTTTGAACCTGGGCCTTACATAAATTGGATCCATGTCATTTGAGAATTAGCCTAGCTAAGTTTGAAAAGGCTTATGACCACAAGGCCAACCAAGGGGATTGTTGTTGTGGAGTAGGTTCAGTCATATCTGACTCTTCATAACCCTATCTGGAGTTTTCTTGGCAAAGATATTGGAGTAGCTTGCCATTTCCTTCTCCAGATCATTTTACAGATCAGGAACTGGGCAAACAAGGTTAAGTGAGTTGCCCAGGGGGGCACAGATAGCAAATGTCTGAGGCCAGATTTGAACTCAGGAAGATGAGTTTTCCTGACTCCAGGCCTGGCACTCAATCCACTGAGCCACCTAGCTGCAGCCTGCTTATTCTCTTAATGTTGTTACCACTGCAATTAAATTGTCCACTAAAGAATGAAAAGTTGTGATTTAGAGGAGGGGGTACTCACTCTGGTGAAATTGTGTATGTTTTGAAGAATAATATTTTATGGTATTCTTATTCTTTGGAAAGTGATTATTTTATTTTATTATTTTATTCTATTTTGCAGGGCAATAAGGGTTAAATGACTTGCCCAGTAAGTGTCAAGTGTCTGAGACTGGATCTGAACTCAGGTCCTCCTAAATCCAGGACCAAGGCTTTATCCACTGTGCCACCTAGCTGCCCCCAAGAAATTGATAATTTTTAAAGAATAAAAATAGGAACAATTTTACTTGCTCCCAGTTCTGAGCAAAATACCTCTCAGTTGGCACTGAACACACTTAACACTATCTCTAGCAAACTTCTGCCCAATATTGTAAGAATATTCCTAATAACTGAATGTTCTAATTAAAAGAGAAAAACCTTATAAACAATTCATATGGAGCTGGACCTGATCACTTGATCTCCACTCTGGTGCACAGTTGTGTGTGAGCTCAGTAGGCAACTAAAGCATGACCTGGAAGCCCTAAACACTCATTAACAGCCCCACATCACAATGATAACACAAGGGGAGGAAACCTTGAAGCAACCTGTATCATCACATCTCTTAGTATCAACTGGTGTTTCCTCCCCACCAGTTTCACCACAACATCCACCAGATGTTTTTCTTTCTTTCTTTTTTTAAATCACCAGCTCTCTTACACTCAAACACATACTGGTTTCCATGAATATCAAACCACATATACCACATATAACTCCAGAATCCTAAAAATACCCTTGAAATGTTGGACCGAATAACTTCTTCCTTTCTCAGTTGCTCTCCATTGCTGTAGAAGTGCTTGAGTCAACTCTTTCCCCTTCATTCCTCTTCATATCTTAGTCTCAATCTTCTTTCACTACCACCCATTTATCCCCAAACAGACACCTGCATTAGTGTCAGAATTTCCTTTTGGGAGGGGTTTTTAACCACATTTCTAGCAAAGCCCATTGCCCTGAGAACTGAACTTTGTATCTTTATTTCTCAAGTTGAATAAGTGATTAGCCAAAAACAAAGTGTGTCTTTTCTCATGTGATCAAAAATGTAATTTTTTAAAAATAAAGAAATGTTTCAATTAGCTTCCAAATGATGCTTGGAGAAGTGATGTCAAGGGGGCAAGTGGATTGGGAGTTAGAAAATCTAGGTTCAAATCCTAGCCTTGACATTTACTGCTGTGTAACTGGGGAGCTAGTAACTTCAATTTTTCTGAACTTCATGAGGATACTAGAATGACCTACTTCACATGGCGTATTGTGAGGAAAATACTTTATATACCTTAAAGCACTAAGGAAATGTGTGTGGACTTGGTACAACAGAGATGATGTCCAGGAGCTGTAGAGTGTTCTAGAATACTAGAAAGCTTCTTATGACAAAATAATCACATCAAGATCACATTTACATAGGAAAGAATATTGGAAATTTCTATATTTTAGGTAGGAAGAAACCTTGCTTAAGTTTGTATATTAAATTTCAAGTCCTTTTTATCTTCTGCTTGGCTCCTGTTCCTGATGCCAGGATGGTGTCAGGTCCATCCCTGATGGATCTGTTATTGCTTCTTGCTCTAGTATGGAGCTGCAGACCCCAGGTCATTCCCCAAGCTAGAAAGCTCTGCATGGTGCCCTCCTTCCTAGACCAGTACCTATAGGTCTTGCTTTGTCTCCATTTGCTGACCTGTGCTGGAAAATGATACACTGTTCTTCTCCTTGGATTTCCTGATTAAGATGTGATCCGGTGCTCTTTCTTGTTCGTTGTTGGAGTAGTTGAGGGGAAGAACTGAGCTATCCTGTTTCCTCTCATTCAACCATTTTTGTATATGTCTTGAATGATACCTCTTGTGTTTCAATTTGTATAGGTCATCCTATACATCCTCCTCCTCCTCCTCCTCCTCCTCCTCCTCCTCCTCCTCCTCCTTCTTCTTCTTCTTCTTCTTCTTCTTCTTCTTCTTCTTCTTCTTCTTCTCCATAGTGTCTCTTACAGGCCATGAAAAAGAGATGCTATGGCCAATGATGGAGAAAAATGAGGAGGAAGAAATACCTTCCTGATTCCCACTGTGCTCTCTCAGAGAGGCACAGAACTCTTTTTCCACAAACCTGCTTCCTTTCTGGATTCTGTCCAATCAGGCCTAACAAGTTTGCTTTTTAAGAGCTACTAGAGGCATAACCAAACCATATCCAGCCAATGGCAAGTTACTCTCTAATTTTAATTCCATCAGAAAGAACTTTTGTTTACATGTAAACATTAAGATCATGAACAGCTCAATCTCTCCATTACCTGATCCCAGTCTGTGGTTTCAACAACTGGACTGGTAGAGTACATGTAGGGGTCAAAATCAACCAGTCAAGGACAAATACCCCAACTCTCATACTAATGAGTCTTGTATTCTAAGTGGCTGCTGACCTCAAATGCTATATTTTTCAATTTGGGTAGGAGAGCAACTGTTTGTTGGCTAGATGATTTTTCATTGTGGTAATTAGTTCACATGGATTAAACTTCCTTTAGAAATCATGGCTATTATTCTAGAGAGCAATTTGAAACTATCCCCAAAGGGCTATAAAACTGAACATACCCTTTGGCCCAGCAATGCCACTATTAGGTCTGTAATCCAAAGAGATTTAAAAAGAGGAAAAGAATGTATATAAGTAAAAATACTTATGGCAGCTCCTTTTGTGGGGTCAATGAATTGGAAATTGAAGGGATGCCCATCAAATGAGAAATGATTAACAAATTGTGGTATGTAATTGTGATGCTATAAGAAATTATAAGTAAGGTGCTTTCAGAAAAACCTGGAAAGATTTATATGAACTGATACAAATTGAAGTAAGCAAAACCAGGAGAACATTGTACACAGTAACAGCAATATTATGCTATGATATTCTCAGAAATTCAATTTCAGAAGGACTTATGATGAAAAATGCTATCCATCTCCAGAGAAAAAACTGGCATTTTTCTAAACTTTATTTTTCTTGGGGGTTTTTTGTCTGTTTTCTTTTGCAACATGGCTAATATGGAAATACATTTTGCATGACCGCCCATGTATAATCTATGTCAAATTGCTTGGTTTCTCAAGGAGGGAGATTTTAGAACTCAAAATTTTTTAAAATGTTAAAAATTGGGTTTTTTTGTTTTTAATTTTTTGAAGGGCAATGAGGGTTAAGTGACTTGCCCAGGGTCACAGAGCTAGTTAAATGTTTTTTTCATTAATTTGAAAAAATAAAATATAATTTAAAAAAGAAATGGTGATAATTTGTTTAAATGTCTATTTTGTCCATTTCCTACTTTTCAGTGTCAAAATCTTATTTAATAGGTCAAGCTGACTTGCCTCACTCAATTGAATGCTCTTTTTTGTGGGGCAATGAGGGTTAAGTGACTTGCCCAGGGTCACACAGCTAGTAAGTGTCAGGTGTCTGAGGCTGGATTTAAACTCGGGCCTTCCTGAATCCAGGGCCAGTGCTCTATCCACTGCACCACCTAGTTGCCCCAATACATGCTCTTTTTTCATCTGGTTTAGCATCAATTTTGATTATGGCTCTAACAAGCTGTTCAGTCTTACCATACACTGAAAGTTGGAGACCTCAGTAGCCATATAGTCCAACTTATACTTGAAAGTAAGACCCAATATTCTATAACTGACAGTCATCCATCCTCTTCTTAAAGACCTAGGGAGGGATGGGATGGGATACCCAACACTTCTCAAGTCAGCCCATTCTACTTTGGGATAGTTCTAGTTGTTAGAAAGATTTTCCTAACATCAACCCTAAATTTCACCCTTTTGAACTTCTACCCATTGCTCTTGCTTCTGCCCTCTGGGGCCAAAAAGAACAAATCTAAATCTAATCCCTCTTTCACATGTTCTCCCTTGACACATTTGAAGACAATAATCTTGTTCTCCTTGAGTCTCCTCTTCTTTAGGCTAAACATGCCCCAGTTCCTTCAACTGACATCGACCCCAAACCCTTCACCATCCTAGTTCCCTTCTCTAGCCATCTTCCAATGCCTTCTTGAATAGTGGCACATAGGACTGAACATGAAATTCCAGATGAAGTCAGATCAGAGAAGAGTATTATAGGACTATCACCTAATTCAGCCCAAGATGGAATTGGCTTTTTTATTGTCATATCACACTGCTGACTCCTATTGAGTGTAACATCACCCACAAAAACACTCAGATCATTTTCAGACAAACTACTGCCTAGCTGTGCCCCCAACCTCGTACTAGTGAAGCTGATTTTTGCATCCAAGGGTAATACTTCACATTTATTGCTTTTGAATTTGATCTTATTGGATTTAGCTCAGTGCTCTAAACTGTCAAGATCTTACTGACTCCTGATTTTATCTTTCCAGTTTGATAGGTATCCTTTCCAGCTTAGTATCATTTGTAAATGTGATAAGTATGCTAGCTTTGGCATTATATATTTTATGGACAAAATGTTAAACAATAACAAATCAATCACAGAGCCCTGGGTCATTCCACTGGAGACCTGTCATGTTGACATTGAATCACTAATGACTACTCTACAAAGCTGGCCATCTGACCAATTCTGAATCTATTTAAGAATGTCATTATTTAGTCTATATCTCTCCACTTTCCCCATGAGGATAGTATACGATATTTTATCAAAAGCATAGCTGAAATTTCATTAAACTATATTGCCAGAATTACTTTCATCTACCAATTTAGTAACCCCATCAAAATAGGGTTAGACTATAGTCTTGATGCAGTCATGGAGTCTCTTTGTTTTCCCCTTACCCCTCTTAGGGCTACTGGTGAGTAGAAGGAAGAACTCCTTGGTATGTCCTTTTACCTAATTATTTTTGCTGATTAGGTGATCTGCTCAATTGGGTGTTTTTTCCTATGCTGCTAAAAAGCTACAATTGTTGTCAAGACTCTCTAAATTTTGGAACCCAGCAAAAAGACCTGGTCACTCTATTTTCAACTTGTTTCATAGATCCTTGAAGTATAAGAAAAAATAACTACAAGTTGATATAATTTGAAGGCAATTATTCTAATTAAGTGGAAAAAATAAATGAAAAATATATTGAACACTTAACATATGCCAAGTATTATGCTAAGTACTAGAAATGCAAATAGTAAAATGAGGTAGTCCTAAAGTTCACATTCTAATTGGGAGAGAAAATACATATTAGGAAGGTGAATAGAAGAACCCAGAGGTCCCTCTGATCCTTGAGTGAAATCGTAAGGCCTCGTAGTCCTTCATCTCATCAGAAGAACTATAATTGGTGACTACTCTTTCAAGCATTTTTAACCACCACCCTGTTGGCCCCCACCTTATTGGAAGGGGTTGGAAGTGTCTAGCCTATCACTGTTTGAAAAGGGAAAGTAGTCTCAAAGGTCAGAGTAGAGGGGTTTCCTCTCATGGGATTGGTAAAGGGGAAGGGGAGGGAGTATTGATATAAAGGAAGGTTTCACCCATAAGTCAGATGGAAAGTTTTCATGGTCCTTAAAGTATAGTGGCAAAGCAAGTGGTAATGCCTCTTCTTTAATATCATGTCTACTGACTAAATCAAATAATTTTCTGCTGCTGAAGTATTTAACAGTACCAAGGACTCCGGTTACGAAAACTTTTTTTTTCCTGATTTTCAGTAGCAGTGGCTGTAGCATCTATGGGAGAAGTTTCCAGGCTACATCTCCTTAGGGAATCATTTTCCTAGGATCATGGCTATATGCACTGGGCTGGAAACATTGATATTCCCAAGATTCTTGGGTTCAGTACCCTGGGCTGTTTCCATCAAGGTGTGAAACACATAGTTGTTATAGTGGTAGTAGTTGTTTTATTTTGCCTGGAACAGGCTGCTTCTTTTCTCTTCTATAAGGTGGCTTTCAGCTTCAACTCAGATAGACTTCCTGTCCTGTGGGTGGCAGTTGATAGAGATGGCTGGCCCCTTCTCCACGAGAATTGTTCCCCTAGATGATGCCTAGGAAGGTTGGGATGGCACCAGCAGCTGCCACTCCCAGGGTTACTATGCTTATCTGCCTATTGGTAGTAGTTGGTCAGCAGCTGTTGCTCTTGATGATGAAAAAGGAGGGTCCTTTTTCCACAATAATTTCTCTTCTCAGTGATGCCTGCAGGAGTTGGGCTGGAATCAAGTTTGATGATATTCCCAAGGCTCTTGGGTTCAGGGTCCTGGGCTGTCTCCATCAGAGTATGAGAGAAGATGGTAGGTTAATTGGAGAGGGGGACATTTTGACTTACCTGACACACACAGCGTCTCCTCTTTCTTCCTTAGAATGTCTATTTTTTTGCTTCATCTAGGCTGGTTTGCCTTTCCTGTTGGTGGCAATTCTGTGGCCAGTTTTTGCTGATTAAGATTTGAAAGAGCTATCCTATTTGGAGGATTTAATTTAGGAAACACAAACAGTGCTGCAGAATTTGAAGTTGGAAGGGACTACTAAGATCATTTCTTCCAACACCCTCGTGATGCACATGAGGAAAATTGAAAATGTAAATGACTTGCCCTACGTCACATAGGAAGTCAGAAACAGAGACGGGATTCAAACCTAGGTCCTCTGTTTCCAAATCTAGTGTTCTTCACATTAGAGTGCGGATGAATGATTAATAATAACAAAAATTCACATTTATAGGGAGCTTTATGTGATTTCCATAGTGCTTTTCTCACAACAACGCTGTAAGAGAGATAGGAATTCTTTCGTAATGATTATCAACCCAGTTGCAATTCATGAACAAATCTAGTAATATTTTATGAATGTGCACATGTTGTTGTTTGTCCTTTGTTTTTGAAGAAGACTGATGATATCATGATGTGAGTGATGTCTTGACTTCTATGTGAATTGTATTGAAGTGAGGAAGACTTGTGTAAAATCATCGGCTATACTCTCTTCCAGAGTCATTGAAATCTAGTGCGAAGACAAAAATCAGGATGACTGAGCATGGCCTGGAATGCAGTGGATTACCTTGGGGCCTTCAGTGTTTTACCAAGCTCTAAGTGCTCCACAATGCTTGCTTCAGCTACCTTCATGACCATTAGAACAAACTGTTCCCAACAATCCATTCCACTGGGAAAAGTCTTCACAAGCTAGGATAGGCATCCCCCTAGCTCACCAATAGGTTTAAAGGCCATTGGCTACTCTCAACCTGGTTTAGTTCATCTGCTGAGATGGTTATACCAGGGTGTGGCTACTGCAAATGCTACAGCTTCTTAGAGCCACAGATGAGAGTTGGGTGAAGGCAGACACCAAAGGAGGTGATAGTCCTCCCCAACACCTATACATTACACTGTTCTTTAGGATTGTGCATTCGGTGATTTTTATGAGCATTACATTCTCTTAAGAAGAGATGAAAATGATCAGAAGTAGATATTTCAAGCTGGAGAAGGTTGAATTTTGAGTTTGATGATGACTAAAGTCATGGCAATATTGTGCACATATTTTCAGAAGTAGAATATAGAGAAAAGAATAATTTATTGCTGTACTAACATAAAATATTTATGGTATTAAGGTTCAGAGTAAGAATTCTTAACTACAGAACAGAAAGAGGCAAGCAACAGAAAAATGGTACCCTAAATGCAAAAATCTAAATCAAATAACTTACTTGGCAAAGAAAAATTTATAGTGTTGGCTATTCCCCCCCCCCAAGAAATGTCTTCATTAATCCTACTAGAGTACAGCTGTGCATAAGACTATAAATCACTTGACTGGCTTAGGTAATGGGACTTTTATTTCATAATACCATGCCAAAAAAACTTAGAGGCTTTTAGTGACACAGAATCTTCTATAATACCCTGTATTTAAAAAAAACTCAAAGAAGCATTCTTTTACTGACTGGAAAAGTTATTTAGCAACTATTTTGATAAAGGGAAATAAATATAAATCAATAGCATAGAGTCTGATGGTTAAAAAATATTATTCACACAGGATTGCTTCAAGTCAACAAAATTATTTTACTTAGAGTTGCATTCAGATAATAAAAGGAAATAAAACCATTAGTTGTTCCAGAATGATTATTAATCTTACCCATTCTGTGTGAATAATTTTAAATATTTTGTCTTTGATGAATTTTATTCAATTATGCTTCTGGCTTATTTGACAAGCTGAAACTGTTTTTAATGTTCCACTCTTCTGTTTTCTAATTATATCCAAATGTCCTCGTAGGGAAATTTTGTGGCCCACAATATTGGAATACCCTGGCAATAAGACAAGAATAGCAGGTGAACCCTAAATAAAAGGAAATATTGGCATTTTACCACTACTAAATGTTCACCCCGTGCAATAACCAGGGAAGCTAAAACAGCTCAGATGGAGACAAGGCATTAAGCTTGAGACTTACTGACTTTCTGCACAAATAGAAAAGCAATGATTAAGCCTTCTCTGTACTAGGCCCAGTACCAGACAATGGAGGTACAAATATCAAAGTGAGAAAGTCCCTGCCCTCAAGGAGCTTACTTACTAATGGGAATGGAGAGAGCCAGCACTAAGGAAGCGGTAAACAAGGTGCCAAGGCTAGGGGATGGCTAGACAGGGAAGGGAGTTTCCACCTTGGGAGTCACAGAAATAGTGGGTGTAGCCATTGGAGAGGTGATTATCACACCCTTTGCAGTTGTATTAGTTTGATTAATGTTCTCTGAGCAGGAGATAGAAAATAAGGAGTGGGAAAAGAGGATGAGTTCTGTGCCAATACAGATTCCATTATGTAAGAGGTATTTGGATGTGAAAGATGATCTGGAGATGGCCAGATAGGGTGATTTAGGTGCATGTGTA
Source organism: Dromiciops gliroides (assembly GCF_019393635.1). Taxonomy (NCBI): domain Eukaryota; kingdom Metazoa; phylum Chordata; class Mammalia; order Microbiotheria; family Microbiotheriidae; genus Dromiciops; species Dromiciops gliroides. Next base: position 499,650,151 of record NC_057861.1, on the reverse strand, counting down.
CTAACTCACCAACAGGACACCTCAGACCAAACACAAGATTTCTGAAACTGAGGCAAGTTTCATAATTTAGTAGATTAACTGGTACACAGATAGGGTCATGGTCTCTAGAGAAATGTTCTGCAAAACTTTTTTTTTTTTTGGTGAGGCAGTTGGGGTTAAGTGACTTGCCCAGGGTCACACAGCTAGTAAGTGTTAAGTGTCTGAGGCCACATTTAAACTCAGTTCCTCCTGAATCCAGGGCCAGTGCTCTATCCACTACACCACCTAGCTGCCCCTCTGCAAAACTTTTTTGATTCCACTCCATTATAATTGTGTTTGGTTTTGTTTGTTTTTATTTATTTTTTTCCCACTCATTTATAATTAAAAAGATATGAGTATCAGGCCAATCCAGTGATTCTGGAACAGGAATACAAGGAAGCTTTCCTGGACTGTATACAATTCAAATAAAAATAGGTTTACTTAACAAGAAGTTCTAAAAGGATACAATCCCCAATTCAAGTGGATGTTGTTCCCCATCCCTCAATGCTGAGGCAGAAAGACACCCCACCCAGCAGTTAGGATTCTGCCAAACCTCAGGACCAGCAACAACTCACCACAGGCTAGATGACAAGAAAGCCTTGTCACTGGTTCAAGCCTCACACCAATCAAATCCTAAGGACAAGAAACCTAGCCTATGTAAAACAAATACCATTGGTGGATAAAGTGTTGGTCCTGGTGTCAGAAAAACCTGACTTCAAATATGGGCTTAGACATTTACTAGATAGATGATCCTGGACAAATCACTTAACCTATGTCTGCCTCAGTTTCCCAATCTATAAAATGGAGATAATAGTACCCATCTTCAGGGTTTTGTGAAGATCAAATGAGATAACATTTATGAATTGCCCTGTAAACATTTAAAGCACTATGTCAATGGTAGCTATTAACAATAATAATTATGAGGATGGTGATGATAAATTATATCCCTTGGTGGTAAGGTACCCATAAGTTTCTAGGCAAATTGTCATTATTTGAATGGCTTTAAGGACATTACTGAACAAGTCTCATCTCAGGGGTCAGGTGAGAAACTCAACATAGCCAGTCCTAGAAGAGAAGCTAAGTAAAGATATATGCAAAATTTAAAACATCAAACCATGTTTGTTGTTGTTCAGTTGTTTCAGTCGTGCCCGTTTTATTGGCAGATATACTGGAATGGTTTGCCATTTCCTTCTCCAGATCATTTTACAGATGAGGAAACTGAGGTAAACAGGGATAAATGACTTGCCCAGGGTCACACAGCTAGTAAATGTCTTTGGCCAGATTAGAACTCAGATCTTCTTGACTCTAGGCCTGGTGCTTTATCCACTGTGCCACTTAGCTGCCTCTAAATCCTGTAAAAAGTATAATCCATGTGGTGAGGGTGATATCAGGGGATCTCCACAATGGTTTTCCCAAAGTAAGGCATTGATAAAGAACAGGATCAGAACCAGGATAGCACAAAAAATGATAACTCAAATACACCATTTTCACTGATTTCTATTACAGGTCAGGATAGCTAAGAAATCATAAGCCTCTTACATGCAATTTCTTCAGGGGCCTGAGCCAATAGGAAGATTAAGTCTATAACAACCCACTCAGTGTCTTCCAGCCCATCAGTCAGAATCTTTCAACCGCTGGGGGATACTATCAAATCTTTGCCTTTTAGAGAACAGAATTAAGGCTCCCCATCACCTTCATCCAGGAACTCACAGTTTCCACTGAGTTGTCTAAGGGATTTCCTCTCTTCCAAATGAACTCACATTCCTATAATTATGCAAAGACAGTTTTGCCTCCCCATGCCATTAGAAAGCAAACCAGTTCCCAACAATTTCACCCCTTGGCACCCCAAAGCCATGCCAGGGAAAATGAAACCTGACAAATAAAGGGGATCAAAACCATATCCCCAGAATGTATAGAAATATCAGTGGAAGGGAGTGGAAAGCTTAAAGCTTAATGACTTCATGCAAAAGATGGAATAAGGAAGAGTGGGAGCAGGTCAACCAGGAACACAGATAGATGATAGATAGATAGATAGATAGATAGATAGATAGATAGATAGATAGATAGATAGATAGATAGACATAGATAGACATAGATAGACATAGACATACATACATACATACATAACATATCCTTATCAGTTAATTCTACTTGGAGGCTAAATTCAAGAAACTGTTGTACCAGAAGAACGTCCTACTACCCTTCCTAGAGTAGTGATGTTAGTCACAGGTAAAGAGAGAGAAAATAAGCATTTATATAGCACCTACTATGTGCCAGGCACTGTGCTAAGCTCTTTACAAGCATTATTTGATCCTCACAACAACCCTGAGTTGTGGTGCTGTTGTTATCCACATTTTACAGTAGAGGAAACTGAGGCAAAAAGGATCAGTGACTTGCCATGGTCACATAGCTAGTAAGTAACTGAGGCTAGATTTGAACTCAGGTCTTCTTGATTCTAGACCCAATGCTCTATCCACTGTACCACCTAGCTACTTCTATAAGATGGAACTATGAACCCTGATACCTGGGGTAAAATGACAAAGTTATTATTTTGAGTCCATTCCAGCATTGCACGATGCCCCCTGAATGAGGATAGAGTTTTCCATCTCAATTTCCAACTCAGTGAATGTGATGGTGGTGAGCCCAGTTGTAGACCTCCTTCATAACAAAATGCATACCCTGATCAGAGAGGGTAGTAGAGAGGAAGCTCATGAAGATGAAGGGTATGTTTTGTAAAAAGCATTGATGATGGCTGCCATCATGAGAAACATGACTTGCACGGCAGTGCCATAGATTGAATAAACATCAACTGCATTAAGGGCAAACCTCTTGTTCTGAGATGGGGGAAAGGGCCAGTATGATCAATTTCAGTTGGAGGCAGGTCAGAAACAATGAGGGATCATACTATTCTGATCCTTCAAAAGTAGTCATTGATGGCACAGCTAGCTTGGGCCCTGGAGTCAGGGGGACCTGAGTTCAAATCCAGCCTCAGACACTTATTAGCTGTGTGATGCTAGGCAACTCACTTAACTCCAATTGCCTCAAAAAAATTTAAAAATAGGAAAAAAGTAAACACTGATCAGAACAAAGATCATTCTTGAATAGAAGTACCTGTCTCTTCTTCAGTTAAAAGGATCTTAGGTTGCCATGCCCACCCACATAGCATCACAGCCCCCATGTTCGTATTGAGGATGGACATTGTTTCCAATCTATGCCATTCTTATAAGGTATCAATCTGATTATGCAGTTAAAAATAGGGAATAAAATATCTCTGATTGGAGTTAATGTGCCCTTATAACAATTGTTTGTTGTAGGAGACATCAGTAAAATATCTCCACTGGGTTGTGAATCCAATTAAGAGAATCTTTTTTTTTTTTTGTCTGTGCCTGTTCTCTCCAAGTCTTGGGCCACTCAGACTCATGGTTATCATTCAGAAATTGGTATAGATGGAAATATTATCTGTCCTTTCTTATAAGATTCTGTCACATACTGATCATACAGATCATAGCTTGACCCATAGGGTAAATTTGCCATTAATCCCATTTCTCAGGCATCGCTGTATTGTCACCAAAGTCTGGTCACACATTCTTTTCTTGTAATAGGCAGAGTTATCAATGAACCAGGCAAACAGAGTTCCTCATAAGACAAGATTTCACAGGTAGGCTTCCATTAGTTTAACAGAAGAGACAAAGCATTGGGGTTGAGACTTCAAGGCTCAGACTCCAACAAAGTCTTAAGTCATTCAAAAAGGGCATTATCACCTAAAGAACTTGGGTGAGCACCATCTTGAATAAACTATTTCCAATATACAATGGACTCCTGCCCTGTGCCCTTCTTGTCAAGGGGTCTATCTAGCCTCAGCAAACACATAATGGTGCAATACTGGATAAAGGGAGACTATTTTCCTGCATCATCTGTTCAATAGCAACAAGAATTCAGTAATAGGCAAGTATCTAGTTTTCAATAAGTCATATACTCAATATATGTATTATATGTACAGAGTAAAGGAAAAGTCACAAAGTCATGATGGGGTTTTAATATTTAATAACATCTTTATTTTTTGTTTTAAATTTATAATACCATAGCATCATATGCAGTATATATAGAAAATAAATATGTATGGGTAGGAAATAAATAAAATAATAATTTTCCAAAAGTTATTAAACCATAAAACCCCTTTGTGACTTTTGTCCCATCCTATACATAGTTGTTTGCATATAGTCTTCTCTATCAGAAAAAGAACTTCTTGAGGGCAGAGACTTTGTATTGACAGGGATACCAAGAATAATCTCCCTCCTTGCCTTTGTTTCTTGGATTCTCTGATTACCTTCAAGACTCAGCTCAAATTTACCTTCTCCAAGAAGCCTCTCACCCAAACCTCTACTACTCGACCTTCCCTCTAAGTATTACCTTCTCTTTATATTATGTAGCATAATATATCATATATAACATGTTTATATATACATGACATTTGTATATTATATTTTACATAATATATGTATACACAACACAATATATTAAAGGCTGTCATTAAAACAGCCTTGGCTTCTGCCCTGAGGGGTCAGAGCTCCTCATGTTTGGATACTAAGATTTGGGTGGCTCAGCATTACCAACGAGGAAAGTGTTCTCAGGGATGTCTTAAGATATTTCATAATACACATACATGTACCACTATACAAATACATTATATATCATAAAAAACATTAAAATGAAAAAAGCAATATTTGGTATTTCATGTGATGGAAGAAAATTCTAGAATAATATTTTTAGTGAGAACCATATGATTAAATATTCTTCAATTAGTTTTCAAAAATCCCTGAATATGTCCTAGAGGATAGGACAGAATTGTAAATAATAATTATTAGTAATTAATTTTTCAGTTAATTTGATCAGTGCAGTTAGCCAAGCAGGTGAATTTAGTTTTTGTAGTTTTTTTTTCATGGAAAGATAGAAGCAAATAATAGGATAATAGGAAATAACAGCTTTTCAGTAGAAGTCATGTTTCTCTTTATGTAGATATTCATCATAAACAATGCAAAAACAACAAGAAAAAGTGAATTCAACCAAGCAGAAAGTGTTCAGAATAATCCATTCCTCTTTCTTTAAGTAGTTCTTCTTAATGGGTGGTATATCTCAATATCTTATGCATGCTTGGATATTTTAGTTGGGGTTTTTTGTGAGTTTGGGAAACAGCAAAAAATCTATTTGGATGGACCTTAAAGTCCAGGAAAGGAGTAATATATAATGAGAATGAAAAAGTAGGTTAGGGCTAGGTTATGAAGGGGATAAAAAGTTTAATAGATGAGCTTATTTCTGACCCTACGGTCAATAGATATCCAGTGGAATTTAGTGAGGAGTGGAGTGACATCATCGGACCTATATTTTAGGCAGAAGTGGTGAGGACTCTGGCAGGTGTAAAGCATGAAGAGAGTAAGGAGAGAGTTAAGGCAAAGAGTCAAGTCATGGGGCTACTGAACAATTCAGGTGAGAGGTGATGAGGAGCTAAACTCCTTATATCTGTCAGCTGTGAGTAGAGAGAAGAAACTCGTGCAAGCTACAGAAGCAAGCTACAAAAGCAAGCTACAAAAGCTTCATATAAGAAGTCACATCTCAATTGAGCTTTGAAGGAAGCTAAAAATTCTAAGAAGTAGAAGCAAAAAGGTAATACAATTCCAGATTCAGGGGAGAAACTGTGTCAGGACACAGGGATGGACTATCATGTGGGGAAATGAGAAGAACAATTTGATTGTACTATAGAATATGGGGAGGGGAATAATGTTTAATAAGGTTGCAGAGACAGGTCGCAAGAAGGTTGTGAAGTGCTTTAAATGCCAAACAGGAATGTGGCCCCTAGAATTTATTGATGAGGAATGATACATGGTCTGAATCACCTTGGCAGACATGGAAAGAATGGATGGAGAGGATGCACGGGAAAGAGAAGAAACTTGATCCAGGAAGATCAATGAGGAGACTATTGCAATAGTTCAGGTGAGACACAGTGAGAACCTGCATTAGGGTGGAGGCTGCAAACTGGACAGATGTATGAAGAGTTATAGAAGAAGTATACATAAGACTTGATAAGTTGGATATGTGGGGTACAGGAGAGTTGAAGATGATTCCAAGGTTGTGAGCATAAATATCTGAAGGAATAACTGTGGCTGAGTTACAGAGAATTAGATTTCAACTCCATATAAGGTTACATTTTCTAACAATTAGGGGGGCTGAAAAATGGCATGGATTATTTTGAATGCTCCCTCAAAAAATATTCAAAAGAGTTGAAATGACCACCAATAGGGACCTTGTAGATAGTATTCCTAAGATTCTTTCACCTTCCACCTTTTTCATTTCATTTATATTAAATGAAAGATTAAGAAAATTTTCATTTAGGATTGTATGAAAATTAGCCTAGTTTCCATATATATTTATGTGACTTAAATAGAAAAAATGTATACCTAAAATGCAGAATCAAAATGTAACAGGCTAGCATTTTAAAATAAATCTTGTTTCTGCTAGAGACATTATGGTATAGTAGTAGATAGAGAGCTAACTTAATAGCCAGCAAGACCTGGGTTCAAGTCTCACCTCCGATACATAATGGTTGTGTGACCCTGGGCAAGTCACTTAATTTCTTAGTGCTCTAAGAAATTCTCTAAGACTATGAGTTGCAGAGAAGGTACTGCCCTGTATCAGTAGAAGGAATTTCCTTACTTGGTAGTTCCTTCAATTCAATCATTTTTCAATCATGTCCAACTCTTTGTGACCCCATTTTTGGGGCCAAGAAACTTGGCAAAAATACTGTAGTGGTTTGCCATTTCCTTCTCCAGCTCATTTTACAAGTGAGGAAACTGAGGCAAATGGGGTTAAATAACTCACCCAGGTTCATACAGGTGCTGTCCGAGGCTGGATTTGAACTCAGGAAGACATCTTCCTGACTCCAAATCTGGCACTCTATCCACTACACCAAGACCCATATTTTTCATATGAATATTCTACTAGTATGGTTATAATATGGTAAAGCATGGAATACACATCTCTGAATTTTTTTGCGGGGCAATGAGGGTTAAGTGACTTGCCCAGGGTCACAAAGCTTGTAAGTGTCAAGTGTCTAAGGTTGGATTTGAACTCAGGTCCTCCTGAATCCAGGGCTAGTGCTTTATCCACTGTACCACCTAGCTGCCCCCCCACCCCCGCTGAAATTAAAAAAAATTTTTTTTAAAGAATTCATAGAAAGTGCAATGGAAAGATGAATGGTGTATTTAAGGAGATTGCAACATATAAACTTCAAAGAAGTTAAAAAGAAGTTAAAAGAAGATAAAGAACATCAAAGAAGAGGAATTAAGGATGTCTTCAAGGAATGCTAGGAAGAGAAGATCAGGTCATATAACGAAGGTGGAGATGGACAGGTATAGACCTAGAGTGTTCACTGGTCCCCTTGTTATTTCAGGAGAAAATGAGGAAGGCCTCTAGTATATTGTGGTAATGAAATCATAGATCTAATTTATAGCCTCTTATTTTATCATTAATATCTTGAATTATATATTATATGTATAATATCTTTCTCTCTATCTCTCTTCACGATCCATGATGCCTCAAAAATCTAGCTACATAAATAATATTATGTATTTCATGTTAAAAAAATCAAAATTACTGAATATTCTATTTCATTTTTAATCCTGCTTCCCCTAAAAGGGCAAACTATATTGACATCACTGTAGTGTGTGAGTTGGAGAGGGAGGGTTGAGAAATCTAAGGTCTATTACTCTCATCAACTCAGTGATGGTAAGGCCATAGTGATAATGGGGACATAGCAAAAATGTGGGGCCTTCAGGGATTCCAGCTTCCATTGCTATTGCTCAACTTGTCTCCAAATTCTCCTTAGTTTGGGAAGAAAGCTGATTAGCTAGAAAGCATCAAGAGGAGGAAAACCGGGGCGGCTAGGTGTCACAGTGGATAAAGCACTGGCCCTGGAGTCAGGAGTACCTGAGTTCAAATCCTGCCCCAGACACTTAACACTTACTAGCTGTGTGACCCTGGGCAAGTCACTTAACCCCAATTGCCTCACCAAAAAAAAAAAGAGGAGGAAAACCACAATGCGCAGTCTTGCCTGAAGTCCTTTCACATAAGGAATATTTGAAGGAACTCGAGGAGGTTTAATTTGAAGGGCAGAAGTCTCAGGAGGGACACCATCCCTTCATTTAGGTATTTAAATCATTGTCACATGAAAGAAATTAAGCTTTATTCTGTTTGACCCTAGAGGACATAAACAAGAGCAATAAGTAGAAATGCTGAAGATCATAGATTTAGGCTAGACCTCAAGTTGTTGAGGCTGATGAGGTTGAAAAGTTCTGTGAAGATTTGACAAGTCTCTCCTGGTTAAATTAACATAACACATATAAACAATGACTTCAATGTAAATTTGGGAATAGTTGAATATGAAATGTGGGGAAGCATGGTTCAGAAAAAAGGGAATGAGGGAGGCTAAAGACTTGTAGATTATATCCTGAAGCCTTTCTTTGAGGGGGAAAAAAACAGGGGCAAAAGAAGGTAGGAAAGAGGCAGGCCCCAGACATAGCAAACGTCAAATAACATTGCAAAAACAAAATGAAAAGCCATAATAGATTCATTTTTACAGATGGAAAAATACTTGCCTAATATTAATAGGGGAGCTATACCAGAATGAGCTGTGTAAGTGTCAGATAACTAACTTACCTGAGTTGAGAGCAGAATTATTAAATGGCAAAAGAATAATGAGGCAGGGAAAGGTATAATGTACAATTATAATGACTCAATCCTAAACTCTTTGAACAAGCAATTGACCATCAAGAATGGGAAAAGGAGGGGCAGCTAGGTGGCACAGTGGATACAGCACCAGTCCTGGACTCAGGAGGACCTGAGTTCAAATCCAGCCTCAGATACTTAACACTTAATAGCTGTGTGACCCCAGGCAAGTCACTTAACCCCAATTGCCTCACAAAAAAAATAATAATAATAAAGAATGGGAAAAGGACAACAGAGATGACTGGCACTAATTATAATCATTTTATTCAGAAGTTAACTAATAAAAGTTCATTGCCACAATGAAGAGACCAAAAGAGCCCAGAGAGGGCCTAAGTAAGCAAACATCCATCACACTTGCCAAACATAAATGAATGCCAAAGGCAACATGGAATTTGAATAGAAACTTGTTTATTAAATCTTACAAAGATGGATGATGGATAGTTATAATCAGTATTGTCTCATCAGTTGATTTGAATCAATGGAGTATAAAACCCATTTAAAGAAAACTTGGCAAAAGAGTCAACTAAGCAAAGTCATCCCAAGGACACTTAAGAGACAAAGAGGGAAAGAAGACAACAAACAAGACATATAGACAAGACTTGTAATAAAGTATCATAGCAAACTGGTTCCCACCACAATCGGATGTTAACAGCCAAGTGCTAAAAGGCACGAAAGAGAACAAAGTTGGGGGAAAGACAGCCACAGACAGATTGGATTGAGCATAAATAGAAGAGATCTGTGTTATAGGCAACATAATTGTGAGGCTTGAAGGGTTGTTATATGAGATGTCTGAGGGGAAGATACTAAAGGTGTGGGAAAAGATCTTGAACCTAAGAAAACGTCCATAACTTCCTATACACCTAGTCTCCCACCTATACATCTTTATTAGATTCCCCTATACATGAATCAAAGGCATCCTTAATGAAAGTTTTTTTTTCCCTTCTTGGTTTCTTTATTTTCCTGATCTTTTTTTTTTTTTTTTTGGTGAGGCAATTGGGGTTAAGTGACTTGCCCAGGGTCACACAGCTAGTGTCAAATATCTGAGGCTGGATTTGAATTCAGGTCCTCCTGAATCCAGGGCAGGTGCTTTATCCACTGCGCCACCTAGCTGCCCCCAAAATTCTTTGAAAGATGTAACAGAAATAACCCTATTTGATAACTCTGTTTACAGACATCGGACAAGGCAGAGAATGAGGAACTGTTTGCTCACCAAAGCTGTTTGCCATTTTGATGGAGGAGATCCAATGCAGAATTCAAGTTGAAGGAAGATTTCCTGTGGTTGGTAATGTCCTGATGCTCCTTTTTGTGGAAGATATTGTACAAATTATATCAAACTCCATAATATTATGGAACCTCCTGAAGGAGATATATAATTATTTAAGGGATTTTGCCTTGTTCATCCAAATGGGAAAGACCAAGTTGGTGAAGACTATCTATTGCCTAGGTTACGACATGTATTTGAATGGCTATCCTATAGAGATTGTTCATCAACGTATATGTATACCTGGCTGAACAATAGAAATGGACAATGAGTAAGGACCAGAGTTTAAAAAGAAAAAAGCAAGTTTAGTTGCTTAGAGGAAAACACTATGCTCCATCAATGACCCCAAGTTGTCCATGAAAGAAAAGACCCATATTTTTCATATCAGTATTCTACTTAGCATGGTTATACTGTGCTAAAATGTGGAATATGTCTCTGAATTTTTTTTAAAAGATATCACACAAAGTACAGTGGAAAGGTGAATGGTGTATTTGAAGAGATTGCAACATATATTTGATGAAGAACTTCAAAGAGCAGGAAGTAATGATGCCTTCAAGGAATGCTAGGAAGAGATCAGGCCATATAACAAGGGTGAAGATGGACAGGTGTAGGACTAGTGTTCACTGGTCCCCTCATGATGGCAGGAGAAAATGAGGAAGGTTTCTAGTACATTGGGATATATTCCCTTTTGCTGAACTTGGAGGAGAATAAGGACAAAAGTCATACAAGACAGGCAAACATAGATGGGATGGGATTTGAATGGTTGGAGTGAGCTTCCAAACTGATGAGATCATAGATCCATTTGAGTATTTGTGTTTGGAAAAACTTCTTTTAACTGGAGTCAAACAAAAGTGGGCTGCTGAGAGAGATAGTGAATTTCCTTTCATTGGAGGTCTTCTGGCAGCAGATGGACGACCACTTGTTGGACAGATGAGAGTGGGGATTCCTTTTGGGTAATAAATTGCATTAAATAGCTCGCTACTAATATTCTGAGTCTATAACTCTGGGCCTTGCCTATTTTCACATCCCAGCATAAGGGGATCTCTTCTGTTCAGGGTCAGCCAGCCTTTATACCGCAATTCATTCTACTATGTCACCTAAAGAATGGCTCTGATGCACTACCCATTATGGCTGCCTTAAGGCCAGGTGGACTTCGAACTTCTATATTGTGGCATTTACTCTGGCTCATTCCCTGACCCTCTAATTCTGCCTGGATGCCCTGAATATTTGTGTTGACTCTTGTAGCAGGTACCCAGATTTCATGAAATCGGGCTGAGACTTCTGCTTTCCTGTCCTAGTTTAAAGTGGCTCCAGTGTGAATACAAAAAAGCCCCATTCTTTTGGGGGAAACATAAAAGCACTTTGGTCCAAGCCTTTAAATAGGCACAGTCCTTTGAGTTGTCTTGGAGAGCAAGCACATTCTCATGTATTCTGCAGGCAACTGTGTTCCAAAAGCATGACCACTTTCTTACTTTCCAAGTGTCTCCTAAACATCTGTGTTAGATTATTTTCCAGCAAGCAGTCATTTGCATTTCTCCCAGATGAATCACATTTTGTTATTTTCTGCTCATGTTTCTCACCTCTTGAGATCCTTTTGTATTAGTTCTGAAACCCGTTATTGATATTCACACCACCTCTCGATTTAGAACCATCAGCAGATTTCATCAACGGGACTGAGTGCTACCTCTTACAGACCATTAAACAAAGTATTTAATGAGACCAGGACTAAACCTAAGTTACGCTTCTATTATTACTCCTCCTCCCCTCCTTCAAATAAAGGAAAATGCATAGAGAAGCACCATTTCCTTAATGAGGGACTTTCTTTAAAATTCCAGAGTGCTTTAGTTTTCAAGGTAGAAGACTGTTTGAAGAAGCACTTTAATTGTGGCGTTTTAGAAAACCAGAAATTTGCTAGATTGTGCGTCTGATATCCTAGTACAGAGCCCAGCGTTTGTACCTCCGGTATCACAACCCTACACGTGAAGTGCACCCTCCTCATTGGGGATTGTCACCACACCATCCTTTTTTGTTTGGAGGTACCTCAGTAAGGTCACGATGGACACCGTTTCCTCCAAAGGAAATCCATGCAAACAATCAGTGCACAGCTGAGATTTGTGGAGGGTAGTGGGTGGCTGGCAAAGGTGCCTGAGAGTGCCTCTGAAGATGGAAATGCTGACTGTTCAGTTGAAGGAGTGAGATTCACAGGAGCGCCCCCCCCCCCCATACTTCCCAGACTTCAGTAGGCCAATAAGTGCCCGGCCTGGGTCTCTTTCCCCCCTCCCCCCCTTTTCAGGGCAAATCTTTAAGAACCTTGAGAGAAGAGCCACGAAGTCAGTTAAAGTCGGCAGTCGCAAGACGTGCAACCATTTCCAAGCAGCACTCCCACGGAGCCCTAGGCGTGGGAGTCTATGTGCGTGGGTATGCATGCCTGAGTGGGTGGCTATGAGTTTGAGAGCGAGAGAGAGAACAGAGCAGAACCGTCCCCTCCGTCTGCACCCGCAGGTTCGGAGCTCTAGAGCTAGAGGGGAAGGTAAGTGTTGGAGGTGGGTGGGTCGCTGCAAGTGGTGTTCCCTTATTGGCTGACTGCCGGACTCCCCCTCTAGGAAGGCTGAGTGAAGCTGAGCGGGTGGGGGAGCCCCCGAGTGCTGGTGCAGCTGGTCTTATTTTGGCTCGGCGCGGCTGTAGTCCCCGATTCCACGCCGGGGACATTGTTGCCGCCGCCGCCGCCGCGTTCCATTCCCCTGGACTAGGAACAGAAGGGAAGAGCTGCAGCTGCCGAAGCAGCAGCAACAGCAGCACCACCGGAGCAGCGGCGGCGGCGGCGGGAGGAGGAAGCAGTGGGGGAGGAGGTGGCGGCCGAGGGATTCTCGCTCTCTCCCTTTTTCTCTCTGTCCCTCCTTCTCCCCCTCCCCACCCTCTTTTCCCTCTAGTCTCTGCGCTACCCGAGCCTATGGTTGGCTTCCGAAAGCAACTCCGGAGAATTCCGGAGACTTCCCCCGCACCCGGTTCCCCCTACAGCTGCAGAGTTTGGGGGTAAGTGTTTACTAGCCCCCCCCCCGCCCTTCCCCCTTGGGCTGTTTGTTTTGCTTTGGTTGCTCGGCTTGCTTGATTCTCCCGGGCAGCGCCTCCGGGGAATGTGTGAAGGCCCAGGCTTCTCGGAAACTCGGCTCTTGAAAGTGGGGTCGGGTTGGGGATGGTGGAGAAAGAGCTTCCTTTACCTAGCCGCCCTCCTGTACTACATCTAACCTCTTCTTCCTCCTCCTGGGTCCTGGCTTGTTGGATGGGGCCGTGTCGGAAACAGGTGGATCGGGGCGGGGGTGTGCCGAGGTGCCTGGGGACTAGGACTGGACTCCGGTGAGGACCCTGGGCTCCCCGAGGGAGGAGGTTGGAGGCTCGGCTGGGCTCGCCTCTCCTCTCCCTTCCTGCCTCAGTGCGGTGCGTGCGTGCTTGAGGGGCTGTATTGTGTCAGTGCGATGGATGTGACTCGCGAGCCAGCCCCGGCTGCCTCTCCTGCTGGCAGCTGCACGTCCTAGTTGACCCGGTAACGGAGGGGAAGGCATTGTGGAATGTGCCGCCACTGGAAATTGCTTTCCACGGATCTAGGTTAAATGGTATTGCAGGGGGAAGGAAGGTATATTGGGGGAGGGGGCAGAAGGTGACCGCTTGTAGCAGAAACTCGGCTAGAAACTGTACCTTCCTTGGCTGCTTTTGCCCCCCGAAACATTTTTCTTCTTTGAGGAGGCGAATTCTGCCTCCTGGTCCGGGTACGTTTCATTCTTAGACTGAGAATGGAGGAGAGTGGTGCGTGTGCCTGTATGTGTCTGTGTCTGTGTGTTTGTGTGTGTGTGTATGTGGGGGGGGGAGGTGGGGGAAAGGAAAGGAAAGGAAAGGAGGAAGCTTGGCTGGGTCCTCTTCTGTTTGTGATCCGATTTGGGAAGATAAAACACGTTTTAAACATGAATAACCATCATTTAGATTCTGTGTGTACATAGCCACACACATGGCAGGGACAGGCTCAGGACCAGATGTCTTTTTCCCCCCAACAGTCAGTGCTTAACAAAGGCGGTTTCTCTCCCTAGATGCAAGGTGCAAATATGTTGCCCCGATATAGCATGCAAAGCATTACTGTTGTGTGATTGTTAAGAGGCTAAGGGGACAATCTGTTTCTTTTGTATTTTTTTAAAGGCTGGAAGAATAATGCATGAGGTGTCCACGGAGGTTTCGAAGATATGGTGATGGTTTGGGAAGTGGAGCTGAAGTCGGTGGGGCTTTGGTGAGGACTGACAGCTTATCATGACTGTGTTCAGGCAGGAAAACCTGGATGATTACTATGACACCGGGGAGGAGCTTGGCAGGTACGGTAGGCACTGGGACTCCTGTTTCTCTGTTGTGGGGATGATGAGTAATACTGGGGGCCTTGGGGTTGAGAACGTGTGAGGCAGGCTAATAGAAGCTGGAGTACAATACACGCCCTAGCTGGGGTTTCTCTAACAGCCTTCTAAAAGGGGGAGTTGTTAGAAAAGAGATTTACCAGCCACAAAAAGGGTGGTTGGATGTAGAGATAAGTGGCCCAGTCCGAGGAAACTGTCTACTACAAGGTCACACAGAAATTCATGGTTACATTTTGATGCAAAGTATATTGACCATCCAGAACAAGTGCCCATCCAATTCCCAGTCTTACATTCTGTTGTATTTTGTCCATCTGCAACACTAGGAGAGAGTCTGAGATAATGATTGCAAAGTTGAGAAAGCTAGGATGTATGATTTAAACAGATTGGTATTAAATAATAAAATGATGAATAAATAATAAGCTAGTATTAAATAATAAATAGCTAGCATGAAATAATTTTAGTCAAATTGGATTTTTAAATCTTTAAAAATTTTATCCTGAGTTTGAACTTTGATTACACGAGCTGTGATTCTCAATGTAAAAATCTTTCTGGTTCGGTTTTTAAATTGCTTTCTTTTTTGGCATTTGTGTACTGATATCTTCTGGAATTGTTAAATCACCATCTGCATAGTAATGAGGGATGCAAACATTTGTTGATGGAGTTTTTTGATTTTTAACTTCTTTAAAGTAATTTGAAAATCTAGTTGTTGTGGTGTTTTCATTTGTCTCATTTGCGCTGCTATGTTTTAGGAAATTCAATAAAAAGCTTGATATCCTATCTTTTCATTCACAGCAGTTTGGATTTTGATTACTGAGGATGTGACTCTTAATATAAAATCCCTCTAGTTGATTTTTAAAAATTAATTTATTTATATGTGTTTATAGTTATTTTTCTTCGAGTTCTCCTATCACCAGTCTTATAAGTGCCATAGACATTTATTTACTAACTTACTTATGTATCTATTTATCTATCTATTTATTTTTTATTTATTTTTTGTGAGGCAATGAGGGTTAAGTCACTTGCCTAGGATCACACAGTAAGTGTCAAGTGTTTGAGACTGGATTTGAACTCAGGTCCCCCTGAATCCAGGGCCAGTGCTTTATCCACTACACCACCTAGCTGCCCCTTGCCATAAGCTTTTAGTAGCTTTTGCCTTCCCCTGGGTAAATAGCTATCCTTTATATATTGCTTAAAGTTTGGGAAAGCATTGTACAAATTTTATCTCATTTGATCCTCATGACTACCCTATAAGGTTGGTGTTATTATTATCCTCATTTTACAGATGAGGAAACTGAGGCTCAGCAAAGTTAAATGATTTGTCCAGGGTCACATAGCTAGTAGTGTCTGAGGCAGGATTTGAATTCAGGTCTTCCTAACTCCCAGTCTAGCACTGTTTTCCACTGCATCATCTTGTTGCTATCATGCATTTGGCAGAAAATCTCTATCACCCTTTAAAGTGAAGTTAACAGAAAATACCAATGGTGCATGTGTTTTGTGAGTAAAGTAGATGGAAGGAACCTTAAACCAAAAAAAAAAAAAAAGCTTATGTAGTCATTTATGTGTATAGTCATATACTTATTCACATACAACTCTTGTCACCCAAAGTGAATTTCCTTTATCTTCTACAAAAGAATTGTAAACACACCTAGTCTAGACTACTTCATAATTTCCCAAATTTACCTTTTTTGATTAAAAAAAAGAAAAAGGAAACAATATTTAACCTTCCACGACTGCATGATCTGAAAACAATATAAAATCTTGTAGCAGAACAATGTGGCAAACATTTATTAAGATATCCCTATGTGTTTCTGACAGCCTGTTGCTAAATGTCATAAAACCTATTAACCTAGGTATTGCTGTTGGAGACTTAGACACAGGAAATCTATTTAAATAACATTCTGTGAATACATTTATCAGTATTTTGTTCGTTGGGGCTGAAGTATGCATGTATGGCATTTTAGGGATATGTGGTAAAAATATTTGGTTTGGCTGAAATAAAGTCATTTGATTCCTGTGGTTTTGCAGCAAGACTTGTGGTATTTTGAAGTGGTCCTTTGGGACTAGGAGGAGGTGAAAAAAATTGGCATTAGCTCATTTGGGGCAGAATGGAATAATTTATAGGGATTTCTTGATTTGAAAGGTGTGGTTTAAAAGCAATTGAAAGCATAATTTAGTAAAGATAAATATACTTCCATATTCTCTCTGAAACATGAGTTTCCTGGAGACTTTTTGGTTATTTTTTGAAGAAGTGAAAAATGAGTTCTACTTGTTAAGGGATGTTTTATAATCTGTGTAAATGTATATGCTTACAGATATTTTTTTCTCATTTCTATCATGCTGTATGGGGCAAGTGTGGTTCAAAAGAATTTTAATTCAATGATTAGATTTTTGTGAATAAAGTGAATGAATTTGTTCATTCGTATACACTGGATTGAGTTCTGAGCTTGGAGTCAGGAAGACCTAGATTAAAAACCTGCCTATGTTACTAGTGTCACTGGGGCAAGTCATTTAATCTTACCTGTGAAATGGAGTTAATAGCTACGGTCCCTACTTCACAGAGTTATTGTGAAGTTCAAATGACATAGTCTAAAAATATGTTTTGCTAACTTTACAGTTCTAAATGAATGTCAGTTAATAATAAAATAATGACAGAAATAAGGTATGGAAAGAGCTATACATTGCATCTGTTTTGGAATGGTTTCAAATCTTAGCTCAAGACTACCCTTGAGGTAAACTGATGGGCCAGGTGACCTCTGATGGCTCTTTCAAACCCTGCAATTTTTTATGTCTGCTCTGCAAATAGCTACTTGCCCAAAGCAAGAAAAGATTTATTCTAAATGAGTAAGAAAGCATATCGGTTTCATAACTGTGCTTCAGTGGAAGACAGAAAGATATAAGAGCTGGAGGGAAAGGAGGGAAGGTAGAGCAGTAGGGGAAGAAATTACAGGTATTAGGGATTGCTCCTGTTGGCAAAGCTATTTCAAGTAGTGTCTTATGAATTGCTTGTTCATCATCTAAATGTGAGCATGTAGCTACAATAAAGTCATGTGAATAATAATTTTCCTTCAAAATGCTTTCCCTTCTTCCAGCTACTTACCTGTCCTTTGATGACATACTTTTATTCATAAATCCACCTTCGTCTCTGGTGATTTCTACATGTGGCCATGAGGCATCATTTTTGTATTATTTAATTCTCGTGTTAATCGATTTTATATGTGTTCTTCTGACAAGTAGATAAGTAGTTTAAAACCTGGGGTTTTGTTGCTGTTGTTTTTTAAAAGACTAAAGGTTAAGCCAATGTAACAAGCCCTGTAAGATACTACAATCTTGAAAATACATTGAGTATGGTTGTTGTTCAGTTGTGTGACCCAGTTTGGGGTGTTCTTGGCAAAGATACTTGAGTAGTGGGACAGCCAGGTGGCTCAGTGGATAAAGTCACTGGCCCTGGATTCAGGAGGACCTGAGTTCAAATCTAGCCTCAGACACTTGACACTTATTATCTGTGTGACCGTGGGCAAGTCACTTAACCCTCATTGCCCCACAAAAATAAAATAATAAAAAAGATACTTGAGTGGTTTCCTATTTCCTTCTCCAGGTAATTTTACAGATGAGGAAACTGAGACAAACAAGGTTAAGTGACTTGCCCAGGGTCACCAGAAGCCAGATTTGATCTCAGGAAGATAGATGAGTCTTCTTGACTCCACATGAAGCAGTCTATCCATTGTACTGCCTAGTTGCCCATTAAGACAAGATCCAAAAGATATTACCTTGAAAAGACTTTGAGTATGGACTCAGTGATATATATACTGTTTCTAAAAGTACCTTCCTTAATTAAGACAGCAGGCTGGCTGACCACCAGGTAGTGGATTTCTTTGATTGCAGCAATTCATGCATTGTGTACAAAACTTCTCATCTACATCAGTGGAGTATGTTTTCACTAGTAGAATCCTGCATCCCTGAAGTGTTCACTGAAGTAATTCTGTATCCTTTTCTCCTCAGAGAAATGATCAATTCCTCCCAGATTACATGTTGTCATTAGCATCTTCCATCCTGTACATTGTACATAATTATCACTCGGCAGATGAATGGATGGATAAATATTTGTGGATCCTATAGCACTTTACCTTTAGAAAACTCTTAGATCCCCTCCCCCCAAAACTTTGGAGATAGGTGCTTTTAATGATGCTAATGAACTTAGAGAATCAGTTGTCACAGCTTTATTTCTTGTCCAAATTAATTTTGCTTTTGCAAGCTATATGCTCAGACTAAGAAATATAAAAAAGACCATTTTTAAGCAAAAGAAATTAATTTTGACAACAGTTTTATATTAGTGAGATAAAACTGAAGTTAATTACTCAAGTTTAAAATTTTAGCCTGGCATAAATTTTATAAGCATTTTAAATAAGTGATAGTCACTTGAAGTAACTAGCTGGCACAGCAGATAGAATGGTGGGCCTGTGGAGTCAGGATGGCCAATGTTCAAACTTTGCCTCAGACACTAGCTCTATGAATCTAGGGAAATCACTTAACCTCTGACTGCTTTAGTTTTCTCATCTGTAAAATGGGAATAATAATGCTATATCCCAGGGTAGTTATGTCAAATGAGATATTTGTAAAGCACTTTGCAAACTTTGAAGCACTATATAAATATTAATTATTAGTAGTAATATAGTATTACACCTTCTCAGGGACTAAATAACATTTTTCAATTTGTTTTAAATCCTGTTTTTAATACTTATTAGCAAAAAAGTTAATACTTATTAGCTGTGTGACTTTGAGCAAATCATTTAAATTATCTGAGCCTAAGCTTCATCAGTAAAATGGGGATAATGATAGTCCCCCATCTCACAGGGTTGTTTTGAGTATCAGAGGAAATTATGTTTTAAAACATATTGAAAATCTTAGTGTTGTACCTGTTCTTAGCAATTTATGCTCAATTAACAGGAACATAGATTTGGAGCTGAAAAGGATGTCAGAAGTAACATATTCTACCTTCCTCCTTTTACATATCAAAAAACTTAGGCCTTCAGAGATGTCATACAATAATGTGTGGAAGAGACTAGATCTGCACCCAGGGCCTCTGGTTCTTTCCATTGTATACTGTTACCTATATCAGGTATGTGCAAGAAGAGAGATTCAGTTCAAATGTATGTTCTAGGCAAATACCATTTCAATTATTTTTAAATGCAGCTTGTACCGTAACATTTTAATAATGGTTTTCAGGTATGTGAAGGGATAATATAAGGCTGTCAATGAACAGCAGTTTTTCTTGTCCACTTGATAACCAGATGGGAAGGAATGGGTTTGAACTGTATTGGAGGAGAGGTGCTGGATCATTGAAAAGTATTTATTAAGCACCCACATGCCTTTAAGCTGCACAGGGTGCTGAAGAGTCTGTTCATTACGTACTATCTCTCCCTTGCAGGAAATTAAGATCTAATGTATCATTGGATACACATGTTAAGATGTAAGAGCACAACGAGTGCAAAAACATTGACCAAATACTTGTATTCAATAAGTAAATAAAAATTGACATTTGGCAAAATAAAAGTTTCTCTTACATGTTGATATCATGTATTTATTAGCCTTATTGTTATTAATGTCGTCATCGTCCTCATCATCATCATTCCCCCTCCCTACCCCAATCTTCTCTTCCTTCAACCATTCCTCATATGGTAAGATCTTGAGTTTCTTCACTATCCTGCTCACTGCTCTCCAGACACTTTCAAGCCTACCAGGAATTTTTGATTATTATTTCCCCTATAATTTCATATTTTATTAATTAAATGATGGTAGCAATAATACAAAAGTTGAAGATTCTGCATTTCTCATGTGGACCAGTTCAATTCAGAAAATGCTTATGAAGCTCCTCCAATAGCTTTTCACATTTATAGACTTGAATTTCTAACCCCACCCCTGGTTGCCCATGAAAATGTGAGCTTGGTAAGACTGGATGGGAGTTCAGTGTCCTAATATAAAAAGAGCTCAGTGCATTAAAATATAAAAGTGAATAAAAGCACATCCTGTTGATAAGGGATCAGTATATTATCTTTGTACATTAATTCAGGTTCTATCTCTTTGCACTTCTTGACCCGAATATCTCATTATGTATCACAAACTCAACATGTCTGAAATAGATCTCGTAATCTTTTTCCCCAAACTCTCCCCTCATCTGAACTTCTCTGTTAGTGTTCAGGTCACAGACATTGTCTATGTTATTTGTTGTTTTCAGTCCTGTCCAACTCTTCATGACCCCATTTGAGGTTTTCTTGGCAAAGATACCAGAGTGGTTTGCCATTTCCTTCTCCAGCTCATTCTCTCAACATTTTCCAGGTTTTACCCAGGCTCAAAACCTCAGTCATCCTCAACTTCTCACTCATTCTACATATCCGGTCTATTGTTGCCAGTTCTTTGTTTTCTCCCTTCACAACATCTTTTACATATGTATGTTGCCTTCACACAATCACTTCCCTAGTTCTGGACCTTATCAACCTTTGCTTGTACTATTGCAACATCCTTTTCATTATTCTCCCTGTCTTGAGTCTCTCTCCACTCCAATCCATGTTCCATTCAGATGTCAGAATGATTTTACTAAATTGCATGTCTGCATATGTCACCCCACTATTCAAAAAAGGTTTGGTGTTTCCCTGTTACCTGTAGATAAAACATAAAGTGCTCTTTTTTGCATTTATACTTCATTACTACCTCTTCCCTAACTAAGCTTCTAGTATTCTTATACTTGATTCCCCTTCACATACTATATGATCCAGTTATGCTGTTCTTTCTGTATAACTCTATCTCTCATCTCTATTAATAATCTCTGCTTTTTAACTTCCTTGGCTTCCCTAAAAACTTAGCTAGGATCCTACCTTCTATAGGAGGCTTTCCCCAGTCTCCTCACCTGCTAGTACCTTCCATTGGGAGATTATCTTCAATCAATCTTGTATATACATAATTATTTCCATGTTATCTCTGCCATCTTTTATTAAACTTATATCCCCAGCTCTTAACACAGTGCCTGTGGCATATATATAGTACAGCTACTAGGTGTTTAATGAGTGCTAGTTGACTGATTGGCTTTACTTGAAGACAGATAGTAATTTTTTGCTTTTTTTTTTTGTAACCCTAGTGCTTAACACAGTGCCTTGTACGTAGCAGGTGCTTAATAAATGCTTCTTGACTCACTGGATGACTGAATTGAATAACTTAAAAATTGGAAAGGATTTTAGAGATGGTCTAATCCAATCCATTTATTTATTGAGTAACCTCAGAAGCAGAGGTGAAGGGACTCATCCTAACTAATACAACTAGGTACTGTAAGCAAAAAAGTACTACTCTAAAAAATTATTTACATACACTTGTATATGTTTAGTTTTTAAAGTGTATCTCTCTATTTTTTCATAATTCTGTGATTTTTATCTGTAGTCAAAAGCTCCCAAAATTGATCTTTAACCTAATGCAGCCAGTGATTGTCCCTGCTATGATAGGCATTGTGGGGAATAAATAGGAACCAGCATACCTGCAGTTTTTAATTTTCATGCCTGTTGAAAGTAGTGTGACTTGGCATTTTAAGCAGACTATTTCACAAATCCTTTACTAAAAGCTTGCCCTTTCTCCCACTTTTCCCAAAGGGCTTGTTTCCTACAATTATAAATGGTATTAGTATGCAACATGCATCGCTTGATCTGACTCCTGAAGTTAATATTTTAACTTAAAATAAAAAATATACCTTTTGTAATTATTTAACCTTTGAGTACCAATAATGAGTTAGTCTTAAAATCTGTAATAAGAAATGGTTTCTGCCCAATTGGCCTACCTTCTAAATAATTAACATTTCTCATTTTATTACAGAGACACCAGGAAATATATTCTAGGATTCATTTGGCTTTGGGGTTTTGGTTTTTGGTTTTTAAGTGGAGGCTAATATCTAACTTTGCTTTTGTAATGCAGTGGTAAATCATCAAAATAAGATTCAACTGATTTCTTCCCTCATTAAGGCAGAGAGGGAGGAAATTTTATTATGTAGCATTTTAAGTTCTTGAATTCAGTTTATCATTTTGTTAAAAGTCTTATTTCTAGAATCTTAGAGATGGCCAGGACCTCAGAGGCCATCTAATGCAACCAAACGTCAACCAGAAGTCTCCTTTATGACATACCTGGCAAGAAATTACTCATAGCCTTTTTTTGAGACATCATAGGTAACTGAAGAAGCCATTAACACTAGAGGGACTGAGAGCGTCAACTGAGGCAACAGTTGGTTTGGTCTTTTGAGGTATCCTTAAATTCTGGTCTTTCCGTTACTATCAGTCATCCATAGGAACTGCTCTAGGTGTCATCATGGGGAAAAAAATAGGAACCGACATATTTGTAGCTTCTCACTTTTCACACCAGTTGTATAGTAGATTTAATGTCTACTCGGGCCACCACTGCCACTTAGGTCGGGCTAATTTTGCTCCAAAAGTCAGGAGAGCTGCTTAAGACTTGGTTGGTGCAAGGGGCTACTAAGGAAGCCACCTGATCATGACTTTTGGGTCACTTAGGGCATAAATACCCCAGTCTATGAAGAACTAACTTCCATCAGACTGGAAAGCTGTTTATATTCCACTACTGAGTGTCAACTCGTTCTTTTGACCAGACATTTTTTAGTGGAGATAAGGGAGGATAGGGTCTACTTTAACCAGAAATATGTTTCTTGCTGAATATTCATTCCAGGACAATGTTAAACAAACTTACTTTTTGTTAAATGTTATATGATTGAAAAATTTCTGTTTTTGTTCCAGTTCTGAACCTGAACAATCAGGCCAAGTAGAGTCAGGCCTCACTAGGTAAACTAGACCATTATATTTTTTAAAAATAGCTAATTGTTAGTAAAATATTCCTTAAATCAAGGTTAGAGTTGTCTTTCTACAACTTCTACCCACTGTTCTTCCTTGTGATACTCTGGGACTAAACAAAAAGTCTCATTGCTCTTCCATGTTATAGTTCTTCACATATCTGAAGAGGGGAATAATACCCCTTCTATATTTTCTCCCACTCCAGTTCCTTTAACTTGTCCTTATATAGCAGAAACCAGAAGCCCTGGACCATGAAGATTGTTCTCATTAGCTTGTTAGCAACATCGCTAAAAGGTAGTGTCCAAAATTGAAGACAGTTCTCCAGATGTGATTTAACAAGGTTAGAATATACTGGGACTGTTGCCTGAATGTTATGTCTCTTGAGTTGTCTAATATTGAATTAACTTTCTTGGCTGTCATATCATTACATCACACTGTTGACCCACAAGATCTTTTTCAGATGAACTGCAGTGTAGCCACACCTTCCCTATCTGCTACTTGAGAATTTGATTAAAAACTCCACATAGGAGACTTTATATTTATCCTTATTAAATTTCTCCAGTTGTATTTGAGCCAATAGTCTAGACTGTGAGTATATTTCTGAATCCTGGTCTTTTCATCCAGTTTATGAGCTATCTTTCTAAGCTTTGCATCATCTGCAGATTTTATAAGCAGATCATGGAGGTCTTTATCTAAGTCATTGATAAGACTATTAAAGAAACAGGGAGAAGCACAGATTCCTGCAGCACTCACCTAGAGACTTCCTTTTCAAAATGACATCCAGCCATTAATGACTGCTCTTTGGACGTGGCCAATTCTAAATCCACTCAGCTATGCAGTCATCTGGATACATCTTTCCATCTTCAGTAGCATTCTCATGTTCTACCAGTAGAATAAAACTATCAACAAAGAATGTTGATTTGCCATGACCTATTGGTGATAAAACTGTGCTGACTTGTGATCTAGGCTTCCCTTTTTAGGTGTCTGATAGCACTTAACAATATGTGCCAGGAACTGAAGTCAAACCTCATTGGTTTAGGGTGTGTACTTTCCATTTTCCCCCCTTTTCTGAAAATCAGGGCAGTATTTTCCTTTCTCTCATCCAGCAGTGCCTCTCCTTTTGTCCATCATCTTTCAGAGATTAATGATAGTGGCTCAGCAATCACATATGCCAGTTTTTTTTCAGTTCCTTAGATTGTAGTTCATCTAGGCCAGTCAATCAAGTAGAATAAGGAAAGAACCTGAAGGAACCTGATAATTATTGTTGTTCAGTTGTATCCCACTCTTTGTGACCCCACACACCATACCATCCATGGGGTTTTCTTGGCAAAGATACTAGAGTGGTTCAACATTTCCTTTTCCAGTGGATTATTTTAAGTTCTCAAGATATAATAGTTTGGAGGTCATTGATGACCCTAGAGCAGGTGGTTTCTATAGAATGGTGGCATCAGAAGTAGAAGTTGAGGGAGTAAATGGGTGGTGAGAAAGTAGAGGCAATTCTAATAACTCTAATGCTAAGAGAAAGAGATCTGGGATTCTGCTTTTAGAGAATGGCAAGGTCCAAAGAAGGGTTCCTGTAAGGATGGGAAAGACCTGAGCACATTTGTTGGCAGTGAAAAAGGAGATAATATCTAGGGAGAGATTGAAGATGTGGGATAGGAAATAATTCAAAGGGTAAATTCCTAAAGAAATAGGATGGAGTGGAATCAATGGAGGAGTTAGTCTTCTCAAGGAGAAAGACCACAGTCATCCTCTAAGACTGGAGAAAATAAAGTGATAATTGGTGAAAATAAAGAGGTTTTAAGGTGTGAGGACTTAGAAATGAGAGATTGTGATGAACAGAAATGCTTCTAAATAAAGTGGCAAGACCATCTGCTGAGGAGGTAAAAGGTGGACTTGACCCCCTTGAGAAGAGAGCTTGAAAGTGCTATATCTGAAATAAGTTTTTATAATCAGTGCTTTTTCCTGAACAAAACAAATACACAGGCTATATTCAAGTTATGCAGTATAGGCTTATTATATTGGAAAAGAATTGAATTTTAAATTTAATGTCTTATTTTCCATTCTAGTCAAAAAGCCATGTAATGTATTCATAACTTCCACTTTTATGGGTGACATCCAATAATAGTTTTCAGGTTGTAGATCATGTTCATAATGTTTTATTTTTCTTTATTTTTATTCAGACCTTAATGGACATTTCTATCTCATAGAATAGGAGAGGATAATATATGAAACTGCAAATCTCTGTAATGTAGAGTTTTCCTTCAAAGTTTATAAATAATATGTAATTTTCAAAGCTATCTTGCTTGTCTATGATTCGTTCTGTTCTTTCGTCTTTTGGGGGGGGAGGGCATAACTTCTTCTTTCCTTTCCCAACTCCCCTTCCAAAATGGAAAATGAAACAAAATCCCTGTAGCCAAATTGCATAGTCAAACAAAATTCACCATATTATTCTTATCCAAAAATGTATGTCTCATTCTGCATCCTTAATCTACTACCCCATTGTTTGGACATGGGTAAGATGCTTCAGCATTGGTACTCTGGAATTGTGGTGGGTCATTGAATTCATAAGAATTCTTAAGTCTTCAAAATTGTTTGTCTTTACAATGTTTGTTGTTGTGTAAATTTTCTTCGATCTTCTCTGACTCTGGATCATTTCATACAAGACTTTCCAGGTTTTTCTGAAAATTTCCCTTTCATATACCATAATTTATTCAGCCATTCTCCACTGGATGAGCACCTCCTTAGTTTCCAGTTCTATGATACCACAAAAAGCAACTACAAATATGTTTGTGTATATGGGTCCTTTTTCTCTTTCTTTGATTCCTTTTGGGTAAGGGCCTGGTGGTGGCTCACTGGGTCAAAATGGCATAGTTTATTGACTCTGGGGAACAATTCCAATTTGCTTTGGCAGGACCAATTCACGGCTCTACCAGCAGTGCATTAATATGCCTGTTTTCCCACCTCCCCTCCAACAGTTGTCATTTTTGTTTTATCGTCATCTCCCAATCTGAGGAGTATAAGGAGGTACTTCAGAGTTGTTTTGATTTGCATTTGGTCATAGGTTTTTTTTCCCTTTAAAATGAATAAAGTATTGTTTCTCTTATGTTTATTGAGAAATGATGACATTGTACAGGTACTAAAATATTTGTATGAATCATTTTAGTTCTGATGATGATGCCAAATTTCACCTAGTACTTTTATTTGTATTGGAAATTGTGTTGGAGTGCCAAGCATTTAAAATTCTTTTTCTTGACATGAACATATTCACATCAGTCCTCATTTGAATAATATGATGTGCAAACAAATTATATTCTGTGAACTAAAAAACCCTGTCCTTTAAATTGGTTTTTAAGAATCACCAGCTTAAACTCTGACTGAGATAAAACCGAGTGTTTTATAATTTATTCATTTTACTTTAAGAAATTTGCAGTCTGATATTTCTTTTAATAGGCTTCTTGTATCTTCCTAAAGGTATTATGTGTATTTTATTTACATGTGTATGCTAAACCTAGAAGGTTTTAAAGTGTAATGTGCAGAGAGATGCCGAAAATGAAGTTTTATATGAAAACTGTGTTTTAATTTTTCGTAGAAATAAACTAATTATAACATCATATTACTAAACAATTCTTTCAGTAGTATAGCTCATTATTGCTCAGACTTTTTTGTCCTTTCCGTTCTTGTGCCTTACTCTAGGCTTATAACTAATTGGTATCCTACCTTTTCCTTCTGCCTTCTATAATAGGATTGCCATATTGATAAGAAATAATAATAACTATTATTAATATTATCATAAACCCTTTCTTTTGCTCTTTTTGAAAATTATTCAATTTTTTACATGATCTATGGAATAATTGGTCTCTCTATCAGCCTTCTTTATTTGTAGGTGGGCAAATGATTATTTGAAGAATGGTAAGAGAATAAGGTGGTAAAGAAGAATGAAAAGTTAGGTATGATGGCACATACCTGTAATTTCAGCTCCTGGGGAGACTGAGACTAATGGACTTCTTGAGCTAAAGAATTCTAATCTGTAGTGGGATAAGTTCATTGAGTGTTGAAATTAGACATTAATTAATATGGTGAGCCTTCAGGAATAGGGGTTGGGACATAGAGGGAGGGGCACCAGTTTGCCTAAAAAGCTCTTGTGCTGATGAGAATGGGACAGTCTCCAGAGTACTTGGGCAAGATAGGAATATCTAGTCTTTAAAATAAAAAAAGAGAGAAAAGGAAAAGGCAGGTGGCTAAGAAAGGAGAAAGGTAGTTTCTAAAGTGTTGATAGTTTTATGACTTTATCACCTACTCCAACCTGCAAAATGGTGCTGTAGTGTTTCCCATTGATCCATTATGTAGAAATTCAATATTCTCCATTTTCCCCCAATCAGCTGGGGTTACCCTGATAAGGCAAAAAACCAAACCAAACCAAACAAACAAACAAAAAAACTTTGCTAAAGGAGAAAAGTAAACTTTATGGGGAAATGTTTAATGAAGTTCCAAGTTGCTTTTACTTTACAAAAGGGTAAAGATGGGTGGGAAGATTAACTTGTTTTTAATAATGACTACAGAATTTTGAAATGTTTGATTATATAAGATCCAAAGTCCAGATGTCCTTGAAAATTCTGTAAACTCAAAAAATACTCAGCAGCTATTTCCTGAAACTCAAAACAAAACTAGTGAGTCATGAAATACTAGTGTCACAAGGGACCTATACTTTATTGGTCTCCTTTAAATTGGCATAATTAAAAGCATAGCCTGCTGGGTGTTTCCACTGTAAATGTGAGAAACTTCCATAAATTTAAACAATTCAGGAGGTATACTTCTAGGTAGTGATCATGTTTACAGGCCTTCTCAGGAACTCTAGCTACAAATAACCAGTCGATTAATTAATGCTAGTAGTCAGAGGAAATTTTTCAGGAATTAGTATCTCTAATTGAAAATAGTCAAAGACTTTTTTTTCCTAAATTTGTTGTTGTTATTCTTCATTTGTTTCAGTTGTGTCTGATTATTCCTGACCCCATTTGGGGTTTTCTTGGCAAGGATACTGGAGGGGTTTGTCATTTCCTTTTCTAGGTTATTTTACAGATTAGGAAACTGAGGCAAATAGGATTACATGACTTGCCCAGGGGGCAAGCTAGTAAGTGTCGGAGACTGGATTTGAACTCAGATCTTCCTGACTCCAGGCCCTGTACTCTATTCACTTCACCACCTAGTTTCCCATTTCCCTAAATAGTATATTTTAAGGAGTATGTATTCTAAAGATGGCAAAACTGCCATACACATACAAGGATTATATATTTAGATATGGGAAGGAACCTTAGAGGCCATTAATTTTTAATTCCTTATTCTACAAATGAGTAAACTGAGACTGAGAGGGGTTAAATGACTAGCCAGTAACACAACTATCAAGTGAAATAGCAAGAAATGTTGTGATTTTTAAAAGATGACAGTTATTTTTATTCTTACTTATTTGTATATTTTCATTTATATCATTTTACATACTATGTAACAATTGGTAATAAGTTGGAATCTTTGTCCAAAATTAATTTGGAGATATACTTGTAAAATAGTGATATGGATCATTCAACTTAAAAAAAATTTATACCCACACATATATAAAATTATAGTTACTTGTCTCTGCTAAACCATACCTTGGTGGTCTTGGATTCATGAATGTCAGTTCACGTACAAACTGGAAAGGTTCTGCATGTAGGCTAAGAAACAGACTATATTTCTTTCTCTTTTGTCTGAGGGCTAACTTAACTATCCAGAATTCAGAAAAGCTCATCTCTAGAAGGTTAGATGTCAGGTGATTTGAATTTTTTTAACCATATCAATTCATGCTGAACATTAGACCATCTGCTAAGGCAGTGGAAAAATATTCCCTAGCAATAGCATCCACAGGTGGAAGATATTTTGAATTGTTCATCTTCAGGGTTAGTGAGGGAGACACCATCATCTTATTTTCTATCCTCCTTTAGAAATTATATTAAGATTACCCAAACTCAGAGGTATAAGGGAATCACTAGGACAAAGGCAATACTTTCTAGTGTTGGAAAGATAAGATAGGAGCTTAAATTTATTTCTCCTTGATGCTTATGAAGGCCCTGAGAAATCAGCAATGAATAAGTGGGACAAAAAGTTTGGTATAAATTATCTGGTTCTTCCAGGTTTGATTCCACCAGGCATAGTTGATACCATGGATAGAATATTGGAATTGGAATCAAGAAAACTTGAATTTAAATCCTGCCTCAGAAACTTGCTAGATTTGTGACAGTGGGCAAACCATTTAAAATCTTTCAGCCTTAGTTTCCTTTATCTGTAGAATAGGGAAAATAATGGCACCTGCCTCACAGGGTTGTTGTGAGGATCAAATGACAGAAAACATAGTGCTTTGCAAATTGTAAAACACCATATAAATATTAGCTCTTATTTATTTATCTGAAAAGGTGGTTGTATCATTTGTGATGAATGTTAAGATAATTTCTTGTAGACTTATTCATTTGAGATTCAATTAGGACACTTAAAATTATTGAACATATAAGACAACTTGGATCACATGTGTTTAATTTATACTTAACCTGACCCAACCAATAGCTTCACTGATATGATCACTCTCTTTTACCATACCCACACTCAGCCCTGCTACCTGGATTGCTAGCTGAAACATCTTTCTTCTTTTTCAAGTGTTATTGATGAGTCTTGTTTTTATATTACATACAGTTACAGATTGTTCCCTAATAAAAAACCTGATATTAGGGGCCGCTAGGTGGTGCAGTGGATAAAGCACTGGCCCTGGATTCAGAAGGCCCTCATATCCGGCCTCAGATACTTGACATTTATTAGCTGTGTGACCCTGGGAAAGTCACTTAACCCTCATTGCTCCTCAA
This sequence comes from Dromiciops gliroides, assembly GCF_019393635.1. NCBI lineage: Eukaryota > Metazoa > Chordata > Mammalia > Microbiotheria > Microbiotheriidae > Dromiciops > Dromiciops gliroides. Next base: position 499,619,985 of record NC_057861.1, on the reverse strand, counting down.
GAACAAACAAACAAAAAACCACAAAAAAACCCCCAACAAAACCAAAAAACCCTTGATAATACCATGATCTATGAAAGTGCATGCAACATTTCATATCTATAGCATTCCTCTCTACCTACTTTCCTCTTTCTCTCTTTTATTTAAAAGAAATAATATTTTCCCTCTCATCTCTCACCCTACTGGAAAAAAGAAAAGAAAAACAAATTTCTCTAAAACGTTTTATATGCCCAAGTAAAACAAATTCCCCTAGGGGCTATCTATGAAATCATATATCTTATCCTGCACCCTAAATCTATCAAATCTGTCAAAACCCTTTAGTGGACAGTACATTTCATCATCAGTCCCTTGGAATCATGAATAGTCGTTGTATTGATCATGGTTCTTACAGCTTTCAAAGGTATTTGTTTTCCTGGTGGTATTGTTATATAAACTGTTCTCCTGATTCTGTTTTCATCAGTTTGTAAAAATCCTCAAAATTGTTCATTTTTGTAATATTGATGTTATAATTAGGTATTTGGGTTCTGCTTACTTCATTCTTCATCAGTTTACACAAGTCTCTCCATGTGTTTGTAAAATCATTTATTTCCTCATTTCTTACAGCACAATAGTAGTCCATCTTATTCACATACCATAATTTACTCAGCCATTACTTAATTGTTTTTTATTATTATCTCCCCTTTCCTTTCCTCTCCTCTCCCTTCCATCTGTGGTGTGTTCTGACAAAAGCACCACTTGCTTTCCCCAAGTCCATTTAGCTTATTTTGCTCAGTATGCCCAGTGCTGACTTTGACTCTCTCTCCTTCCTAATCTTCGGCACCTCTCTCTCCATAGATTCCAGTTCCTTTTACCTTTTTTACTCTGTCATACCTCACATTACCCAAACTGACCCTAAAATCAGCATCAATAAGAAGTAATTAACTGTTTTGACATCTTGATGGACAGTGGATTGATTCCAACTAGGTGGCTTAGTTGAAAGAGTTTCGGATTTGAAATCAAGTTTTTTTACTTCAAATTTTGCCTCTGACACTTAGCTATTTGACCCTAGGCAAGTCACTTGAATTTTAACTGTCTCTGCTTCCTCATGTGCAAAATGTGAATAATAGTGGCACCTAACTCCTTGGATTTTTGTGTAGAAAAAATTAGATATTTATAAAGTGCTGTGATAACCTTAAATACTAGTTATTATTGTTACTATATTAAACCCTTTGACATCTGACTCAGGACTACTTTTTTTTTTTTTTTAGTGAGGCAATTGGGGTTAAGTTACTTGCCCAGGGTCATACAGCTAGTAAGTGTTAAGTGTCTGAGGCCAGATTTGAACTCAGGTACTCCTGACTCCAAGGCTAGTGCTCTATCCACTGCGCCACCTAGCTGCCCGTCAGGACTACTTTTTCAGACATATTACACCTCATTTTCTGATGCACTCTTGTCCAACATAGCCCACTTGCTATTCTTCATATATCCATGACATTCCGTGCCCTCCCTCTATGTGTCTGTACATGCTGTAGCCTTATGCCTGGAATATTTTCTTCTTCGCCATTTCCTCCTAGAACCCCTAACTTCATTCAGGGATCAACTCAATCATCACTTTCTATGTGAGACCTTTTCAACTGCTAGCATCCACCCTCCAGAAGAAAATGTCTTCCTTATTTTTTGTCTGCTTCTTTGTGTTTTTGTTGTCTCTCCTTTATTCTTATAGAGTGTATGCTCCTTAAAGACAGGGACATTTTTTGTCCTTACATCTCCAGGCTTAGCACTGTTCCAGGCACATAGGTGGTACTTAATAAGTATTATTGATTGCTGGGTTTTAAATTCATCCCAAGCTTGCATTAGTTCTTTTGGTTGCCATTTCATGTTGGTGACTCATATTGAGTTTGCAGTCCACTAAACCCTCTGGATCTTTTCAGACAAATTGCCTTCTCTTTCCTCTACTTGATTATTCAATTATTGTGAGACTTTACATTTATCCTTATTGGATTTTAGCTTATTATATTTTTCAGCCCATTACCTTAGGCTGTTATGGTCATGACTGCAAAATCTAGGGTGTTAGCTATCGTTCCCAGTTTTCTTATGAGCAGATTTGATGAGAATGAGAAATTTAGTCCAAGAATTCTTCCATTTGTACTAGAAATAACTGTTCTTATGTCTAGGTCACTTCTGTTACACTGTTGCCAGCTTGTGCTCCTGAACCTTGCAGTCTGGTTTGAATAGTCCTCACTATTCTACCTCTGCTGCCTCTGGAACAGCATGTTTCTTGCTTCCTTCAAGCTATGTAGGTTCCTTGTGGAGCAGTAAGGAAGATAGAATCGTGCCTGTGTGGGCCACGTCCTGATTTCCTGGAGGATGGCTGAATGAGATGAAGTACACTCAGGAGCTTTAGGGATCTGGGGTTAGATAGAAAGAAGGGGCTGATTTTAGAATTGATTTGCTCATCTTTCAATGAAGGCAGCTTGCAGCCCCAGCACGTCTGAAGTCCGAGGGGATTAGTTTCCTCAGGGTTGGAGGACAGGGTTCTGAAGGTCCAGGTGAGAAGGTCATCATTGTTCACAGTGGGGAGAGGAGGGCAATGTTAGGACATATGGCAAGATGCCCACACTGTCTAGAAGGCGGCACCTGAATTCAGCCAAGAAGGAATTTAAAATTCCAGCTTCTAAGAGGGAGAGGTACATTCCAGGGATGGAGCAAGATGGTTCAATGGAGGGAGCTCTGGACTAGGAGTCAGGAAGACCTGAGTCCAAATCCTGCCTCAGACATTTAGGACCTATGTCCCTGGGCAAGTCACTTATCTTCTTTCAGCTCCAGTTTCCTCATTTGTAAAATGGAGATAACAATTGCACTTATCTGATAGAATTGTTGGGAGCATCACTTTGTAAGCGTCAAAGTGCTTTATAAGTTCTAGTGATTATTGTGGAGAGCCAAATCTACAAAGGGTATCAAGGTGAAAGGTAAAATAGGTATAACCCATTGAATGGGTTATATACTGTTATTTAATCTTTCAAGGGATTGAAGGTATTTGGGAAGATATTCAGAGAAGACAAGACTGCTATACCAAGTTAGCTGCTTGATCCTGTGAATAACTTTTGAAGCAACGAAGCAACGCAGAGAAACTTCCAAAATTGTGCTGCAAGTTAGTGTACCCCAGGGCATGTTGGTCTGAAGATCAGGGATTGAATTTTTAAATGAGGAGAATATAGAGGATGTATTGAGGCATTACCCCCTTGGTCTAAGTGTGAAAACCCCTTCACAAAACAGCAAAATCTTGTAGCCCACTGATGAAAGCTTGGTTCTGACATTAATGATGGTTTCTTAACAAAGTGTGAAATTCCATTGAAAACCTGTGACTGTTTTTGTCTGGGGTATCACTGAGTTAACCTCAGGTTGATGGTGAAGTTCTTGGTTACTTACTGTCAACTGATGTATTGTTATTGATAAAGTTAACCCCTAAGCTCATTCTTGGACTTGGATTTTAAAATGAAGGGGTTCTGTGCACCCTTTTCAGGAAAACCTCCCAGAGGTGGGAACAATGGAGAAGAAATGGTAAAGTGATTATTCATCTTGTAGACCAAAGAGAAGCCAGAGCTAAAGAATAGGACCATGTTGGGGAAGGAGCAAAACCAGATCTTGCTCTTCACTGATGCTCAGAGGTTTTTCTGTCATATGGGCCCAGAGGAATGGTGGTTTCCTCTAAGAACCCCAAGGTATTTTCTGTTTGGGGAAAAGGGTTCTCTGATAAGGATAGTGTGATAAGTCTGGAGGATTGTGCAGGTCATAAACAAAGTTGGGATTACCAGAAGGAAGGATTTCTTGTCTCACTTGATTCATTAACAGCATTTAGAACTTTCCATTGACGGGGGAGGAAAGTGGAGAGAGAATCAGGGTAGTACTACAAATCTGGAGGACTCTATACATCTTAGAGGAGGGGGGTAAATAAGGGGGATTGTACTTACCTTGCAAAGCAGGGAGAATTGTTTTGATTGCTTATAGTCAATAGTGGATCTGTTTTCTTTCCTGTGAAGTAAAGCTAGCTGTGTATTTCATATATTATTAGTCTATGTCCTTGCATGAGAACTGAAGTTCCTTTTTCCTTCTTTTGGGAACATCTATCTAGATCCTCCACTCCCTCTCCTTGCCCTCTCCTCTCTCTATCTCTCCTCTCTTTAGATCTACCTCTCTAGATCCATTTCTAGATGGATCTTTCTAGATCTATCTATCTTGATCTATCTCTCTAGATATAGATAACTGCCAAATTCTAATGTTTCTGGATTGGGGATAGAGAACAAAATTAAGAAAATTCCAATATTCTCAGGAGTGACCATGGGTTCATGATCCAAAGAGTATGATAATTGTGATCCCCCCAGCACTGACATTGATCCATAGGGAGAAGGGAGGAGGAAGACTTTAGTACTAACCATTCACAGTGACACCCACCATATTTCACCTATGAACTTAGAGCTGTACTTTAACATTTAAAAGTGGTTAACTAAGGTAGGTAATCTCTAAGGTTCTTACCACTAGATGTTAGTACCACAATAAGTCTGAAGTGTTCTTTGAGTAGGGAAGTAGGTTTACAGTGATTTTAGCATAGGGGTGACAATTAAGTTTTCTGATGTCATCCATTTATAAAATCATAGATGTAGAACTGGAAGGACCTCGGAGGATCGTAGCCCACCACTCCCATTTTACAAGTTGACCATGAAGGCACAGTGTAGCACCAGTGTGAATCTGAGTAAACATACCCATATATTAAGAGACTTTTACTCAAAATCCTATATCTCATCTCAACTAGATTGAGCCATGCCTGTTCTTTACTTAGCTTCCTTTGTAGCTATAAAGTTGATTAAGCAGCTCAGTGAGAGATGCAGGGATTGAGTGTTTTAAAACATTTCCTTTATATCTGCTCTTTCCCACAGCACTCAGTCTATAGGCACTGTACTGGCTGTCATCCATGCCTGGAAATCTCTCCTTTCTCACCTCAGCCTGCTGGCTTCTCTGGCTTCTTTCAAGACTTAGCTCCAATCCTACATTCTTCAGGAAGCCTCTCCTGGTCTCCCTATCCCACCAATCCCAATAATAGTGCTGTCTCTGAGACTGCCTTCTTTATTTACACAGTATATATCTTAGACGTACATGGTTCCTGACATGTTGTTGGTCCCTACCCCCTTAGAATATGAGTTCTGCAAGGATTGTGACAGTGACTTTGCCTCTTTTTTTGGTATCCCTAGATCTTAGGAAAGCTCCTGGCCCATAGTAAGCACATAATAAAATGCTTGTTAACTTACCTAACAAAAAAGACCTATGTCAGGGGCAGCTGGGTGGCGCAGTGGATGGAGCACCGGCCCTGGAGTCAGGAGTGCCTGGGTTCAGATCCGGCCTCAGACACTTAACACTTATTGGCTGTGTGACCCTGGGCAAGTCACTTAACCCCAATTACCTCACTAAAAAAAAAAAGACCTATGTCAGTGCTAGGAGTCTTTAGCACACTTACATTTGTTTCTAAGTGAAAGACATAAAGTAGTGTCTCTGACATATACTAAATTAAGTTGTGGGGGGAGGAGTATTTTGCCAAGCAAGAGCCACTTGTACCAAAATATGCCTATTAATTGACTGTCTGACTTTAAAATTTGTGACATACTTACAGGTGTAGAATGTGTGTAAATTCACGGTAACATTTTTAATTGGCCAGTCTTTGTTTCCTTTGACTGTAGTTTAGTTTGTTGAAGGGGCTGTGTCGCCTGAGTGAAGTATACTTTTAAAATGTTGCATTATTCTAAACACCTATTAGATTACTTTTTTCTTAACAAATCAGGCAGACATCAAAAAGTAAACTCTGTAACAAATTCTGAAATCCACTTTCTGTGACATTGTAGCAAGAGAAGTTGGCAGGTAAACTGTCAGGATGAGAACATGCTCAAAGAAGTTAGTTACAGGCATAGGGAGGCTTTAATCAAGAAATAACATGATTTGATCTAGAATATTTTATGGTAATTTCTTTTAAAAATTCTTTTGAAAATGGTTGAACTAAATGCTATGCTTTTAAAAGATTTATGGTTGCTTTATCAAGGGCTAAAAAAAATATGATCTATGATGGACAGCTACATTATGAGAACAATAGATTATAGGAGTTCATCAGCATAATTGTTTTCTCACTTGAGGCCTAATGACAATGGAAGATTTTAAATGATCTACTGGAATGAAAAGGATAATGTTTCACATTTATGGAGCATTAAAAGATTAACAGAAGCAGGGCCTTGTGGGATCAGTGGATTTGGTGTAGGAAGATTTGGATTTGAATCCTGGTTCTGCTGCTTACTATGTGTGTGACCTTGAGCAAATCACTTAATTTCTCTGGAACTCAGTGTCCTCATTTTTTAAACGGGGAAATTGGACTAGACAATCTCAAAGATCCCACTCAGGTCAAAAATCTATGATCCCGGGGCAGCTAGGTGGCATAGTGGATAAATCATTAGTGCTAGATTCAGGAGGAGCTGAGTTCAAATCTGACCTCAGACAATTGACACTTACTAGCTGTGTGACCCTGGGCAAGTCACTTAACCCTCATCACCCCGCAAAACAAACAAACAAGAAAACCACACAGCGGAAAAAAATCTATGAACCCACAAAGATAAGGAATGCAAGTTACTATTCCCATTTTCAGAATCACCAAGTCACAAAACTTCAAGAGGTCATCTAGTCCAACCTGTGACTCTAAAGGAATCTGCTGTAGAGCACAAATGACAAGTGGTTATCCTATAACAGTAATAATAATAATTTTGTTGTTGAATTATTTTCAGTCTTGATGGGCACTTTGTGCCTCCATTTGGGTTTTTTCTTGTCAGAGATACTGGAGTGGTTTACCATTTCCTTCTCCTGTTCATTCTACAGATGAGGAAACTGAGGCAAGCAGGGTTAAGTTACTTGCCCAGGGTCACAAAGCTAAAAAGCATCCGAGATAAGATTTTAACTCAGGAAGATGGATCTTCCTGACTCCAGGCCCAGCAGTTTCTCCACTGTGCCACCTAGTTGTAAGAATAATAGCATTTACTTACATAGCAATCTAAAGCTTGCAAAAGCACTTTACAGAAATTATGAACACAATAACCCTTAGAGGGGGGTGTGATTATTATCTCTGTGTTACAGATAAAAAAACTGATGCAGATGGTGGTGAAGTAACTTGCCCAGGGTCCCATAGCTAGGAAGTGATGGAGGCTGAATTTGAACTCAAGTCTTCCTGACTCCAGGTGCTGCACTCTATCCACTGAATCACCTAGCTCCCTTATTTTAAAGACTATAAATTGGAAAACTGGCAGCCTCCAAAGGCAGCCCATTGAACTTTTGTATAGCTCTAATTTTTGGGAACTTCTTCCTTTAATCAAACCTAAATTTATCTCTAAGAAGTGCATCACCCTCCTTCATAAATCAAGTTTTAATATATACATTTTGGAAAGTTTTTTCTGACTAATCCCACTTTATTCTGATGACTCCTAACAACTTAACTCCTTAGTATGTATGTGCAGTTTTTATACACAACCACACGCTGCTCTCTGTATTACTCATATTATTTCATTGGTGTGTCTTTCCCCCGCTGCTTAATTCTAAAGCCCTTAAAAGATGGCTTCTTGTCTTCAATTTCTTTTGTACCTTCCTCTCTCCCCCTCATGCAGTATTCTGTGGAAAGTTAGCACTCTGTAAATATTTGCTGAATCAATCAGACATAACAAAAAGGGTCTGAGTATGCAAGGAGGCCCCAGTATGTGAAAGCGAAGATTAGTTTTAATCCTTATCGATCCACATGCCAACCTTCACATTTGAACATACCACAGGCATTTTTCTCCATCCATAAGATTTGTAAGGGATAGTTACAGATGACTAGATGTGTAGTGTCATGCTAGATGAATTACGTATTTGGCGATGGGTCAAAAAACTAGCAATTGCTGGTGACATGATTCAGTTCTCCTCATTCTTAAGTCCCACATACCTTTCACCATGCTATGCTTCTGCTCAAGAAAGTTACTCAAAATGCATTGAAATACTTCTTCAACCAAAATTGTAAGATAGAGTGTTCTTCTTTTGTAGAATAGCACCAAAGAACAAGGCAGGCTTATTTATTTACTTATGTTTAATAATAAACATTTTTAAAGTTTAGAATTCCAAATTTTATCCCTCCTTTGCTCCCTTGCCTATCCCCTCCCTGAGGTAGTAAGCAATGAAATATAGGTTATACATACCCAATCATATGAAACATTACCATATTAGCCATTTTATATATGAAAACTTAAAAGAAAAAAATGAAAGAAAGTGAAAAATAGCATGTTTCAGAGAGTGTTCAATCAATATCACTTCTTTCTTTGGAGTTGGATACTATGCTTCATCATTAGTCCTTTGGGATTGTCTTGGATCATTGTATTGCCGAGAATAGTTAAGTCATTCACAGTTCTTCATCAAACAAGATTGCTATCACCATACACAAAGTTCTCCTGGTTCTGCTCACTTCACTATACATCAGTTCATACAAGTCTTTTTCCAGGCCTTTCTGAAATCATCCTGCTTGTCATTTTTATAGCACAATAATATTTCATCATTGTCATATACCATAGCTTGTCTAACCATTCCCCACTTGACGGGCATTCCTTTGATTTCCAATTCTTAGCCACCACAAAAAGAGCTGCTCTAAATATTTTTGGACAAATAGGCTTTTCCACTCTTGGGGATGTCTTTGGGATATAAACCTAGCAGTGGTGTTGCTAGATCAAAGGGTATGCACAGTTCTATAGCCCTTTGGGCATAGCTCCAAATTGCTCTCCAAAATGGTTAGATCTGTTCACAACTCCACCAACAGTAGATTAGTATCCCAGTTTTCTCACATCCCCTTCAACATCCGATATTTTCCTTTTTTTGTTATATTCAAGGCATGCTTTATGAAGAGATAGTTACTAAGGGAATCTAGGTGGCACAGTGGATAGAGTTGTTGTTGTTCATTTGTGTCCAACTCTCCATGACCCCATTTGGGGTTTTCTTAGCAGAGGTACTGAATACTGATTTTCTATTTCTTTCTCCAGCTCATTTTATGGATGAGGAAAGTGAGGCAAACAGGATTAAGTGATTACCCAGGGTGATAGTAAGAGTGTGAGGCTGGATTTGAACTCATGCTTGATGGTCAACTATTTTCTGCAGGCCAGCTGTGAACTAGGACATGTCCAAAAAAAAATGCCCTTGACTTTAGAACTAGGATACTGTTATTTTAATAGGTGAGCAGAATAATGGCAGCAAGGCCACCTCATGGCTTGAAAGGTGATTGACATAGTACTTGCTTTCAGATCTCTTTGCCTTTGCGGGGTAGAACTTGGGGGTCAAGAAGAGAAGAGATGGTGATTTTTAACTTCAATATAAGAATAGAATCATTCTTAAAATATATCAAATAAACTAGAAAGATAAACCTGAATGGAATGGATAGAGAATGAGTTTCTATACTTGAACAAGAGGTGAAATGGGATTTACTAAGGAAATGAACATGATACTTAGAGGAAATATGCTTTTGTTTTACTTTATAGGAGATTTTTTTTTAAAAAAGGAAACCAATGTAGAATCAAAGTAAGACTGTCAAATTCATTTCAGGTGAGGAATCTTTCTCAAAAAGGAAAAGATACTTTTTCCACAGAGAGTTTCCTTCTCTGACAAGTAACTTTGTTGTTGTTCAGTCATTTCAGTTGTATCCAACTCTTTGCAACCCCACATAGGGATTTCTTGGCAAAGATACTGGAGTGTTTTGCCTTTTCCTATTCCAGTTCATTTAGCAGGTGAAGAAACTGAGTCTTCCCTACTTCAGGTGGCACAATGGCTAGAGTACCATGCCAGTGGGTTGACATCCTTTTTCTTCTCCTTGCTCAAATTACTTTCCCTGCATGCTCTTCTAGGCATAAGTAGATGACTTTTTACTTTATTGCTAAGAGAAAGGGACTTGGCCCAAAGTCATCTTGTCACACTTTTATAATATGAAATTCTTAAATCATAAAATCTAGGGTTGGAAGGCACCTTAGAGATTATCTAGTCCAAGCCCTTCTTTTTGCAGATGAGAACACTAAGGCTAAGGAGTGAAATAATTTCCCCCAGGTCATAGAATATCAACTCAAATTGTGGAATGAGATTAGGATGGAACACTATTGTGCTGTAAGAAATGATGATCAGGATGCTATCAGAAGGACTTATTAAAAATATATATATAATCCATCTACAGAGAAAGAACTGATGGTATCTGAATACAGATTGAAATATAATTTTTTGTTGGTTCCGCTTTCTAAAGTTTTTTTTGTCTGTTTTCTTTTACAACCTAATGTGGAAATGTTTTGTATGACTGTACATGTATAACTTATATTGAATTGCTTGAGTTCTTAAATGGTTGTGGGGAGAGAGGGAGGAAGAGAATTTGGAACACAAAGTTTTAAAAATAAATGTGAAAATGTCTTTATACACGTAACTTGGGGAAAATTCTAAATAAATAAATAAGAATATAAACTCTACTTATAGGTGAGAAGAAACTTGGACATGGAGAGAAGGACAAATTTCTTCTACCCCCCCTCCACTTTAGCATATATTTTAAATAAAAGTGGAATGGGGTGAAAGAAGTGTAAATTGAATGCAGGATCCTGAAAGTAAGGCATTTTTTGAGAGGAATGAATTGAGTTTTTTCAGCATTTTCCCTTTATCATGCAGCCAGGACTTAGACTACAGACATTTTTAGATTTGGAAGACATCCCATTCTAAGAAAGTATTACCAATCAACTATTGGTATTCACTGTCATGAGAGGAAATGCTGGCCAAAGAATTTTATTTTAAATAAACTGCCAAGATTGTAGAGATCTTTCTGAGGAAGTCGAGTAAGATAAACTGTTAGGAAGAAAATGGGCAGTCTTCTCTGGCACAGAAAAGAAGATATAGTTTATTTGTTTGCACAGACCTAAGAGATAGCCTACCATTGCTAACCACATATACGTTCATATACATACATACATATTCTATATACATGGTGTGTGTATATGCATATACACACACACACATACATACACACGCCTCCCCCCAGAGTCTTGGAGAATTTTTAATTTGCTATGTATCTGTTGTTAACCTTTTTGCCATTTATTCAGTATCCAGTGGACCACTGAGTTCATTGTGGCTCCGTGTTTCCTTCTCTACATGCTAGTGCACTGTTAGTTGTGAACTGGTCTGGAAAAGCAATTCTGGAAAGTAATTTGGAACTATACCCAGAAAGTTACCAAACTGTGTACCTTTTCTGCCTGGATATGTTTATTTAGTATTAATGTTTTTAAGACAAAGCATTATTTTTTGGGCATACCTACAAAAAGGCACCATTTGTAGTCATGTACTGAATAAATCCTTTCCAGTGATGGCGATGAAAGATTATTTTAAGCATTCATTGGTGCCAGACATTTATTCAGTTTTTACTTGTTCTTTGCCATCAGGGATTCTTAATCATTCATGTGACATGGACTCCTTTGGCAATCAGGCAAAACCTATAGACCCTTTCTCATAATAATGCTTGTAAAAATGAAAATACATATGATTACCAATGAAACCAACTATACTGAAATACAGCTATCAATATTTTTAAAGAAAAATCACAGACAGAGTTCCTGACATTTATCCACGGACACCTTGAGGTTCATTGATCCAAAGTTAAGAACCTGTGCTCTATAATATTTGGATAAATGCTTTTGTGTAGGGATAAATTAGAGGTACAATGATACTTTCAGAAAATCTTTAGCCCACCAGATGGTATTTAGGTAAGAAATCCTTTCTAGTAGAATAGTGGGAAAGGGGAAGCAGATGGAAGAGAAGAGTGGAAAGAGATGAGAGAAGAGAATCTGAAGCCCATTCTGGGTCAGAAATTGGATTGGATTTATTCCCACTTCTATGACTGACTGGTTGTATAGTTTAGGGCCAATTTTAAACTTCTCTAGATGCTTGTTTGTTTGCTTTTTTTCCTCCAATTACAAGGAGACAGCGTGATTCAGTAGACCTGGACTATAATAACAGCTCTGCCACTAATTAGCTCAATGACCTTGGACAAATTGCTTCAATTCAGAGCTTTCCCTAATCTATAAAATGAAGGGTTTGGGTAGCTGATCTACAGAAAAGAGGCAGTGTTATGCATCGAAAAGAGTGGTGGTTTTGGAGTCAAAGACCACAGGTTAAAAACCTGTCTCCACTGTTTTCTTTCTTATTCTTTATTTTTCTGGTGTGTGTGTGTGTGTGTGTGTGTGTGTGTGTGTGTGTGTGTGTGTGTGTGTGTGTGTAAATGTGTATATATACATACACACATATATATTCACATACTGTCTAAATATGTATGTATATATATTTATTGCCTTAAGTTTTTGCAAAGTACTTTACAAATATATTATCCTCACAAAAAGTTTGAGAAGTAGGTGCTATTATTATCTATCATTTTTTACAAACAAGAAAACTAAGGCAGATAGAGGTCAAGTGACTTGTTGGAGGCCACACAGCAAGTGTCTAAAGCTGAATTTGAAGTAGGGCCTTCCTGACTCCAGGTCCAGTGCTCCATCCACTGTGCAACCTAACTGCTGCTTACTGTTTGTGGTACCTTAGGTCAATAACTTATACTTTCTGGGCCTTCAATTTACATCTGTAAAATGTTGAGGATGGGCTAGAAAATGCCTCTTAGGTCACATTCAGCTGTAAATCTCTCATCCCAAGGCCATTTCCAGCTCTAAAATGATCTGGCTTGATTCTCTAAGGATATGATGATGGGTTGGACATTCTACTCCCACTACTACTATTGCACAGCTCACAGAGTTCAGAAATAAAAAGTAAAGCAATTCATTGCATTCATTCTTCTAAGACACCCACTAAACAAACAGTAGTTAGCCAAGTGTTCCATGTGTTTGTGTCACAAGTAAAAGAGAAAGTATTGTCCCTCCATATCCTGAGCTAGAGAGAAATGTTAAAAGACTTTTGTAATATGTGCTGTGAACCTTAACAGGGAACTTTTTCCTTTAGGTCATGGATCAAAGGAGCTATCCCTTCCCCCCAGATACTTTCTGGACCTTTGCATTTAATTGAGACTGTCTTGGTGTTTTCGACATGAATTTTTTAAAATACATTTTCTTTTGCAGTGTGAATTTAACTATCATCAATAATCACAACCTTTTCAATATACAATGCAGAAAAAGAAAGGTGATTGTTTAAGAAACTGAGCTGTTAAATTCAGCTTGTTTTTTAAGGAAATGTGTATGTGTACAAAGTATGTGTCTGTATGCATGCACGTGTGTAATTTTACAAGGTAGTAACAAAATTGCTTTATTTGTGTCTCCTTATGAACTTCTTTTTCTAAGTCTCTAAAAATTATTTATACCTTCAGATTTATGATTTTTTTTTGCATTTGCAGACTAATTGAAGCTAAACCTAATGTTTTCTTTGAATAAATTGCTGATTGTTAAAGAGTTCTGAATTTGTATAACTTGGTCACTCCTTGGGGGATCCTTTCCTTATAATAAGAAACATTTTTTAAAAACCCCTTCCAAAATAAAATATACATTTTAGTGAGCAAAAATTCCAAGAGGATGCTACAGTGCTACTGCCAGATAAAATCAATAATCAATCTCAGCATTTTCAGACCCAAATTTTAAATCATCCAAAGAAACACATTCTATATACCTTTCTTTGGTGATGTATTCCATATTTTTGGAAATGGACATTAGAAACTACGAAAGCAATTACAACTTAATATCTGTGTATAACAAAGTTTGACATCTATGTTCATCTATAAATCTTTGAACTACAGAGTAGTCAAGCCATATGTGTTGTTTCTAGCTTACATGGATGATAGTTTTTTTATAAATATGATATGAGTATCCTTTTAAAGAAGCTTAATGAGTTGTCAGAACTGCTGTTCTATATCCAAGTTTCTTTCAAATGAATATATTTATTTACTCTTGTTTCTTTACATAAACTTCATGTTAAATCTTACATTGTATTTACACAGAATATCAGGCAACCATGCCTAAGAATAAAAACACTTCTCTGTTTACAAGCCTTCTGTTGTAACTCTATTTGAATGTTTTGAGAGAGACATTCTTTAATGTAATTTTGGTCTTTTTTTCTTCAGAATATTGTGTTTATGATTTGGGAATTTTTAACATATCCATATACTCCCCATGCACATTTGTATGCCATTGTCAACTCCGAAGTTCACTGAGTTATTTTGTTAGTTATAACACAAAGTAATTTGGTGAAAAAGTATTTTGCAAAGCAAGGTCATAGTATTTAGAACTGAAAGCTACCTTGCATTTTATAGATGAGGAAATTCAGACCCAGGGAAAGGAAGTTAACTTCCTCAAGGTCACACAGGTAGGTGTGTATCTAAACCCAGGTTTTTCTGGCTAAATTCAGTTTTCTTTTCCTTTGCCACCAGTGCTTTGCAAAACATTCCAGTGGTTTTTGTATAGCTCACACTTGGTTTGGTTGGAGAACTGAACATAGTGTCTGGCACATGGTAAGGTTAGTAATAAATGCTTGCTTCTACTTTCAGAACCAGGATAACCTAGGCAAATGTATTCTGCCTCAATCCAGTTCACATTGAGGGATGTTGAATCAAACTTCTTTTAACCTAGTAAAGATGTCAGATTATGGGATTGGTTAAAGCAAACTGGAATATCTTAGAAATCTTGGCCAGACCCACCTATTCTCTGCTTGTCCTTTCTTTTTCTCTGGTTTCCATGGGAATTTATAATGTGAGGGACTTCCTAAGTTTATTCAATGTGCTCAGTTCTTTTAAAAATTTCCTTATACTATTGATATTGAGAAGAATAAGAAGGATCTAAAAAGAAGATACCTTTGGAAATATGGGTGGCTTTGGACACTGTCTAATTTATTTGCATTTGATAATTAAAAAAAAAAAGAACCTGCTTGTGTAGGAGAACTTAACATATCAAAGTATGGGTTGGCTCATTTTCTTGCATATAATAGTACAAAGCTTTGTTTTTGTTCTTCCTTTCATTTGGCAACCCCAACACACAGATTATTAAGGTAAAGTTTTCTAATCCACATATTCTGGGGGGGGGGGAATCACTTGTGTCCAATCTGGTGACCAGCATCCCTCAGTTTATCTAGTCTGGTTCTTGGGATAACCAAAACAATTCATTGCCATGCCTTCCTAGCCTTGTAGACCTGGGTGTCTGTTATCCAAGAATTACACTAGCTAAGTTGAGAGAGGCTTGTTAACAGATTGGGTTTTTTGGGGGGAGAGGCAGGGCAGTGAGGGTAGGTGACTTGCCCAGGGTCACACAGCTAGTAAGTGTCAAGTATCTGAGGCCGGATTTGAACTCAGGTTCTTTTGGATCCAGGGCCAGTGCTTTATCTGCTGTGTCACCTAGTTGCCCTGATTGTGTTTTGATATTGGAACCATGGAGGGTCGATTCCTTGCCATAATGATGCATATAGTGTAAGACTGGTGTGGAGAACATATGCCTTATAGCAATAATAATATTTGTTTGAACTTGAGATTTTAGATGAAATCCTAAGGGAATGTGTTTTTCATCTTGTCTGAAGTAAATGTTAGATAATTAAAAGCTATTTTGGGGAAATTGTACTTTCGTAACACTTTGGATTTGGAGAACATTTACTACTTTTATCACCTTATTCTCTATGTTCTCCAGTCACCTCCTCATGTTATAAAGATGATCTGGAGTTCTGGAAGGTTGTTTAAGCAGGCCACAGACTCTGGTAGGTCTACCAAACGAGAAAGATTCTGAGTATTGACCTGGAAATGGATTGTTTGTCTGTTATTTGAGGCCCAGGCTACCTAAGTGTGGAGAAACTCAGCACCAAAAGGTTGGCTACATGAAACTCATGAAAACTGTCTTCAAAAACATTGAGAGGTGGGACCCAGTGTTGGTTAATGGAGTATCCACAGCCAATGAAATAATATATTTTTGTAGTAATGAAGAAACATGAATCCTGACAACAAACTCCCCAATCCAGTTCTTAATGTGTGCCTTTAATTATCACAGTATTGCCTTGAACACTTCTCAGGCTGATGCTTAAAAGAAACTCATCTTTTTAACACTGAGCAATGAATGTTTTGCTCATTTTTTTAAAATGAGGAGACAAAGTTAATATGTGCCTAAATAAAATCTTCTTTAGTTATAGTAAATCAGATGAGATACTGGATAGAATGTGTTAATTGTTTGGTTGATCTCATTTTCTGCTGATGTTTCTTCTCTTTCTGGTTAGCATATATGAAAAGAGTGCAGAGAGGAGAGGCCACTGTGGCAGGTGGGTTTCAGAAACCCACCAGGGGCTCTTTGAAGGTCAGTCTCCATCAAATGGCTAAGCCCCAAAGTGATGGTCTCTCCTGTATTGATCTTTTTAAAAAAGAATTCTCTTTTAAAAGCAGCCCATACCCCAGGGAGTCTAAGTAGGCATGGACAACGGATTAGCACTAGGAGTATTAAAATACCAACTGGTAAATTTAAGAAATATATTCTATCTGAACACTGTTCTAGGGAGTTGTACATTTATGTAGACATATATGTATATATACATACACAATGCACAGATACATATGTGCATACATACACGGACACACACACACACACACACACACACACATATATATATATATATATATATATACCTATATACACACACACACATACATATATAAATAAAACTTGACATCAGGATTTCTTTTCCAAGACTTCATTTTTATATAGTGTGGATGCTCCCCACAAACTGGTGTGTTTTTTGTAAATGCATATGTGCACTGTGCAAACATACTTTTCATTTCTTTGCTCCTCAGTTAATTCTCTTTCAGAGTTATTTTCTCTAGTTTACCATTTGTTTGCATGACTGTTAATGCCACCAGCCTTCAGCCTCTTCTTTCAGTCCTGTACAAGCTGCTCCCCACACACCGTGGCCATCCATCCTTATCCATTGCAGGGGGCTATGCTCTGTCATCAACATCTATGAAAGTCGGCTAATAGCTGCATTGTGTCATCAGCCAATCTTTTATCTAGTACTCTATTGGTTAGAGAACTTACATTCAGCACACAGCAGCTCGGACCCTTTTGGTATCAAAATCGGACTTAACTAGATTATCTCACCTTTTCTTTTTTGCATATATTCTCATATTTATCAGGCAGGGGAATTCTTTGAGTTTTAACTGACAATGAGTATTTACATTTGTGCAGGTGTTCTGAAGTTTTTAGAAGGACCACATTCCATTTTAGCCAGTCCGTCAAAAATAATTTGTTAAGAGATATTTGGGGGCAGCTAGGTGATGCAGTGGATAGAGCACTGGCCCTGGAATCAGGAGGACCTGAGTTCGAATCTGGCTTCAGACACTTAACACTTACTAGCTATGTGACCCTGGGCAAGTCACTTAACCCTAATTGCCTCACCACCCCCCCAAAAAAAGAGAGATTATTGGAGGGGCAGCTAGGTGGCACAGTGGATAAAGCACCGGCCCTGAATTCAGGAGTACCTCAGTTCAAATCTGGCCTCAGACACTCGCCACTTAGTAGCTGTGTGATCCTCAGCAAGTCACTTAACCATCATTTCCCCACCGAGAGAGAGTGAGAGAGTGAGAGCATGAGAGCGTGTGTGTGTGTGTGTGTGTGTGTGTGTGTGTGTGTGTGTGTGTGAGAGAGAGAGAGAGACAGAGAGACAGAGAGATACAGAGAGAGAGAGAGAGGTTGGAGTTTGGAACTCAAAACTTTAAATTAAAAAGTTTATTATTTACAAAAAAAAGAGGTATTGGACTCTTATCTACCAATCATGTTTTTAATGCCTGAAAGGAACTAAGATCCTATTGAATGAAAACTTGATTTCATTGAGATTGTATTACATATAGACAGTCCCCAATTTATAACTTATAATAGACTGAGTCTAAAAGAGACATGTTTCTAGATAGTTTCCCCTACTTATCCTCTCTTCCCTCTCACCCTTATACTGCACAGTATCCCCTACAAAGGAGCTCCTACTGCCATGGGGAGGAAGGCAATAAGCATTTATTAAGCATCTTCTATAAATTATAGTAATAAGAGTAATAACTTTGAATAATGCTTACTATGTGCTAGTTGTTCAGTTGTGTTGGACTGTTCATGGCCCTGCTTGGGATTTACTTGGCAGAGATACTCGAGTGGTTTGCCATTCCCTTCTCCAGCTTGTTTTTACAGATGAGGAGCTGAGGCAAAGAGGATTAAGTGATTTGCCCAGGGTCACACAGCTCGTAAGTGACTGGAGCTAGATTTGAACTTAGGACGACTCATCTTCCTGACTTCATGCCCTATACCTCATCCACTGAGCACCTTATACCCTATCCACTGTGCCACCTAGCTGCCCCAGCTGTGGGCCAGGTACTATGCTAAGCACTTTACAGATATTATCTCAGTTGATATTTACAACAAACCTAGGAATTGGATTCTTATTCCCATTTTATAGTTGAAGAAACTAAGACAGAGGTTAAGTGACTTGCCCTTGATAAAACAACTAGGAAGTGTCTAAATCTAGATCTGAACTCAGATCTTCTTGACTTCAGTCCCAGCACTCTTATCTACTGCATCACTCCGCTATCCTAAGGAAGCCATTGTGGGAAGAGAGCTGTTTGAAATCTGTGGGGCCAGAAATGGTAGTAGAAAAACTAAAAATCAAGAACATCTAGAGGAGCTGAATCCTCTCCTTCCCGGATTCTCTGTTCTACTTGCTATCCTCCTTAATCCCAAATATTTTCCTATTACTACTTAAAGTTGTTTTTTTAATGATTTGAGAGACACCAACCAATATGAACATTTTGATATATTTGGCTTACGTACTTAGTGGTGCTATCATTGGATCAAAGGGTATGTGCAATTAGTAACTTTTGGAGTAAAGTTGCATGTTGATTTCAAGAATGATTGAACCAACTCACAGCTATACCAATGGGCCATTAGAGTACCTGTCTTCCCACATCTTCAACAGTTGCCATTTTTTCATCTTTGTCAATGGATAGGTGCCAACTTAAAAAAATCACTCTTGGGGCGGCTAGATGGCACAGTGGATAAAGCACTGGCCCTGGATTCAGGAATACCTGAGTTCAAATCTGGCCTCAGACACTTAACACTTACTAGCTGTGTGACCCTGGGCAAGTCATTTAACCCCATTGCCCTGTAAAAAAAAAATCACTCTTACAATATTTAGACACATGTGTTGGCAAACATCTTTAAGATGGGGAAAAACATTTATTCTTCAATATTTATTCTGAAATAGGTATGAGGGGTCCTAAACTAAAATGTCTGCAAAGAAGATATCCCACCCCCCTAAAAAAAGACTATCATTTTATACAGAACTAACCTTATCTGCTGCTAATAGAAATGCTAAAGAATTAAAGGTGAGGGAGGGGATGTTTGCATATACTATGCTCTAAGCCTTCACATGAGAATATGCTGAGCACCGTATGCACTAGATGATAAACCACTACCAAAATATTGACACAGGAAAGGGATAATTAAAAGGACAAATAGAACATGGCAGGAGAGTAGACAGTGTGAGTTAATGGTAAGAAATAGAATGCTGAAAAGAAATCAATCTCCCAATAGAATCCTGTGCTTTCCTTCTCTAGTTTTCTTCACTGCCAGTTCTGAGAATAACATGTTCCTTTTTAAAACAATAATCGAGTTCTGGTACTCAATCAAAACTTAAACCAGCAGATCATTGTTAACCACAATTCAGAAAAAGAAGCAAAGGATTATAATTTATAAAAGGGGAGAGGGAATGAGGAGAGATTATCTATAAAGAGAAATCTCTGTATTGTTCCCTGGGTTAATGGTATGCCTTTTCTCTCAAGAATGCCACTAGTGCTTGTGAATCTTCCACTGATTCTTATGAATTCTATGTGGGTATTTCTCTCCAAACTGCACTACATTTTGTGTTGTGCATGGCAGCATTTTATTAAAATTAAGATGTTGCCCAGGTTTTTAGTGCTTTGATAGGTTAGTCTCCCTGACTTTAGCCCAGTTTGGAAGTGGAGGATATTACTGTAGGTTTATATTAAAACACTGATCTTGCTGTGTTGATAACCACATCATCCAGCAATGAATCACTGTCAGCCACCTGCTGGAATCCAATGGTTTACGATAATGGGATGTGGAGCAGGTGGCCCTCCTCCTGTGATCCACTTGCAGTTAATCTCAGGATTATAGTATATCCTGGTATGGCTTAGGTCTCTATGTTGGGAGGTTTTTTTTTTAATTATAAAAGAAATGGAGAAATTAAAAAGGCTATTGAATTATAATTAAAAGCTTGGTTAAGAATTTTATTTTTCTGAGAAAAAAATTAAGGGAAAGGAAACATACACATAAAAATAGAGGAAGCAAGAGAAAATAGATTTGAGGTACCATACTATAGTGGGAAGCATTCTGAACTCAGAATCAGAGGACCTGGGTTCAAATCCTATCTCTGATGCTTTCTATCTGGGGAAAGTTGCTTAATTTTCTTGGGTTTCAATCTCCTCATCTGTAAAAAGAGGCAAGTTGAAGTCCTCTGAGGCCCCTTCCAGCTCTCTGTAAAATAGAATTATCCTAAACTGACAGGTAGACTGATACTTCTTTACCTGAACCTATGATCTCATTGATAAGTGGTCTTTCCAAGGATAAGATTAAACTGGATCAGAAAAATATTTAATAAATGTTTACTATGTACCAGACACTGTCCTAAATTCTGGGATTATAAACAGACAAAAGGCAAAAACCCTCAAAAAGATTGGTTTCTAAAGACATCCCAAAAAAGAGAAAAAGACATATTTGTACAAAAATATTTATAGCAACTCTTTTTGTGGTGGCTAAGAATTGGAAATCAGAGGAATGCCCGTCTATTGGGGAATGGCTAAACAAGTTGTGGCATATGAATGTGATGTAATAGGGGCAGCTAGGTGGCACAGTAGATAGAGCACCAGCCCTGGATTCAGGAGGACCTGAGTTCAAATCTGGCCTCAGACACTTTATACTTACTTGCTGTGTGACCCTAGGCAAGTCACTTAACCCCAGTTGCCTCACCAAAAAAAAAAAAATGAATGTGATGGAATAGTAGTGTGCTATAAGAAATGACAAGCTGACTGGTTTCAGAAAAGCCTGGAAAGACTTATAGGAACTAATTTATAGTGAAATGAGCAGAACCAGGAGAACATTGTGCACAGTGACAGGAATATTGTTTGATGAAGAACTGTGAATGACTTAATTATTCTCAGCAATACAATTATCCAAGACAATTCCAAAGAACTAATGCTAAAGCATACTATCTACCTCCAAAGAAAGAAAAGGTATTGATTGAACACGCACTAAAACATGCTATTTTTTACTTTCTTTCATTTTTTATTCATTTTCTAATACAAAATGACTAATATAGTAATATTTTACACAAGTGCACATGTATATACTATATCTGATTACTTACTACCTCAGGGAGGGGACTGGGGAGGGAGGAAAGGAGGGATAGAATTTGAAACTCAACTTTAAAGACAAATGTTTATTTAAAAAAAAACTGATTGGTTTCTAAGGAAGGAAAACTGCGCACAAAAGGGAGCTGAAAGATTCAGAGAGTCAGGAGTAGAGTATGGTTAGAACAGAACATAGGTGAGCCTGGCACTTCCTCAGGTAGAGGTGTTGGGCAGGAACTCACCAGTGATAGCAGAGGTAGTGCTAGAGGGGTAGGGTAATCACTAGTGTTTGAAGGCAGCTGGGGAAGAAGTAGGAAAGTACAGAGAATCAAAAGGGATCTATTTTAGTTGTTTAACATTCCATCTAAAATATGGCATCCAGCATGATTTACAATATTCAAGATGCAACCTAACCAGGCAGAATGCATTGGAATTCTCAACCTCTTCTAATTCTCACAGGATATTTTACTCCTATTAATGCAACCTAAGACTGAGTTAGGGTATTTGGGGATGGGGATTTTGACTGCTGTATCCTAGTGTTAAGTTGAAATTCAAGTTTACTCTTAGATCTTTTTTCTAGGAACTTCCTAAGCACAAGTCCCCAATCTTCAATTAAATTCAATTTAGCAAACATTTATTAATCATTATCCTGTGCTTTAGTTAAGTTTTTGAATGCAAGTGCCAGACTATATTTATTCTTGTTAAATTTCATCCTGGTAGCTTTATTCTACAATCCCACATTTTTTAGATCTCTGTTCTGTCTGAAATTTTAATAAAAACATCTTCTATATCATAATCAAAGTCAGATAATTTACTTGTACAAATATTTATTAGTGTTGAGCAGAATGGAGCTCGGCACAACTTCAGTTTGAGCTCAAATATTATCGATTTTTGACTGTAGTCAGCCAGTTATGAGCCCACTTTGTACCCAGTTAAGTGAAGTGGTTATAAAAGTGTACCTTGTGGCCCTAAGTGAATTTAATTCAGATGGCTCTGATAAATTACGAGATGGTGGAATATGAAGACCTAAGGGTTGTATGTGATTGCTTTACCACTGTTGGTGATCTTTAAGAGGCCAAAGAGAATGGGAAAGTAGATGTAGATGCCATGTATCAGAGGTGGGCAAATAGAAGGGGAAGAAGGTAAATGCTTCAGATATCTAGGGTAGCCAGGTGATACAATAGATAGAACACAGAGCTTGGAGTCAGGAAGACCTGTGTTCAATTTCTGCCACAGACACTTACTAATTAAGTCACTTAACTTTGTTTGCCTCAGTTTCCTCATCTATAAAAATCTGGGTAATAATAGCACCTACCTCAGGCTTTTGTGAGGATCGAAGGAGTTTACATATGAAAAGTTTTGCAGCCTTAAAGCCATATTTAATGCTTACTATCGTCATCATCACGATCTTAGTATTTAAACTATAGGACAGCACGATTGAGCTAGATTCTTAGCAAAAGTCTACAATAAGTTATTTAAATGATGTTGTGGGAGCTCTTAAGGGAAATTATTTTCCCCATTAGCTAACCTGGGTCCATTATGCTGTACTAATTTCTTTCTTCCTTCCTTCCTTCCTTCCTTCCTTCCTTCCTTCTTTCGCCAGAGTTACCAGACTCGGTAGATAAATGCCATTGATATAGTCATAGCTTCAGTGCAGCAAAATATCTTATAGTATGGTTGGGTAAAAGATGGAGAAATGTAGTTTGGATAGCAATACAGTTGGAGACACAATGCAGTAGTACAACAATACAATCCTCCAAGTGAAGATTCATTGATTCATGTTAGCGTAGGGGAGTGTTCTCTACTGGGATGTACCAGAGTTCTATCCTAGGCTTTTTTCTCTTGGACCATGATAAGCTGGAGTATGCTTAAAAGGGGGACATTGGAAATCATGTTGCGCAAGTATCATTTGAAGGACCATGGGATTTTTTATCTGGAAAAGCAAAGCCTTAAATCAGATATGATTTTAGTCTTGAAATAAGTGAAGAGTTGGGTAGGAAAGGGCTTAAATCTATTTTGCATATCCTGAATGAGCAGAAATAGCAACTATAAGTAGTATAGAGAGGCAGTTTCTTACTCTTTATAAGGAAAAGTTTTCTAACAATTAAAGGTTTCTAACAAATCTTGCTACTTCAGGAGGTGGTGACTTCCACATTCTTGCAGGTCTTCAGGCAAAAGCTTTTTGACCATTGATTGGTGACATTTAAAGCTTCAGCCTATGGGTTAATGATAATCACAACAGGCAATATTTATATAGAACTTTAAGGTTTACAAATACTCCCCCCCCCACCCCCTCCCCCACTACAAAAAAAAATCCGGGATTCTATGATTCCTCTTTAAATGCTTACAGAATATCATGATATTTTGTTAAATGCCTGACTCTGACTCAATGCCAATATCCAGTGTTCTGGAAATTCCCCAAAAACAGCATCAAAAATGTATATTTAGGGGGCAGCTAGGTGACGCAGTGGATAAAGCACCAGTCCTGGATTCAGGAGTACCTGAGTTCAAATCCGGCCTCAGACACTTGACACTTACTAGCTGTGTGACCCTGGGCAAGTCACTTAACCCTCATTGCTCCACAAAAACAAACAAACAAACAAAAATGTATATCTAGAAGCCATCTTTGCCCTTCCCTTTCCCCTTTCAGTCAACAAAAAATACTTACTATGAGCCAGGCACTGTTGATGTAAATACAAAGAATAAAATAGACTTTCAAGGAGGTTACATGCATTGCTTTTTATCACAGTTATTTGTGTCTATATTATTTCCCCTACCAAAATGTAAGTTCAAAATGATACTCTTCCTGGTTGGTACTAGGCATCTAACATAAATGAAGATATAACTATTGATTCCTTCCCTACCTGCAAGCAAAAAATATAGGCTGAGCTAGATAGCCTCTGATGTCTCTTCCAACTCCAAGATTCTAAAATTCTGTGAAAATTCTTTTGTTGTGTCCTCTTCCAGACTTGGCTAAAGTTCCCATGATGTTTGGTCTTATTTTCTTTCCTTCTCTTCCCTTTTACATAAAACTGATGGGGAAATATTTGATTTCATTATTATATTGGTTTATAAAACATATGAAAATGTCTAATCTGTAATTCAACAGTTGTGCAAAAAGTTTAAGCTTTGTAAAAATAACTTTGGCATTTTTTTTCTTTTTGGAGAAGAGTATACTGGAAGTTTGCAAAAATCACTCTTTAATTAGTTTTTATAGTACCTCAGGCATATTATACATTTATACACACCTATAGAAAATCTAGTGAGTTTGATTAATCTTTGTTCAGAGTTGTATGTAAAGTTATCCTTTTCAAGTTGACAACTTAATTTTCTTTTTTCTTTTTTTTTCTTTCTTTCTTTTTTTTTTTTTAGTGAGGCAATTGGGGTTAAGTGACTTGCCCAGGGTCACACAGCTAGTAAGTGTTAAGTGTCTGAGACTGGATTTGAACTCAGGTACTCCTGACTCCAGGGCCGGTGCTCTATCCACTGCGCCACCTAGCTGCCCCACTTAATTTTCTTTAAAAAAAAAAAAAAAGAGAAGTAAAATTTATTTTTAAAAAAACACCAACAAATAGATCTTGAATAGGGAAAAGGCATTCAAAACAATACAAACATTTGCAAAAAATGTGTAATTTTATTGAGTTTTCATATTCTAAATCCTTGAGGGATACAGCATCACTCAGATCCTGTGTCCAATTGTTTCTGAACTTGTCCTGAACCATTCTACTATTACCATGAGCCTGAGTTACGCTCCCCTGGATCACTCTTGTTCTGTTGGGTTTCCCACCAGGATTCACTGTGTTGTTGTTTTGTTTTGTTTTGTTTTGTTTTATTTTTGCTTGGGGGGGGGTGGAGTAAGGCTGAATTCTTGTTCTGGTCCATTTAAATATAGTACAATATTAGAATTTTTTATTTTCCTTTCCATAAGGAACTATAGCTCAGGAGATCTTGGGGAGGAATGATTTAAGAGACAACTAAAATATACAAAATTTTCACACAGAAAGTCTATTTAGAGAAAGTTTGCACTTTATGGGATCCAAATCTCAAGAGATTTCTAGACACAGGCCACCAAAGGATGCATGTTTTGGGATTCTCAAATTAAGAGTTGAGTGGTTGGTCCAAGTGCAAAATATCATCTGAGTTTTGCTCATCTGTCATCTGAGAGATGTCAGACGTGTCTATGTAGATGTCAGTTACCCCTCTATCATCATCAGTTAGTAGTGTTTATTTAGCAGAATTGAGACTCCTCATTTAAATCTTCATTTCAAAGTCTTTTAAATACTCTTACTTTGAGAAGATTAAGAGGACCCTTATTGCACTTTCAAACCTCTTTTCAGCTTTATTTCAAAGATAACATTTCTGAAAAAAAAATCCAAAATATTATACTTGGCCTCAAAGGATAAAGTAGCTGTTACCACAGTTATAGCTTAATCTTAAACTGGGCCTCATAGAGTAAAAGAAATAACAGAGACATCATTGTGTTGAAGCTTGAAAGTCAGTTTTAAATCATCAGAACCTTTTTAGTTTGTTTTTAGTACACTTTAGCACAGAGAAGTTGGCTTTGGAGTATCCTGGAAAATGGTTTTTAGGTAAGTTAGGATTAAGTAGAGGGAAGGATCCTCCCTGATGTAGAATATATATGTAAGTGAATACTTGCTGTTCTTTTAGTTTAAACCTTGAAAATAAGTATTTGTTTGAAAGTTTGTGTATCTTTATGTAGTGGTTGGTTTGTTTTTTATATTGGGCCAAGAAGTGCTAAGTAATGAAAATCTTATTTTGTGGTGATTTTTAAAAATAGTTATGAATTCTACCAGCTGCAGTTGACTAAAAAGAAAGCAAATCAACAATGCACCTGGAAGATGCAGAAAATGTTCCTTGGCTAATGAATAAATGTATGATGCTATAAAAATAATCAAAGCCCAGTTTATAGTTCTGCCTCAGAGTAACAGCCTTACGTGAAATTTTCTAATTTCTATGAGTAGCAGTAATAATATTCTATGATACATATACATTTATCCTAATAATTAGCCTATGATACACACACATACACATGCACACACATACACACACATTCAATTTGCCTGGTTTTTAAAATTCAGTTTATAATTCTAATGCCATTTATGTTTAGGCCTTGTACCCATTTCTTTAACTGTGACTATGTTTTTATTATTTAATTCTTGCAAAAGAGATAAAAGATATAATATATACTCATTCATGCAAATTTTGAAGAATTGAACAGTAAACAAATAATACTCAGACTGTGAATGTAACAAAACTTCTTCTGTTTTTGTTAGGAGCATTAGTTGCTTTAAATTGTATACTATTTCCAAATAGGTTGATCTTCATTTTAAAAGTACAGTTGATAAATTCAGTACATAGAACCCGCTGGGTTAATTATCAATCATTTTTAGTGCTAGTACAAATATTTTCCTTCCCCAGTAATTTTGAAAAGAGAACTGAGTATGTGGCCTATTTGACCAGCTAGGTATCTAGGTGCATGTTGGGATTTGTATGTAGTTAGAAAGAATGTGGGGGGAAATATGATTAGAAGTGAATTTCCACAGCTATGTTTTCAAGCAAAGGAAAAGGTTATAGGAAGCAGTAGATGGAATTAGAAGTTGAATTGGCCTCACTCTTAACACCAGTTTGACTTAAAGCTATTTTTCTATGGCTAAAGGATTTCTCAAACTGATCAAGTTCTTCTACTCATTTTAATTATTATATTTGGCACGTATCTCTGCAAAAAGCAATTCTGCCATAAATCATTTTCCTCCAACAGAGAGAGAGCCTGAACATGAAATTTGAGCATTGAAATGAGATTTATTGAAGGATTGTCTTTACAATCCACCAAGAGTTGTAAGAGAACTGAAGGACTACAAATCTCTAAGCCTGCATCCACTGTGATTTATGTGTTGGGGGAGGGGAGGATAATAGTTCATTAAAATGGCTTCTCAACTTTGGCTTTTTGCACAGGAAAAATCCCAAACATATTTGGGAAGAAAACTTTGCTCCAATAAAAGGAGCTGCCCATAACGAAAGGTACCACTTCTTCAAATGCTAACTCAGCCTACTTTAGAAAATTATCTCCTTCTGTACCAGAACTAAAAAGGAGGGTTGCAAACAAGAATAAATTTGCTTTTCAAAGGAAAAATCTGGATGATTGGCATTTTTTGATCAGGATTGTATTTTTAAATGGCTTTCCAAGCACTGTAACAAATATCTACTTCAATTTTTAAAAAAAAAAAAGCCAAAATTGTGAATATTGCCCTATCCCTGACTTTTGTTTCTAGTATTTCCTCATTTCTCAGGGGCTCTAGGGTAGTTCTTGGTGGGGAAGCAAGGTGCTTTTAACTCCATTCTCAGATTTGTGCTTTGGAATCTTTGAGTCTGATTTATCCAAGGCTAATTTTGGACCTGTCCTCATCCAGGTGTGAGCCTTGGTTTTCCTGGACTTGATTAATCTCTGAGAAAGTGTCACCTGCCAATGTGGTCATAAACTCAACAACAAAGGTGCCAGTTTGTTCAAGGAATATATACTGGATAATTGTTCTTTAATCTGATTAATTTCTTTTACAACCTTCAACCACCCCAACCCTTCCATCCACCCCTGCCTCCCTTTTGTCACAGAAGACAGACAGAAAAAGTAATTAGGCATTCAAATGTTAACGAGGTTTTAATACCCTATTTCTTTTTTTAAATCTTAATAGTATTTTATTGTTTTACAGTTACATGTAAATATAGTTTTCAACATTCGATTTTATAAGATTTTGAACTCCAAATTTTTCCCTCCCTCCCACTTCCCCAAGATGGCAAGCAATCTATAGGTTATATAGGTACAATCACATTAAACATATTTCCACATTAGTCATGTTGTAAAAGAAAAATCAGAACAAAAGGGAAATACCTCATAAAAGAAAAAACAATAACAATAACAAAAGTAAAAATAGTATGGTTCAAATTACATCTTTTTCTGGAAGCCAAGAGCATTTTCCATCATGAGTCCTTTGGAGTTGTCTTGAATCATTGTATTGCTGAAAAGAATTGTCTATCACAGCTGATCATCACACAATGTTGCTGTTACTGTGTATAATGTCCTCCTGGACCTGCTGACTTCATTCAGCATCAGTCTACTTAACTCTTTATAGGATTTTTCTGAAATCTGCTTGCTCACCATTCTTGTAGCACAATAGTATCCCATTGCATTCATATACCACAACTTGTTCAGCCATTCCCCAATTAATGGGTATTCCCTCAATTTCTAATTCTTTGCCACTACGGAGAGATCTACTAGAAATATTTTTGTATGTGTGAAGACCCTATTATTTCTTTACCAAATATGAACACCTTTCTATGTTTGAATCCAAAGAGTCAATACCTTATGCTGGTGAAATTGGCCATTCCCTTTAGCTTTAACTAGCTATGCCTCCCAGTCATGAAGGAAATTCTTGTGGAAGAATATCTGACTTCAATTTAAACCTAAAACCTTGGTGTCCTTGTTAATGAAAGGGTGGGGTCTAGTTAAATTAATTGAGAGAAACAATTCCTCTTCTGCATTTAATCCTAATACATTTATGGTGAAAACATCATGATCAAATCAATTAACCAGTCAAAGGCATTTCACTCAGGTACAATAAGAAGTCTATTGAGATTGGTGGAACAGACTTAGTCACATGTGGTGGGACATATATAAAGCTGGCAAGTTAGCTTGGAACCAGAAATTTAAGCATCCATCAGCATAAAGACTCAAACTTTGATGGAAACAGCACAGGACCCTGAAGCCAAGAGCCTTTGGAATAGCAATATTTCAACATCAGAAATTGATACAAAATTTATCACTGGGAATGACATTAATGGGGCATTACCATCTGCTTTGCCCCTGAACCATAAGGACCATGGGACCTTTTGATTTGACTTGCAGTTGAAATTTGAAGAGTGGAAACTTTGATATTTTTCTATTTGTATCTCCAATGCTTAGCACAGTGCTTTGCACATAATAAGCTCTTAATAAATACTTTATTATTATCATTTGTATGAGAGACTCATTCCAGCTAAGCCTTTGAGGAGGAATTGCTGGTGAAGAGTGCAGTGAGTACACCATGGTCTCTCCCCATCCCGTTTTGGCTAGAAGTTGAGCTTGTGAACTTTAGAACGTTAAAGGATTTGGGGCTTCCCATCAGCATCCTAGTCTGAGCAGAACCTTTGATACAGTGTCTGTATCAAGGGTAAGGGCAAACTAGACTCACTGAGAGAAAGAAGCTTCAAGATCATCAAGAAAGCTGTATCATGACCAAGGAGAACTTTATGAGTACCTCACAAATTAGAACTGTCTTACCTCTGCCTTAATAAAAAAACCCTAACCAAAAGCTAATTAAAATCTGGGTAATTGATGGCCATTAATTAACTTATGATAATCAAAAGGGCAGCACACTATAGGGGATCTATGAACTGTAGCATTAGAAAGATGTTTTCCAAACTTTCATCGCTACCCCTAGGACCCTGAAGGGATGTGATAGTCACCCCTTAGAGTCACGACCTGCGAGTGTAAGTGAAGTTTGGGAGACTAGCCCCAGAGAATGTATTCCATGATAAGTCACCAAAAATATACTAGTGGAATATGTTTATTTGAAATCCAAGGGATAATTCACCAAAGAATCATATTTTATGACTAATTCAGCAAAAATGATAGCATTAAAGAGTGATTTGAGGAATCCTTCATTTTCACTGTGGCTACTAGAAGACCCTTAGCAGTCAACAAGATATCTTAAAAGGCCTTATGTTGAAATGCATTGAGAAGGTGATGTTTGATAATGTTACAGCTCTTGGCTCATGCAGTAAGAGTTGATACTGTTGTTAAAAAGCATACATTTAATGTTTAAAAAAATAATAATGGGGCAGCTAGGTGGCACAGTGGATAGAGCATCAGCCCTGGAGTCAGGAGTACCTGAGTTCAAATCTGGCCTCAGACACTTAAACACTTACTAGCTGTGTGACCCTGGGCAAGTCACTTAACCCCAATTGCCTCACTAAAAATTAAAAAAAAAATGTATGTCTCAAAATGTTTTACAATCTAAGTGAGAACATTGGCTCAGCAATTCATTCATTCATTGCACTATTATTAATGTTCCTCGCACAATGCTTGGTCCTAGGGATACAGAGGCAATAACAAAATAGCCCTTATCTTTGAAGAGAGCATCCTACTGAGAGAAAAGAGACATGTATACAAAGGAGTCAATATAAATATACAAAGTAAATGCAAAAGGGCAGCTAGGTGGTGCAGTGGATAAAGCACCAGTTCTGGATTCAGGAGGACCTGAGTTCAAATCCAGCCTCAAACACTTGACACTTAGTAGCTGTGTGACCCTGGGCAAGTCAGGTAACCCTCACTGCCCTGCAAAAAAAGTAAATGCAAAGTAATACAAGAATGAGGCTTAATAACTGGAAGGATAAGAAAAAAACCTTCTATGTGAGGTGGTACTTGAGCCTAGCCTTGAAAGAAGCTGCGGTTTCTAAAAAAACAGAGGAGGAGGAGAAGAGCAGGAAGTGGATTCCAGTTAGGTGATGAATCTTGCCTGTACAACGGTATAGATTTGAATGATGAAATGTTTTATATAGGGAACAAGTAGACCAATCTGTAAGGTAGGGTTCAGGGAAAGGCATAATTTGCACTAAACTTGGAAAGGGAGGGAGGAGGTAGATTTTGAAGGATTTTAAATGCCAAATAGAAAAATTGTATTTTATTCTAGAAGCAGTAGGGAATCCCTGGAGATTCTTGAGAGGGGAAGCCTACTAGGAGACTACTGTGGTAATCCAAGTTAGAGGTGATAAAAACCTGAACGTGAGTGCTAGTCATGTGAGTAGAGAGAATGGGACAGATGTGAGAGATGTCGTGGATGTGGCATCAGTGGAACTTAGCAACTGCTTAGATATGGTAAGTAAGAGGATGGGGTTGGGGGAATCAAGAATCACTTTGCAGTTTTGTAGATCAGTGGCTGAAGGATGTGTGAGTGTCTTGGAAAGGTAGAGCAATTGGGTGTATATGTAGTATTGAAGGAAAGATAATAAGTTCTGTTTTGAACATGTCAGATTTAAGATATCTATGGGACATCCTTTTGGAAATGATCAATAGGCAATTAGTCATGTGGGACAAGAGATCAGGAGAGATTCAGCTTGATGTTTGATTGACTTGTCAGTGATTTGGCAAAAATAATCAGCCTCAATACAAAAAAAAAACTTTAGGAAATATTTAAACATAATCCAATTTAATTTTTTTTAAATTCAGTGTGTGTGTGTGTGTGTGTGTGTGTGTGTGTGTGTGTGTGTGTGTGTGTGTGTGTGTGTTTAAAACATGAATTTACAGGGGCGGCTAGGTGGCGCAGTGGATAAAGCACCAGCCCTGGATTCAGGAGTACCTGAGTTCAAATCTAGCCTCAGACACTTGACACTTACTAGCTGTGTGACCCTGGGCAAGTCACTTAACCCCCATTGCCCTGCAAACAACAACAACGAAAAAAAACCCAACACAAATTTACACAAATGTGAGAAGGCTGTGACCAATCAGCTTGTGGAACTCCTGTCTTGGAAACTCTACCCTTACAAATCATCTGTAAGTTAGTAGCTAAGTCCTTTGCAGTTTCCTGGAGTAGAATTATTATACAAAACACTATTTCTTAGAAATTATTTTATTCTTTTCAGCATAATTATGCACAGTTTGCTTGTGGTTATCATCTTTCTTAGCTACCTACAGTAGTCCATAAATATTCATTAAGCAGCTGATATGCCAGCTAGGTGCTGAAAATACTTGATTAAACCAAACTCAAATAATTATTATCCTCGGTATTGCCTCAGCTCACAACCCACCTACCCAATATGCATTCCAAAGAGGCAAATGGAAAGAAAACCAATTTGTGTCATGGTTTTCTATGAATAAAAACTATTTCCAGAGTTTTTCCCAAGCCTAGTATAAATTCAGCCAAATATCTTAAGGATAGAAGGCTGTATAGTGCTCTTCACAACTTTGATCCTTATTTGTTAGAAGATCATGAATCATCAAAGATACCAAATTATACAGTATTTACATACTGTATACATAGCCATATATGTACAGAAAATATATAATTTTATATAATAATTACTAAGAGGAAAGCATATTAATACATTTTAGAAGGGCTGATAATGCTATCTAAATCTAAACCTTTACTATAGGAAACTGAGTTCCCCAGAATATGTGTACTTCCAAGTGATTCTAGTTCATTGAAGTTGGACCACTTAGACAAACTTCTTTAAAAAGGCTCCTCCCCTTGCTGCCAGAATGGGGACCAAAGGATTGCTATGTCATCCCAGATACCTTCAAGTGCTGAGCATGTGTCCCCTGGTGTAGTCAGGGGACCACAGGTCCATGTATGCTCCAAAGGGGTTTGTTGTAGCCAGAGCAGCCTAGGTAGGAAAAGGGAGAAGGCACTGATTGGATATTGCTAGACACACTGGTTTTTTTTTGTTTAGTTTTGTTTTTTGTTTTTTGCTGGGCAATGGGGGTTAAGTGACTTGCCCATGGTCACACAGCTAGTAAGTGTCAAGTGTCTGAGGCCGGATTTGAACTCAGGCACTCCTGAATCCAGGGCCGATGCTTTATCCACTGCGCCACCTAGCCGCCCCCTCACACTGTTTTTAATTGATTACATGAATACTTTCAAATAGTTTACTTCATTATTGAGCTTTAACTTGGTGGTCTAAAGTGACAGCACATGACATAATTTTGTTGATGTTCTCTACTAAACTGTAAGGTACTTTTTTTTTCTGGGGCAATGAGGGTCAAGTGACTTGCCCAGGGTCACACAGCTAGTAAGTGTCAAGTGTCTGAGGTCCTCCTGATTCCAGGGCTGGTGCTTTATCCTCTTCGCCACCTCAGCTGCCCCGTGAGGTACTTCTAAGGCAGGGACCATAGTAACTCTTATGCCTTATAGCTTTGTAGGTACTTGTAAAGGGTTTGCCAAATTAATATTGGCCATGGTCATCTTGACAGTTGTCCCAATGCTAAAAATTCAGTATAGATTGAACTCATACAGAGTAAAGAAAAAGGAAAAATTTAAAAATAATTTACATAATATAGACATTATATACTATTTTACACATGTATGCAAAACAATCTGCATATATTAGGATTTGCCACAGTTTTCTCATCTACTCTCAGAATGAGGTTGCCCTTGTTAAGAAGTGATGATAAAAAATTCACTGTGTAAAAACACCTCAATATATGTCTATATGGATGGATTTGACTCTCAAAAAAGTGTTGATTATTAAGTTTATTAACCAGTTTTCTGTTGGATAGATCTGATTGTTTATGAGTTTTATGCAAATGTATTATTTCAAGCCCTGTTCAAAACATAATAATTTTACATTTTTTATTTGATAAGTTTTAGTGGTAAATATTTGAGGTCATTAGATAAATGCATTACGACATATAATCAAGTTAATGAACTTTTAAAAGGCTGAAAAGCTTATCTTTCTTTTCAGGAAATTTTTTTTCACAGATCAATTCATTCTTTTACCCCCTTCCTCCCCCCCCCCCCACCCCAGGATCATATATAAACTGCTCTGTTTAGCTTTCATATATTTATTTATTTTTAAGAACATTTTTGTTTAAAGTTTGAGTTTCAAATTCTATCACTGCCCCTTCCTAGAGATGATAAACAATCAGATATAGGTTATACATGTGCAGTTATATAAAACATCTCCATAGTAGTCATTTTATACAAGAAGACTCAAATAAAAGGAAAAAATGAAAGAAAGAAAATGAGAAATATCTTGCTTTGGTCTATATTCAATCAATATCAGTTTTTTCTCTGAAGGTGGTATCCATTCATTCTTGGAATTTGTATTTGTGTTTACCATTGTTTCATTAAGAAGCATTGTATTTAGGACCAAAAAATTTTGTTTGGAAGAATTATTCAAAGTTAAAACCTTTTAAGGTTTGGTTTCTAACATTTTGTATTTCATATCAAATGCCAAGCCAAGTGCTGATGTCATAAAATTGTGTAGGCTGGATTAGGGAGAAATTCTTATAACCTAATCCAGATTAGACTTTCATTTCTATGGGGCAATCTCTGAATTGGAATCTGTAAATGCCACCTTATCAAGCCATACAGCCTCTATTCCAAAGGTTGACCTCTCTGCTTAAGGGTCCAAGTTCATTCCCTTATTTCTCAGTCTCAACACATGTCCTTATGTTCTAAATTATTAGGTGACCAAAGCCATTAGTTGTGTGCTTCCTTTAGACAAGTCACTTAACTTTCCCGAACATATTTCTTCATTAGTCTTCTGGAGTCATGATTGGTTACTGAATTGATCAAAATTCTTAAGTCTTTTAAAATTGTTTCCCTTTACATTGTTATAGTCATTGTATAAATTGTTCTTGTTCTGCTTACTTTGCCCCATATCAGTTCATGTGAATCTTTCTAGGTTTCTCTGAATTCACCCTTCAAATTGTTGCTTCCAGTACAATATCTCATCATATTCATATACCATAATTTTTTCAACTGTCTCCCAATTGATGGACACCCATTTTGCTTCTATTTCTTTGATATAGTGCCCCCCAAAAGAGATGCTAATATAAATATTTTTGTACATAGGGGTCCTTTTCCTCTACCTTTGATTTCTTTGGGCATATATGCCTCATAGTGGTATCATCAGGGCAGCTAGGTGGTATAGTGGATAGAGCACTAGACTCGTAATCAGGAAGACTTATCTCCTTGAGTTCAAATCTGGCCTCAGACACTTACTACCTGTATGCTCCTGGGCAAATCACTGAACCTTGTTTGCATCATTTTCCTCATCTGTAAAATGAGCTGGAAAAGGAAATGGCAAACCACTCTAGTATTTTTGCTAAAAAAAAACCAACAACAACAACAATAAAAAATGGGGTCACAGAGTCAGGTGTTATTGAAATGATTAAACAGCAATGGCATGTATCATTGGGTAAAAGGATACAAATAGCTTAATAAATAATGTTTTGAGAATAGTTTGAATTGTTTTCCAGAATGATTGAGCCAGTTCATATTCTGACCAATAGTACATCAATGTACTTGCCCTCTGGTAGCCCCTCCAACAATGATCGTTTTTAATTTTTGTTGTCTTTGTCTATCTAGATGTGAGGAAGGACTTCAGAATTGTCTTAATTTGAATTTCTCTTAGTGATTTTGAACTTATTCTTTTCATATAGTTGATTGAGGAATAATTTGTTTTCTTATAGAGGGATAGAAACTGGACTTATGATTTCATTTCTATAGAGAACTCCCCAATGAGGAAATTAACTTTACCCATAAAGATTGTTACTTCGTCTGTAATATTGTGTCTTATGGTCTTGCCAGCACAGAAAGAAGTTAAGTGTCTTGTCCAGGGTCATGTGGTATATTATGTGTCAAGCAAGAATTGAATTTATTGGCTCTTAGTTCAGCTTTCTATTTACTACTCTCAATTCTTGATATATTTTGCACCTTTGTTAGAGAAATTTGCTTCAAAAATGTTTTCATAGTTGTTTCCCTTTGTAAAGAATTAATTGTTATTTGAGGTTTTTATGCCTCAGCCTGCACTGGCCTAGGGCTCCACAAACCACATGGTGCTCCACCCACTGGTTGTAGCCGTTGCCATAGCTCTGGCACCTCACCGTCATCACCACTCCCCATGCCTACATGAGTCTGACAAAATTATAATGATTGGAAGCGTAGTGAGGGCAGTCGTGTGACTGTCAGAGCAGCCATCCCATTGGCTGGAGCTGTGTGGGGTTTTTCTGGGATTGGGGAAGGAGAATTGGGCGTTCTAGCAGAATGCCGGAATGACAGGAAGTCTGCTGCATATTCTCAGCTAATTCCTGGGCGGTAGTATCTTGAGGTTGTATAATTTCCCTTTCCCCATTTTATTTCCCTTCCCTTGATCCTACTGATCCTGTTTGTGTTTGTTTTTTTATTAAGTTTGTTCTTGTTAAAATAAATCCTGTTCTGTTTTGAGGGAGGCTGCCGGTCTCCTTCCTTGCCCCAATATTGCGGGGAGCTGCTTAGCTAACACTCCCCAATTAAAAATTGGTCCCCACACCTTCCAATTCTAACTAAACTGATTTTATTTATGAGGGAGCTTTTCAGTTTTGTGTAGTCAAAATTTTATATTTTTATTGTACTGTGGACAGTAAAGGCTATATTTACATTTCTTTTCTACATTTGTTCATGATTTTTTAAATGTTCTACCAAATGGTTATTTTTGCAAAGGTATCATAAACATCTGAGAAATATGTATTCTCTGTTGTTTTTCTATTTGGTAAGTGCCAGAGATCTATTGGATTTATCTTTTCAAAACTTCTATTCAGGTTTTTATTTCATGTTTATTCCTGTTATTTTTGTCCAGCTTTGAAAGGGGCACATTGAAGTCCCTATTACAATTTTGCTGTCTAATTTTTCTTGCAATTTGGTTAACTTTCCCTTTAATTATTTAGATGCCATGGCATTTGGTGCATTTTTATTGTGTTGTTATTTCATTGCCTAAGCTTCCTTTAAAACTACTTTAATTTCCTTGCTTATATCTTTTAACAATGTCTGTTTTTACTGTTGCCTTGGTTGATCTCATGATTGGTAACCTTGTTTTTTAAATTTGTCCGAAGTATAATAACTTCTGTTACACTCCTTAATTTAAATCTTTGTTTCAAGATTTTTTTCTTGTTAAGGATAGATTGTTGCATTTTACTCTCTTCTATCATTCTCCGTTTTTATTGAAATATGGATACATTCATTCTGATGGCTATAATTATAATTTGTGTTTTTACCTTCATCATGGCCTCTTATAATTTTTCCTCTTTCCTTCTAGATTTCTTCTTTACAAAGAAGATAGGGAAAGACATAGAATGGGAGCACTACTATTAATCTATAATTGAGGGAGTCTGATCCTGTTCTTTCTCTTTCCACCCAGCCTAGATTTCAATCATTAGTGCTATACTTTCTTTCCCTCCTTTTTAATATACTTCCTTTATTATCTGCCCTCCAAAGTTGAAATTTG
The DNA here is from genome assembly GCF_019393635.1 of Dromiciops gliroides. Lineage (NCBI taxonomy): Eukaryota > Metazoa > Chordata > Mammalia > Microbiotheria > Microbiotheriidae > Dromiciops > Dromiciops gliroides. The sequence goes on along the minus strand of NC_057861.1, from coordinate 499,582,505 downwards.
TTTTGCTTTTGACTGTTGCCTTCCCAACTCTGTCCTTTCTCTTACTGCTTCCCCCATGCCACTCTGTTTCCCTGTGTGACTATCCAACCTTCCTTTGCCCCATTCAGATATGAGTGGTCTATGAAATGTCCACTCCTTTATTACTTCACTTTAATGTTTATATGTTTTTGTACTTCTCAAATATGAACAACTGTAGTTTTTTCCCTTTCTTCCTCATTTTTCCCTGCCGCATTTTTTCCCTCTCCCTATTCTTTCCTCTTAAAAAAATAGAACAAAACCACCCCCAAGCCCTGTATTTGTATTTCTTAACTCCTTCAGTGAGCCTTGTTGAGAGTGGATTTCTAAAGGGACAATGGTTTCTTTTCTTATTAGAATGCAAACACTTCATAATTCTTTAACCTTTTGCAATTGCTTCAAAGTATTTCACTGTCTTGGTTTCTTTTGTTCCTGTATTTGTGTTTCAAGGATTTTTATCTACTTCTGATCTTTTCAACAGGAATGCTTGAAATATTATTACTATTATTATAACTTCTATTAAGGTTCTTTTTTTCCCTTATAGTAATATTACTTAGGTTTTTAAGGATAAAGTATTTTTGATTCTTTTTCTTTTGGAATATTGTATTTGAAGATATTTTTCTCTCATTTATAATTGTTGCAGTATCATCTTGTTTCGTCTTGACTCTGATTCCTTGGGACTTGAATTCTTTGTTTCTGGCTGTTTTTCTTTGAGGTGGGAGCAGTGGATTTTGGCTGTGACATTCCTAAGTGTTTTCAATTTTGAGTTTCTTTCAGAAGATATTGGTAGATTCTTCCTTTTTTCAATTTGCTCTCTGAGCAGTTTTCTAAAATTACTTTTTGAACTATGACATTAGGTCTTTTTTGATAATGATTTTTAGGGAGTCTAATCATTCTGAAATCATGTTTATTTGACCAGTTTTCCAGGTCAGGTTCTTTTTTGGAATACTTAATACTTTAATACTTCACACGTTCTAATATTTTGGTCTTTTGACTTTATTTTAATATTTCTTCATCTCCTGGAAACATTGAATGCTATTTATTCCATTCTGTCTTTTGTGAAGTACATTACTTGGGTGGGCTTCTCTACCTTCAGTTGATAAGCTGTTTATTCTCTTCATTTTCTTTCCCCAAGAACTCTAATTTTACTTTTAAAAAATTTCATTTCTTCCATCCATCCTTGGAGTCCTTATAACCAAACTAATCTTTTCTCTGGAGTGCTACTTTAACTTATTCTGAGGCACTTGCTTGTATTTCTTCATTGTATTCATCATAATTTTCTTCTTTAGCTTCATTTCCTCAACTGAAAATTTTTAGACTCTGCCACCTTTCCTTCCCTCCCCCCATGCAAAGCCTCCACACTCTTGGATAGGGCCTCAGCCCTTGTTAGATCCTGACCCCTTGACACACACACCCACCATGGTCTGGTTGCTAATAACACTGTAATTTATGTTGGTGTATGGGACAGCTAAGTAGCACGGTGCATAAAGCACTGGCCCTGGATTCAGGATGACCTGAGTTCAAACCCAGCCTCAGACACTTGACACTTACTAGCTGTGTGATCCTGGGCAAGTCACTTAACCCTCATTGCCCTGCAAAAAAAAAAATCAGGTTGGTGTGGCCAAGAGTGACCTTTACCTTGTCCTACAGGCATTTTTACCCTGGTATCCATAAACTTGGTTTTCAAAATTTTGGTTATAATTGGAGTTCGGTTTAATTGGATTCCTTTGTAATTGTATGAGGGTTTTCTTTTATACATTTAAAAACATTATTCTGAGATGGGGGTTATGAGGCTTCCTTAGGCTGCCAAAGGAATCCAATCCATGAAACAAACAAAACTACCCTGTTCTGTTGCAATCTCTGGCATCTACATCAGTCTCCTAGTATGAATAAGACTTCATACCAAATGAGTTGTTTGAGCCATGTGTTCTCTTTACATATGCTTCATACTTTTAACATACTCTAGGTTTGTACCCATCCTTCCTAATGAAACTTATGTGCATATGTGGGAGAGTCTACCCAGTTTTATGGAGAGAATATCGTGTCTACTTACTATTGTCTGTACTTACTAGGTCATCTTAATAAATGTCTTTTTTTTTAAAATAATTGTGTTTGCTGGCTAACTACTAAAGATGTATGTGGGGGCTTCATCAGAAGTACTGATTCACAGAGTACTCTTAAACCTGTGAGTAGCTAGCTGCCTCCTTTACCCCTGGCAGGGAACTTAACTGCAAACTGTCAGTTCTGAGATTTGGAGGTAGCTCCTTCAGGGTATGGTTACATTTAAAATATACCTGATATAACTATTTAACTCTTCTAGGTTCAACCATTATTTTAGTTTCTTGCTATGGGATATATTCTTGACTCAGAAGTCAAGCCACGTGCCCTTTCTTTCCCCCTGAAATAAAAGCTTTATGTTATTCTTTTAAGACTATGATACTAGATCTTAGTTAAGTAAAGTTAGAGAATGCATAGAATAAGCCCTTCATAGTATCTAACCTCTCCTAATACCACTAGTGGGTTTTCTTGATGCTTTGCTTTAAAAAAAAAATTTAATCCAGTTACTAAACTGTATTTGCTCACTTTCTCTTTCTGTCATGCTGCCAAGTAAAAACTTTGTTGAAAACAAAAGTCATGTTCAACTATTTAAAAATTAAAATGAATTATACTTGCTTTTGTTCAATTTAATATTACAATTCAGAATATGCTTTCTTGGAGAAGAAACAATAATTTACATATTCAAACATTCATAGGCTTCAGAAATGGAAAAAATACAACTTATTTCTCCTTTTTAGTAATTTCTTTTCTAAGAGCTCTATTTCTGAGCCAATACTTACTCAAGTTGTTTTTTTACTGCTTAGCTAGGAAGAATATCATTAATTTTTACCATGGCTGAAAATGTACTGAAGGTTTTCATATGTTCTTCAGTTAAGAATTTTCAATAACAGAGCTTTTCCTATTTATATTCAGTGTTGTTTTGTTAATGTTGCTATCAGAATTAGAACTCTATTCTTATTTTCTATTTAGAAAGTATATAACTTTTATACACACCATTTCCTCTTTCCCCCAACTCTTCTGTATAATTGAATTTTTATATGCTGACTGATTTTCATGAACATCGAGAATTCCTAAGAATAGACATCTGTGAAATAATAGGGAAAATACTATTAAATCCAATTTTAGAATGAAATTTTTTCTGGATGTAAATACATTTTAGAAAAAGTTTCCAAATAGTATCAGTTCTCATTAAAATCTTAGAAAACATTTCAGCCTGGCTAAAAATGCTTTTAGGAAACATTGTTAGAAATCTGATTTTCCTTTTAGCACCACTGTGGTTTACTGGGAAGAGCACTAGACTTGGAATCAGGAGACATCTGGATGTGAACTTAAGTCTCCTTCCTGGTTGGCTGGTCACAGGGCAAGTCACTTTCTCTCTGAACCTCTGTTTCTTCTGTAAAATAGACATGATAATGCCTATAGTGCTTCCTTTTAGGAATTGTTGTGAGGATTGAAAGAGGAAAGAGATGATGGATATGAAGCATTTTGGAAGCCTCAAAGTACTATTTAAGTGCCAATTATTGTTAATCTGAAACTTATATTTTAGCATTTCATTTTCATTTTCTATCATGAATAGTAGAGTCCCTAGACTCTGTGGTAGAGCACAGGGCTTGGAATCAGGAATATTCATCTTCATGAGTTCACATCTAGCCTTGGACACTAGCTGTATGACCCTGGGCAAGTCACTTAACCCTATTTGCCTCAGTTTCTTCATATATAAAAATGAACTGGAGAAGGAAATGATAAAGCTCTCCTGTATCTCTTCCAAGAAAATCCCCAAATGGAGTCACAGAGTCAGACATGACTGAAATGACTTAATAACCAACCCTAGGTATCCTAAAAGATTTTTTTTAAGTTGAATTCGAAATTGTGGTGATGTCCATCAGTTGGGGAATGGCTGAAAAAATTGTGTGATGAGATTAGGATGGAGCACTATTGTGCTGTAAGAAATGATGAGCAGGATGCTATCAGAAGGACTTATGAAAAATGCAGTCTATCTACAGAACTGATGGTATCTGAATACAGATTGAAGTATATTTTTTGTTACTTCCTCTTTCTAAGTTTTTTGTCTGTTTTCTTTCATAACCTGACTAATGTGGAAATGTTTTGCATGACTGCACACATATAACTTATATTGAATTGTTTGAGTTCCTAAGGGGGGCGGAGGGAAGGAGGAAGAGAATTTGAAACACAAAGTTTTAAAAATCAGTGTGAAAATTTGTTTTTACATGTGTAAAGTTGCTATCTGTATGGGGCTAAAATTCTAGCTAGACTGTCTAAAAATCTAATGAGTGGTCACCATAAATTATAAGCTTTATCAAGAGTTTAGACTCTTAAGTATTTATTAAGGAGCATAAGAATTTGGTGAGGAGAGAGAAAGAGGCCAAGGTTCCTTCATCTATCTATCTAAGGGAGGCAGCATCTCTGCTCCAGCCAAGCTGAGGCCCCGGGCAGAAAAAAAACCACTCGCCCCTTCTTTGACCCAGAAGCCTCCCATGAAAACAGAAACAGCCCCCCACACACACACACACCTCCAAGCTAATTGGCTGTTAGCTTTGATCGACAGTACCCATGAGCAAATGTCACTTCCTGACGCCAAGGCCGCATGGCTTGTCCTCAGGCCAGAGCTCACAAAATGTTCCTCCCAGCAGAGGGCATTATTCCAACTCTCACGCATGTATGTAACTTGGGGAAAATTCTAAATTAAATTAAAAAATTAAACATTTTTTAAAAATATACAAAAAGAAAAAAAACCCACCCTAGGCTCTAAAAGAAATCAAGGTGTGGGCAAGTTTAAAATTCTAACTAAAATTGTATACCTAGAAAATTGAATCTCAACAGAATTGTTGGTGTAGTCCAATTGGAAAAATAAAAATATAAATAAAGTAGGGTTAACATTTGGGGTATAAAACCTCAAAAGTAACAAGATAGCAAATATATGTACTGAAATAGTACTTTAAAAATCATCTAGGTTATTTTTACAGTGTGGACCATGAGGCACCATAAAATTTAGTGACTTACCCAAAGTTACAGAGGTAGTTAATTTATATCAGGGAAATTCAGGTCTAAAAGCCAAGTCTCCCAATTCATATTTTAGTGCCTTTTCTATCACAGCATGTTGCCAAAAACTAATCTTACTTCAGAATGATTAAGATGGGAAAAAAAGAGAGAAAAAAGTATTAGGATTTAATAATGAATTATAATTAAAGAACAGAACTTTGGTAGCACATATGCCTCCCAAGAAAAATGAACCCGGGCTCAGGAGACATGGATTCTAGCCTTGGTTTGTGTGAATTTGGGCAGATTTCTTCATTTCAATGTCCGTGTCTCTAAACTAGTAGGGGTGGTCTAGGTGATCTCTAAGGAAAGGTCCTCCTCTAGGTCCGAAATTTTGTGATTTGACAAAAAGAGTTTGAAATGTTTAAGAAAGTTGAGAGCCAATGCTTGGACTCCTTCAAAACAAGACTTGAAGATTCAGGTGTGGATTCAGTGAAGCAAATTAGATTGAACCTTGTCATGGACAAGTTACATAAAATGTTTTGAGTTGAGTCACATTTTTTAGACACTAAAGGTTAAAACATACACTTCCTTTGCCTGGTATCTGGAGGGCCTCGGTGATCTGGAGAGGTGGTGTTATATAGTAAATAAAATGATAAGACTTGGCTTCATGAAGGCCTGGCTTTGGGTCTCAACTCTGACACTCTCAATCAATAATAAACATTTATTAAACACCTACTATTATCTGTGTAACCATGTGAAGTCACTTAACCTCTGTGATCCTCTATTCCTCATCTGTGACTTGAGGGGAATAATAATTCCTATCTCAAATGGCCATTTTGAAACTCAGAGGAGGTACTGTATATAAAGAACTTTCAAACATGAAAGCAGTTTGTAGGTGTCCCAAAAGATTTAGTGCAGTATAATCTATTGAAACTTGGTGCAGATTTGACGTCAAAGCGTACATCTGCACCAAGACTTTTGGGACACCCTGTATAAATGTCAGTTATTATTTATGTTTTCAGTCTTATTTCCTGTCACTCTCCTTCCTGCACGCTTTGTTTTGGCCAAACAGAACTATAAGCATTTCCTACCTCTTGTGGGAAATCTGTGCCACTTCTTGCATCTGGATATTCATGCAGGCTACCTCCCATTCTACATATTTCCTCTAAGACCCAACTTAATTATCTTCCCTGACCCTTAGCCCAAATAAAAGTTTTCTTCCACTGTCCAAATCTCTGCATTGCCGCAATCACACTCAACATTTTATGGTGTTTGAGTATGTGTTCTATCTCCCCTCCTCCATGTATAAGGCAAACTTCTTACTGAATCATTTAAAATGTTTGTATCCCCAATATCCAGTGCCTTGCATATGATAGCTGCGCAATAAATGACGAGTATGCATTTGAGTAATTTTAAACCTACTTTTCTTGTACTGGTAGTTCTGTCCTGGAAACATGAGGAAGTTTCATTTAGGCATTGATAGCAATATGTAGTGTAGGCTTTTTGTTAAACTCATACAGAGAAACTACTAACAGAACCTAAGAGTCTGGAGAAACATGAACATAAACTTCTCTGTGGGTGGTAATCTCTTGAAAAACTGAGCAGCACCACAGGAAAAAGTGTAGCCTGTAGCAGATGGAGAGTTTCAAATACCTTGGGTCATTTATCTCTAAGGCAAGGAATAGAGATGAAGGACTAACTTCCAGAATCTCTGCTGCCAGTTACATGTTTATTTTCATGAGGACGGGAATCCTGAGCAAGGAGGAAAAGTCTCAGAGATAACTAAGATTGTTATCTAAGGTAACCAAGATAGCTTTATAAAACTCTCATGAACAAGCCAACGTTGACATTCAAAGCCAGCTTTGCTAGACTCTACACAACAAAAACATTATGCTTCATGAGAGTAGGAGGCAAGACCAAGTGGTACCATGTCAAAAAAAAGTCCTATGGTTCTATACTCTCTAGGAGAACATTAAAGATATGAGAGACGTGGGCAGCTAGGTGGCACAGTGGATAAAGCACTGGCCCTGGATTCGGGAGAACTTGAGTTCAAACCTGGCCTCAAACATTTGCCACTTACTAGCTGTGTGACCCTGGGCAAGTCACTTAATCCTCACTGCCCTGCCCCTCCCCCCCCAAAAAAAGGATACGAGAGACTTGCAAAAGAGAACTTATCACAGTTATGGGGCCTCTGGAAATAAAACAAATGTGTCCACTAGCAGTTATTGAGACTGAGTTGGAATCACTCCAGCAATCCCAGAACACAGTAGATACCTGGACAAGGGGCAGAGAGGCCTCATCTCTCTAAGCATGCTAGAAATGTGGGGGAGGTAGAGAGGAATAGGAAGAGCAGAGGTTGAGGATTACATATATACACAAAGAATTAGAATAAATTTAGAAACACTTTCTACAGTAGCATCATGAAGTCCATAGGCACTTGTAGAATATAAGCATTTAGATTTCTTGAATGGTTATTCAAAATTAAAGGGGAAATCAATAAATCAGAAATTTTAAAAAATATAAATTATTAAAATCATAAGGTGATTCTTTGAAAAGACTAATAAAATTGATAAAACCATAGCCAATCTGATTTAAGAGGGTTTTGTTTTGTTTTGGGCAATGAGGGTTAAGTGACTTGCCTAGGGTCACACAGCTAATAAGTGTCAAGTGTCTAAGGCTAGATTGTAATTCAGGTCCTCCTGAATCCAGGGCCAGTGCTTTATCCACTGTGCTCCCTAACTGCCCCCTAAAAGTTGTTTTTAAAAATTAGAAGGGGAATAATTTTGTTGAGTGGCCTGTTCTTGATAGCACTGGCCAGCCTCTACTGACATAGGATATCATCAATCTTATCATACAAACTACTATGGTAGAAAAAAAAAATCTGAATTGGAAAACAGAAGAATGGATTTTGAATCCTTGCTCTTTCACCAAGATTGTGGCCTTGAAAAAATTATTTGCCTTAGTTTCCCAATGTATAATATGGAATTAATAATACTTGTACTACCTATCTCACAGCATTGGAAAGAGCACTGACTATAAAATGAGAAGATGTGGGTTCAAATCTTGCCTCTGATATCTTGGACATGACATTTCACTTCCCTGAGCCCCAGTTTCCTTATTTGGAAAAAAATAAGATAGGTCTCTGAAGCCACTTTTAGCTTTAAATCTTTAATGTTATGAAGGAAGTATTTTATAAACCTTAAAGCTCTATAAAAGTATAACCAATTTTTACAGAATTTAAGTATCCTTTGCAGCCTGGAGTAGATCCATGCCACTAACACACCCATAATCTATGGTGAATCCATGCTCTGGTTTTATTGTAGCAGACCAGTTTTTCTAGATCTCAAGTACAACTGTAATGCCTTGACCTCCTCCTTTCATATCTTTTATCTCTTGTGAACAGGACTATAACTATATGGATTCTGGTACATTGGGCAAAGTGGGTGTTTGTAGACAGACTCCTCAAGGTTGTTGGTAAAAAGGATGGTATAAGTTCCTATCATCATTGATTATGTGTAGCCTAGATCCTCCGTCCTGGATGCAAGAAATGAACATTCCATTTCAATTAGAAGTAGTTGTACTGACACAATAATGGGGGGGAGAGGCATGCTCTCTCTGGGACCCTAAGAAAGTGATGACCTTGATCTAGGTAAAGGAATGGGGTGTGATCATGGCGGCTAGCATAGGACTGGTGGAAGACTCTGAAGCACAGAAGACCTCCTTGATGAGGAAGTCTGCTTCTCATGTCCTTTCCCCACCATGTTGTTATGCTAGGGCAAAGCCCAGGGCAGCCCATGCTAGTTTTGGTTCCACCTTTATCAGTTTCCCTCACAATGTTTGGTATAAAATATATTTATTTCTTTTGCATGTATATCCTTGTGTTCTAAATTGTTTCACTCACTTATTATGGTAGCAGTGGTGGTAAAGAAGGAGATGTATATATTGGAGGTGGTAGGAGAAGAAAGTAAAGTAGTGATGTGGGATATGAATGGATTAATTGCTGGTGGAATGAGAAGAGAAACACTCCTTTGGTTTGTCCCTGGCAAGTTGAAACATGTATTCTGGATTGAATAACATTGGATAGTGCTACTTCCAAATTTTTAGAGGCAGTTAAAATCTAAAACTATAGCAAGTAAAAATTAGGGTTGTAAGACCTTATAATATGTGGAATTTGATTGTCAGTTCAATTGCATATATCCATACAAAGGCAGTGGCCCATCATGTGATATTCATATTTTAAAAATCCCATTTATTGGGGCAACTAGTGGATAAAGCACCAGCCCTTTATTCAGGAGGACCTGAGTTCAAATCCAGCTTCAGACACTTGACATTTACTAGCTGTGTGACACTGGGTAAGTCACTTAATCACAATTGCCTCACCAAAAAAAAAAAAATCCACCATATTATTGGCATTCTCTTAAGCAAATCTAAAGACTAGTAAATTTAAAAGAAAACATGTCAGTGTAGTATTAGATCAGTTATTTTACATGCTCTTATTGTTTTCTTGGGATGTGGGGTTTGTTTACCCCCTTCATTTTTTGAAAGTTTGGAGTTATGATAAAAAAATCATTCATTAAAATAATTGTCTCAGGGCAGCTAGGTGGCACAGTGGATAGAGCACCGGCCCTGGATTCAGGAGGACCTGAGTTCAAATCTGGCCTCAGACACTTAACACTTACTAGCTGTGTGACCCTGGGCAAGTCACTTAACCCCAATTGCCTCACAAAAAAAAAATAACAATAATAAAATAATTATCTCATCTGAAACCAGCAGCGACAATAAAAATCTAGCATTCAAAATAAATAATGAAGCTTATCATTTTTCAGAGAATCCAGTTTAACAAGAAATGTTTGGTACCTATCTAAGATTTCAGGGTGACAAGACTGAAGGGAGCTAGATTTTTCACCCTACCAAAAAAAACCATTGTTTAAAAAGCACAAAGAAAATTAAAAATGATCAAATCAAAGAAGAATATCATTAATACTTAAGCATACTCTGGACCAGCTGAATCAGGTGAAATATCTGAAGCAACACAACTGGAAAAAGAAACTCTATAAGACATCCCAAGAGATATCATCAGGTAGATAAATGACCCATTGAAAGAAAATTAGCAAGAACTGGCAATGCTAAGAAAATCACAAGACCAGATAAAAGAAAAGCTTAAAAGGAGAAAAATCAGGTGAGGAAACTAAAGGAGGTTCCAAGACATAAGGGTGGAAAGGATGAAAGGAATTAATTGAAGAAAATGACCAGCATGTAGAATACTCAATCTAAACCTCAGAAAATCCATAGAAGCAGCAAACGGTAGCCTTGCCATGGGAGTAAATGTCATTGAATATAGAACAGACCCACTGGAAACTGACTGTTAAAAAGACCAAGAAAAAAGAGCAAGCCCAAATGGATAAAATTAAAAATGAGGAATGTGAGGTCACAAGGGCAAAAGACTTCAAGAAATCTGAGATTACTAGGATGGAATTATTCTATGCCATATGGAGGGTGTCCCCGAAGTCTTAGTGTCATTTTAAACACCTGAAACTTAAGCGCTAATCATTTTTAGCATACTGTATTTTAGGACCTAAAAGAATGGATCAGTCAGTATAACTTTATTAAGCAGCTACTATGATCCAAACATTCTAATAAACACTTAAGATAGAAGGGCAAAAATGAAGACAGCTCCTTCCCTCAAGTAGCTTATATTCTGCTGGGGAGGAGTAATGTGTAAGAAAACTGGAAAGGTTGCCCTTCTCTCGACTCCAGTTTATCCTCTATACTAGCAGAGTCAAACTCAAATAGAAATGGATCTGCAAGTTACATATTGACTGAAAAAAACACAAATTAGCATTATCTATATTGTATGGTGCTTTTATTTATTTTGTTAAACATTTCTCAATTACTTTTTTTTTTTGGTGAGGCAATTGGGGTTAAGTGACTTGCCCAGGGTCACACAGCTAGTAAGTGTTAAGTGTCTGAGGCTGGATTTGAACTCAGGTCCTCCTGACTCCAGGACCAGCACTCTATCCACTGTATTATACTTAGTGACCAGGTTATCAAGGGCTTTGAACACCAAACAGGATTTTATATTTGATCCCAGAGGTAATAGGGAATCAGTAGATTTTATTGGAAGCTAGGTGGCTTTGTGACCACAAAGAGTCAGAAATGACTGAACAACAACACAATGGAGTTTATTGAATAGAGGTGGTGTCATAGGGTTAAAGAAAACCAACCACTTTATGAAAAGTGAGAAAATGTAGAAAGACTTATATGAGAGAATTGAAATCAAAATCTTTAGATCTAGTGCTGTGTATACCTTGACCCCAACTATATTTTTTCTTTTTTTAAAAAAATAAGAAAAACAGGGTCAAAAGAGAATGATTTTAAACAGTCCTAGCAAAGGACATAGAAGAAAAACATCTTGCTTATATAATTCAGTTCTGCCTTATAAAAGGCTAGGGAGGCTGGGTAAGGTTTTATACTTTGATTTGTATATGTTTTTTTATTTACAGTAAGTTCATAATTAAAATGAAACCTTTTAAAAATGTTTTTACAAGGTATAAATATTTATAAATTAAATAAATAGAGATGATTGGGCATAGAAGCCTTTATTGTGAATCATAATTGTACAAACTCAAGGAGACCACACAGGAAAGCCTTAGTCTTGCCACTCTTGACCTTTTTCATAACTGATTAACATAAAGTTACCAAGGAACTTTCATTTCCATTACTTGGAATATGTAAGAATGATTATAAGTGAGAAGTTGGCTGGATTTTTAAGGACTAGAATGCCTATATAAGTTCCCTCTTTTGAATGTAGGAAACTTCCTTCTTCCCAATATTTGTAGTACCAATAAGACACAGTTCCTTATTCCTCACCGCATCCTTCCCCACACCCTCATGTCCCATGTCTCACATCTCATATTCTAGGCAGAATTTAAATTAGGCAAGAACATTTTTCTTACTTTTTAAAAGGTTTGTGTCTTCATTTCTTTCACCCTTCACTAATTTATCCTAAAGCCCAGGGGCAGCCGGTACATTTCCCCCCATACTATCCCCTCCCCAAACATCTTGATACCTATTTAGTATAAATGTACATTCATGTAGTTTTACACTAATAAAAAAATTCTGTTTAACTTAGAGGCATGTAAATTCCTTATCAAAAGACTAAACACTACCCAGGAAAATTACCAGGTGGAGAAACAGGATGACTCAGAAATTCAAGCTGCTATTCTGGGCAGTTTGACCTTTAAAAAGTCAATCCAGGGGGCAGCTAGGTGGCACAGTGGATAAAGCACTAGCCCTGGATTCAAGAGGACCTGAGTTCAAATCTGGCCTCAGACATTTGACACTTACTAGCTGTGTGACCCTGGGCAAGTCATTTAACCCTCATTGTCCTGCAAAAAAAAAGCCAATCCATCCTTATATACATACACCACAAAATAAATAAATAAATGAATGAAATAGAGTTGTGGAGGGAAGAATAAAGCAAGTGACCATAAGAACATCATAACAAGCATTCATCACCAAAGTTATCATCCACTTCATACTTATCAAATTGGCAAAGATGCCAGAAGATGGAAATGGCCAATGTGGGTGGGGCTATGAGAAGCAGGGATGTGAGATGCTGTTTGAGAGGGGTTGTTGTTAACAGCATAGCAAAAAACAAGAGAAGAGAAATACTAGTTAGGGAAATTAGGCTTGGCTCTTTCTTTTTTAGGCACAAAAATAATGAAATCAATTTTCTGGAACTTGTATGGGAAAGGTTTTTTGGGGGGGGGCAATGAGGGTTAAGTGACTTGCCCAGGGTCTCACAGCTAGTAAGTGTCAAGTATCTGAGGCTGGATTTGAACCCAGGTCCTTCTGAATCCAGAGCTGGTGCTTTATCCACTGCACCACCTAGCTGCCCTGGAAAAGCTTTTAAACATTTTTTAAAAGCTGGACATTATGTGAGGGACGGAGATGTTGAGAAGGCCGTGGCTCCTGTTCCATCTCTTCATTCCTTCTAATAGGTAGGATGTAGGAATATAAAAGTAGAGTGAGGAGCAGCTAGGTGGTACAGTAGATGGAACACCGGCCCTGGATTCTGGAGGACCTGGGTTCAAATGTGGCCTCAGACACTTGACACTTACTAGCTGTGTGACCCTGGGCAAGTCGCTTAACCCCAATTGCCTCACAAAAACAAAAACAAAAAAATAGAGTGAATTCTCACCATGGTACGGACATGGTACCCTTGCCCTGAAGACAGTTGGGTAGTTCCTAACAGCAGAAGGATAAGACTGAAAGAGGGACAAAGAGCATAGTGGGCAACTTGTTCCTCTTCTGGATGTAAGTGTCTTGCTTAGGGGGAAAAAAAAGCTTTCTTCTGGCGGCAATCTCAACTCTAACTCTTTTCTGGGGAACTTTACAAGTAGAGTGATTCAAGAATACTTAGAGTTTTGTTTGGCTTTTTTTATTGATCACTTGGGACAGAGGGCCGAAAGAAACCTTAAAGATCTCATAGTCTAACCCCTTTAATTTACAAATGAGGAAATTAAGACCAAGAAAAATTATGCCACTATTAAATGTTTGACATAAATTTTGAAACTGAGTCTTCTTCCTCTAAATCCAATAATATACTTTCCAAAATATCAAGATAATCAGCAAAAGACTTTGTCAAAGACCATTCCTAAGAAAGAAAGCTTATAAAGTTTTTTAAAGTAAGTTTTACTGATACAATCACAGTCATTTCCAGATACGGTTTCTCCACCCCAAACTACCTCTGTCTGGAATAAGACCCTCCCTAATAAACAAAGAAAACATTGAGCAAACGCTCACTGCAGTGACAAGGTCTGACAATATATGCAACATTCTGCCACTTGTAGCCTTCTCTGTCAAGGGAGGGAGATGTATTTCATTATCAACCCTCCAGAACATTATTTATTTCTTAGTTACTTAGAGTTTGCCCTTCTTTCAGTGATCTTTGCTTTTACATTACTGTAGCCATCATGTACAAGAGCTTATAATATTAAAGTAACACCTATCATTGTGTCTGCTCAGTGGCGTTCTTTGGGCAAAAGTAGTTTTAATAGTCCTTTAATGTTTCCACATCTTTCTTTCACTTCCCACAGCATATTTTTATTCTTCTTAATTATTAAAACTGGAGGCTCAAATTCCAACATCTGAACTTGCTTTAGCAGAGCAGAAATCAGACTGTTTGATCTTGTTTCTATGAAGGCAATTATGCTTTTAAATGTCTGTCCCTGAATTTCACAGAAGCTGGTTTCTTATCTCTGTCATGTGTTCCCTAGTCTTTTAACACTCACACTCCTTAAAACATAACAGACAGAAATGGAAGTGACCAGAAAGGATTAGCTGCTGAGCTTTATCTGGTGCCATGACCACTCTGTTACCCCACATGCCAGATCCTGAGCTCAACCAAAGAGAAAAACAAAATGTCTTAAAAGCCAAAAAGCAAAGGGTCATTCCAATGACTATGCATATGCGTTATTATAGCTCGTATTTATATAGTGCTTTAAGGTCTGCAAAGCACTTTACAAATATTAACTCTGGGAGAGTGGGGCTTGATTTTATTCCCATTTTATTGATGAGGAAACTCAGAACCACTCAAGAGTATTTAGCACAAACACAAATTGTATAGGTATTATCGTTGTAAATCATATATTTATTGCTCATTTATAACCCTTTTGAGGGATATAGATATTTCGTAGGAGGCAAAACTGATCTTTGATCCCTCTTTTTTTTTAATTAAAGCAGAGACTTTGCTATTATCATAGAAGAAAGTATCTGTGCTGATACTAATAGCAAGCTTCATTCTCTGAATCTTAATCATTAAGTAAATGAACAGACCAGGGATTTTAAGGTCCCCAGTAAACCTAAGTTGTGAGGTCACTAACCAGACTTAACCCTGCTTGGTCTCATGAGTTTTTCTCTATGTGCTGAAATGTCACAAGGTTTAAAACTCCCTGGAGCTGGATTCTTAATGGGCCAGTAAAGTAAGTCACGTGGGAGGGGGAACTACTGCTTGGCATTTGTTTTCTTCATTCTAGATGAATGCTGAAAGTAAAGAGAGTTCCATGAATGATACCATTCATCCATTCTTTATTCAACAAATAAATGCTTATTAAGTGATAGATGAGGTATTAGGCAAAATAGGAGATGGAACAGCAATAAACCTTTATTAAGCTCCTACTATTGGTAGTGTACTGTGCAAGATCCTGGTGGAGATACAAATTTAAACAAGCCAAAGTCCATTCTTTCAAAAACTTTCAAGGTCATAATTGAGTAGGGGGTAAGACACTGACACAGATAGCTATGTTATGCAATATTACATGATAAGTTTTTAGGGGATTATAAAACAAAATGTTAGATATTAAGTTTAGAGAAGCTCACGTAAAAGTCAGTGTAAGAATCCTTGTCTATAATGAAGTTACAGCATAGTAGACAGGTGGGATAAGTTCAGATATGATTACGAAACAAAACATAAAATGCTAAGTCCCATCCAAGAGAGAGAAACTATTTTGACACAAGGAGAAATTACAGGTAGTTGGGCAAACAAGTAAGGCTTACAGAAGGGATGGCATGTGAGAAGGACCTTGAAAGAAGGGTAGGATTTAATAGGTAGGCAATAGAAGTGGGTAGAAGATATTCCTTTCCTCAGTCAGAATTTTCCAAGATTTATTTTGGAAGCGCTTTCTCAAAAGACCTACCCTCTCTTGGTGTGGTGGTAAACAGTGATCAGGATTGCTATGCCAACGGACCATAAGCTCTGGGATTCTCTTCCAAGCTGTCAGGTCTTTGATTAGTCCCAGTGACAGACTGTGCCTGCTGTCCAAGGACCAGGATTATTTTGGAAGATATGTTACTAGTTGATTAATTTTTTGAACATAAATAAAATAGATAAAAATACAAAGTGGCCCTCAGTCTTGTACTGTTCCTTCCTACTACCATAAATAGTAACAGAATGGGGGAAAGAGAGAGAATGGAGCTAAGAACCACAGTTTTTAGTTTATGTACAAATATTAATTTAACTGTTGGTTAAATGTATGATGTTTTTCCAGTGATAAACTGGGAAATATACTACTGTGGAAACTAGATCATATCCACATTGACATTTTCTCTATACATTAGACCCAAAGACATAAAGAAGTGAATAAATTATTTTGAGTTGTTGTCTTCCTCTTGTGAACAAAGACATCAAGACACATCATTTTATGGCACAATTGGTCATTTCACCTTGCGGTATTCACACTGAGCTTATATTCAGTCAGAAACCCATGAAGATCCTGACATTTTTTACTCCAGTGTCCATTGTAGGATATAAAGAAATTTTATAGATAATCCAACAAAGTCCTTTTAAGTAAGTCACACTTTACTTTGATGTAGTATGAAACTTCATTGTGATGATGAATATGAGGGAGGAGGATGAAAAATGTTAGAAAATATAGTAGGGGGTAGCTAGGTGGCATAGTGGATAAAGCACTAGCCCTAGATTCAGAAGGACCTGAGTTCAAATCTGGCCTCAGACACTTGACACTAGCTGTGTGACCCTGGGCAAGTCACTTAACCCTTATTGCCCTGCAAGGAAGGAAGGAAGGAAAGGAGGGAGGGAGAGAGGAAGGAAGGGAAAGTATAATAGGGTATCAAAAAATGAAGGTGGCAATAGGCTTTTAGATTATTCAGCTTCCTCATGACTTTCTATCATGAATACTTTCTTCAAGATGAGAGTCAGAAGGCCCTGGACATGATACTCACCAAGCAACATTACAGAGAGAGAAATTGTATCTAAAAAAGATAAGAAACAACCGTTTGCTGATTTGGGTGCAATTTCAGAATTACTAGCTTGTGTGCAGTCAGATATATTGAGCAGTTAGAGCAAAGAGCAAAATAAAAATTAAATTAAAAGAATGTGAGGAAATGTGAGGAAAGTCGCTGCATTTAATTAGTCACTCTTCACTAACTCATTCCAGCAAACTATTACTTCTGAAAAATGCAAAGTTGACAAAATTAAGATATTGATGCTGTCCCTGTCCCTCTAAAAAGGTCAGGTAGCATATGATAGTTGCCATAATAAAGAGGTTAAAGAACTCATAACCCATCTTAACCAGAAAACACCTGTTTTCCTTGCCAAGTAGAGTCTTTTATGGCAGCCAAGGACAACTGAAGTTGAGAATATAAGATCATTTGCAAAATATTAGAGAGAAGGAGTACAGATGATTATAAGAAATGTGATTACAAAATAGAAAGAAGCATTTGAGGGGAAAACAGATTTGTAGAGATAATAGACTAAGATCCGATGAAGTCAGATCACCCCCACCCCAAGCTCTAGGCCCTTTGGGTCAAAGATGCTTGTAGGAGAAAAAATGATCTAATACAAAGCTTCTTAAACTGTGACTTGCCACCCCACGTGGGGTCGTGTAACCGAAGTATGTGTGTGTGTGTGTGGGGGGGGGTTCGAGAAAAATTTGACAACAGTAAAATGTTATGTATACCTATTTTATATCCCTATATACGTGGGGTTGCATAAAAAGTTCTCAGGTGAAAAGGGGTCACAAGTGGAAAAGGTTTTAGAGGTCCTGGTTGAGTAAAAGGATCACTAGATTTGCAGTTAGATGACACCTGGGTTCAAATTCTAGCTCTGTCCCTTACCATGGTATCACTGAATCATAATTATTATTTTAAATTCCCATTTACCAGTTTTATAAGGGTTTTTGTTGAAATTGGACTAGCAAATTTCCATTTTTCCCTGATGTTAATCTTTTTTTTTTTTTGCAAACTAATCAGAAGGTTACATTTAAAAATTTTAACCTTGGTTTCAAAACTCACTGAAACTCTTCATTTGAAATATTTTTAAACAGGTTATAAAATTATGGTCCTGAGGCAGCTAGGTGGCGCAGTGGATAAAGCACCAGCCCTGGATTCAGGAGGACCTGAGTTCAAATCCAGCCTCTGACACTTAACACTTACTAGCTGTGTGACCCTGGGCAAGTCACTTAACACCCATTGCCCTGCAAAAAAATAAAATAAAATTATGGTCCTAAGCTTTTTATTAAAGGGTGAAGAGATGAGAGTTTTAAGGATGACATGGGTGATCATCTTGGCAACAAAAGCTCAGTTTTTGAATGTCTTGCTAATCACGATGACTTCATATTAGTAGTTAATATATCAAGGCACAGCCAATCCTTAAGAAGTAGTTCTTCTTTAAAGATATTGAATATAAACTGTAATAGACTTAACTCTTCTCAGCAATACAATGATCCAAGACAAGGCAAAGACTTATGGTGGAAAATGCTCTCCACATTCAGAAAAAGAACTATGGAGTCTGAATGTAGACCAAAGCATACTATTTTCATTTTTGTTGTTCTTTTTGTTACAAACAAGAACATGTTTGTTCTTTCTTGTGTTTTTTTCCTTTTGTTTTGATTAATGTGGAAATGTGTTTAACATGATCATAATGCAGAACCTATATCAAATTGCTTTCTGGCTTCGGGAGCGGGGAGGGAAGGAAGGGTAGGAGAAAAATTTGGAATTCAAAAAATGTCTTTACATGTAATTGAGAAAAATTAAAAAGATAAAATTAACAAAAAAGAAAAAAGGTAGTGCATATAAATCTGTGGTTTAATTCTCGTGATACTTTTAAGATGGGGGAGAGTCAGATGACTTTAGATCATCCTTGTTTTGACTATAATGTGGTTAATAAAGTGCTTGTACTAGGAGCAGAGGAAGTGCCCCATCTGCCATTAAGTTCTTCATTTGTGCTCACCTAGTATTTTCTTCAATCTGATGTTTCTTTTCAGGATACTTTTTAAGCCCCTTGTGCATTTTGTGAGGTTTATTGTAGATAACATCATCTATAAATCCATTTAACCAAGCACACAAAAATTGTGGTATGTTGCAGGACACTGAAATCCAACAACAAAATAATGAAAATGCCCTTGTCAGCCCCTGTATATTGTGAACTACCCTTCTTCCTTCAGGATATGTGACATCTGGCCATCTGACCCAGGGATAGAGGGAGAGTAGCCGAGTCAATCCATATGTTCAATATTAGTAAAGCTTTAATTCTTTTTTAAATATAAAAATAAATATAAAGAGAAGTTTTAATATTTTCTTCCTATACTTCAGTACCTCTGCCCTTCCCCTGGGATTCATGCACTCCATTTTGTAGACAACTGTCTTAGTGGATTGTAAAGATTTATATCAGATGTACCTGTGGGCCATAGACATCTTCCTTTCAGTAATACTAAACGTTCATTTTTTTTTAAATATACACACAATCCCCTAACGTTAAGCGGGAGAAATCCACGGTCACTTCTGAATCCATGGTCACTTCTGTTGAAGCCCAGAAAATAACTTCTCCTCTGGTGAAATATTATAACTGTCCCATCTGCTACAGCTCCTGATGGTTTAAAGATAAAGAATTTTGTTGTTGTTTTATCTTTAATGTAAAAATCATTTAATCAACTAATTAGCATTTGAAAGGGCAATGATGAGGGGTAATAACACTACTGCACAGTTGAAAGGCCTTGGGATGTGATTTGAAAAACAAGAGTAAAATTCAAACTCTTTGACATCCTAGGTCCTCTACAGCCTGCACACTTTCTCTCTCCAGCATTGTTCTTGAACTTCAGGGTACTTTATGATTCAGTCAAACTAGAACATTTGCCATTTTTTTGAATAGGGCTTAGATTTTACTGCCTTGGGGCAGGTAGGTCGCACAGTTGTTAAAGCACTGGCCCTGGATTCAGGAGGACCTGAGTTCAAATCCAGCCTCAGACACTTGACATTTACTAGCTGTGTGACCCTGGGCAAGTCACTTAACTCTTATTGCCCCACCCCACCCCCCCAAAAAAAGATTTTACTGCCTTTCACTTTTGTTCAGTCTGTTCTCTCTTTACAACTGTTTAACTAATATATATATACATATACATATTATATAACTTTATATATACGCATATATATATTTGCATGACTATATATCTTTATAACTGTTTAACTGTATAACTCCTTTCTTACTTTTGACTTGAATTTCAGTTTTTCCTTTAAAGCTCAATTTAAGCACCACCTCCTCCAGGTAGCCTTCTTCCAGTCTCCCAAGTTAGTCATGACTCTCTCCCCACCATTTGCCTATTATAATACTTGACTTGCCTTTTGCTGATGCATGTATCTAGTATTATTTTATAGTATAATTATTTGCATGTCATATGCTTCTACTGAGAGATTGTGGATAGAGAGTTGACCTTATCACAAGGCAGACCTAGACCTCTGACAACTTGACTGTGACCCTGGGCAAGGAACAAACTCTTAGGGTTCTAGGGAACTTTGTAAGACTAAATTTGGCTGAGAAGGTCCTGAACTGCATTGGGAGAAAGAACTTCCTCATCCAGGAGTTCTCCTGTACTAGTGAAATCACAGATCCTGTGCCTCTCCTATAACAGCAAGAACCATGTCTTGTTCTAGGTTTTTTATCCCTTCTATTACCCAGTCTTCCACACTGTGTAGCCACAAGACATTTGTTGAATTATATTGAATGTTAGAACCAGGGGGGACTTTAGAATCATGGAATCCTAGAATTTTAAAGCTCAAAAGGACATCAGAAATTATAGTTATCCTTTCCACATTGCAGAGGTTAACCTCCCCAACCCTACATCCACTCCCCTGGTGATCTGGAAAATTCACTTAAAATGTTTTGGCCCTCCCTTTGTATCAAAGAAGAAGTCTGAATTTTTTTCTTCTTCTTTTTTTTGGGGGGGGAGGGGGTGTAAGGCAACTGGGGTTAAGTGACTTGCCCAGGGTCACATAGCTAGTAAGTGTCAAGTGTCTGAGGTTGGATACAGGTCCTCCTGACTCCAGGGCTGGTGCTCTATCCACTGTACCACCTAGCTGCCCCTTTTTCTTCTTTTATGGTGTGTTTTTAGTACCTTATTGTAAAATTTGGATTAAGTATTTGGTCATAAGCTCTGTGTTACCTGCTGTCCTTCATGTGTTGTCTGCGACTTCCCTCCAAACCCCCCAAAATTCCCATTTAATTTCTTATGCTGATACCCAATTTATTGAAACCATGAAAGGGAAAGTTATGATGTGGAAGGGATTAACTGTAGAAGGAAAAAAACCACTTTCCTCATCATCATCCTTGTAGGTAGCCTTGAATGTCAAGGAAAGGACATTTTCTTGTACAACTTCCTAAAGTATGGTATTCAGATGTTTCGTTTCATCATATAGAAGGTCATGAAGAGGGGTACCTGGAATTTGGATATTATCTCACTGAATTTTGCTTCTAAATCTGTTACTTTGATAGCTAGCTTAAATGTTCATCCAGATTTGGATTATTGATTATAGATTTAGAGCAGGAAAAAGCTAGGAGGTCATATGCCTTCTTTATTGCTCAGATGAGAAAAACTGAGGCACCAGAGAGGTGAGATGAGTTGCCCAAAGTTACATTGGCATCAAATATAAAAACCAGAATTCTGATATAGGAATCCTAAGACTTTTTTCTGATTTTTTCTGACTCTAAGACGTATAATATTATTATTATCTGGGTTTTAAAAAATTCTGATTTTTTTTTGCATTTTTTGAGTTTTGAAACTGGCCATTTTTTTCACAACCATTTTCTTGGTTCTTTTTAAATTTTTCTTTGAGAACTCTAATTTTTATTGTCATTTTGATCTTTATTTCTCCTTTTAGCTCTTTTATTGAATTTCAAAACCAATATAGATATTCATATCATTGTTCTATTTTCATTCTTGAGGGTCTAGTTATTCCTCTGGACTTATCCTTTTTTTTCTGGTGACTTGCTTCATTTTAATCCATAGTATTTCTTTTAATGATGCCTTTCTTTTGTTCTCATTCTCATTTTTATGGTTTTTCTACAAGGTTTCACCTCTGACCAATTTTTTCCTTGCCCCTTTTTTATTATTATTGTTCTTTTGCATTATTTGGCATATTTCTTGCTGTTTTGAAATGATAAAGGAAGCTTGGTTTAGGCATAGTCTCTCATTGAAACATCCTGCATAAAAGCCCAGGTTTGGGCACTGTATCCTTAAAGGATACAGTGTACAGTTACTACCTCCTCTGAAGAAGGAGCAAACTTGTGCCAATGATTAGAATAAAATATGTTATTTGAGGGGAAAGTGGTGCCTGAGGAATTAAGGAAATGGTTCAAACTGATTTGAAAAGGTAAACAGAAAGCCGTTCCAGTGTCAAGCCACAAATTTTACTGAGGTAAACTAACCCAAAGACTTAAGAAAGAACTATGAAATGGAGACCAAATCATTAGGAGGTGGGGCAGTGAAGGGGAGAATACAATAGGATTGGTACAAGTTGGTAATGGATGAGCTACAGTTTTTTTGTTTTTGTTTTTAATTCTGGGATAGAATTTCTTCCCAATATTTCTGGTTTGTATAGTATTCCTTTACAATCCAGTCCCCACAAATTACATTGACAGTAAAATTGTGACCAGAAAAGATGGATTTAAATTGTGGAAGGTGTGGAAACCATATCCTTAATGAAACTGAAGAAACTAGTCGTGCTTAGCCTGGAAAAGAGAAGGCTTCGGTATCTAAATAGCTATGATTATATGGGAAATTGATTGGATTTTGTAGCTCTAGGGGCAAAAAGAGTAAAATTGGACAAAAGTCCATTTTACTACCTGTACTTTGCATTCCAGCCTAACTGGTCTACTTGCTGTTTTCCTAATTCTGGGTCCATATTGCTTCTCTATGCCTTTCTACAATCTGTTCTCCATGCCTGGGATGTTCCCATGGTTTCCTTCAAACTTTATGTGCCACATGCTGTGGGATGTTTTAATTTTTCCAGTTCTTAGTGCCCTCTACCTTCTCAATTGGGTGAGTGTAATATAATTCTTACATTATGTTTTGTACCTCATGAAAGTTCATATAATTTGTATATAATATATAAATATATTCTCTATTTCACCTTATATAATTTTGCATGTGTATATACACACAGTTATATATGTGTTATAACCCCTCAGTGGAGAATAAGCTTCTAGAGAGAAGGGACTGATTTTGTTGTCTTCATATTCCCAGCACCCCTAACACAGTGTCTACCATGTAGTAGTTATTTAAACAAATGCTTACTGAATAGAAATGTCAGAACTATCTAGTAAATAGATGAATTACCTTAGACAATAAGAAGTTAACTAACATTTCATATGTTCAAGATGAGTGACCTATGTCAGGTATTTTAGAAAGAATTCTTGTTTTGGAGTGGGACGTTGAACCAGATGTTTCTAAAATCCCTTCAAAATCTACAGTCATCCTGATCCTGCTCATGTATGGCTCATATTGAATTGCTTGAGTTCTTGGGGGATGGGGGGAACTGAGGAAGGAAGAGAATTTGGAACAAAAAGTTTTTTTAAAAATCGATTTCAGAAATTCTCCATAATCTGAACTTTTGTTCTTTAACTGTTTTCTCTCACAACCTAGCTAATGTGGGAATGTTTTCCATGACTACTCTTGTATAACTTATATTGAATTGCTTGAATTCTTGGGGGTAGGGGTGGGAAGGGAGGAAGGAAGAGAAATTGGAACTCAAAATTTTAAAAATTTAATGTCAAAATTTGTTTTTACAAGTATTTTGGAAAATAAAATTCTAAACAAAAAAACCCCACCAGGCTGCTAAATTTTTTTAATGTTAAGATTTGTTTCTAAGGGGCAGCTAGGTGGCACAGTGGATAGAGCACCGGCCTTGGAGTCAGGAGGACCTGAGTTCAAATCCGGCCTCAGACACTTAACACTTACTAGCTGTGTGACCCTGGGCAAGTCACTTAACCCCAATTGCCTCACTAAAAAAAAAAAAAAAAAGATTTGTTTTTACAAATATTTTGAAAAATATAATTCAAAACACCAGGCTGCTAATTTTTTTTAAACTGATGTCAAAATTTGTATTTACATATAATTTGGGAAAGTAAAATTCTAAATAAACCTTAAAAAGAGGAAAAATACTACACATACATTAGCTCACTAGATATTTTTTTAAAATCTACAGTCATTTAGTAAAACTTCTTGAGCTAGGTAAGATACTTAAGCTGGTGTTCTCTAAACTTTTTTGATCATTTGTAGCAGTAAAAAAATGTTAGGCACATCTTGAATAATACATGTATACCTTATTTATAAATTATACACATATATTACCTTTAACCAATTAGGTGCATTATAGGATACATGAAAATAGACATATTAAAAGGATGAAATAAAGATGAAATAATGTTTTCAAAATAGTTATTTGGGTAGTGGCATATAACCCTTTTTGTTCTCATTAAACTCTTAATATTAATATTTAAAACAATATGATTGAATATACTTTATTCTTTTTGAAAAAAATACTTCAGAAATGGGATACAGGTAGCTGTTTGGTTTGGGTTCTCAATTCAGTTTATTTTGATATTTGTTTTTCTTTTTTTGTGGGGCAATGAGGGTTAAGTGACTTGCCCAAGGTCACACAGCTAGTAAGTGTCAAGTGTCTGAGGCCAGATTTGAACTCAGGTCCTCCTGAATCCAGGGCTGGTGCTTTATCCACCATGCCACCTAGCTGCCCCCTTGATATTTGGTTTTAATGGTTCTCATAGCTAAAATAGAAACCTCGCCAGCAAGCATAATCCAAATAGAAGAAGTGCATGATTGGCTATGCTTATTAAATCATCTTAATTGTTTTCCCAATCTCAGCCACTAATTATTTAAAAATATTGCTAAAATTCAGCTAGCAAATTTCTATCTTTATTGATATCAATCAGTTGCAAATTAGTCAGAAAGTATTGAATTTAAATGTTTTAATAGAGCATTTTAAAATAAGTTAGAAATTCCTATTGCTTAGCTTTTTGAGGTATGCATAGTCTTTATAGTTAGAACATTGTTCTCACCTCCAAAAGTTTAGTTTAAAAATCTTTTCAAGTATGATGGTGTGATACTATCATTAGTCAGTAGTTGAAGGTTTAAAAAATTATTTTTATTTTTTAAAGATCGAATTCTGAATTCTCTTCCACCTGCCCCTCCATCACCCATTAAAAAGACTAAATATATGACATTAATTATACATGTGAAATCATGCAAAACATATTTCTATATTAGCCATGTTGAAAACAAGCAAGAAAATTAAATGGAGTGAACAACTTATGCTTTAATTTATACTCGAACTCCATCAGTTCTTTCTCTGGACATGGATAACATTTTTCATCATAAGTCCTTCAGAATTGTCTTGGATTATTGTATTGCTGAGAATAGCTAAACTATTCACAGCTGATCATTGTACAATATTGTTGTTACTTCTTCTCACTTTACTTTGCATCAGTTCACATGTCGTTCTAGGTTTTTCTGGAACCATGCTGTATGTCATTTCTAATAGCATAATAATATTCCATAATACCATAACTTATTTAGCTCTTTCTCATTTGATAGGTATCCCTATGATTTCTCATCCTTTGCCACCACAAAAAAGCTGCTAGGAATATTTTTCTACATATAGGTCCTTTTCCTTCTTCTTTGATCTCTTTGGGATATAGATCTAATAGTGGTATTGCTGGGTCAAAG
This sequence comes from Dromiciops gliroides, assembly GCF_019393635.1. Classification (NCBI taxonomy): domain Eukaryota; kingdom Metazoa; phylum Chordata; class Mammalia; order Microbiotheria; family Microbiotheriidae; genus Dromiciops; species Dromiciops gliroides. Next base: position 499,556,895 of record NC_057861.1, on the reverse strand, counting down.
GGTATACACAGTTTGATAACCTTATGGGCATAGTTCCAAATTACTGTCCAGAATGGTTGGATCAGTTTAGAACTCTACCAACAGTGCATCAATGTGTCGATTTTTCCATATCCCCTCCAGCATTTGTCATTTGCTTCTCTAACATGTTAGCCAATCTGATAGGTGTGAGGTAGTACCTCAAAATTGTTTTAATTTCTCTAATTAATAGTGATTTAGAGCATTTTTTCATGACTATTAATAGCTTTGATTTCTTCTTCTGAAAACTACCTGTTCATATCTTTTGATCATTTATCATTTGAGGAATGGCTCTTTTTATTTTTTACAAGTTTGATTAAGTTCCCTATACATTTGAGAAATAAGATTTTTTTATCAAAGAAACTTGCTGTAAAATTTTCCCCCGTTTCCCTATTTCCTTCTAAACTTGGTTACATTGGTTTTGTTTGTGCAAAACCCTTTTAATACCATGTAATAAAAATTATCCATTTTACTTCTTGTGATCTCTATCTCTTATTTGGTCATATATTCTTCTCTTATCTATAAACATGACAGGTAAAATTTAAATGCCCCACTGATTTATATGATTTATGTCTAAATCATTTGTACATTTTAATCTTATCTTGGTACATGGTGTGAGATGTTGGTTGGTGCGTAGTTTCTGCCAAACTACTTTGCAATTTTTCCAGCAATTTCTGTCAAATAGTGAGTTCTTGCCCCCAAAGCTTGGATCTTTAGCTTTATCAGACACTAGATTACTATGGTTATCATTCCTTATCTATTCTACTGCTCTTTCACTCTGTTTCTTAACCAGCACTGGATTGTTTTGATGATTAGCAGTTTGGAATATAGTTTGGAATCTGGTACTGCTGTGCTGCCTTCCTTCCATTAAAAAAAAATTATTCCCTTGATATTCTTGACCTTTTTTTCTTCCAGATGGATTGTGTTGTTATTTTTTCTGCCTTTATAAAATAATACTTTGGTAGTTTGATTGTTATATCACTGAATAAGTAAATTAATTTAGGTAGAATTGTCATTTTCATTATATTGTTTCAGTCTACCTGCAAGCAATTGCTATTTCTCCAGTTGTTTAGATCTGTCTTTTTTTGTGTAAAAAGTGTTTTGTAATTGTGTTCATTAAATGTGTATTTTGAATAACTGTGATAAATTCAATTTGCGAGGCTCACTTCCTGTCAGATGTCAGAAGACTGCCATTTCTTTTACTTTGTAATGTAGCAGACAAGGAGCTCATCCCATAAGCAGAAACAAGAGTCTCCCAATTTTTTGTTCACCTGTGCTCACATTTTTTGCATTATCTTCAATCCTTAGTTTCTTTGCAGGAATTATTTTAGGCTGTCCTTTTTGTGAGGTTTCATTTAGTTAAAACTAGATAATAAAAGAGAAGTAGGGTGGTATAGTGGATAGAGTACTGGACATAGAATTAGGGAGACCTGAGTTCAAATCCAACCTCAGATACTCTCTGTACCTCCAATGGGCAATTAAGTTCTGTGTTTCAATTTCTTAAACTGTAGAATGCTGATACTAGCACCTACCTTTCAGAGGCACTGTGAGGATCAAATGAGATAATATTTGTGAAATGCTTGGCACATAGTAGGTGTTTAATAAATGCTTGTTACCTTGTTTCCTTCCTGTCTGTTATGTAGTACCACACATTTGCCCTCTGTGTTTCTCATACACACTAAGCATCATGCAGTAGAAAGAACCCAGGATTTGCTATCAAAGGACTAAGATTTTAATCCTGGTTCTGCTGGTTAGTGCCTGGGTGACTTTGAGGCAATCACTTATCCACTCTGGACATTGATTCACTCATCTGTAAAATGTCCCTGAATGCCCCTTCCCACTTAAATCTATATTATTATGACCTTGTTTGAATAAAAGTGTGGAGAGCTATTTTTTTCCAGTCAAATGGCCTTCTTTTGATCCTTCCCTATTGTGGACACCTGGAGTCTGCTAGAGGTGGGGGAGGAAGGGTTTAAAATATACATCATTTGCATAGCAACTGAACACCAGCTTAACTTCTACCCCTTCACCTTCAGGGATCTTTTTCTTAAGACATTCCAATAAAAACAATCTCCTATATATAAAATGGAAAATCACTTTTAACTTAGCTTTTCTTGATCTGAAACCCTAAAAATCATATTGAGCCTGGAAATGATACTCCAACGTGTATTTTAAATCTTTGAAGTTGGCGCAGTTTTTGTTAAATGCATTTGTAAAAGATAATTGTTAATTCTTTACTCTGTGTGTCTCTGTTTCTGTGTGTGTGTGTGTGTGTGTGTGTGAGAGAGAGAGAGAGAGAGAGACAGAGAGAGAGAGAGAGAGAGAGAGAGATGCTATCCAGTGCATTTTAGAAAATACTTAAAAGAGTCTTACCTTTATACCATAGGTCATGGTGGTCTAGGTTAACAATCAGAGTCTTATAATGGGGGAAAATCATTTCAGAAACAGAACAAAAGACTACAGAATAAAGACTGAATTAGACTTTTGGCAAAGTGCAAGTGAGGACTGAGAGTGATGGAAATGATCAAATTTGAGTTGCTAGATAATGATGAATATTTCTATAACTCATTTAATTACTTAGTTTTATGTAAGAGCTTTGTTTGCTGTGAGCATATGTACAGAAAAAAATTCACATTATCAAGAACTAAGTTCTGTAGCCCTGATTTGGCTGACATTTTTCACAGCCAACAAATATTGATATGGTTGCCCACTGCTTTATTGAGAGCTTAAGGCAAAATAGATGTCTTATACTGACTTCAGTTAATGCTTAAAGACTACCATTAATAGTGGGTAATTATTAGTAGATCAGAGATCAAGATAGATAGTGAATTTGTGTAGTGAATAGCCACAGAACTGGATATTATCATTTTCCTACTCATTACTGCAATGTGATACACAGAAGTTACTGTTATACACACCCTCTTTTGAAGATGGAACTTCCAGCCCATTTATCACATGCCATTGCTTCCCGCCTGGCTCAGGAATTGAACACAAATTACATGATCCAATAACTGTTAAAGTAAGCCTAGAAATTGTTTCTTTCCTTGGGTTTTCTTTTCCTAAATATTAAAATAACAGCTCTGATCAAGTGAATAAGGTAACTGAAGTTTCCACTTGCATTCTTATAAGCTCTTTGTTTAATAAAGACACAATAGAATGCAACTGCAGCCATACATCATATGTATTCCTTAGTTTTAAAGGTTTGGGAAAGTCTGAGAATCAGAAATAGTCTTTTAAAGTGTTGATGTGATATAATTCTTATACTTGTAATTTTGGGGTCTTTCTTTGCATACCTGAGTTGTTTACCTGTAATTTTTCCCCTGTACTTTGCGATAAGAGAAGAATTTCAGTCAGTTGCAGTCCAGGAAAGAAAGTGTTGTAACAATACAAACACCACCAAACCTTTATTGACACGACCTAGTTTTCCTTCTTGTGTTTGCATAGGACACACAGACATTGCTTGGAGTTTTATGGGCAGAGGACTAAAAAAAAATCCAGGTAGCTAAAATCACCATCTATTAAGAGCTGTCTTTAATCTGAATATATTTGGACTGTTTTTTTAAAGGTTAATATCTGGTAGCAGATGCAACTAGGAGTCAGGGAATCCTCTCTACTTCAGCTCTATGTGTCCTGGATTAAAAACACTAAGGTACATCAGGACAACTAGATAACTGTCAGTTGTTCAACTGACTAGCTGACAAGCCACTTATCCCTTTTAAACTCAGTGTCCTCATCTGTAAAATGGATGGATTGGAGTCATTCTCTAAGGTCCTTTCTGACTCTCACAAGAGTCTATGCATCCCATCACTTTTATAATAAGGTCTGCTCTTTAACAGTAACTTCACTTCCTACCTTGGCTCCCTGGAGTTACTCTCCCCAGGAAATGTCATATAAAAATTCATTAGCAATGGCAGCAAGCAGTGGAGGAGAGAGTGTTATATTATTGGAACATCAAAGTGTTGTCTCCGAATGGGAATGATATAAATGGCTTTGCTGTATAGCTGCCATATGCTCCTTTATGGAGTTGTCAAACACTTCAATTTCTTTCAGCACTGAGAATATTTTTCTCTAATTGAACCCTGTTTATTTTTCTCTTTAAAAATGGTTTATTGATGCTCTTTTAAAAAATATGTATCACTTTACTTTTCCCATAACTCCTTTCCCCTGTCCCAGATTAAAGGGGAACAGATTAGTTGTAACAAATTAGTATAGGGAGAAATGGTGGCATATGCCTGTACTCCCTACCATTGAGGCCAGTAGATTGCTTGTTTTCTGAGCTACAGTAGGCCTAATAATAATTAGGTGTCCACACTAAGAATGGTACCAATATGGTGGGCCTACAGGATTAGGGGACCAATAGGCTACCTTGTTGTTGTTCAGTCATTTCAGTCATGTCTGACCTTTTGTGACCCTATTTGGGGTTTTCTTGGCTAGAGTCATTTGCCTTTTCCCTCTCATTTGACAGATGAGGAAACTGAGGCAAGCAGGGCTAAGTGACTTGCCCAGGGTCACACATCTATTAAGCATCTAAGGTAGGATTTGAACTCAGGGTGTTCTAATAATTACTGTTAAAAGCCCACATCTATGTTGCTTCTTTCACACTCTTCTTCACTCTACAGTTAATGGAGTTTTTACTCCATTCTTTAAGTGCATGACCCAGGGTGAGAGTGAAGGACTGAAATCATTCACATTAAACTCTCAGTTCTTTGTTTTCAGCTTGGAGGAAGGCAGCTAAGAGTCCTGGATGATAACAACTTCTGGGCCCTGTCTCTTCTTGTAGTGTTGGTCTGGGATACCAGGATCAAGACTGTGGTCCTAAATATTTTCCTTGACTATACATATTCGTTATAAGGGTTTTATTTTTGGGGAGGGGGGTTATCTTTTAAACTAGGAAGAGAGTTGGGAGGGGGAGACTGTAAATGCTTATTAACTGAAAAGTAAAATGAAAGATTAAAACAAAGAAATGTATATATTTTCAGAATTTCAAAGACCATTTTCAGAATTGAGCTATTGATCCTGGGCAGACATTTTCTGTCTTTCATGTACTTTGCTCTGCCATACTTCAATCTGCCCATTTTGGGGATTACTCAAAAATATGAATAATTGCCCACATAGCTGGATTAAACCCCCTGAAAAATGTTTCAAATGGCAAAGACGATCAGATAGAGCATGCTGGGTGATTTGGTTTTGGAATCAATCAATTACTTAATTTATCAGTGCTTATCATTCCTCACTAAATAAATAAATCACTTATCAGTGCTTCATAGCCACAGCTGAGTTTTGAGTCTTCATAACTAATGTTTTCTATTTAAATCACTGTTTTAGCTTCAGAGATAAATATAAAATATTTAAATACAAAAAATAAGATTGTGGTCTGATTAGGGATAGATAAGCTGTGTATTCTGTGGCTCAAGGCTCTCTTCCCGTAATATAGGTGCTCCTGGACTGGAGTTCTTTTTCATACATCTGGATGGGTTGAAGCATCTGGGGACTGAGATGGGAAAGGAAGGGTTCTTATATTGTTTTTCCCTTGTAGGAATTATTTCAATAGCCTTCCTCTTAGTTTATCTCTCCTTTATTGCTGCTCATTTTCATCTAACTATTTTCTAACATTCCTTAGGTAGTTCTAGAACAAGTGTTCTCAGCCTGGGGTCCATGGATAGATATCACGGAATCCATGAACTTGGATGGAGAAAAAAAATGCATCTTTATATTTCACTAAACCTTGGTTTCCTTTGTAATACTATTTATTTTATGTTTAAAAAAATATTATTCAGAGAAGGGGGCAGTGGGCATCACCAGACTACCAAAGGGAGCCACAAAACCAAAAAAGCAAAGAACCCCTTCGCTACAGGGAACTGAAGTTGGTTAGAACTATTCATGCTAGAAGTCTTCTTCCTATTCTTTTCTATTCTACCAATGTAGATTTTTATGGATTAACTTGTTCTGCAAATTAATAATTTGCTTCTCATATAGTATAAAAATGATGTGATTTAATAGTTTGCCTTTTTTTTACATTCTGAAGTATTTGAAATTCCTGTTACAAATCTTGAAAAGAGGGGCAATTAGGTGACACAGTGGATAAAGCACCCGCCCTTGATTCAGGAGGACCTGAGTTCAAATCCAGACTCAGACACTTGACACTTACTAGCTGTGTGACCTTGGGCAAGTCACATAACCCTCATTGTCCTGCAAAACAAAAAATAAAAAAAGTCAAACAAATCTTGAAAAGCTTACTTCAAGGAAGTTTTTCATGTTCGGAATTAATATTCCAAATTATCTTGGGGAAAAGAATTTATGTATGGGCAGGAGCCCACCACCTATAGTGGCCTTTAGAATTTTTTCTTATGCAGGTTCATTCACCTGGTTCAAATTATCTCAAATATTTGGTTCCCTAGAGTTTTACAACAGGGAGCGATGGTGGGAACCTTTTTAGGAAAGGGGAGCAGAGGAATAGTTGTTTGTTTTTTTTTCCATCCCAAGTGTCATATGCTCATTTTGTCCTCTCTGCTTACATGGTGGAACTGACCCCAAAGGTGCCGATAAGGGGAAGAATAAATCAGTAATTGCTCCCAGCTTTCTAGTCTGATATAAAAGTCACTTGGTTTCAGTAGACCATCCAGGAACACGAGCCCTTTTGTTTGCTCTTGAAAGTTTAGCACTTGAATTTCGGGATGGGCTGTTTAGTTGGTTAGAGAAAATGTGGACGCCTCATGCCAGTGCCTGTTTACTTTAGGAAATGAGAATGAGGGGTATTGTGTGTGCTGTGGAAGAAAGTGAACAAGCACTCCATTGTGTACTCTGTGAACAGAAACTAACCAGTGACAAGATGGGAGACCCCAGGCTGCCTACCCAAGCGTCCTCCCCTGAAAAGTCAAAATTCCTGGGAACTCCTTGGCAGATGTCTGATGCTTATGGTGTTTCAGTGTGTGGTTTTCATCCAGGGAGTAGTTTCTTCTTGCACTTAAAATGGGCAGCCTAAGAAAGACACAGCCTAAGAAATCTCAAAAGCTCCAGATTCCTCTTTCACCCTCCTGCAAAAAAGAGAAAGCAGAAGGAAGGTACCAAAAAAAAAAAAAAAAAAGGAACAGAGAAAGGGGTGGATTCCCTCAGTCTGTGCTAGTTTTTGTTGTTGTTTTTTTGTAACAGCTCTTGACTATTAATTCTTCTGCTAATATTCCAGATTGATGGCATGTCATGTGGTTTTCCCATCTGCCTGCCAGCAGTTAAATCTTGGTTCAATTAATTTTAAAGGCCCTTACCCACTGTTTGATTATCTACATGTAGAGAATGCATACTTACTAGAAAATTTGTGCTTGGTGGTCCACATTTTTAAGCTGATAATTGCCTTTCTCATTTATTCATTAAGAGAGTAAAAGTATACTTAGTTTGAATGACAATAGGTTCATTTAATAGATCTACCAAATCCTTTAAGTATCACATGGTAAGATAAATTTACCTCTTATAGGGAATAGCCAGGGTGACATTTTCCATTAAGATATATGCTAACAGTTTGCCACCCAGGTCAAAGATACCAAGCTACTAAGGGAGGCCCCAAGGTCTGTTCAGAATTCTCATTGACTTCCAGATAAAGTCCATGTTTCTTCGCCTGCAATTTAAGATCCTCTGAAATCTGCTTCCACCTACCTTTCTGGCCTTATCTTGCACTCTTCCCTCTTGTACTCAGTGTTCCAGCCAAACTGGATTAGCTGAACACATCCCACAGTTTTCTACCTACTGTCAAAAGGATGCTCTTTGTGAGAAGGCGAATACATTTTCAACAATCATTGTCTAATAAATAATACAGGCCTGCATATGTGTTTTGTAGTGGGATGACTTTGCCTTCCTTCTCCACCTTTATGCCTCTGCCCATGTTATTCTCTACGCTTGGAATGTCTTCCTTTTTCTTTCATTCCTGTGGACAACCAGGTTCATTAGTGTCCCAATTTTTCTACATCCTCTCCAAGATTTATCATTTTCCTTTCTGTCATATTAGTCAATCTGATAGCTGTGAGTTGGTACCTAAGAATTGTTTTAATTTACATTCCTCTAATCAATAGTGATTTAGAGCATTTTTTATAGGACTATAGATAGGTTTGATTATTTCTCTCTGAAAATTGCCTGTTCATATCCTGTAACCATTTATCAATAGGGGAATCATTTATTCTTATAATTCTCTGTATATTTGGTAAATGAGGCCTTTATCAGAGACACTTGGTGTAAAAATTGTTTCTCAGCTTTCTGTTTTCCTTCTAATCTTGGTTACATTGGTTTTGTTTGTGCAAAATCTTTTTTTATTTTACTATAATCAAATTTAACCATTTTATATCTTTTATAATGCTATCTCTTGTTTGATCCTAAATTCTTATTTTTAATCCATAGATGTGACAGGTAAATTACTTCATGCTCCCTAATTCACTTATATCACCCTTTTTGTCTAAATCATGTAACCATTTGACCTTATTTTGGTATCCAGAGTGAGATGTTAGTCTATGCCTAGTTTTTCCATATTGTTTTCTAGTTTTCCCAGCAGTTTTTGTCAAATAGTGAGTTCTTTTCCAAAAAGCATTGGGTTTATCAAACACTAAATTACTGTGATTATTTTTTACTATGAACTGTATACCTAATCTATTCCACTGATCCATCACTCTATTTTTTTTTTTTTTTTAGTGAGGCAATTGGGGTTAAGTGACTTGCCCAGGGTCACACAGCTAGTAAGTGTTAAGTGTCTGAGGCCGGATTTGAACTCAGGTACTCCTGACTCCAGGGCCGGTGCTCTATCCACTGTGCCATCTAGCTGCCCCCATCACTCTATTTCTTAAACAGCAACAGGTTGTTTTGATGCTTACTGCTTTATAATACAGTCTGAGATCTGGTACAGCTAGGATACGTTTCTTCACAGGTTTGTTTTTTTCATTCATTCCCTTTATATTCTTGATGTTTTGTTCTTCCAGATGAATTTTGTTATTATTTTTTCTAGCTCTATAAAATAATTTTTGGTAGTTTGGTTGTCATGACACTGAAAAAGTAGATTAATTTAGGTGGCATTGCCATTTTTATTATATTGGTTCAGCCTACAAATAATGTTTTTCCATTTGTTTCGATCTGACTTTATTTGCGTGAAAACTGTTTTATAATTGTGTTCATATAGTTCCTAGATTTGTCTTGGCGGGTAGACCTACAAGTATTTTATATCTATTGTCTATAGTTATTTATATATCACTTTTCACACACTCTGTTGTAGCACAGACTGAGTTTTTTGCTGTACCTCACACATGATATTCCATCTCCACATCTTTGTACTGGCCCTTCCCTAAGCCTGGAATACACTCTCTCTTCACCTCCTATATCTTAGAATCCCTTGTTTTCCTTCAACTTCAGTTAAAATACTATCTTCTACATAAAGGGTTTTTTTTTCTGATCTTCTAAGCTGCTAGTGTCTTTTTTCCAAAGGAAAAACAAAAACAAAACAACAAAAAACCATTGTATTTTTTGTATACATTCATATATGTATACTTATACATATATTTACATATGGATTTATCTTCCTGGATAGATTATAAATTCCTTGTGATCAAGGATTGTTTCATGTCTTTCCTTGTATCCCTAATGCCTGTCACAGAGTGGGTGCTTAACAGGTACTATTTTATTGACCCAGTGAAGTCCTTTAGATTTTGAAGATGAAGAAATCAAGGCATTGAGCTGCATATGTAGCTAGTTAGTGGCAGAATTTGGACAAGAAGCCAGATTTCCTGATTCTTGAGTCAGTTCCTTTCTTCCATACGGCCTCTCACTTAATGCTTAATTATGCTGTAGGTTAAAACTTCCCAGAAGTTTTCAGTCTTCCCTGTTGACATATGGGAAGCCAGTAAGCTTCACTGGCTGACTGTAAAATTTTTTTAAAGTGTAAACTTCTTGCATGGTAACCACATTCTTTCCTTTATGAGGCTGTAGCCATCATTTCAGTGTTTCGATGTTAAAATTACTGGATGGGAAACAATAAACACCACCAGCAAAATGCCCTTTAGTCCTCAAGTCTCTAGAGTCCTGTATTTATGTAAGTACTAGAGGGGTTTGGGAGACAGCGTTACTAACTAAAGTTATGGTTTATGGGTATTTTTGTATTTTTATATATCATGAATTATTTATTTATTTTCAGCATGCCCATCTATTTATTTATTTGCTTTTTATTTATTTGTTCATTCATTTATTGTTTTTTTGTTTGTTTTTGAGGAACAATGAGGGTTAAGTGACTTGCCCAGGGTCCCACAGCTAGTAAGTGTCAAGTGTCTGAGGCCAGATTTGAACTCAGATCCTCCTGAATCCAAGGCCAGTGCTTTATCCACTGTGCCACCTACCTGCCCCTCATTCATTTATTTATTTGCTCATTTACTTGTTTGTTTGTTAGACTATCCATTTACTTTTTTATTTATTTATTTATTTTCTGTGCATGTGAAACCTATTTGGCATTATTTCCCCCATATTAATTCAGTCATACTTCCTCACAATGACCAAGAAGATATTCTTTCCAGGGCAAGATGAAAGCAACCCAGAACTCCACCTAAATATATAAATGTCCTTTTGATTTGTCACTGTCCTCCCCCTCAATAGAACAGATCTGCCCAACATATGTTCTATGGCCTGCTGGCTTTGACCTCTTTCCCTATGTACCACCATACTACTACTTCAGTTCAGTGGCCTGAGCCTTTCTCTGATATAGGGAAATTCTTACAGCAAAGTGAATAATAAGACCATGAGAGAAGTGGTCTGGTAGAGAGGTGGAAGGCAATGAGGAGCTACTGAAGGTTGTTGTGGAGCAGATCTGAGCATTATATAATGGTACCTTCCTCTAGCTTCCAAGGATGAAGATGGCTTTTCCTTATACATTCCTCAGCAGCTCGGTATTTTTGACCAAGGTGGCAAGTAGCTGATACAAGTATGAATAGAAGACACCACCCTGGCTTTTCTCAATAGGAAGTAGACTTACCTTACCTTGTGATACTTAACAAAATCATAACAGATCTGTTCAATGAAACCAGGTTCATTTCAACCAAGTGTGATTCCTTCTGATTCTAATCTAGCTTGGTCTAAAGGACTTCCAAGGGGTGAGTTAATGTGTTAGACTCAGAATCTCTTCAAACCCAGAGTAACATCCTCAAAGACACAGAGTAGTCCTTTCAAGCTTGACTTTGGAAAATGTTCAGAAATAGTGCTTGCCTAGATATAATTAGTTTTTAACCAAGGAGTGACTCCAAGATTCTATAAGAAAATGACAAAGCAAAGCCGAAGTCTGACCCAGTTTCCTCTCATAACCTTTGGAAGGGTCTGGAATTGGGTTGTCACATCCTCTTACCCTACTACTGTATCCTTTATCCCACCACAGCTACTACTGACCTCATGCATGGAAGCAGATGTGTTTTATAATTTAAGAAAGGATAAGCTTTCTTAAAGCTACCTTAATAAAAATTATGATAGGGGGGGCAGCTAGGTGGTGCAGTGGATAGACCATCGGCCCTGGAGTCAGGAGTACATGAGTTCAAATCCGGTCTCAGACACTTAACACTTACTAGCTGTGTGACCCTAGGCAAGTCACTTAACCCTAATTGCCTCACTAAAAAAAAAAAAATTATGATAGGGGTCTAAAAAGCAATAAAACCCCCATCCTAGAGTTGGGTTGTCAGATCAGAGAAGGGTAAATTTGACCTTACAGTGACTTATAGAATTTGTTAGACCCTATGATACAAGGGAAGGAAGAAAGGAATTATGCAGGCTTTGAACAATATGGTTTTTGAAGGTACAATGCCTATTTTAGGTAGTTAATAGTTTCAAGAAAGTAGTTTGAACATGTATTAGTATTGCTTAAATTCAGCCAGAATTGGTAAAACACACATATAATGCCTGTTACCATGAAGTCCTATATAACTCTTGAGCTCCAGAGTTCTGAGCTACAGCAGGCTAAGCCTATCAGTTGGCTATACTAAGTCTGGCATCAATAGTGTGAGCCCTGTGGGAGGAAGAGGGCAAGAGGTGCCAAGTTGCCAAAGGAGGGACATGCTGGCCCAGGTCAGAGATGGAGCAGGTCAAAGATCTCATGCCTATCAGTAGGATTGGACCCTTGTATTTCCAGCCTGGATGAGATAGGCGTACCCAACACACACACACACGCACGCGCGCTTTAAATTCGGTGTAAAGCAAAGAACCTAAATTCAATGTAGTATCAACCTGTTCCATTTTCTTTTTTCTCCCCTATCTTCCCCTCAATCTACATTAAATAAATGCTTAGCATAGATTTCTTGGCAGGCTGAGACTCACAAACATGCCAAAGTAAAAGCAGCATTTTACAATGGAAAAAATCAGTGAACAAGCATGTATTAATTGCCTGCTATGTGCCAGGCATTTCATTAGGCACTGGGAACGAATTCTGGTTTAGAATCAGAGGACCTTGCTTTGAATTTTTTTATCTGTGCAAGCCACTTATGGTCTATTTCCTCCCCAATAAAAGTAGGGGATGAATCTAGATGAGTATCATCAAATTCAAATAGAAATAGGGGCCACTAAAATGTATATAAGGATTCCTACAGCTGCATACTCACTTTGAAAATCACTTATTAACATTATCTATGTTCTGTTGTGTTTTCATTTATTTTGTCAACTATTTCCCAATTACATTTTAATCTGATTCCAACAACACCCAAAATGGAGCTGAAAGTATTGGGAGAAAGAAGGTACTCACACAGGGGGAAGATAGTAATGTCCTTTGGTGGCACGGTGACAAAGTCTAAGATGGTGTGGTAGCAAAGTCCATAGAGTTGGCTCCAAAATGAGGCTCTCTAAAAGGAAATAACCAATGGGGAGAAGGGGGAAAGGGTGATAGAGGGTTGTTCCAAAGTAAGAAGGCCCCATGCCTTGAGGAATGTTCCAAGGTTTAAAGTCAGCGAAGTCTTAGTTGAAAGAGTCCCAGAGAGTCAATCCAAATTCCTTAGTTTGACCTTCAGGGCCCTTTATACTTTCCAAAATTGTCCATTGCATCTTTGTGCCTTAGATTTTCTATGTTCAAATCAGAATTATCTACTTATTTTACTCTAAATATACCTTGTGCATTTCTGCTTCTGCATCCTTGTTTATCACACACCTTATATGCTTCTACCTTCTCTATTCTCTCTATATCTTATGATTTCCTGATGACTAAACCACTCATTTAACAAAAACATTAAGTAACTTGTGTACGGAAGTCCCTGTTAGGGTCTAGTAATTAGGGAGGGAAATAAACACACACACACACACACATCAATCAGTTATTATTCATTAAGTAAATACTATATGCCAAGCACTGCTAGTCGCCTTAGATGTAGATTAAATTGAACCAGTCCCAGCCCTCCCTGACATTTGTTGGATAATATATGATGATTGCATTAATGACTTCCAAAGTGCTATGTGAAAAAAAAATTTTAAGTGCTATGTGAGATAAAAGAGGGAAGATCATTACAAAGAAAATCAGGGACATCTGAACGATCCTCTGGCTTCCTTTCAGACAGCTCAAAACTCACCTTTTGCAGGAATTCTTTCCCAATCTCCATCTCTACCCCACTTCCCACCTCTAATACTGTTTCACCTACTCTGTCTATGTTATATATTAAATAATTAAATTAAATAATTAATTTAAATAATTAAATATTAAATTAAATAATTAAATATTAAATTAAATAATTAATTTAAATAATTAAATATTAAATAATTGTTTATCTATTTTTCTCCCATTTGAATGTGAGCTCTTTGAGAGCACTTAGCATACTGCCTGGAACATCATAAGCACTTAATGCTACTGTGGGTTTCAGATTCTCCTCAGTCAGGGGTCTTTGATGTTCTTCAAAAGTCTTGTGAGCTAGGGTTGTATCTTCTTTTATAGGGGTTGGAATATAGGGGATATAGCACTAAAAAAATCCCCAGAAAACACGACTACTGCCCTGCCCCCCAAATCCTCAGACTTTGACCATACTGTTTGTCTGCCGGTGTGGGGCAAGAAGACATTGAGCAAAATTTAGAGACTGAATATTATGCAAAAGTTAAATCACCTGGTGATGTTCAATGACGTAGTTACATTTAAAAATATATATATTGCAGCTCTGAGAAGGTTTAGAAACTGTGACAGCTGTGGATTATTAGTTCATTTCCTATTTAAATCACTATTTTATTTACTAATATATATTCTCACCTAAGTCATTAAATACAGGAGGCAGCTAGGTGGCGCAGTGGATAGAGCACGGGCCCTGGAGTCAGGAGTACCTGAGTTCAAATCTGGCCTCAGACACTTAACACTTACTAGCTGTGTGACCCTGGGCAAGTCACTTAACCCCAATTGCCTCACTAAAAATAATAATAATAATAATAAAAGTAATTAAATACACAATATGAAAAGCAGCCATGTTGGTGTTGGTTCATAACACATTTTTGTTAAGTTTCAACTTGGCATATTAAAATCATCTTTTTTATTTGAAAATTTACTTGAAACAATTGAAAATACAGGATTAATGGAAGCCTAATTCAAAGAGTAATGACACCTTTCATATCACCTAATGACCAAACCCAGAAGCCCAAACCTACCCCTGTTTCACACTTGCTACCCCTTAAATGACATTAACCTTTCTTTTTGAACACTGTAAAATTTAATCCTAACCACAAGCAATTTTCCTTTTTTATTATGCAGTTGTCTTTATGCTATGCCCAAAGGTAAGGATCAATATTGTTGTTTATATCTGACTTAATAGTATAAGCTCATAAAGCATAAGGACTACTGCACGACTTCCTTTATGTAACATTATGTTGATATACTTGATAAATGCATCTTAATGATGGTAATATGTCCAAGTATTTGAGGCTAAAGTGAGCTAATGGATGTAAGATACTTCAAAAACCATAGCATTACATAAATATCTGTTGTTGTTCCTCCTTTTTTTCTCCACTTCTTCTTCCTCTTTTTTGTCTTGTTCTTTCATTTCCAGAGCAAAAGTCCTTTTTGAAAGAGAAACAAAAGTAGAATGGAGCAGCTCATTTCTCTTATAAATTTTCATCCTTTCTCAGGCAATGGTCTTATTCCTTCTTTGATTTTCCCCAACATGGCTTTAAAATAAAAGGTTTTTTTGTTTGTTTTTTATCTTTGGCTTTCTTCTATGACCCCAGCTCCTTCTGAGCTTTAGGCACTATTTTACACAACTTTTTTTTTCTAGACTGTGCTATGTATCCTTAGTTGGTGAGATCCCTGTGTATCCACATTTGTTTCTTCAGACACCTGACATTTTCTCTCCTCAGTGGAATAGCTTCTCTTTAGGTATCAGAATTTTTTTTTCCCATCCCTCCTAGTCTAACTTCCCCTGTAAAACTTCATTCCAGGGGGCAGCTAGATGGCGCAGTGGTTAAAGCACTGGCCCTGGATTCAGGAGTACCCGAGTTCAAATCCAGCCTCAGACACTTAACACTTACTAGCTGTGTGGCCCTGGGCAAGTCACTTAACCCCCATTGCCCTGCAAAAAAAAACCAAAACAAAACAACTTCATTCCATCCCCTTCTCAGTCTTTTTAAAAGTGGAAATATCATTAACGCAACTCTTTTGTGGGGTGGAGAAAAAAAAGAAAGGGAGAGAGAGAGACCGAGACAGACAGAGAGAGACAGAGACAGAAAGAGACAGAGACAGAGAGAGAGAGAGACAGAGAGAAAGAGAGAGAGATCCAGCAATGTCTAATTGAAGTTTTTCATCACTATTATGTCACACCTCTCTTTTAGACTTCTCATCTATTTCCCAATTCCACATCTATTTTTTTCTTTCTGGCCACATTGACTGTGGCATACTATGATAAAAAAAAATCTCTTTTGTTTCTTCCTCCATTGATTTGCACCAAATTTTCTTTAGTCTCTATGCTTCCATATTCTGGTTTCTTGGTTTCCTTACATATATGCACTGTTTTAATATACCTTCCCCTCCCCCCCTTACCTATTCTGTTTCTTTTGAATAAGGCATATCTATAGAGAGTTATATATATATATATATATTTTGGTGAGGCAATTGGGGTTAAGTGACTTGCCTAGGGTCACACAGCTAGTAAGTGTGTAAAGTGTCTGAGGCTGGATTTGAACTCGGGTCCTCCTGAATCCAGGGCTAGTGCTCTATCCACTGCGTCAACTAGCTGCCCCTAGAGAGGTATATTTGATCAAGGGTTTGATCCTGGTCTCAGTGATACTTCTAAGATCAACCCACCTCTATTCATTAGGACCTCTATTTCTTTCTTCTTGTTGCCCAAACTGTGGACATTGTGTTCAGGACTTTGAGGCTGTGGATTTTACTAGTGACTGGTTCCTTTCTTGGATTTTGTCTCTTGTTAATTTATTTCTCCTGCCATCCTTGTTCCTGTGTTATAGCTTCTCTATGGCATCTAACATTCACATTCTCTATCTGTGTCTCTCTCTGTGTCACACACACACACACACACACACACACACACACACACACCCCTACTCTTTCCTTCCTCCATCCTTCTTAGCTTAAAGCCTTTTTAATTAGATTTTCAAGACACTTGACAAATATATTTTTTCCAGACTGTTAAATATTGTCCCTCTCTGGGAAGGAGCTGTCATTTCTGTATCTTAAACCAATATATAGAAGTCCAAATTCCATTCTCAGATCTCACCTTTTAAAATGACTGTCCCCTTAAAAATCTATTTTTCTCTTCTGTCTTCCTTACCTTTAATGGGCAAAAGAGGAAAACACAACCTGCATCTCTTAGGTCATCAATTTCTTGCCCCAAATCTTGTAGTCTTTCACAATGCTTTTCAGATTTCTTTTGATAGTTCCACAGAGTTGTCAATTGAACGAACCTCGGCAGATATTTAGTTTAATATACCTGAAAGGAATTCTCTATTATAATAATATACTTGAGAAGTTAAGCTTTTTAGTTCTACACCATAAAAAAGGTCATAAAATCATGATAAAAAATAATTATAGGGGCAGCTAGGTGGCGCAGTGGATAGAGCACTGGCCCTGGAGTCAGGAGTACCTGGGTTCAAATCTGGCCTCGGACACTTAACACTTAACTAGCTGTGTGACCCTGGGCAAGTCACTTAACCCCCATTGCCTCACTAAAAAAATAAATAAATAAAAATAATTATAGACTCATAATTTCTGTGACCTCTTCTGTTGACTAGCAGTGCAACCTTGGGCAAAGTAGTTGTATGACCTCATGATTTCAGGTTTCTTACTTGTAAAATGGCTGGTGGAGAGGATCAAGCTAAGTCATATATAAAGCGTTTTCTATTTCCAAGATGATAATATTCTATATGAGGAAAGTTTTCCAAGCCTTACTTTCCTCCTCTTCAAAATGGACAGAATAATATGTAAACTGCCTGCTTCCCAGTCATTATAAGGGTCAAATGAGATAATATTTGTGAACATGCCATGTGAATAAAGGCAAACTATTATTATTGTTAATAATAATTTTAATCCATCATACTTCGAAAAAGAACCTTAGTATCATATTGGAAAGGCACAAAATTGAAATCCTCAAAAAATGATGCCTTG
Source organism: Dromiciops gliroides (assembly GCF_019393635.1). Taxonomy (NCBI): domain Eukaryota; kingdom Metazoa; phylum Chordata; class Mammalia; order Microbiotheria; family Microbiotheriidae; genus Dromiciops; species Dromiciops gliroides. The sequence continues at coordinate 499,539,314 of NC_057861.1, read as the reverse complement.
CCTTCCTTCCCAAATTTTATTTGATTGAAGCAGTGAGTGATTCATAATAGCTCATACTTTCTTTCAAATTGAATACTTATTACTCAAAAACTAGTATAAAGGGGAGGAAAAGAAAATTCCTATATTTGCTTTAACAGCTTGAAGCTATCTCAGTGTAAGCTATTATCTTGTCAAAATGCCTCAACTGTGCAGATGAAGCCAAGACAAGTCATTGTGTAGATGTGGGATTCCTTCCACCATGGAAAAACCTCCCCAGTGCTAAGAAAGGACGGAGGTCATAATGAGTATAATGACAATTAGCAAGCAAATGAGCAGCTTGATGGTTTCAAAACATTATGGAGATTTTTTTCTTATGCCTTTTCTTCTCATTTAAAAGTGTAGGTGTCTCTCTTCTTGAGTCCTGCTATTCAGTTGGCAGCAGAATGTCTTTGAAACTAGAGGTATCCTCTTTTAGCTCAAGAGTAAGAGCAATGGTCTGACCACTTATTAATGTTAAGGAGCTGAGGAGGTGGAGCTATATAAAGAGACGAAAAGGGAAGCAGTCTTTGACTTCTAAACTAATGATATAGCTCTACTTTTTTCAGGTTCTTTATAGTTTATTTGAAAACTGTTTGTCTTTATAGTCAAGGCATACAAACCTGGTTATGTTGCAGGAAGCAAATGACTATCTTGCTGTCAACCCACAACTTGCCAGTTATGTTTCCAAGGCAAAAAATATTATTCCTATCTCTTGTATAGATGACCACTTTTTCCCAGAGACTGGTCCATTATAAGATGCTGCCCTAGGCCTGAAACTTTAATAATGGGGAAAATCCTTCTTCTTACTACTTTTCATTTCAGAAATCTAAAAGAACACCTTTATGCAAGGTGCAAAGACAAACATAAAGGCATGGGGATAAGAGCCCTTGTTGTTTCCAACTTTCCATGAGTTCCTAAATAAGATGTAAATAGGATATTAGCACAATCCAGGGACTTCTTAGTATACTTTTGTATACCTTTGGGGATTAATCAGAATGTTTGGATTGGGTGAGGGACTGGGAAAAGATTTTTATTTTATGTCATTGGTTCTTCTTTGCCCTGGCTACCTTAAACACATCTGATTGTGAAGAACAGAACTCTTCAAATGGAGTGGTGCACGGGGGTGTTCCATTTTGACAGTTGGAAAGAGAGGTTATTACTTTTACTTCTTGTCCCTTTATACTAGTTGTATGCCTTTTCTTCTTCAAGCAGAGAGCCATAGGATGGAGCTGTTTCTTCTGGGAATTTTTATAGTCTTTTAAAAACTTTACACACATTGGATAGAGCACCGGCCCTGGAGTCAGGAGGACCTGAGTTCAAATTCGGCCTCAGACCGTTGACATTTACTAGCTATGTGACCCTGGGCAAGTCACTTAACCCCAATTGTCTCACCAAAAAAAATAAACTTTACAAATGCACTTTATAAATGAAATTTTAGGGGCTAAAAAACCCTTTAGATTGGGGAAGATAAAAACTGGATTGAGTCATCATGAGACCACAGATTTATAGCTGGAAGGGACCATAGAGATCATTTAATCCATTCCCCTCATTTTACAGGGAAAGAAACTGAGGTCCAGAGATAAATATATAGCAGAGTTAGATCAGGACTCAGCCCCTAAGTGACCTTTGCAAGTTACTTCATCTCCCTTGGCTTCCACTTCATCTATAAAATGAAGAAGTGGCCTATCCTCCCTAACATCCCTTTCAGCTTTAAAATTCTAAAATCTATTAATAGATTTTAATATTAATAATTAACATTAATAGAAGGCTGGAATCCTCATGGAATTTTTGTTTTTTAGATTCCCCTCAACTTCCTTCTCTTTCTTCCTTAGCAGCTCCCATGTTCAGGCTCCAGAGTGGCTCTTTCAGACATTTTTTCCCCTTGAATACTTAATCCAACCTTCCCTCTGTCTCCTACTTCACTGATAGAGACAAGTTGCCAGGAGTTCTCCATCTAACTGCTTTTCATCTCAAGATCTATCTGTTCATCTTTCCCTCTACAGTTTCAGACAAAAAGGTGTTCCTTTTGTCTCTGTAGTGCTCCAACTGTGTTGGGCTTTGTTTTTTTCATCTCCACTTGAGGGGCCTTCTTCTGTATTTACACTCTGCTCCAGTGTCTTGAATCTCAACCTTCCCAAGGTCTTCTCTTTTCTGTTAATTCACTCTTTTGTTCCTCTCCCTTATTTTAAACTGAAGAATAGATTTGTTTTAAACCTCACTTGACTCTGCTGCCCTTTGTGATTCTTCCGCAGGCAATTTGAGAAAATTGCGTATTCGAAATTCATGACCTCTATCTACTTGTCATCTCTTCTTTCCTTAATTTCATATAGTTTGGCTTCTGCTCTCCTGAATTATGCCTTCTTCAAAGTGTTCAGCGACTTTCTTCTTGCCAAATACAATAGTATTTTGGCAGCCCTCACGTGAGGGTGATCCCGGCTGGCAAACTCCTCAGGCAGGACCCTACCATGTGTGTCTGCACTTTGGTGACACTATCAGGCTATAGGGACTTAATTTCATACCAACCACTCTCATAAATTAGAACAGCAGTTGGTTTAGAAGAGAATAACTTTCCATTGACTTGTTACCCAGTTTCCTGTTAGCCAGTTCAACTCAACAAACATTTTGATAAATACCCACTATTTTAAGGTACTATGCTAGGCTAGTACCTAGCTTCATGGAGCTTGCAATGTATTGGGTGGATAGAGTAGCTACCCAATAAATACAAGATAATCTGAGGTGGGGGGAAGCTTTGACTACTGGAGAAAAGAACCGATTAGGAAAGGCTTCATGTGGGACGAGGCATCTGCCCTATGGCTGGGGAGAAGTTAGGAATTCACTTTCAAGATACCTGGGAAACATAATTAGTAGTCAAATGGTTGATTAGTGAACATGGAATAAAAGTTGAGGAAGTTGGATTGTCTTGAGAGATATTGCCAGTCCTGTGTCTTTCCCTTGTGTGATGCTAGATAAACACCAATGGTTTCTGTCTCAAAACTTTTTTTCTCTAGACTGTATGCACGTCTCTGCACTTCTACTGTGATATTACTTTGGAAATGTTGTAATTGATTAATTCACAGATTATCTTCATCAGTCAAATTTTTTTCTATTCTTGATGAAATCTAGGAAATACATACTAGGGGGACTAATGGTTATGGTGCTGGTCTTAGAGTCAGGACAACCCAGATTTCAATCCCACCTTTTACGCGTACTGGTTATATGACCTTGGGCAAGCCATTCAAACTGAACCTCATTTTCCTCATCTGAAAAAAATGGAGATCATCATATTCATAGCACCTACCTCACAAGGGGGTGGACATTAGGGCTCAAATGAGGTAATGCATGTAGAGCACTTGGCAAGCCCTATAGAAATGTCTGGTCCTTTTACCTTCAATTAATCAGTCACACCTTTATGATCCATCTTTTAAGACTGGTGAATTCTGCCTATGGCTCTTCTTATTAATTCAAGTTTCAGAAGATAAGATTTTCTAATTTTTAAATATGTTGAAGTATTTAATAAGTACCTACTATGTGCTGGGCACTGGGCTAAACAGTAGGGAATATTGTTCAGTTGTTTCAGTTGTGTCTCTTTGTGACCCCATTTGGGGTTTTCTTGGCAAAGATACTGGAGTGGTTTGCCATTTCCTTCTCCAGCTCAATTTACAGATAAGGAAACTGAGGCAAGCAGGATTAAGTGGTTTGCCCAGGGTCACACAGCTAGTAAGTGTCTGAGGTCAGATTTGAAATCAGGAAGGTGAGTCTTCCTGACTCCAGGCCTGACATTCTATCCACTGTGCCCCACCTAGCTGCATTTCTTAGCATCATTTGCACAATAGTATTCATCAAAATCATATACCACAGCTTGTTCAAACATTCCCTAATTGATGGACATCTCAATTTCCATTTCTTTGCCATCACAAAAAGAGATGCTATAAATATTTTTGTTCAAATAGGTTCTTTTCCTTTTCTCTTTTTCTTTCTCTTTTAAAAATATCTTCAGGATACAGACCTAGTAGAGGTATTGTGGACTCAAAAGGTATGCACAGTTTTATAGCCCTTTTGAATAGTTCCAAATTGCTCTCCAGAATGGTTGGATCAGTTCATAACTCCACCAACAGTTCATTAGTGTCGTTTCCCACACCCCGTCCAACGTTTATCATTTTCCTTCTCTGTCATATTAGCCAATCGGATAGGTGTGAGGTGGTACCTTAGACTTGTTTAAATTTGCATTTCTATGATCAATAGAGGTTTAGAGCATTTCTTCATCTGAAAACTGCCTATTCATATCCTTTGATCAATTGGGGAATGACTCATATTCTTATAAATGTCACTTAGTTCTCTATATATTTGAGAAATGGTGGCTTAAGAGCTTATGGAAGGTATTGAAGAATTTATACCAAGAGTTGTCATTTTGACCTTTAGCACCAATAAAATATGCAGTTACTCAGTAACAAATAAGCAAACATATCTTCCATAGACAGAATAAATAATGTGCCCCTAATTAATAATATACATAAGATCATAGGTTTAGAGCTGGAAAGAACCTTGGAGGTCATTGAGTTCAACCTGCCCATTTTATATGTGAGGAAACTGAGGCCCAGAGTGGTTAATTGACTTGTATAGGCAGTAAATGCCAGAGCTGAGTCTTGAATTTGTGTCTTGTGACTTCAAATCCCATTCTTTCTCCATCATCAAGCCATCTCCCTCCTACTTTTCAAATATTGCTATTGTTGTGATTAATAAAATGTAAATTCATTTCAAAGCATTATGGAATCCATAATTTTTTGTAATATGTATTTTCTCAATCAACAAGATACTAATAGTTCAGCTACTATTGATGTGGTCTACACACACACAAAACTCAAGAAGGTGTTGTACAGGAAATTACTGGAAGCCACTGCACTTTATTGATTCCTGCAGCCTAGCTCATTCTCTTTCACAGCTTCAGCTTTTAGGTCTATGCTCATGACTGCCAAATCTAGCTCCCCTTGACTGACCTCTCACTTGAGTTTAAGTGTCATACCCCCATTTGAAACACCTGGTCTTCCTTCAAACTCAGCTGCCTCCTACCTGTTTTTCTGCCTGGTACAATCCTGCCACCAGATTTTCTTTGTATTATTATTATCCTGTACTCAAGAATATATAACTGGTTCCAATTTGCTTATTAGAATTATAGGAATTTAGGACTTTGAGATTCCATTTTCCGTGTGTAGAAACTGAGGCTCATGGAGTTTTTATTTTCTTAAGTAACTCAACAAGTTGGTGTCAGAATTAGGAGTAGAATGCAGATAATGCATAGGCATTAGCATGGAACTATTTAATAGTATTTTTCACCCAGTTCCTTCCTTCTTAGCATAAAAGATCAAGCTGTATGCTGCTGTGTGTGTATTGATGTCTGCAGCATTTCTTCCTTTTATCTCCACAGCTGGATGTGTTCTCTCCTCTCCCAAACTCCCCCACATTGGTTTTCATAGTACTTTGGATTCCTCTTAAGCCCTTATAATCTAAATTTTATGTCTTATTTTTATTAGATAATAAACTCATTCTCTTATCCTGACCTTGTTCCTATCTCCCTCTAATTCCCTTCCTCCCCCTCTCTGCTCATTCCTCTCATTCCCCTTTTTCCTTCCCTCTCCTCTCATTCTCCTTTATCCTCCCCTCTCCTCTCATTTCTCTTTTGTTCCCTCCCCTCTTCCTCTCTTCTCCCTTCTCTCCTGACTATCTTGCCCCCTCCTGTCATCCTCTCTCTCAGACTCTGAAAAAATAAAGGTTTAGGAAATGAACTGGGTTCCTGTTTCTTGGGTACAAATATGTCCTCCAAGTTTTGTAAGTATATTGTTATTTAGGTTTATGGCTCTGAGGAAATAAAATTGGAAGGACAGAGGTTGTTGTTGAATTAATCCTTGTTTAGGATTAATTTCATACACCCCAAGCTTCAGAGAGGGATCATGGTACAGTATCAGAGGACCTGGTGCAAATCTGACCTTTGGTGCCTTACTATCTGTTTAGAAAATACATTCCCTGACCTGAGTATCCTTGTATAAAATGAGGGAATTGAATCAGCCTCTGAAATCCTTTGTAGCTGTATATCCGTGATTCTATCACTTTAAAATAAATAGCTTAGGGGGCAGCTAGGTGGCAAAGTGGATAAAGTACCGGCCCTGGATTCAGGAGGACCTGAGTTCAAATTTGACCTCAGGCACTTGACACTTACTAGCTGTGTGACCCTGGGCAAGTCACTTAACCCCCATTGCCCTGCAAATATATATATTATATATATATATATATATATATATATATATATATATATATATATGTAGGTTGATGGCATCTGTAGGTAAAGAGACAAATATGTTGGGGCTGAACTGCAATTGAACCAAACTGTGATTTAAAAAAAAACATATATAGTAATGATTAAAGTAATCTAATAAGAAAATGGATTTAAAGTGCTTAACATAAAAAAGAATAAAGTGCTTAATATTTTCACTATAATTGTTATCTTGGATAATTATCATGGATGTAATTAATACAATATTATGATAGATGATTAATAAAGAAGCTATATTTTCTTAGGCACTTAGGTCTAGTACTATTATGAAGGTATGGGTTCTCTGACTCCAAATTCATTGCCGCTGAATTCTGTCTTCTCAGCTTATAATTTAGAGATTTAAATTAATTTGTTAGTCCACAAGCATTTTTTAAATGCGTACTATGTGCTAGACACTGTACTAAGTATTGGAAAAGAAAGTTCCTGCCCTCAAGAAGCTTACATACTAATGGGTCTGCATTTGTCCTGAGTTCAAACCCGGCCTCAGACACTTCACATTTACTAGCTGTGTGACCCTGGGCAAGTCACTTAACCCTCATTGCCCCACCAAAAAAACACACACACAAAACAAAAGGAAGCTGAAGGGGGTGGGAGAAGGGGGGAAAGGTAGGAGGCGGAGATCAGAATTCTGAGGGGTGCTGGAGAGAGTATGATGAAGTCCTGATTGTGAAAAATTAAGAGATGGCCGGTCTGGGTGCCCTCCTTAAATGAAGGTTCTGGGAGGAGCCATCTTATCAGAGGGGAAGGGCTGAAGGGCCCTATGGTTGGTTCTTCCAAGTTGTGAGTTCCAAAGAGAAAGTGATTTTCTAGAATGAAGAATTTCTTGGCACAGTTGGGATTTAAGCCCTTCATTTTACAGAATTGGTTTGATTCGAATCATATGCACCCTAATATTTCCTGGATACAATTTACCAACACCTGCATTAGATAATCTACATATTTAGATTGCTTATGTAAACTATAAGGAGGTTGTAGACATTTCAGTGTTAAAGTTCAGTTTGCTTTACCTAGAATATAATGGTACAAAGCATTTTTCCAGCTTCAGGTGTTCCCCAAGTGGCCTTCTTCAGGCTGCTTACACATGCACTTATAATGGGGCTAAGAATTCAACTGAAAAAGCCCTATTGAGATTTTCTTTGGTGACTATGGTAATGGAATAAACAGGAACAAGAGAAACTCAAGATTCAAGGACTTTATAGTTGCATTTTTATACCTACCTTGCCAAGGTTGAGCAAATAGAATTCATGCATTTATTTTTTAAGTAGCTACTAAGACCTAACTGGGTCCAAGGCACTATGCTATACTAGCAGGAAGAATGTGTGTGACATGAGGGAGGGTAATGAAAGGGATAAGAAGATGAATAATGAACTGACCTCTGGGAGTTTACATTCTCTTAAAGGAGATGATTTGCCCTCTTCCTCGCCTCACTGGTACTAAAACTGGGCAAAGATTTGTGAACATAAACAAAAGGAACAGTCTAGGAGAAAAATGATTTGCTTTAATGGTAAAGAAATCTGGGGATTTGGGTGAGTGTTTGCATTTACTATCTACCCACGTTTATGTATGTAGTTAGTTACTCCTGAATAGACTATTTATGAGGTTCAAAAGGGAAAGTTCACACTCAATGTTCATTACAAGGAGAGAAGGATTTTAGCCAATTTTGTGCAAGTGCCTTCCTCGAGGAACTCTCTCCAACTGTTCATAACTCTTCCTGGACACTCAGCTCTCAATGATTAGCGATTACAAATTGATCTCATCTCAACTAAATCCTCGTTATATCAAGTTAAGTATTTTGTTCCTCTCTAATTGATCACTGACCTACTCTCTGTGGCAGCATTTACAAAGCTTCTCACAGCCTTCTGGTCTCTCTAAAAGCCTCACGTGGCATCCCCTCCACAACCAAACCTTACATCTGAGAACCTCTCCTCATAATTCACTGAAATAATTGAGACCATTCTTGAAGAGCTACACACACACACACACACACACACACACACACACACACACACACACACACACACACACACACACACACACACACACACCCCTCTCACAGAATTCAGACATCTTCCCCTGTATCTCCTCCTTAACTTGAATTTCTCCTTTCCCAGGCCAGCTGCACTACAGCTGCCCTTGATCCAGTCCTCTCCTGACTTCACCTGCAAAATACTGCCCTTGTCCATGTCTTCTCTGATCTTTTATTTTCAATCTCTGCTTCTCTTCTGGCTTCATCTCTGGTGCCTACAAGCATGCTCGTGTCTCCTTCATCCTTAAAAAAATTCCATCATTTGATCCCCTACCTTTCATTCTCTGTCTTTCCTCCCTTCATGACTAAACTCCTTGAAAAAGTCTTCTACCCTAGATGCCTCTTTTAAAGCCTCTGTAATCTGGTTTCTGACTTTATTATTCAACTGAAACTGCCCTTGACAAAATTAACAATGATCTGTTAATTTGACAAGTCTGAAGGTCTTTCCTTAGTCCTCAAGCTCCTTAACTCCTCTGAAAAGTCTGACCTTATAGAGCGCCTTCTCCTGGGTACTTTTCTTGGTTTTCCTGACACTGATCTCTTCTAACTTCCTCCCTCTGTCAGAGCATTCTTTCTCAGTCTCCCTTGTTTATTCTTCATCCATGCCTAGTACAGTGTCTGCCACATAGCAAGTGATAAGTAAATACTTGCTGACTAACTTAATGATAAATATTTTAAAACCTCCCCAAGATATAATAAAAGTCACAACATCCTGCAGCTAATCTATGCTCATCACACTTTGTACATGCTAGAATCTCAAGACCTTTCAGGTGGAGCTCACAACCCTTCCATGCAGTCCCATCCTGTGTGTTGATTATTTCTGTTGCCCAAGATGACCGTGGACTTAAGTTTTTTGAGCATCACAATGATTTTATTTTTTATTTTTTAAAAATAGATAGTATTTTGTTATTTTATTACTCATACTGCCCTGTGTCCTTCCTCCTTCCTTTTCCAGAGACACATTCCTTAAAACAATATCTTAAAAATAAATTTTATTCATATCTATTGTTTTTATATCAACTAACTTTCTCTCTTTAACCCCTCCTTCCCTTCCCCTCCCCCAACCATTCCCACATAACAAAGAATATTTATTGCAGCAGATTTTAATAGTTAGTAGTTGTCAAGAAAATAGTCTGTGCAATTTGAGAATTTCTTTAACAGAGCTATCTCAGAAAAGACTAGTCAAAAGCAGTTGCAAAATGGGGTACCTTTTACCCTAGCTACATAAATAAATCTTAGTGGTGTTAAGGGCTAAAATTCTAGCTAAACTGTCTAAAATATCTAATGAGTGGTCGCCAATAAATTATAAGCTTTAGCAAGAGTTAGACGTTTAAGCATTTATTAAGGAGAATAAGAGTTTGGTAAAGAGAGAAGAAAAGGCCTAGATTCCTATCTATTAAAGGGAGAGCACATTTCTAGCTCCCCTCTCCACCAGCGTCCTCAGGAAAAAGAGCGAGAGTGAGCGCCAGTCTCTTCCTTCCTCCTCCCACTAGTCCGTGTCACTTCCTGATGCCAAAGAAAAGACTCCTGGTCTTGCCCTCAAAGACCTTCGTTTCATGGGCGGAACTCTTCTACAGTAAGTCTCCAGCAGGTGGCATCATTCCAATCGTTACAGTGGCAACGTATTGTTATTTTAAGGATGGAATCTTCATGTATTAAATTTTGACTCCCTAACTTAAGATATTCAAAATCATAAAGAAGCACTTAATTCATTTTTCCAAAGGTTCAAAAAATGGAAATCTTTCCCTTTTTTCTCATTCCTTTTTTCACCCTTCTGTGCACTTAACATTTGATAAAGGCCAAATCATTCTGATTAGCCCAAACATCCTAATCCTAGAACTTTTCATGAATCTAAACTCTCTCACAAGACCTTTTCTAAATTAATCTCTTTGGTCTGCTATGAAGAAACTCCCACATAATTGTCTCTCTCCTTCATTTTTATACTCTTGTTTTACATGGCTGGGAAATATAATTGATATTAGAGATTCTAAAGGCAAAGGGTTGGAAGCAATTTTTAACCTAAGCATTACTGCTTAGTTTGCTTTTGAAATACCTGACATGGCATTGAATAAACCCAACCCCATTACTTTTCTCTTCAACTCCAAAGGAATATATTTGTTACATGGCCTAAATGTTTCCACATGCATGTTATAGTATTTTATTTAAGCATTTCCATATGTCTGTTAGAGTCTTTGATGAAAGTACTGAATATGAAATGTAGTAGGCATGTCCCATAGGGAAAGAATCTCTCTTAATACCCTGGGCCTAGGGCATTGGTATTGATGGTTACAGGAGAAAACAACTTCTTGCTAGGAGCAAGAAGGAAAGCCACCAATCAGGCTTCCAGGGGAGCTTTCAGTGGTACTGAAATAAGTGGCAAAGGTGGTCACCAGAACCTGAGATAGCTGCACACTGAGCGTACAGGGACAGGAGACCAACACCCAAGATTTGGCAGCAAGCAGAGATGGTGGTAGCAGTGGTTAGGCAGCACTAGAATGCCAGTAACTTATGTTCTTGGGTTTATCAAACATGGGGCAACTTTTTAGGATGGCGTCAGTTTTTTGCTTATCTAATCTGGTCTACTGATCTCCTTTTCTTGTTGTTATTGTTGCTGTTGTTTGTTATTGTTCAACTAATACCATGTTGCTTTATGATATAGTTTGACATCTGTGAATTCATACTTTTTTTCATGTTTTTTCTCATCATTTCCCTTGAGAGGCTAAGACTTTCACTCTTTTCCAAGGGAATCTTGATTCTATTTTGTCTAGCTCTATAAAATATCCCTTCAATAATTTGATTGGTATAACATTATATATGTAAATACATATGGATGGTGTAATTTTTTTGTGAGATTGGTTGGTTCACCTTAAAATGATAAACATTTTTCTACTTCTTTAAATCCTTTAATTCTGTAAAGAAAATATTATAGTTGTGTTTATATAACTGCGCACATGCATTAATAACTTAATGTCCAGATCTTTTAAGATGTATTTTGTGGCTATTTGGAATGGATTTTTCTTAATATTGTTTCTTCTAGCATTTTATTGTTATATATGAACTAATGATTTATTTGAATCTATTTTGTATTTTTTATACCTTGCTAAAGCAAATAATCATGTTATTTTGCTTCTTTGCTGATTCTCTGGGGTTTTCTAAGTATACTATCATGTCAGCTGTGAGAGGGGATGATTTTGTCTTTCCTTTGACTTTGCTTTTGTTTTTTGTCCTATTGTTATAGCTGGCATTTCTAGAATTATATCAAATAAAAGTGGGAAGAGGGAGCTATACCTGCTTACTCCTATTCATACTGGGAAATCTTTTGTAATGTTATTACATTGTAAACAATGCTTAGTTTTGGTTTAAAATTGATTTTTTTTTTTTAGTGAGGCTATTGGGGTTAAGTGACTTGCCCAGGGTCACACAGCTAGTAAGTGTTACGTGTCTGAGGCCAGATTTGAACTCAGGTACTCCTGACTCCAGGGCCAATGCTCTATCTACTGCACCACCTAGCTTCCCCTAAAATTGATCATATTTTTAAAGGGTCCTTCCATACATTTTAGGGTTACTAACAGAAATGAGTATGGTATTCTGTCATAAGTTTCTTATACATCTCTTGAATCATATACCTTTGTTTCCTTTTTTATGTGATAAGTTATGATAACTTTTATTATTATCATCCCTGCATCCCTGGTATGAATTTAACTTGCTCATAGCAAATTATTTATTTCTGTAGTTTCCTTAATGTGGATTTTATTTTAAAATTTTCCATGAATAATCATTTGTGACATTGATTTGTAATTCTTTTTCTACACAGAGTCTTACCTCAGTTTGGGTATCAGAATCATATTTATACCACAAAAGGAATTTGTTAGAATGTCTTCTGTCTCTGATTTTTTAATAAAATTTTTGGTACTATTAGTATTATTTAAAAATTCTGCCTCCAAAACTTTGTGTTTTGATTCTTTCATTCCCTTTTTTCAGATGTCTTCCTTGTTTGGAAGAATGTCTACTTCCCCCCTCCAAAAAAAAATCTCTCATCCTTCATTAAAATCAGGATTTCTGCTTGAAAATTCTAATTCCTGTCCTAATTTCTTTGATATTTTTTCTTAATTCTTTGATTGTTCTTCTGGACTATTCTGGGTGTCTTGGAGTTGTTTTGTTATTTTGTGTAACCTCATATAATTTGGCATGATACCAACAGCTTCCTCATGGGATTTTTGTCTCATATTCTTTAGATATGAGATACTTGTGCCTTGAGATCATTTTTTTTTTCAAATGTTTGCCCATTTATTCTTGTTAGGTGTTGTGTTGTTTTTTGTTTGTTTTGTTTTGTTCTGTATCAGTCACTGCTATTTTTTAAAATATTTTCTAATTTTTCTTGTTTGCTGAAAATTTGTTTCATATTTAAATCTGTTCATTTCTGGGTTTGTTTGTTTGTTTGTTTTGTGGGTTTTTTTGGTGAGGCAGTTGGGGTTAAGTGACTTGCCCAAGATCACACAGCTAGTTAGTGGCAAGTGTCTGAGGCTGGATTTGAACTCAGGTCCTCCTGACTCCAGGGCCAGTGCTCTATCCACTGTGCCACCTAGCTGCCCCCAAGATCCATTCATTTCTGTAGGCCCATTGCAGTTGGTGTCCCTCCCTCAACCCAATAGGTATATTTATTTAGTTTATTTTGTTTCAAGTAGGAGAATTTAACATATCTTTAAATGTAATGTTTGGCCATTTTGAAAATCAGGTGTTTCTTATACTTAAATAAAAATGGCAAAAGATACAAATTATAAAGGTAACCTTTTTTAATGCTTCCTAGACTAGTACTCATGAAAGCAGAGGTCCTTTTTAACCAAACTTTGTACATCAACCAGAATCTAGCTCAGGGTTCTGTATACAAGAAATACTCAATAAGTCTCAACTGAATTAAATGGCATTTCTATATCTCTTCCTGCTGGGTTTTTTAAATTATTTATAGAAATGCTTATGGTTTATGTAGGTTTACTTTATATCCTGCCTTAACTTTTCAGGTTATAAAGTTGTTAATTCTTTCGGTTGATTTTTAGTATGACTATTGGGAATTTCTAGATAAACAATCATATCATCTGACAAAAGCAAAAGGTACATTTCCCTTTTTTCTTAATCTTATTCCTTCTATTTGTTTTTATTACATTGCTAACTGAATTGAGTTGAATTATTTGTGCTCCAAAGTCACTGAATTCAAAGTTTAGACCTTCTCAGAAAACAAAACAGCATTTACTTGAGATCATTCCTGGTTCCTGGAATTCCTTTTCCTGGCAGTAATCCGCTTCACTCATGGAAACATATGAATTGTTTGTTATTTTGACATCCTGTACTGTCTAGTTAAGTCCTGGAAATCTCATCCTCTGAGATTTCTGTGTTTATTTTCCAACTATTGCCTTTATGGTGCTTCATTGGCTCTGATAATAAGGTTCAGGATAGCAACAACCTGCTTGGAAGAGGTCAGTTTGAATGGCAGTCATCCAGGAAGTTTTGCTTCCATTGGGGGAATACCACAGGTGGCCCAGTGGCTCTGGTTTCTTTTTAACTTATCCTCTTTCACCGTTATCTAAGTCTCTCTCTCTCTTCAGGTAACTCCAGCAATGAATTTTCCTGCCAGCTTCATCTTGCCCTGAACTGACCCTCTGTATCCTTACCCCAGTTCCCTACTTCACCAGATTTTCCTTTTCTTTTCTAGTTAAGTTATTTTCTGCATGTGAGTTAAGGTGGCAGATTTAGGAAAATTACAGGAAAGAATTTCTCTATGAACTTAACAAAAAAGGACTCTTTAATTGTCAGACTAAAACTGCTTCTTTGAGTACTCTATCTGTAATTCTTTTTTTTAATCATTTCATTTTATTTTTTTAAATTTTATTTATTTATTTATTGCAGGGCAATGAGGGCTAAGCCACCTGCCCAGGGTCACACAGCTAGTAAGTGTCAAGTGTCCGAGGCCGGACCTGAACCCAGGTCCTCCCAAATCTAGGACCGGTGCCCCATCCACTGCGCCACCTAGCTGCCCCCTCTATCTGTAATTCTTACAAAGCATAGAGGAAGGAAACCACCATAAGGCATTCTCCTCTACAGTGTCTAGACTAGGATACACCCTAGTTCATTCTATGACAGATGCCTAATGGCTACATCAGCAACACTGGCACCATCTTTCAAGTGTCAGATGCTTCAAAAATAGGTATCTGACTTCTTGGAAAGACATGAGCAGTTCTTCCTCCTTCCAAATTTTTCTCCTACAATGGATCTCTGATCTCATTGTTATGCATTCTTCCTTCGAGGATGGAGCTCACAACCCTTCCATGCAGTCCCATCCTGTGTGTCTCTAGTCTATGACATCTCTAGTCCATGGGATTAGACCATAGGTCAGGTACACAGTGCATGAATAAGCTAAGACAAAAGAAGAAAGGAATAGACTCAGTGTTAACTTAGCTCCCTTTGTATTTCTTGTGTGTGTGTGTGTGTGTGGTTTTTTTAGGAAGAGGGAAACTTGGTCATGTTTGTAATCAGTAGGAAATGGGTCAGTAGATAGGGAATTATTGAAGACTTAAGAGAAAGAAAATATCATGGGGAGAATTTGCTGGAGAAAATAGGAGATTAGATCAATGATATAGTGCTCGCTTAGGCAGCACATATACTAAAATTGGAATGATACAGAGAAGATTAGCATGGCCCCTGCACAAGGATGACATGCAAATTCATGAAGATCAATGATATAAGTAGAGGGGCCAGCCTTCACAATCAAGTTTGGTATTTAAAACCTCATTGGCGACTTTGAAAAGAAAAGCTAAAGCAGAGTGATGAGGTTGAAAACCAGATTTGCAAAGGATGAGAAGAAAGTAAGAGGAAAGAACACTGAAGCAGCTGTTGTAGGCAACTTCTTATTTTCTGGAATTTTGTCTAGGGAATGCATGAATAAGGGAGAAAAACCTGATTTAATAAGAAACTTGTCATAAAGAACAATCCTTTCCAGTTTTTAAAAAGATTAAATGCCCATTATCATTCTCCCTAGCCCTACTCATATTACTGGTTTCCCTCTTTCTGTTGAGGGTACTATCATCATTCTAGGCACTCAAAGCTCACACCCTCACAGTTATACTTGACTCTTCCCTCCCCCTCATATTTAATCAATTGTCAAATCCTATTTCTTCTACTTCTACAAAATCTTACATCCCTCTCGCCTTGGCTCCACTCATACTTTTGTTCAAGACTTAATCATCCCTTACCTGGACTGAAATAGCTTCCTAATTAGTTTCCCTACTCCAATCTTTCTCTTTTCCAATTCATCTTTGACATAGTTTCCCTGCTTCCTGTTTCTCTCCTCTCCAATTTCTCATCCATTGAGCAGCCCAGTTGACTTTTCTCCTTCACTCTCTTTTGTCTTAGGGTAAAATCTAAAACTTGCTCTGTTTGACATTCTGAACCCTTCCCAATTTGGCTGCAACCTGTCTTTACAGACTTCTTTCACGTTGTTGTTTGTTCTTGTTCACTTATTTCGGACTCTTTGTGACCCCTTCTGGGACTTTCTTGGCAAAGATACTGGAGAGGTTTGCCACTTCCTTTTCTAGCTCATTTCACAGATGAGGATACTGAGGCAAACAGGGTGAAGTGACTTGCCATAGGGCATAAAGTGTCTGAAGTCCGATTTGAGTTCACTTCTTGCTGACTCCAGACCTAGTACTCTATCCACTGTACCACCTAGCTGTCTTATTTGTATTCTCTGTTCCAGCCAAACTCATGTACGAGTCTTCTATGTGACATCCCAGCTACCTTCTGGATGCCTTTGTACAGGCTGCCCCCCGCCCCACACTGCTAGGATGTTCTCCCTTCTAAAGGAAATTTTTCTCAGTCTCTCCCTCATTACTTTGTAGTTTAGTTTCTATATTTTGGGTTTTTTAAATTTACTTATCTAGTTTTCATTGTTGTCTTGTGCCTTGTACACAGTAGGTGTTTAATAAATACTTGTCAACTGGTAAGTGGATCTCTGTTTCAAACATTTAAGTAGGCAAATTATCATCATAATTATAACAGTGAATAATTTTATAGTGTTATAAGTGTTTGGATGTCAACTTTAAATGGCATAAATAAAAGGTAATAATTCTGGGGTTTTCTGTAAAGCAATCACTTTTCTCTGCCCAAATAGCAGACTTGACAGCAGTTATAGCCATCTGTATTCATGCTAATTACTGTTTCAATTCAACGTATTTACAAAGGGAAATTGCAACAGAAAAGAAAAGCTCTGGGGTGGGCATATGGTGGTTAGTTAGGGCTTGAGTTTCTTTTCTTTTTGATGTTTTGATTTCCCTGTGTGTATCTTAGATCATCCTCAGAGCCAGAGCCATATCATTGTCACACCATGTGTGGTTAGTGGATAGCCCAGGAGTTAGAAACACCTCTCAGAATTTATATTTTAATTGTCTTTTGGGGAGTGTGAAGGGGGAACTGAATATGGTCAGATGCCATTGTGGAAAATAAGTGCAAATAAAGACAGCGAAGGCAAAATGCCAGTTGCTCAGAAAAGAGTGAATTTGGAACAATAATTAACCAGCAATTCAACAGGAATTATGGGATCACAAAGCAAATTACTGTGATTAGAGAAGTGCTTGTTCTCCCACCAGTCTGTCACCACATTTTACTCCGGATGGGTTTTTGCTTCTGAGAAAATAATTGATGTGAGTTAGTTATATGTCTCAGAAAGCACACACAAAGGCCTTTGGGGACATGTTTGCATGTGCACATGTAAGCCTGTGTACCTTTGAGTGTGGTTCAATTTGTGACTCAAGCTTCTGAATCTGTGGGTCACATTGTGAGTAGGTTCGATATTCTTTACGTGGTTGCACAACAGCTCTTTTTTATGAAAGTATTGTGCTGATATAGTGGGAAGGGAAGCCAGTTAAAATCTCTGAGGCTTGCTTTGCTCATCTGTAAAATGAGGATCATGATGCTTATAGCCCTTGCTTTGTGGGATCTCAGGGTCAGACATTTAGAATTGGCAGGTATCTAGGAGGTCATCCAGTTTAATCTCCTCATTTTACAAGATGAGGAAACAGACCTCTAGAGGTTATATGACTTGCTTAAGATCCCACAGGCTTTTCTTGCCCAGGAAAAATAGGCAGGATTCAAAGGCAGGGTTATTTTGAGGGTCAGATAAGATTGGAAACCTTAAAGTGCTGTGTAAATGTCATTTGTTTACTATTACTCCTAACGTCACTTAACCCTCATTGCCCCGGAAAAAAAATATTACTCCTAAGATATATATATATATATATATATATATGAGTATATATCAGATCCATCTCTCAGAAGTTTATAGGATCACTGATTTCAAGATAAAAAGGACCTTAGAGGTCATCAAGCCTAACCCATTCATATTGCCCTCTAGGAGATGGAGATACAGAGAGGATAAGTAATTTTCCCAGGGTCACACAGCTAGTAAGTGTCTAGGGTGGGGAATAAGAGGGTAGGGAAGGGATCAAAACCACTTCTTCCTAATTCTGAGCCCAGTGCTTTATCTGCAATCCCACCCTGACTAAAGTTGGCTTCACTAGGAATCATTTTGAATTGCTTCTTTCCCTTACATCAATTTTCCTCCTTTCTAAGAATTAAAGGTGTGTGTGTGTGTGTGTGTGTGTGTGTGTGTGTATTGGGGGAGATAAATGTTTCCATTTCATGGAAATTCAAGTGATATTATTGTTCTACTGACAATTTTTTTTTTCTTGGTGAGGCAGTTGGGGTTAAGTGACTTACTTGCCCAGGGTCACACAGCTAGTAAGTGTTAAGTGTCTATGGTCGGATTTGAACTCAGGTCCTCCTGACTCCATGGCCGGTGCTCTATCCACTGTGCCACCTAGCTGCCCCTCTACTGACAAGTTTTAATGAAGTCTTTAAAGTTTGACGCTTATTCTCAAAAAGGTATCAGTTCTGAACACACCTTCCACTGGGTCACGTTCTTCATAACACACATATAATGAGTTCCCTACATCATACTTGCTCTCATCTCTGCTAGTGAGGGACATAAGTCTTCAAGGTAACTGAGCTCTAGGATTTCTCATGCTGCATCAGTGGCTTCTGAGGGCTTCATAGTACTTAATGTACTAAAAGAGGAAGTGGGAGGAAGACATCGCAGGAGAAACAGTCAGGTAATGTTCACTTTCACAGGTGTGCTCAGTTCCATATTTCTCTGACTAACGAGGATTTTGGATGTTCAGCCTACAGTTTGCAACTGTTTGAGTTTTTAAGTCACTGATGCATCCCATAAATAAAAACAAGACATCTGACAGTGTACAAACTCCTGATTTTGTTGACATAAGCAGGCCTATACTGTTATGGAACTGGGATTTGAGGTTAAACCCATCAGTATAGATGTTCTAAGTGCTCCAGTTTTGGATTAAAAGCATCTTCAATATAATACATGAATAAAACAAGAGAGATTATAATGAATGTTGTAACACTTAAAATTTTTAAGTGAATTTTAAAAATACCTGTGAGTAGGAAAGAGCTGGGGGAGGTAATAAGCATTTATTAAGCACCTGTTATGTTAGGAGCTGTGCTAAGTGCTTTTATAAATATTACCACATTTTAGAAAGAAGCGCAGTTCCACTTCACCTAATTCGTCATGGACAAAACTCATCCTGTGTCGAGTTTTAGTTCTTAATATCATCTTTGGAAAGAGGGAGGAAATATAAATATTTGAGTTGAAAAGCCTGTTTCCCTGGGATATTTACTAAATCTGATTTATAGTCAAGCTAGCTTTCTTCTCCCCATCACCTTCCTCTCCACCCAGCAAAAATAAATAGATGAAGTAATTTTGAACTGTTGTAAGAAAGCAGCCACAAATCTTGTGACTATTTGAGATTATAAGAGTATAGGCTATTACTGTTCATATACTTAATAAAAGCATGAAATGTGTTGCAGGATGACTGGTTTGGGAGTCAATAAGACTTGAGTTTTACCCCTTCTCTGATATTTTTTAGCTATATGACCATGGATAAGTCATTCAACAGATCAAAGCCTCAGGTCCCTCATCTGTAGACAAGGAATAATGATAATATTCAAAATAAAATGTATAAAACAAACCTTAAAGCTCTATATTAATGTCAATGATTATTATAAGTCTGTTAGGTATCCTTGAGAGAGAAAAAGGTTTTCATGTTAAATAC
Source organism: Dromiciops gliroides (assembly GCF_019393635.1). Lineage (NCBI taxonomy): Eukaryota > Metazoa > Chordata > Mammalia > Microbiotheria > Microbiotheriidae > Dromiciops > Dromiciops gliroides. Next base: position 499,519,768 of record NC_057861.1, on the reverse strand, counting down.
TAGTAAAAACAAAATTTAATGTCTTCACTTTTTGCTTCCCTTGCCTCCTGTTGCTAGAGTGCACGAATAACATTTTAAATTATTATCTCATGTTATTAAATTTTTATATTTAATAAATGAGAGGCAATGTAATATAGTAGATAAACATCTGAACTTGGAGTCAGGAAGACTTGTTTTCAAACTCTGTCCCTGAGACATATAAATCCCTGAAATTATATAAACACAGACAAGTCACTTAACTTCTTTCCCCTTTTAATACTGAAATTACAAACAAGTGGCAGTCTGGCTTAGGGGAGGAACTTTTGATACCAAAAGTTCTTACATGGATGAAGTCACAAGTTCAGCCCCTAGTTTTAAGATTAAAGGGGCTTTAATTGTTGCAAAGACTACAAAGTCTGCTCAAAATAATTAATGGTTCTTTACATTGTGGTTTTCCAGAAAACGAACCAGGAACTTTAAGCTCTTGTTTAGCAAAACAGGTAACACTTGGGTGTTAACTAAGTGAAACACCCTTTCCAGCTAGTAAGGTATCATTACTTTACAGGAACATTCAGTAGATGTTTTCATAATGCCTACAAAAGCTCATGAGGCTTCTGATGGGCTTCTTAAAGCAGTAGACCATTCAGGCAATCTTATTCATCTTTATAATTTTTAATTTATATGACACCTACTCCAGTGACTCATTGTAGCATGGAGGTAACCCTAGGTTCTTAGAGGCGATGACAAAGAAGTACAAGTTCTGGCAGTTTCTGCCAAACTGGAAAGACTTCAGAGTATGGGCCTGGTGACAGATTATATCTACTATTCTGTGGGAGCAAGGTGGCACGGTGACTAGAGCGCCAGGCCTGGAGTCAGGAAGACCTGAGTTCAAATGTGGCCTCAGACACTTAGTAGCTGTGTGGCCTTGAACAAGTCACTTAACCTGTTTGCTTCCGTTTCCTCAACTGTAAAATGGAGTTATTAATGACACCTACCTTGAAGAGTTGTTGTGAAGATCAAACCCAATTGCCTCACTAAGAAAAAAAAAAAAGTAATTGGTGGAAGTAAAGTAGAAGCATTAACATTTGGACATGGAAGTAAATAGGCCTCTTGTAGGAGGCAGCACTGGAATTGAGCTTTAAAGTAAGTTGGGGTTCCAGGAGACATAGTTGAGGACAAGGAGCATTCTAGGCATAGAATGTTCAAAGACACTAGGCAGGAAATGGAAGTTTGTGAATGGCAAAAGTCTGGTAGTCTATTTTAGCTCAAAGGTAGTGTTTATGAGGGGTAGTAGTCATATTTGGGCAACTGGGTGGGACAGTGAATAGAGTACTGGGGTTCGAATCAAAGTTCAAATCCAGCCTCAGACACTTACCAGCTACCAGCTATGTGATCCTGGGCAAGTCACTTAACCCCGTTTGCCTCACTTTCCTTATCTATAAAAGAAGCTGGAGAAATAGAAAACCTCTCCAGTATCTTTGCCAAGAAAACCCCAAATAGGGCCTCAAAGAGTCAGACATGACTGAATGCAGCTAAACAACAATAACAGCAAAGCATTCATGCGGTTTCTCAAGTATTTGAGTACTTACCTTACATGATGTAGTAAGGAGGCTCTTCTTGCATGTTAAATTTAAAACTACAGGTTAATAAGATTTTAAGAATTTTCATTGCATAAAGCTTATAATTTTTATGCAAGAGGCAAACTGCAAAAATGGAATTTTTATGCTAGAAACAAAAGTCTTTCCTATTTCTTACTTGAGCCATCAGGAGAAGAGACCTATCTGAAATGGATTTAGCCTGCTACTTAACTTTTTCTCAAATTCTGAGGTTTTAGAAAAAAAGTATAGGAGAGCACTATACTGAGATTATGTTGAGGTGAGGAAACTCTGGACAAAGAAGACAATGGAGGAGGTGGGGAGGGGGCTTGCTTTAGAAAGGCTCCTATCCTAAAATACTGAGGTAGACTAGGAATTTAAAGGGATCTTTCTCTCTTCACAATAACATTAGAGCAATATATACAGAAAAAAAAATCACCATGATACAGTTGGAGTCACTCCAAGATTACAAGAAAAATTCAACATTAGGAAAAACAATTAGCATAATTAATCATATAAACAAAAATGATAACAAAAACTATTATTATCTCAATCAACACATAAAAGATTTTTAAAATAATACAACACTTATTTATGTTTTAAAAAATAAGAATGGAAAGGCTTGATACATATCTACACTACTAACTAGCACTATTTCCAATGGAGAAATGCTAGAAGTATTCCTGTGGGGAACATGGGAAAGCAAGGATACTACCCCCCTTTTCCACTGTTATTTGACATGGTTCCAGAAATGCTAGCTAAAGCATTAAAAGCATAAATTTAAAAATATAACTGCAGTTATATTTGCAGTTGACATGATGTTTTATCAATAAAATTCCAGTCAATAATCAAAGAAATTGAGATGATTCATATCCTAAATAAGTTAGTAAAATACAAAACAAACCACAAAATATTTAATATTTCTCTATAATGTTAACAAAAATCAAGAAAAAGTAATAAATTCCATTACAAATAACTACAAAAGGCATAAAATTGGAATTGGTTAATACTAATAATAAACATGAAAGTTATACTGGGTGTACCAAAAATCTTAGTGCAGTTCTAAGCTTTGATAGCTTAAAAGTAAGCTCAGAACTGCACTGAGACATTTGGAACACCTTATATAAATGCAACTGCAAAATACTTTTTATAGAAATAAAAATGCAATCAGATCATTGGAGATTCACTGGTCATAATTGGCCTATTCCAATATAACAAAAACGACAATGTTATATAAATTAATTTATAGATTTAGAATTATACCAGATTACTGAGGTAATGAACTAGAATTTTTATGTATAAAACTATAAAATAAAAGCAAAAGAAAAAAAAAGCAAAAGGTCTACAATCTCAAGGGAACTCATGAGAAAAAAGAGGAATGAACAGATATTTTATATCACACCTCAGATTTCATTATAACCCATTATTTGATATTTGGTATTATTGATACATAGGAGATAAGAACACTAGCCCAAAATTTGATGAACCTAAGAATAGAAATTACTCGGGGGAAAGATTTCATTTGTAACCAAACTTCTAGGGAAACTGGAAGGCAGTTTGACAGATATTAGACTTAGACCAACATTTTATATAATATGACAACAAACGCAAACTGGATTTCATATCCAGTTTCATACCTGAACATAAAAGGTAAAATTTTTAAAAAGTAAAGAATTCAGTCTGATATCTTTTTACAAATATGGTTGAGGGAGAAATATTAACTTAGCAAGAGATAGAATACGTCACTAGTGATAAAGTCATGAAAATAAGCAATGAAAATAGAATAAGAGAAACTGTAGAATGGGAAAGAAACATCTACACTATCACCAACAAAAGGCTGATATCATATCATTCCTCCAATAAGTGAATATTAAAAGGTTTTGAACAAGCAGTTTTTAATGTTCATTTATTTGTCCGTTTATTTTTGTGGGGAAATGAGGGTTAAGTGACTTGCCCAGGGTCACACAGCTAGTAAGTGTCAGGTGTCTTAGGCTGTATTTGAACTCAGGTCCTCCTGAATCCAAGGCTGGTGCTGTATCCACTTCGCCACCTAGCTGCCCACTTGAAGAAGCAGTTTTAAATAGAATTGCAAACCTTGAATGACCATATGAAAACATGCTCTAAATCACTTATAGTAAGAGAAATGTACATTTTTAAAAAACAGTATGTTTTACTTCACCCCCTAAAAAATTGTCCAAAAGATGAGAATGGTCAATATTAGAGCCCTGGGAAAAACAAGAGTGCTGGCCTACTGTTCATGTAGCTATGAATTCATCCAACATTTCTGGAAATAGATTTGGAATTATGCAAAAAAGTCATAAAATGGTCTGTCCTTTAACTCAGTGATCCTACTCTTGTGTGTATATAAGGTATTACTCTTTTCAGACTGTGGCAAGGTCATACGGGGCAATGACAAATGCATTCATGAGTCTTTGAGTGGCTGATTTCCAGAGTCAAGAAAGCAGGCCCTCTTTTGCAGAAGACCAACAGAAGAAACTTATTGTTAAAAATTGGGGGAATCCTATAATTCCAGAGCTATTTGGAAATTCAGTGTAAATGACCATAGTTTCCAGAAATTAAGGTTTGGAAAATATACTGGGTGGTTACCATAAGTTAGTGAAGTCTTTCACTGAGAGGGTAGAAGGAAAGAAGGATAAAATAAAGAAGGGAGGGAGGGAGAGATAAGGCAAGAGTGATAGAGACCACAGGTACCATAGAAGAGCAAGCTCATCTAAGTGAAAGACATCCAGTCTAGAGCAACTCAACAGATAGAATCCAGGAGAACAGCATATTCAGCTGAGATTCCATTCACCCCATTTTTCACCTGGCTGCACTATTTTGGGACTTGGCTAACTTTTCTACCATGCCCCACAAAGCTCATTATTGGGAAAACGTCATCATCCTTCAGGATTCCATCAGCTTAGTACTCCATCGCATCATCACATGCAGTCCTTCCATTTGGAGAGTAGAGCCATGAACTCTAAGACTTCCATTTAAGGAGGGAGCTCAGCTCAAGCATCTCATTTCTCTTCTGGTTTCACTACTTTGGGACTTCTCTGGCTTTTCCACCATGCTCCCAAGTCAGGTGTCCTTTCCTTACCCCTTTTCATCTTCCTTTTGTATGTTGTCTGCCTCATCGAATGGTAGACTCCTTCAGAGAATGGACTGTGTTTTTTGTATTTATGTCGTCAGCACTTAGCCAGGGGCCTGGAACATAATAGATACTTAATCAATATTGATTGATTGATTGTGAGGAGGTAGCTCAGCCCAGTTGTGAATTGACCTACCATAGGGACTCTTTTTTTTTCCCCCTGATTGACAAATTCTTAATCAAAAATGGGTAAGTTTACATTGACATTTTGGATTAACTACAATAAATCTGGTTTTTTAGAAAATTAAATTAGGAGCGTATACTGGCGCATATATAGCAATATTCAACAAAGCAATATAATAGGTGATAATCTCAGTTTGTAACTTTTTGCCTCTTGAAAGTACATCATAGATCTTCTAAATCTATACAAGTTAACCAGTTTATTCTAGCTCCGATCATGGAAATGTCTACCAAAAAAATTTTTTGACATGCTTTCTAAAGTAATTGAGAAGTCCTGAAATATATATATATATATATATATATATATATATATATATATATATATATATATATATATATATATATATAGTTTACAAAATATACAACGGGGGGCAGCTAAGTGGCACAGTGGATAAAGCACTGGCCCTGCATTCAGGAGGACCTGAGTTCAAATCTGGCCTCAGACACTTGACACTTACTAGCTGTGTGATCCTGGGCAAGTCACTTAACCCCCTTTGCCCCGCAAAAAAAAAAAAAGAGTGTACAACTGTATCTTTAAGTATTGCTTAAACTAGTCAACTAATATATTTTACCAGTAATTTCTCCTCATTCACACTTTTACAACATGAAGTGCCTTTAAATTTTTTACTTTGGGGGCATATTTACATGTTAACTGAGTTTATATAGTCAAACATTTTTCAAAATTGTTATTATTTATTTAAATCAGGAACACCTCACATTAGAATACTTTTGTTCCACAAAAGGGAGCACTCCCTGTCAGTAAGTGACTCTGGTCTTTCCACCTATGATTCATTTACTGACAAGAATCCCATAGATTTGATACCATAGGGACTCTTGAGTAAGCCCAGATGGACATCAAAGACAGAAACAAAGATCACATATTTACCAAAATACCCATAGTAATATGGTAGCAAAGAACTGGAAACAAATGACTATCTATCAATTGGGGACCATTTGAACAAATTGTGCCCTCTGGATAAAAAAGAAGAGAACCAGGACAGAAATGTGATGAAAACCCTGGAAGAAAAGACTGTTAAAAGGGAGAGAATAACCAACAGTGCCAACTGCTTCAGAAAAATCTAGAAGGATGAGGACCAAGACAAGGCCAATTAGTGGACCGTGATAGAGATCATTAGTGACCTTAAAGAGAACTTCCATTCAATGTGTGGGAACGAAAGCAAGATTTCAAGGCATTGAGAAGTGAGTGGGAGGTTAGAAAATGGAGACTTTGAGCCTTAATGGCTTTTTCTAGGACAAGGAATAAGCTGGTTAGTGAATCGGGGGAAGAAATAAAGGTTCACATTTGGAGATCTCTGAGAAAACAACAATAACAAATAGCTCAGTCAATTAGCAAGCATTTATTAAGTGCCTACTAGTTCCATGCACTTTCCTAGGTGATGGGAATACACAAGTCTTTCAAAAGGAAACAATCCCAGTTTTCAAGGAGCTTATGTTCTATTGTGGGAGACAATATGTCCATATATAAATATATACTCAATAAATAAAAAATACAACACAGTGGGGGCACTAGTCCTAGCCTGAGTAATTGGGGTAGGATTGGGGAAGGAAGGCTTCGTGTAGAAGGTGGTGCTTGAACTGCATCTTGAAAGAAGACAGGGATTCTAAAGGACGGAGGTAGAGAAGGAATGTATTCCGGGCTTTGGAGGACAAGTAGCTTAAAGGTCAAGAGAAGGAAGCTGGAGAAGAAAGAAGGCTGGTTGAACTGTGCTGTAGACTATGGGAAAGAGTAATATACAGACAGTTCCCACTTTACATAAATTCATGTTATGCAAATTAGACTTTACATAAAGAATTCTGAGAGAAATCTTCATTCCAAAAATCATCTATGTTCACTTTATAGTATTTTGCTCATTTTCTCTACTCCTGCTCCCCCCAGGTCCTTTGCGGCCTCCCACCCCACACCCCCCAAAGGAAAAAAAAATCCTCCAAGTGAAAGCAGGGTGGGGGAATCTCTCCCACAGATGGAGGGCTTGGCTTGAGACCTGAGGCACTCAAAGGAGGCCTTTTCCCCACTCTGCCCACGCACCAGCCTGTCTGCCTTGCTTTCCGGTCTGTCCCACCCATGTGTCCTTGAACTCTGTGTGGCCACCTCCCTCCCAAGAGTGACGTCCCTTTCCTACATTCCTCCTTCCCTCCCTTGCCAGTGGGGAACTTGCATTAAGTAAAAATTGCTTTATGGAGAAGTCTATGGAAAGTCCACTTATGTAAGCAAGAACTGTCTGTACGGCATGTTTTTGTTTTGTTTTGAAAGTCCATGCCCTATACGCTTCATGACCCTTTTGGCAGTTTTCATGGCAAAGATACTGGAGTCCTTTGCCATTTCCTTCTGCAGCTCATTTTATAGATGAGGAAACTGAGTTACTTGTCCAAGGTCACACAGCTAGTATCTGAGACCAAATTTGAACTCAGGAAGATAAGTTTTCCTGACTTCAAGCCTGGCACTCTATCTGCCACACCATCTCGCTGCCCTTCTGAAGAGGCATGCCTCAGAGATATTGTGGGTTTGGTTCCAAACAACAAAATGAATATAGTAATAAAGCAAGTCACGTGATTTTTTTCCTCCAGTACATATAAAAATTGTATTTATATTATATTTTAGTTTATTAAGTGTGCAATAGTATTAGATCTAAAAATATGTACCTACCTCAAATAAAAAGTACTTTATTGCTTTAAAAAATGCTAACCATTTTCTAAACCTTCAATGAGTCATGATTTTTTTGCTGGTGGAGGGTTGCTGACTGATCTCCTGCAGTGGTTACTGAAGGTTGGAGTGGGCTATAGCATTTCTTAAAATAATACAACAATGAAGTTTTCTGCATAGATTGACTTTTCCTTTCACTTGAACACTTAGTGACCATTGTAGGTTTATTAATTGGTCTAATTTCAATATTTGTGTCCCAGGGAATAAGGAGGCCTGAGAAAAGAGAGAGAGATGGGAGAATATCCAGTTGGTGGAAGTCAGAACACACATGCCATTTATCAATTAAGTTTGATGTTTCATATAGGTGTGGTTCATGGTACCCCAAAATAATTACAGTAGTAACATCAAAGTTCACTGATCACAGAGCATCATAACAGATAGAATAATAATCAAAAAGTTTAAAATATTGCTAGAATAACCAAAATGTGACACACAGACACAATGTGAGCACATGCTGTTGGAAAAATGGTGCTGATAGATTTGCTTGATGCCAGGTTGCCAGAAACCTTTAATTTGTGAAAACAAACAAACAACAGGGCAGCTAGGTGGTGAAGTGGATAGAACACTGGCCCTGGAGCACAGAGGACCTGAGTTCAAATCTGGCCTCAGACACTTGACACTTACTAGCTGTATGACCATAGGCAAGTCACTTAACTCCAATTGCCTCACCAAAAAAAAAAAAATATGTATATATATATATATATATATATATATATAGAGAGAGAGAGAGAGAGAGAGAGAGAGAGAGAGAGAGAGAAAATAACTGCAAACAAAATAGGTGCTTATCAATTGGGAAATGGCCAAATTATGGCATATGAACATGATAGATTATTATTTTTATAAGGGATGTTTCCAAAGTGCTTCACTATTCTCTTCTGGATGTTCTTAATCTTGTTAATGTTCTTCCTAAAATCTAATTAACAGGGACAAGTTTTGTTTCCAGGTCTTTATCACAAACTGAACACAGTATTCACTTTAGGGCAAAGTTTATAGCAGGACTATCACCTTTCTCTCAGTCCTGCATTCTCTTGCCTCTTTTGATGAAACCTAAGGAATACATTTGCTTTTTTTTGTCTCCCAAATCACACTGCTAATGTATAGTGAGTTTTTAGTCCACTAAAACTCAAGATCTTTTTCTGAAAAGTTAGTATTTCACCTCTCAAATTTTTTTGAACTTATACTTATCTATCAAATGTCATCTTTTTATTTTATTTTATTTTTTTGAGTGGGGCAATGAGGGTTAAGTGACTTGCCCAGGGTCACACAGCTAGTGAGTGTCAAGTGTCTGAGGCCAGATTTGAACTCAGGTCCTCCTGAATCCAAGGCCGGTACTTTATCCACTGTGCCACCTAGCTTCCCCCTATCAAATGTCATCTGACTAGATTCAGCCCAACATTCTATCATGTTGAGATATTTTTGAGTCCTGGGTGTCATTCACTATGTTAACTATTTCTCCTAGCTTTGCGTCATCTATGTACTTGATAAGCGTGGTATGTCTACATTTATCCCAATAACTGATTTAAAAAAACGTTAGCACAGGGCCAACCACAGATCTCTTAGGTACTCTACTTGTGACCTTCTTCCAAGTTGACAACAAACTCTTTGAGTTCAGCCATTTCCATTTAACTATACTGTGGAGCACTTAGAGCTTGATCAGATATCAAAGATGTCAAGGTCAAACACTGCATCCAAGGCCATCTACCGGTTCTTTTGGACTTTGTCTTGGCCACTGGATATTGATTGACTCAGGAAGTAAGGTGAAACTGGTGACTGTGCAACTATGTTTCATTTAATCCAATTTCATGAACAAGTCAAGGGCATCATCACCTGTGATGTCATTGGTCTTCAAATCCAGAGGGACCAGACAGCAAACAATATTGTTGAGTAAACCTCCATCTTTCAGTCTCACCCATGATCCCCTGTGACTTGTACAAAATTTTTACTTATAATGATGTTAAGGGTATAATAAGCCAACAGCTATTACTTAATTATAATTTTTCCTCCACAATTTCCTTTTTTCCGTCATTTACGATATTTATTTTCTCACCCTCCCCCTTTAAATATTCTTAGAAAAATACAGAAATTTCATTTTATGTATTAATTTTTTTTTCCTTTTCAATTCTCTTTTTCAGTGGACAGTTTGCAGTTGTGAAAAAATGCCGTGAGAAAAGCACAGGTCTACAATATGCTGCTAAATTCATTAAGAAACGGAGGACTAAATCCAGCCGGAGGGGAGTGAGGTCGAGAAGATATTGAGCGAGAGTTAACATACTGAAAGAGATACAGCATCCAACGTGATCAACCTTACATGATGTTTATGAGAACAAAACTGACGTCATCCTTATTTTGGAACTGTGGAGCCATTTTTGTGTTGTGATTTCACTGGGTTGGGTGGAAAAAATCAAGTAGTTGCATTGAGCTTCCTCCGCAGCTGTGTAAATGAAATTCAGAGATGTTCTATTGTCCATGTCAGAAATTGTATTTGCTTTACACTTAAAAACCAGGGTGTATACCACCTGCCAGGAAACTGAGGTAGATTCACATTTCAACAGATTGTACCTAAGTCTTATCACTTGTTAGTTTTCCCCACCTTATTGGGGAAGTTGGCAACTCAGTCTTTTCCAGGGTTACATCATGCTCACTTTGTTGTTTATACATTTCTCTGTTTTCTTTTTCCCTTTCCATACCCAACTTCCTCTTTCTACATAAAAAATTTTAGCTCAGCTAAGCAGACTCCCCTGCTTTTGGTCTCTTCAAACTCCCCAAGCTCATTATAGGAGTGGGTTTAACAGAAAGGAATTGTAAACATGATTAATATCACTCATATTATTAAGATAGGACTTGAGGCTAAAGCATATTGTTTATTTCTCAGCCCTTCACAAACAATATCGTAGACTGGTTATGGCACAGTGCATTCTTGTAATTTATTTTCTTGATTTAAAACTGTTTCCTATTACCCAATCTCCTATCTGACCTTCTCATTGCACACTACTCCCCTAAGCAGTGTTAATAAGTGTTTTCCAATGGTTGTGAGTGGACTTGTCCCATATCCTCCAGTGATATTCACAGAGCAAAGGATTTACAGCCAGAAGGCACCTTGGAGAGCATCACGTTCTATAACTTAACCCTTTTATGTTCTAGATAAGAATCCCAAGGCTTAGAAAGACAATCTTTCTCTAGGTCACAAAAAACAATTGAGAGAGTAATGAAGAAAAGTATGTGAGAAGACAAGACCTTTGGAAGGAGGGTCATATAGTTCAAATCCTAGCACAGGCTGGATAGGAACGTGAATGAACACAATGCCCTGAAAAAAAGAGGTGAATTTGACCAAGAAGGCGAAAGAAAGTGTCTATTATAAGATGAAAAAATCCTTGCAAGTCCTAAATAATGAGAAGAGATATCTGGCTTCATATGGAAGCCAACTCAGTTTAAACACCACTCCTTCAGCTAACAAGACTGTTCCCATGAGTTCTGTCACACTCCTAAAGGGTCAGAGCTAATGTCTTCTCTAGGGAAAGAGATGTGAAAGCAAGGTTTTGATAGATCTGGAATCTGTCCCTATTTGTCTATCAAGTATATGCTATATATTAGGATACTATATTTGAGAATCACGGTGGCATAGTGGATAGAGAGCTGGCCTTAGTGTCAGGAAAACCTGGGTTCAGATCCTACCTCTGACTTATATTATGGCTGTGTCATGCTGATCAAATAATTTGACCTCTCAGTGTTCTATATAAGTTCCCTAGAAAAATGCAGAGAAAGGATGGATGGATGAAATAAACATTTATATGTGCCAGGCACTGGGCTAAATGCTTTATAGACATTATCTCTTTTGAACACTGGTTTAAATGAGGGAGTGTCAACCTACATTGAAAGAGTATGCCCAATGCCAATGAAATCACAGGTCTACTCCCTTATAAAGGATATTGTGGGAAGGAATAAGATTTAGACAAAGATATTTTATATCATGATGCATTTTATCTATGATTACTTTTTGTTTGTATTTTTTTCTTTTTCATCAGTCTTTTCCTAATAGTCTCCATTTTTTTATAATATAGAAAAAGCAGCTCAACCCAACCAATCAATTACAGTCACCATAATATAGTGTCCTGCAGTGGATAGTGTCCTGTGTGACCCGAGTTGAGTTGCTTAACTTCTATCTGTTTCAGTTTCCTCAAATGTAAAATGGAAATAATAGTACCTACCTCTCAACATTGTTGTGAGGATCAAGCACAGTGTCCAGTACAAAGTAGGCACTTATTTGAAGCTTGTTTCCTTCCTTCTATACCTCTACCAAGGGAAGGGGAAGTATGTTAATCTTTGTTCTTGAAGGCTGAGATTGATCATTATAATTAACTTGAGTTGGGGTATTTTTAGTGATACTTTTGTGTACATTAGTTATTGTGTATATTGTTCTAGTTTTTGCTTCTTTTTGCATCAGTTAATTTAAGTTTTCCAATGCTTCTGGGAATTCTAAATGTTGCTCATTTGTGGCTTAAGAATATAGTGTTGGTATAGCAATATTTTACATTCATAGACCACAGTATATTCAGTCATTTCCCCAAACAATAAGCACCTGCTTTGTTTCCAGTTTTCTGCTGACACAAAAAGTACTTCTATGAATATTTTTGATATACATGGGGCCTTCCTTTCTGTCTTAGAAAACTTCAGCTGGGTATTTTCTTAGTATCCACTGTGTCAACTATGAAACCTAGAAATATAATCATTATGCGCCTCAGTTACCCAATTTATTTCATTGAATTTTAGGAATCATTCTCAAGTTGCATGTTAAGCTCATTTTTTTCCTTGTGTATATTGATCTGCCATCTTTATTCAAACGTAAATATGTATTCACAATTCAGTTTCAGTTATTTTTAGATAGATTAATTTGTTCTGTGCACAAACTGTGTAGCATATTTTAAATGGTTTAAATCTAATGAAAGTTTAAAAGTGTCTGGAGAGTTTACCTAGGACAAACATTAAAGGGCAATAGGGTGGGGATGAGTAGGGCAAGATTATTGGTCATTAGATTAAGACTATAATGCTTGCATAGGACTAAAGAAGTAAGCTTTCTAACCTGTCAGCCTTTCCTTTTTCCCAGCTTTAATAATCTATGTCTCTGTGCCCTATTTATTTTCTCCTAACAAACACCAAGAATCACTTAAAAAGTGATTATTCTTATGCTGTTATCACTTCAGAGATGGGATATACCTTAAGGGCCCAGCAGTGGGCAGATTAGATAGGACACAAATGCAGACGGAAGAAGTAGGTAGAATACTACTTTGGTGTAGTTGTTATTTGCTTCAAGTCCCCTTTTAGTTAGTATTTAAATGGCTCATATATAATTGTTTTAAAATAGTAATAAGAATAACTAGCATTTATTAGTTCTTTAAGGTTTGCTAAGTACTTTAGAGTATTTTTTATTTGATCCTTACAATAATCCTATGAGTTAAGTGCTATTATTATTCCCATTTTACAATGAAAAGAAAATGAGGTAGTCAAGGTCAAGTGACTTGAGCAGAATCACACAGCTAGTAAGTGTATGAGGTGGGATTGGAACTCAGGACTTCTTGACTCCAAGTCCAGCAATGGCATGAACACACACACATTACACCACATATACATGCACACACGATGTCTATGTATGCCTCAGATAAATTATATGGTTATGCACTAATTTCTTACAATTACTTACTAATGAAGCATTTTAACATTTGTGACCAGGGTCCCAGGACCACACCTCTGACAAGGAATAGATTGGGTTCAATCCTAGAAAGTTCTCAATAATTTTATTTGAAGTGGGGAATGGTCATCATTTTCCCACCCAGGATTTATTGTGGGAACCTCAGAAATGGGCTCCTTCCTATCTACCCCTCTACAGAAAAAGTAAAGAGCCCTTAACTCTTAATGAGAGCAGTCAATTTCAAATGTTGGATAAGTTTTATTTAACTCTACCTACCTACCTACATATATACATATATATAAACACATATATATATACATATATATACATATATATGTATATATATATATATAAAATACACACACACACATTCTCACCCAACCCCATAGTCAAGACATGTCTTCTTTGCTTTCTATATGCCCCAGCCACCATTATAATAATCCATATGTGCTAGAGTTGAAAGCGCTCATGGACCCTAGAGAATTGATTCTTTTTTTCCCCTGAACCTGTACAGTCCAGGAAACACAGTACTGGAGAAAGGCAAAGTGTGAATTTTTTCCTCTTTGTTGCTCTGTTTCTTGCCAGATCTTAGCTCTGACTACTGCTTAATTAAGAAGCTCTTTTGACTCTCTACCAGATACTCCAGTGCTGCTCAAGATACTATAGCTCCTAGCTTGGTCCAGGATTTTATTACACAAATTATATCCTAGAAGCTCATCCTGTATCTTTTTTTATCTTTTTTGTTCAGAGGTGGAGGCTACCTACCATAGCAAGGGATAAGTTGGATGCCTTGGCTTTGCATTCATATTAACGAATTTTTTCAGGGTTTTAATTTGTTGGGGGAGGGTATGGTTTTTTTACTGGTCATGGCCAAATTTAGAAAGACCCTAGGGAGACACCGAGAGAGGTATAAGACTAAAGGATCTTTGTACAACATTGTGTTGGGCTAAGATTGAATAATAAAGCCCCTCAGAAAGGAATCTTTATTTGGGGAGGGGATGCCTATGAACTGTGACAGTGGTACTCTGGTTTAATTTACAGGGACTAAAAAGGTTTTTTTAATTAACCAAATTTTTTTTTCAATTAACAAAAATCTATTTTCTTTCCACCCTTCTACCACTGAGGAGGTGGGGGCAGGGGGGAAGAAAAATCCTTAAGAAACACTCTCATGTTAACCATTCAAAGAATTGCAAGTCTTTTTTTTTTTAAATAAGGGATGAATGTAGAGGATTCCAAGGCTCCATGTGATAATTCCCCTAACAAAATTAATTCCTTGCCATGGATAACCTCTTGTTAACAAGGTCAACCTAGATAACACCATTGTTCTAGGATTGATGTCTTTTCAATAAAGTATAAATGTTTTGAGGGGGCAGCTAGGTGGCGCAGTGGATAAAGCACTGGCCCTGGATTCAGAGGACCTGAGTTACAAATGCTGCCTTCAGACACTTAGCACTTACTAGCTGTGTGACCCTGGGCAAGTCACTTAACCCCAATTGCCTCACCAAAAAAAAAAAAAAAAAGTTTTGCCTGGGGTAGTTGTTGGCCCTTTAGTAATACTTCTGAGTATAATTAGATGCGTGCTGCCTAGTTTTCTACCTGAGCTTGCCATACTATAATCTTGGACTCGGCTTTTAAAAGGAGAACAAGAACTGGAGAGACACCTAATGGGAAAATCAAAACTGAAATGGTCACTGAGAAGCTCATTAGGTGTACATGGATTCAGGTTCCCTGCAGGGAAGTCTTGCATCCCTTCCAGTGAACTTTGGGCATCATTTGACCTCAGGAGAGGAGGGAACCACATTGGTGAATGATGAGGAGTTTATGGGCCAAGCCAGGAGTTATAGGTTCATGAGCTGGCATCAGTGAGGTGCCATCACCAAGAAGTAGGGGAGTTTTTGACAAGAAGTAGAACTCCCAGATGAGAGTGATCATCCTGGATCAAATGAGAGTGATTCCTTGGTCAAATTATGGGAATATGGAAATAATCAGGAACCAGAGTCTTAGAGCAACAAGACTTATGGTGCGGTGATACAAATCTGGATCTTGCCCTACTAACTGTGACTCTTGTGAACTATGCTGGTCAGAGCAAAGGGTTTTATGAACCGTGTAGACAGGGTGCATCTAACTCTCTAGTGATGATTAGGGTTTTTCTTTGTGGGAACCCATAACACCTCAAGTGGGTACTGTAAACCTGAGGGTGATATGGGCCCCTGAATGAGTACAGAGCTTGACTCAGCAACTCCAAGTGGTTTTTCCTCCTGGAGAAGGCCCACCTAGGGTACTACTATAATTACAGAAAAGTGTATAGGTCTTGGAGAGGGAGCAAATCACCTGAGAGAGGAGAGTTGACTGCTTATTAACTTGAGTGCAATTCTTTGTGCTTTGTGGGTGTTTTTTTGTTTTGGTTTGGTTTTTGCCACATTGAGAAAACCTGTCCTATAGTGATAGTATGTTAGCTTAAGTGCTTTCATGGGAGTTAAGGGTCCTTTCTCTTAACACAATCTAATTCTGATATTCCTAGAGAACTGCTCAGTGGGAGCAAGAACCAGAAAGATATTTGTATGAAAAGCCCATAAGATTATCCCAGTCCATGTAAACTCTGAGCTTCTGTTCTGCACCACTATTTACACCTTCATGCCTTTGTTGAGTCTGTTTACTTTTTACATATTATTCCTCTCCTGTAAACTTCTAGTCCTTTCCTTACCATGAAGATAAGGAGATCTAAAACCATTCCTACATTTGATACTTTGCAAACTGACCCCTAGTGACCCCTTGTGAGAAGGATATTCTGTATCCCACTTGGCCTTTGTACAGAGACTCTTTGGTGTCTGTGCTAGAGGGACAATTGTTGAAATACATTTCATGCCCCAAGTCTAGGAAACAGCTATAAATGATGAGTTATTTCATTTGTTTATTGGGGGAAATCTTATTTTTCACACCTGAGATGCTGGTTGTTTTTGTTTCTGTTTTTAAAATTTGACCAAAGTGCTGAGATGAAGCTGTGACTTTATGCCGTCTGAACTCAATATTACCCCACCCCACCCACCCCACCTCCACACCTGTGTACATGCCCACCGCAAAATATGTCAACTCAGAAACTTTAATTAAAACTATGTTTTAGGAGACTGAGTAAACTAGATCATGGTTTGTTTTTGTTTTTTTTTTTGTTTTTTGCCTGGTGGGATGAAGTTAAAATGAGGGAAAATGGGGAAAGAGGGGTCCAGATAGGTTAGTGACTTGCTCAAATATATACATATAGTTAACAGCAGAGTTAGGATTCCAATTCTCTCCCTCCAAATTCAGCACTCATTTGCTGCATTACACTTGGGTTAGGGAAGAGGAGTCGTGTAGTAAAGGAAGAGAGTTAGAGAGGCAGGATCATAGGATCATTTATCCAGAACTGGAAGATTAATTTGAACGATAGATTAAGAGGTTTAGATATTATTTGGCAGGCAATATGACATAAGTAAACACATCTCAAATACAAAAATGTATGTGAAAGAATATTCAGCGAGGGTAAGTGCTAGACAACTGGATATTATTATGGTCTACCTGTATTCATGATCTTTGAGGTCCATGCACACAGGTGAGACCAACTGTGTTCTTCTATTGACCCTGTACTGAACTAGACCCCTTTATTTTGGGTCTTTGATGAACCTGCCTTAAGTTGAATTCTCTTCTTTAATGAATTACTGATAGCTCTAATATATATGGTTTGGCTCTGGGTGCACTTGGGTCTTGCCAACTAAATTTGACTCCAGCATGGAAAGAAGTTTAAGAGACAGTACATGGTTTTGCATCTTTTTTTTCCTTCCTGTTTCAGTTGAATATCCTCTTCTGATCCCTCATCATGATATAAAGAAGAGGTCCTTAACTCTTTTGTGTTAAAAGGTTGGACTCCCTCCCCTTAGGCAGTCTGGTGAAGGTGATAGATCTCTTCTCAGAATCATGTTTTTAAATGTGTAAAGTAAAATACATAAAAATTACAAAAGAAATCAGTTGTATTGAAATAGAGTTATCAAAATATTTTATTTTTAATAATAATTTATTTTCCCCACATACATGTAAAAACAATTTTTAACATTTAGTTGGGTTTTGAATCCCAAGTTTTCTCCCTCACTCCCCCCTCCCCTTGCTGCCATGGTAGGCAATCTGATATAAGTTATGCTCAATCATGTAAAACATTTCCATATTAGTCATTCAGAATATTTTTCAAAATAAGTTCATGGACCCCAGGTCCATGGACCCCTCATGTACAGGCAACATGAGGTTCTTGAAGTTGATTTTATTTAAGCTCTGGCAGTCATATGAAACTAAGGAAACTTCAACTTCCCCTCTCCCCTTCACCATAGATTATATTTATCCATCATCTGTGGACCCGAATAACTAAGTTGAAAGTCTCATCACTAAGTTGGTCACCAAGTAGTATAATTTTTGGCTTTCCTAATGTACCTTTTCTTCTTCTAAGCAACTCAGACAGACTGTTAACTAGGGTGGAGAAGAGTTATAATCTTGGTTTCATTGAATTTATGCCCACACAGATAAAATCACATTTTAAAAGTTTTGAAGAAACAAAATTAAGTAGACAGTCCCATGCAGGAGACCCTACAGTCATGAAATTTGGATTATAATCCCAGATATTTTGCTAATTAGCATTTTGACTAGACAATTAATCTCTCAGAGCCTGTTTTCCTCTTTAAAAAATCAAGAAGTTGGAGTAGACAAAATCTCTGGACCTTTTCACAGTACTATAATTTATTATGAACTGTTCCGATTTTTTCCTGTCCTTGTTCATTGTTGAAAAGTCCTTGTGTATGATTGATAGGACAGAGAGCTGAGGGTGGACACTGTGAATGTTTCACCAAGGTTCTGTTGTGAAATCTTAACATTTGGATATCTGCCTGAGTGTTTGTTGCTGCCTATACAGATAACGTTGTAGACAGAATCTGATCCTGACTACTGTGCCAATTGTGGACATAAAACACTACCACCACCATCCGCTCTAACAAAAGGAATTGCCAATTCTGTGAACCTATTTGAGCTGCTACTTGTCCAATCTTGGGTGTAAATATTATGTAGCTTTATTAAAAAATATATTTCTTAGACTAAGGAATCCATCCATAATATTACTTTTAGAAATTCTGTGCACTACTTTAAAATTTTAAAAGCAAGCCAAGTATGTGTGTGAAAAAAGTGTGACTTTAGTCAGTCAGTCTTGAGCATTTATTAAGTACCTACAAGATGAATTTAGTATAAACAGAAGAGCAAAAGTGCAAATTTATTTGGAATGTAGAGTATGTGAAGGGTGGGGCAGTGGCACAGAAGGAAAAATCTATAATAAAGCTGGAAAGGTAATTTTGAACTAGGTTGTGATGGATTTTAAATGCCAATGAGTGGATTTTGCATATAATACTAGAGAAAATATGTAGTTCTGGAGTTTATTGCTAAGGGAAATAATATGGTCAGACCCCAGTTTTGGAAGATCAATTTAATCAGCTGCACAAAGATGCTTTTGGAGACAGAGAGATTGAGGCAGGGAGACCAAATTAAGAGATTATAATAGTCCAGGCTATATGAGTATAGAAAAGGGGGAGGGGTGGTGAGTATAAGGGGGTGTTTATATAAGTAGAGTCAACAATACTTGGCAATTGATTTGCCATGGGATCACCTGCACTAGGCATTGCAAAAAGTCAGAGATGTTCTGAAGCCCATAGGTTTGGGAATCAGGAGATTTCTGGCACTACTTCTATGGGCCTTTAGCTACTCACTTAACCTCTCTCCTTTGGTTCTCCCCTTCTGTCATCGCTTATTTAATAGCATTTGACCTCCATTCAGAATTGTTGCTGAGTTATGATTGTGAAGTGGAAATGTGTATATTGCCATGGGATTTAAATTAATTGGGCTCATTACTATGAAGTGAGAATTCTCACTGAGTTCTAAAAAGGACACTTAAGTTTTCTTGTTGCTTTTGTTTTTTAAATAGGCAACCACCGTGACCCAATGGGGAGAGAACAAGGCATTATCAAGGAACTATTATGTATATTGGTACTAGAGACTTTGCAATATTGTCTCTTTGATCATACAATAACCCTGAGGAGTAGATGCTATTATCATTCCCATTTTTACAATCAAGTAAACTGAGACAGACGGCTTTGTGCCTGGGAGTGGGGGGGGGGAGTCCACAACTAATGAAGCCATATCAGGTTTCCGAATGATCAAATGAGATTATATTTATAAAGCATTTTGCAAACCTTAATGTATCAATAAATGTTAGCTGCTATTATTATTATGCATCTAACTCTGTGACTTTGGAGTAAGTTAATAATTCTATCACTTTATTTAATCACCTCAAGTAGCCATGGGATGGTATTTAAATAGTGTCTATACTAGACCATTTAATGCAGAATTATTGTTCAGTTCTGGCTCTACTTTATAAGCCACTAGTCCATAGGTCTTTCTTACAGAAAAATGTTCATATTCCTTTAGCCCTATCTTAGATAGCTACTGCAAGCTAATTCATTCTGCTCTAATAGCAAATCAGAAACTCCAAACTACTTTTTAAAGTAACAAATATATTGACTTGAAGGGAAAACTTTGTTACTTTGAATAATTTAGGAGTGGGCTCTATATTTAATAATTATAATAGTGCCATTTAGCTCAATTTAATTTAACAAATATAGATTAAGCACTACGATATGACAGACAGTATATTATGGCACTATGAATAAAAAGGACAATAATTATTAAAGTCCCTGTCTTTAAGATCTTATATGAGGCAGAGCCAAGATGGCAGAGAGGAATCAGCAAGCTGCCTGAGATCTCCTTCTGTTTCCCTCAAAAAGACATCAATCAAGCCTCTGGACAGATTCTGAAACTACAGAACCTGCAAAGAGACAGAGAGACACAGCCTTCCAACCAGAGATAATTTAGAAGACTTCAGGAAAGGTCGGTCTAACTTGGCAAAAGGGAGGCGCGGCACAGGGCAGCAGCAGCCCAACGTCGAGGGGGTCGGGGGCAAGTCAGCAGGAAGCTGCGGGCAACAACTGAACAACTGAGGCCCTGGAACCTGGCTCAAAAATCTGGTGGCCTATGTAGACAGTGGAAAAACCTACCTGCACCAGCCGAGAGGGCAAGTTGCCAGCTGTAGGGCCACGAACAGGACAGGCGCGATTAGGGGCAAAACTGATAGTGCACCCAGAGAGGAAGGCAAACTGCACACACTATAAAGGCCTCAGAGTAAAAAGCTGGTCACACAGCACCTATACCCCTGCACAGAAGCCCAAAAACAGGGACCCTAGTGCCCCCAGAGCAGACCTCAACTTAAAAAATAAATAAATAAGCTGCAATAATGAGTAAGAAGCAAAAAAGATCCCTCTCCATTGAGAGCTTCTGTATCAATAGGGAAGAAGGCCAACACAAACTCAGATGAGGATAATACCCTCAAATTGCCTACATGTGAAGCAGCACGAGGGAGGTGAATTGGTCTCAAGAACAAAAAGCCTTCCTGGAAGAGCTCAAAAGGATTTAAAAAATCATTAAGAAAGGTAAAAGAAAAATAGGGAGAGAAATGAAGGCAAAACAAGAAAACTATAAAAAAAGAATCAGCTGCTTGGAAAAGGAAGCACAAAGATTGACTGCAGAAAACATTTCCTTAAAAAAATTATCTGGCCAAATGGAAAAAAAGGTGACATATTTCACTGAAGAAAACAATTCCTTAAAAAATTCATTTGGCCAAATGGAAAAAAAGGTACATAATCTCATTGAAAAAAAGAATGCCTTAAAAAATTCATTTGGGGGGCGGCTAGGTGGCGCAGTGGATAAAGCACTGGCCCTGGATTCAGGAGTTCCTGAGTTCAAATCCGGCCTCAGACACTTAACACTTACTGGTTGTGTGACCCTGGGCAAGTCACTTAACCCCCATTGCCCCACAAAAAACAAAACAAAACAAAACAAAAAATTCATTTGGCCAAATGGAAAAAAAGGTGCATGATCTCACTGATCTGGTACTGGCTAAAAAATAGAGTGGTAGATCAATGGAATAGCCTAGGCACAGGAAATGCAGTAGTAAATGACACTAGTAATGTAGTGTTTGATATACCCAAAGACTCCAGCTTCTGGGATAGGAATTCAGTATTTGACAAAAACTGCTGGGAAAACTGGAAGATAGTTTGGCAGAAATTAGGCATAGACCAACATCTTATACCTTATACTAAAATAAGGTCAAAATGGATACACGATTTAGACATAAGAGGTGATACCATAGGTAAGTTAGGAGAGAAAGGAATAGTCTACCTATCAGATCTTTGGAAAGGAAAACAGTTTATGACCAAACAAGAGATAGAGTATATTATAAAATGCAAAATGGATGATTTTGATTACATTAAATTAAGAAATTTTTGTACAAACAGAAGCAATGCATTCAAAATTAGAAGGGAGGCAGAAAGCTGGGAAACAATTTTTGTGGCCAGTACTTCTGATAAAGGCCTCATTTCTAAAATATATAGGGAACTAAATAAAATTTATAAGAATCCAAGTCATTCCCCAATTGAGAAATGGTCAAAGGATATGAACAGGCAGTTTTCTGATGAAGAAACCAAAGCTATCTATTCCCATATGAAAAAATGCTCTCAATTTCTAATGATTAGAGAGATGCAAATTAAAACAACTCTGAGGTACCACCTGACACCTATCAGATTGGCTAAAATTGCCAAAAAGGAAAATAATAAATGTTGGAGAAGCTGTGGAAAAATTGGAACACTGATGCATTGTTGGTGGAGCTGTGAACTGATCCAACCATTCTGGAGAGCAATTTGGAATTATGCCCAAAGGACTATAAAACTGTGCATACCCTTTGACCCAGCAATACCACTTTTGGGTCTTTTTCCCAAAGAAATCATGGAAAGGGGAAAGGGACCCACATGTACAAAAATATTTATAGCTGCTCTTTATGTGGTGGCAAGGAATTGGAAGTTGAGGGGATGCCCATCAGCTGGGGAATGGCTGGACAAGTTGTGGTATATGAATGTAATGGAATACTATTGTGCTGTAAGAAATGATGAGCAGGAGGAGTTCAGAGAAACCTGGAGGGTCTTGTGTGGGCTGATGATGAGAGAGATGAGCAGAACCAGAAGAACATTGTACACAGTTTCATCAACATTGTGTGTTGATCTACTGTGATGGACTATATTCTTCTCACCAATGCAATGATACAGAAGAGTTCCAAGGAACTCATGATAGAAGAGGATCTCCAAATCCAGGGGGAAAAAAAAGAACTGTGGAGTATAGATGCTAAATGAACCATACTATTTCTTTTGTTTTTGGTGCTGTTGTTTTTCCGTTTTGAGGTTTTTGTCATTGCTCTGATTTTTCTCTTATAACATGACTAATGCAGAAATATGTTTAATGTTATTATGTGCATATATATATATATATATATAACCTATATCAGATTACCTGCTGTCTAGGGGAGGGGGGAGGGAGGGGACAGAGGGAGAAAAATCTGAAATTGGAAAGCTTGTATAAACAAAAGTTGAGAACTATCTTAACATGTAACAGGAAAAAAATAAAATACTTTATTAAAAAAAAAGAATTTTATATGCTTGGACATAAGTGATTGTCCATCCACTTGGTATTTCCTGTGTGGATAAATAGGCCCAAACTATTCTGAATGGTTATTGACCTAATTTAGGATGCTCTTCAGTGTTTAAGGATTGATAAATTCAGCACAGTGTCATCTGTGAACAAGAATATCTGGAGTACCATGCCACATACAGAGAGAATCCTTCTATCACAGATTCTCTGGTAGAAATTCTTCATGATGCCCTGCACATTCCATTGATATCTGTACAATATCACAAGATCCAGGAGCAGCTCACCACCCCCTCCCAGTACTTTAGTAAAGTCCCTGTAGAAAATGTAAAGGAAAACTTGATCAGAAGTCAGTAGGACTGGCAGACACAGATTGGTTACAATTGGCATCACTGGAAGGAGTGCCCTAATTGATAATATCAAAGCTCCAGAAAAAATATAGACATATGTTCTGAGGATTTGATTCAGCGTATTTCCATAAGCATTTATTAAATGCCTACTGTATGCCTGGCACTGTGTAGGGGGCAAAGCCAAAAATAGAACAATCCCTGCCTTCAAAGAGTTTAAATTATATTGAGGGGAAACAACATGAACACAGATTTAAATGAAAATTCCCAGGGTTGGAAGATGGAGGTCACTTGCAATGGAGGGTGGAGGATGGGGAGTGGGGGTGTGGTGGTCAGGTTAGACCATGTGTAGGAGGTAGCACTTGATCCAAACCTTAAAGGAAACTAGGAACTCTAGGAGCCATAAATATAAAGCTATTACGTTCTACACAGAGCATAGAACCTTTGCAAAGGCCCAGAGGTAGGAATTTTTATGGCATGTGTGAGGAACAGCAAGTATGCCATTTTGATTGCATCAGAGAGTTTATGAAGGCTACTAATGTGCAATAAGCCTGGAAAGGTTATTTAGAACAGGGTTGTGAGGAGCTTTAAATGTCAGAAGTTTGCATGGTACCCTTGATGCAATTAGAAATCAGTAGAGCTTTTTCAATGGGGAAGTAACATGGCTATATCTCTACTTTACTAAGGCCACTTTGGGAGAAGGAAGAGACCTGAAACAGGGAGACAGTAGAGGAGGCTATTGAAATAGTTCATAGGAGAAGTTTGTGACGGCTATATGTGAAGGAGAGAGAGATACAAGATATGTTAAATCAACAAGATTTAGCAATCTGTTCTATATGGAAGATGAAGGAAAGAATAGAGGATGACTTTGCAAACATGAGTGGAATGGAAAAATGATGGTGACTGCATTCTTTTCTTAACCCTTTACAATTCAGCTTCCCACTTTATCATTCCATCGAAACATTTCTCCAGAGTTACTAATGATCTCTTAGTTGTCAAATCCATTGGCCTTTTCTTAATCCTCATTCCCCTTGACTTCTCTGCAGCCTTTGACACTGTTGATCACTCTCTCCTCCTTGATACGCTCTTCTCTCTAGGTTTTGGGACATTACTCTCGCCTGGTTTTCTTTCTACCTATCTGACCTCTCTTTGTCTGTCTTCTTTGTTGGATCTTCCTCCACATCATGTCCTCTAACTCTAGTTGTTCCTCGGGCCTCTGTCCTGGGTTATCTTCAGTTCTCCCTCTATACTACTTCACTTGATGAGCTCATAAGCTCCCATGGATTTCATTACCATCTTTATGCTTATGATTCTCAAAATCTACCTTTCCTTCCCCAATTGCTCTCCTAACCTCTAATCTCACATCCCTAGCTGTCTTTCAGGAATTTTAAACTAAATGACCAGTAGACATCTTAAATTAAGTATGTCCAAAGCTGAACTCATTATTTTTCTCCCCTTCCCCACCTCCCACACATTTCCCATTATTGTAGAGGGCAATATTGTCCTCCCAGTCCCTCAGGCTCACAACCTAGTAGTCATCTGGGATTCCTCTCTATATCTCCCACCAGCCCCCACCCCCACCCCTTATCCCATCTGTTACCAAGACTTGCCAATTTCACCTTTGCAACATCTCCCGAATATGCCATCTTCTCTTTTCTGCCACCACCACCACTCTAGTACAAACCCTCACCACCTCATGTCTTGATTACTCCAATAACCTACTTGGGAGGGAATGGGATCTCCCTGCCTGAAGTCTCTCCCTACTCCAATCCATTCTCCAATCAGTCACTAAAGTGATTTTCCTAAAATGCAAGTCTGATCATGTCACACACCCCTACCCTCTAAACTCCATTGTTGTACTATTGTCCCCAGGAACAAATACAGAATTTTCTAAGCCCTTCATAACATAGATCCCGCTCACCTTTCCAGTCTTCTTACACCTAACACTAGCTTGCTAGCTGTTCCAGGAACAAAACATTCCATCTCAAAGCTCCAGGTCTTCTCTCTGACTATCCCCCCATGCATGGAATGCTTTCCCTCCTACACTCCAACTACTGTCCTCCCTGACTTCTTTTAAGTCTAAAAGAACTAAAATCCCACCTCCTACAGGAAGCCTTCCCCAACCCCTTTTAATTCCAGTGCTTTCCTTCTGTTCTTTCCTATTTATCCTGTATATAGCTTCCTTTGTATATATTTGTTTGCATGTTGTCCCTCGGTTAGATTCTAACCTCCCTGAAAGCAAGGACTCTTTTGCCTCTTTTTGTATCCCTAGGGCTTAGCAAAATGCTTGGCACATAGTAGGTGCTTAATAAATGTTTATTGTAATTGAATTGATTTTAGGGGGGGGGTGCAGGGCAATGAGGGTTAAGTGACTTGCCCAGGGTCACACAGCTAGTAAGTGTCAAGTGTCTGAGGCTGGATTTGAACTCAGGTACTCCTGAATCCAGGGCCGGTGCTATTGTAATTGAATTGAATGTAGGAAAGAGGGCAGTATTGGAGGTGGGGTGGGAGGAAGAACATAATGAATTCTGTTTTTTTAAACTGTTCAGTTTTAGATGCCTTTAGGCTACCCATTTAGACACTATCAATAAGGAGTTCATTGTGGGGCAGCTAGGTGGTACAGTGGATAGAGCACCAGCCCTGGATTCAGGAAGACCTGAATTCAAAACATGTCCTCAGACACTTAACACTTACTAGCTGTGTGACCCTGGGCAAGTTACTTAACCCCAATTGCCTCACCAATAAATAAATAAAAATAAGAAGTTCATTGTATTGAATTCAAATTTTGGAGAGCAACTAGGGCTAGATACAGGGGTATGCTTCTAAATTCTAACAACTGGCTCTTGGGGGAAAATGTATGCACAATACACTATTAAGTTTATCTGCCTTGTTAATATTTTTCTATCACTTTCTTAAGTCTAAACAATCAGCAGCACAATAGTCAATTCCTGATTTTTATCATTTGCTTATTTCTGAGGTGTCAATGCTCACACTGAAAATTTAACAGTTTTCATATGCTGTTACAAGCTGCATCAATCACTAGGTATGTGGATTTAGGAGTCATCCCCATAGAGATGAGGGTATTAGCCCATGGCAGATGATGAGATCACTAAAAGAGAATATGAATACAAGGAGAGGTTCCAGGAGAGAGCCCTGTGGTTCACCTTCACTAGGGGGATAGGATGTGAATGATGATCCAGTAAATGAAACTATTAAGGAGTGGCCAGACAATTAAAAGAAAAGAGAAGAAAGGAGTAATTGCTATACTACAAACCTTAGAGAGACTTGCAAGTAACTTGGGGATGGAATCCAAGATGGCCTCTGCCCACAGGACAGATTAGAAACAGCCAGTGTTCATTCCTTAAAGAAGGGGTTTATAACCTTTTTGTATCATAAACTCCTTTGGCAATTTGGTAAAACCTATAAGACTAGAATAAGGGTTTTTAAACAAATTATATTTAAAGGAAATATTAAATTTCTGTTAGATCTTAATTAAAAGATGTAATTTTCCCACTCAAGTTCACAGACACTTATTATGGGGTTTACCCCTAATATCTCCCTTTCAGGTTAAGAACCCTTGCTCTTAGAACCACATTAGTAGTTAGCATGAATCAGAAGGTCCTCTTAACTACTGTATGTCCTAAAGTATCTAGTCTTTTTTTTTTTTTTTTTTTTTTTTAGTGAGGCAATTGGGGTTAAGTGACTTGCCCAGGGTCACACAGCTAGTAAGTGTTAAGTGTCTGAGGCCGGATTTGAACTCAGGTACTCCTGACTCCAGGGCTGGTGCTCTATCCACTGCGCCACCTAGCTGCCCCTAGTCTTTTTTAATATGGAAACTACATTCTTTGAAAATTGAAGGTTGAGCAATGCTAGATTAATTTATTTTTTATTTTATTAATTTTTATTGTTGTTCCCAAGGACAAGTTTTCACTTTACCTAGTAATAAAATTGTTATGATTTGAGCTACAAAGCAAGAATAAATTGTCATGACATTATTGACCCTGCTCTTAAAGGCTTCTTCCGGTGTCACATCATAGTATGAAAGTCATAAAATCATAGATTTAGAGGTGGAAGGGACCTCAGTAGCATTAGAGCTCACCCCCCTCATTTTATATATGAGGAAACTGAGGTCTACAGAGGTTAAGTTACTTCCCCAGTGTCACACAACCAGGAAATATCTGAAGTAGCATTTGAACCCAAGTCTTTCTGATTCTAGGTGCAAGACCTTGGAAGGTGATAGAACAGAGATGTAGAATGAGCAGTGCATTTACAGACAGTTAAAATAGATAACAGCTTTTCGAATTTGCTTAGTTTTGGTATAGTCTATTACTTGAATTTGTTCTCTTCAGATTTAAGCAACTCCTTAATTTCTGTTCCTATTTTATTTGTTTTATTTGTTTTTTTGTTTGTTTTTTTTCTTTTTTCTTTTTTTTCAAGGCAGTGAGGGTTAAGTGACTTGCCCAGGGTCACACAGCTAGTAAGTGTCAAGTGTCTGAGGCCAGATTTGAACTCAGGTCCTCCTGAATCCTGGGAGAGTGCTTTATCCACTACACCTCCTAGCTGCCCCTGTGATCTAGTTTTTAAAAAAATTGGAGACTATAACTATTGTTTTTATTACAGCTAAGTGATACCATTTCACCCATCTCCTATTGTACCCAAAAGAAATAGCCAATGAAAATTTTTCTCATCCATCTGCTGTGAAACGGCTAAAATTAGAGAACTAATTCCTTACACATTATACTGGGTATGACTGATTGTTAAATGTGGTTTTTTTTAATTGAATTGAAATTATATTGCATCACTGCAAATAATAATTACTTAAATACACCAACAATTTCTGATTTAGTCCATATACAGTTTACTTCCACTGATGCAGAGGATTCAGGGTAGAGGTAGCATGGAATAACAAGAGGTGTTGCCCATAAAAATTTTTGTAGAAAAATGGTCTTTTCCCTCTTTGACCTTTTTGGAGTACATTTCTGGGCCCACTATCTCTAGAGCAAAGGGTATGTGGCAGACTTTGGGGATATAGCTTCAAATTGCCTATCCTGCCATAGATGCTGCAAAAATTGTCATTTTCGGGTTTTTCTGGGGTTTTTTTTTGGGGGGGGGGTTGGTCATCTTTGCCGATCCATTAGATGTAGATAAACTTCAAAGTTTTAATTTGCATTTTTTATTATCAGTAATTTTGGAGCATTTGCTTACTTTTATTCTTTTGAAAACTGTTAGTGTCTTTTGACATTTTCTTATTTAATGGTTTTTTTCTGAGATTGACCTATTTAAATTCTATATTGTCCTATTAATGGTGGGCATTTTATATTTGACAAAAATTCATTCATTTAACTTTTAAAATTTTTGTTGATCTGGATAAATAGTTTCTAATAATTCTTTTATTCTTTATCTGTTGTTAAATTTTTCATCTTTTACCTTGAAAATTTTGTTTTTGTCTTCGTTTTTAAGTCAGATTAGTTAATGGTTTAATCTATTTTATTAGTTTCCCTCCCCCTAATAAAAATTCCCTCTTTATTGATGGTGTTAAAGATTGTTGTTGTATGGCTGTTCTTTCCTCTCATGTTGATGAAAATGTTTAGAGATATAAATTTTCCAGTAAGGGCTGATTTGTCTCTATCCCAAACAGAGCAACCCTTACAGGAAAATTTATATTATTTGTTTCTTTGTAGGGGGTTTTGGGGGGCAGGGAGTTGGGGGGAGGATTGTTGCTGTATGACATTGTGCTTCTGGTTTTTAGATGCTATACTGTTTGGTCCATATAGAGTATGGATTGCTAATTCATTATCTTTGGTGGCTATAAGCATAATGTAGTTTCCCTGCTTGTGTATTTTAACCATGTCTGTTTTTACTATTGCCTTGCCTGAGATCACTGCCATTTCTGCTTTTTTAGAAATTCACCTGAGGTAGAATATATTCTGCTCTAACATCTCATTTTTATTCTGTGTACTTTTTTCATGTTGCAAGTGAGTTTCTTGTATAATGTTGGATTTTGCCTTGTAATTTATTCTACTACCTTCCTCCATTTGAAGGGTGAGTTTATCCCATTCACAGTATGAAAGTCAAATGTGGTTTTTTTCAGTCTTTTTTATCTTGTTATATTTTTTCATCTCTTTGTTCCTTACCTCCTCTTTACAGAGAATTAGAGGACAAAGAAAAAAAAAGAGTGCAGTCAACATTAGAATATCTAATCGGAGTAGTCATTCCACTCCTCATTTTTTCTTCACCTCGACCATTGACTGTTACTTTTTATTTCTACCTTTTAAATCTTTTGATTTGATTTCCCTCCATAAGGGCAGCTAGGTGGTATAGTGTATAGAGTGCTGGGTCTGGAGTCAGGAATATGTGAATTCAAATCTGTCCTCAGATACTTACTAGCTGTATGAACCTGGGCAAGTCACTTAACCCTGTTTGCCTCAGTTTCCTCATCTATAAAATGAGCTGCAGAAGGAAATGGCAAACCATTCCAATATCTTTGCCAAGAAAACCCCAAATGGTACCACAAAGAGTCATACATGACTGAAATGACTGAACAACAATGATCAATATCTAAAATTGAAGTGTGTTTTAGTTGGGAATTATTATCTCCCCGACTCTACCCTCTCACTTAATTCCTATTGTTCTTTCTTCCTGTCCCCACCTATTTTTTCCTTATTGAATTTAATGTTTCTACAACAGATTCTTTGTGTATATGTGTATGTGGGTGTGTCTAACCATCCTTTTCCTGTTTCAGATAACTGTGGGACTCATTTCATGTGAATGTTGGATTCTTTGTATTTTTATCTTGCCCTATGATTCTAGATGATATGAACAGTTTTCTTTTTGTTTTCTTAAAGTATTATATCTAGCTTTTTTGTCTTATTGTGTTTTCCAAGGTGGACAGTGATTTTATAACTATTTCTCCTTGATCTGTTTTCCAAGTCAGTTTTTTTTATAGTAGATATAGTAGATAGAAAATTAGAATATATAAATATTCTAATTTTTTAGTCTTTTTACTTTGTTCTAATATTTCTTATGGTCTGGTAGAATTGTTAAATTCTGTATTCTCCATTCTATTTTTAAGGAGTCTAGTATTTGGGTAAGGTCTTCCTGTTCCAAGTTATTTATTCTCCTAAAATTTTTTCTTTAAAGACTGATAATTTCATTTCCAATTTAAATTTTATCTTTTTCTTCATTTCTTTCAGCCAATCTTGGAGTCCTTGTGGCCCAGCCATTCTTTTCTCTGAGAGTCTCCTTGTACTTATTGTAGAGTTCATCTCTTCTGGGATTACTTTTGAGGTCTTTCTTCACACTATGACTTCTTCATCTTCAGAGTTCTCTTCTATATTAATATTTCCAACTTCTGTTTTTGCCTTAAGATTTTGTCCCAGGGCCAGGATCCATCCCATCCTAATGACTTAGATGAGATGGGCAGGCACTGTTTTGTCTTTTCCCTCTGTAGTCTGGATGCCATTGCCACTGCTACTATGGTTGGAATGGCTTGGACTAGGGTGAATGCACCCTTGCCACAGTTCCTGGTTTCTACTTCTGCCTCTTTGTGGTAGCCCAACCCAGTTACTAGCCTGGGTCACATCTATCTCTGTCTTCTTTTCTTTATATGGTCTCCAGCTGATAATTGTTTGCTTCCCCTGTTGTGATTCTGAAAGGCCCCACTAAGACATTGGAGATTGTCCTCATCTTTACCCTCTTGGAAGTTCCCCATGTGCATAATCACCTAAACATAGTGCTGACCATCTTTTCTGCCACAACAGCATTATTTTAAGAGGTTTGGGGGCAGCCCTGAGGAGCACTGAATTTTCTTTTTCTTCTTTAGCTTGCATAGGAACATCTCCTGAAGCACCCTGGGAACCTCTTCACTGCTCACTGGCCTACCATGAACTAGCTCTATTCCAAATGGCTGCTCTTACAGATCAAGGCCTGGGTCTTACTGGATTCAGGCCCAGTTGATAGGAGTTTGTATTGGCTCTCACATCCCTTGGTGTGCCTCCTCTATTGAATAGCCAGAAACTTCTGGCAGAATTCTGGCAATCCTGGTCTAGAGAGAGTTTCTTGTTGGTGTTTCATATGTTCCTCTGAGGTATTGTTTCATCTGTTACGCCTTTGGATCTTTGTTGGGGTTTTTGTGGAAGACCTGGGCTCATCTAATACCTTTCGTATTGCCATCTTACCTGGAAGATCCAACTCTTACAGTGTTCATGAAACAGAGGGTTCACCACCCCAAGGAAGCTATGAAAAGATAACCATGCCCTCATCAAAGAAGGAAGTGGATTGATAGATATTCTAAGTGCACATGATAAATTGGTTAAAAATTTACAGGATAATCTCAGAATAAACTTTCTTCACAGAGTGATAGAAAAGGCCGCCAACCAATAATACTACTGTTTTTGTCTAGTAGAACTGAAAGTCATTTATCTCCAGATGGAGCCTTGGAAAAGGCCAAGATCCAAGAGCAGCATCAAAAGGCACTCCATGGGCCATACCCACATGACCTTAACCAAAGATATGTTGACCAATATTCATTTATAGAAACAAAGAGGTTGGGGCAGCTAGGTGGCGCAGTGGATAAAGCACCAGCCCTGGATTCAGGAGGACCTGAGTTCAAATCCAGCCTCAGACCCTTGACACGTACTAGCTGTGTGACCCTAGGCAAGTCACTTAACCCCAATTGCCTCACAAAAAAAGAAAAAAAAAAGAAAAAAGGAGGTTATAATGATAATGATTCAGCATCACTGCCAACAGGTATTATAGTTAGGTTATCTTCAAGGAATCCAGACTGATCAAAGCAGATTATGAAATGAGATGTTGGAAAGGGGTACAACATATGGCAGGTTGCAAAAATGTAGAATCTACTGGTTATCTAGAAAGAAACTATGAGGTCACTAGAATTATATGCCAGAAGCATGGTATCTTTTATAATCCAACAGATGACAGATCTCATCTTGCACATACAAACTTCAAAATATCCTTGAGTATTCAACAGATAAAGTATACTGGAACTAGAGCATCATTACAGACTATTCTCCACACTCTACCCAGGCATAATATTAAACCATAAAAAAATGTATGAACTATATTTTTTTCTATGTACATATTTAGCTTTTATTGGGGGATATCTGTGTTTGTACAGAAAGAGCCCTTTTTACTAGGCCTTCCCTCCTGGAGAGATGAGTGGAAAGTTACTTATTTCTAAATTAATAGATACTAATTCCTAATAATAAACCTAGCATGTTTGGAGTAGTTTATACATTTGTAATTAATAATCATATATTAGAACTTGAGAGAATTATACTTTGAGTATTTTTTTGTTTACATCATGCAAATGACTGAAATTTTGTAATTTATATGAGGTATTCCTGAAAAGTTGTATGACAATCAAATAAATCATTTAAGAAATAACTATCACCATAATAAATATTCACAGTCAACAAACTTCATGGAATCAAGAGCTATATAGTGATCTTTCAGAAAAAATTAAAACTACATGGGAGGGGCAGCTAGGTGGCACAGTGGTAAAGCACTGGCCCTGGAGTCAGGAGTACCTGAATTCAAATCCGGCCTCAGACACTTAACACTTACTAGCTGTGTGACCCTGGGCAAGTCACTTAACCCCAATTGCCTCACTAAAAAAACAAACAAACAAAAAAACCCCAGCAACATGGGAACAGGATGAAGTAAATATCCTTGTCACCTTTGGTGCTACTGGAGTTGTCCTGAATGTACTTTCAGTGAATCTATAGAAGACAAGCTAACATTTTGGTACTCTCACTTATAGAAAGCACTCCTTTTTATCCATTCATGCAGAAGTCCATTGGTCATTAAAAACATAATAGCAAAAAACTGACCTGTTCTAGCCATCCCTCATATGACCTTGGACAAGTCCTTTATTTTCTCTGGACCTGAGGGGGTTGGACTACATTGCTCTGTCATCTCTAAATCCATGATCCTATCATGACCTCAGGGTTTGCAAAGCATTGTACATCTATCATTTCACTTCATCCTTACAGAAAAGAGATGAAGTATATCTTTAATACCAATAGTCAAACCAGTTTTGTCCTTTATATGGATTTGACCTGCTGTCTACAAGATCAACACACACAAAATGATCACTTTCTCACAAACACTTACCAAGGCCAATGGCTATTTCCCAGTTCAGTAAACCTGTGTGACTTTTCTTAAATTTTGTTTTTTATTCACAAGTGTAATTTCAAGGACTATTGTGGTTATATTTGGCAGCCTCTGTGTAAAAAAAGCTCTTCTTCAGCAAGAAGGAAAAGTTGAAGTACATTTGGCAATAGTTTCAGTCTTTCACAATATTTTACAATCAGGAATTCTCTTGAGAAATAAAGCTCTGTATGTGTCTCCACCTCATTCTTCATTCCTTGACTATTCAACTTAAAAAATGATTCTTTCAGATTGTTAAAATGGATATTTGCATTGGCTTAAGTGGTTTTGTTTGGTTGCTAGATGAAACAGGAAAATTTAGGATTATTGGAACTTCCTGTAATTATCTTTTATTATGTTATTGAGAGCATGAGTTCATATTTTTTAGGCTATGCTTTAATTTCTAATATTTGGTTTGAAATGCTCTCTTCTATACAAGTTAGATATAACCATTATGTTTGTGGATTTTATGGAGACCTTGCAAATATGTATGCATACACGCATGTGTATATGTGTATAGATAGAGATCTGAAAAGTATCATGTTATCAAGGTTTAATGTAGCCCATGATTTGCTGCTACCACCAAAAACATCTTTTGGAGATTCTTTCTCTCATCTCTATAAGTCTTTGTAGAACCCTTCTCAGGAGACTCCACATATTCATTCATGGAACACTATCCTAGACCAAGTGTTCTCGAATTGCCTTATGTTATGGTATCCACCCTCCTCCCCTGAAAAAGCACACAATTCATCTTACTATTAGTAGGAGTGAGGTATGGAAGTAGCTTCCACCAATGGCAAGACAGAAAACAGAATGGCTGTATCAGCTGCAACAGGTTAGGTGCCATCATGTGTCACCCTACCCCAGTACCCCCAAAGCTTCTTTTTCTGCCACCACTACATCATTGTAGGCACTGCTTTGAGAAGTACGCCTTCAGATAACTGAGTCCTCATTTTTGATGTTCCTTTAAAAAAAATTAGTCTTTCCTCTTCCCGTTTCTATATTTACTCAAGTTTCCGGTTGTAATATTCAGAATATTACAAAATATCACTTGGATGCAAATGAGAAACATCATTGATCCAAACACATATTATTAAATATTTCATCTCCTTTTACACAAATGTCAGTATTTTCTGCCATGAAAGAAAAGTAGTTACCACAACATGTTACACATGACAAATAAGGTGGGTAATAAAATGGGTGCTAGGTTGGTGAACCCGACAGAGTCAATAAGACCTGAGTTTGAGTACTGCTTCAGGCACTTATTATGTAACCCTGAGCATGTGATTTAGCCTCTCTAATAGCAAGGTTATTGTTAGGATCAAATTAAATACTATAAGCAAATGCTCTATCAGTACTAGAAAGTATTATTGTAACTCAAGATTCTTGAATGGCTAGAAGACTCACCTAGTCCTGCTTATTAGGAGTAAGTAGCAATATGTTTTTCATGACATGACTTCTGCTATTGGTGGCAGAGGGAGAAAGGCAAGGATTTCAAATGAATAAAAGGTAGGCATTTTTGCTTTCAAATGAAATTTATCTTTTCATCAAGCCAACTTCATATTTTTTTCCTTTTTCTTAGAGCTGAAGGTACTTGAAAAACAGTGCTATCACTCAAGTATCATCCTTCATAAAGATACTTGTGAAAAGAAACAGAATATTGAAAATACCTGAGTAGCTCACTTTGAAGCCAGCAATGATTTTTAAAACTGACTCTTCAATAAGAAGAGTCTCTGTAGACATGTTAGATCATTTTGGTGCCTTGGAATAATTCAACCTGAATCGATATTCTTTTTCTACTCATCAGACAATTGCCTCCCAAAGAATTAGTTTTATGAGGTCGCCTATAATCTATGGTATTATTGCGCTTTATCTGAATATGGTAGAAGTACCCAGGTCATTTTCCCTCCTTCCTTCCTTTTTTTTGAGAAGCAATCAGGGTTAAGTGACTCATGCAGGGTCATACAACTAGTAAGTGTCTGAGACCAGATTTGAACTCATATCCTTCTGACTCCACACCAGTGTTCTATCCACTGTGCCACCTCACTGCCTCAATTTCCCCTCTTTTCTAAAGGAGTTCAATACCTGGATTACTGTCTTTATCTCCTCCTTATCTACTGCCCTTATACTGGGGGGTCTTCAATACCCATGTTATTACTCCTTGAAACTCCTTAACATTCCAATTCCTTAGTCTCCTTAAGTCCCATGACCTACTTCTTCATCCTACCTAACCACTTGATACGAAGGCATACGCTAGATCTTATCATTAGCCACAATTGTTCTACTTCCTAAAATAAAAACCATGCTTTCTTCTATCCAACCATAACCTCCTATCATTTCTTGACTACCATGCCTCAACCCTTTTAAATTGGTTCTTCACTCCCATGTTGTTGTTCAGTCATGTCTGACTCTTCATGACCTAATTTTGAATTTTCTTGGTAAAGATACTAGAGTGGTTTGCCATTTCCTTTACCAGCTCATTTTACAGATGAGGAAACTGAGGCAGGCAGGGTTAAGTGACTTGTCCAGGGTCACATAGGTAGCAAATGTCTGAGACCAGATTTGAACTCAGAAAGATAAGTCTTCCCGACTCCAGGCCCAGTACTCTATCCACTGTCTCACCTAGCTGCCCTTTCACTCTCATAAAGATCTCTAATCCCTTTACTCCTCCATACTTTCTCAGGCCAGTAGCCTTGCTCTGACTTCACTTTCCACCTTCCCCAATCTTGACTCTATAGTTAACTGATTCAACTCTACATTATAATTTATTTGCAAATTCCTACCTATTTTCACTTATCCCTTGCCAAAACTCACCCCTCTCTTACTCCCACCATCTGCCTCCTCTGTTCCTACTCATGATCTGTTTAACAGAGCTGGATGAAGTTACACAACTGGGTACACTAGAAATTTATGTTATCTAATTTCAATGAGGCCCTCAATTCAGCAAAGCAATCTTTATTCATTCCTAATTAATTCCCTACCTCTCCCCACAGAAACTATTCTAAACTTTCTCTTCTGTCCTCAATCCTCCCACTAGCCCCTTTCAGCTAAAGACCTTGCCTCTTGCTTTATTTTAAAAATTGAGTTGGGGCAGCTAGGTGGCGCAGTGGATAGAGCACCAGCCCTGGAGTCAGGAGGACCTGAGTTCAAATCCGGCCTCAGACATTTAACACTTACTAGCTGTGTGACCCTGGGCAAGTCACTTAACCCAAATTGCCTCACTTAAAAAAAAAAATTGAGTCTAGTTGCCATGAGCTCCCTCTTTGTCTCACCTTTTAAATTCTAAAGCCAATGATATCAATCCCTTACTCCCTCCTCCCTCCCATGGTCTCTAATAGTGAGGCAGCCCTTCTTACCAAAGCTAAGTCCTGTCTCTATGTAGTATTAATCTCTTCCCATCTTTTTCAGCAGAATACCCACTTCAATCACCACCCCCTTCACTAATCTTCAACTTCTTCCCATCTACTGGATCCCTCCCTACGACTTTCAATGCCCCCCATTCTTTAAAAAAAAAAAAACTTGCATTAGATCTATGTACCCTCACATTATCTTCCTATATCTCATCTCCCTTTGACAATGACTGTAACTATGATGACAACTAGCATTTATGTAAGTGCTTTAAAGTTGGCAAAGTGCTTCTCTTATTTGATCCTCACAACAACCTAAAAAGTAGTCACTGTAATTATGCCCATCTTACACTTGAGGAAACTGAGGCAAGCAGTTAAACAACTTGCTAATCACACAGCAAATAAGTGCCTGAGCTCATATTTGAATTCAGATCTTCCTAGTGCTCCATCCACTGTGCTACCTATGAGACAAAAATTATGAAGAACCCCTGTTTTTTATACCCTCCTGCCTCTTAATCCCTCAGGATAAGGTTCTGGGGTAAACTCACTGATCACAGATTGGGGAAAAGATGCAAGGTGAGAAAAGGTTTTTAGAAAGATCATCAGAGGGGCAGCTAGGTGGCACAGTAGATAAAGCACCAGCTCTGGATTCAGGAGGACCTGAGTTCAAATATGACCTCAGACACTTGACACTTCCTAGCCTGTGTGACCCTGGGCAAATCACTTAACCCTCATTGCCCCGCAAAAAAAAGAGAAAAAGAAAAGAAAGATCATGGGTTGGGTCAGCCAATACAGATTCTGAAAGGGTAAGAAGCAAAAGAGCTTGTCCATGTAACATTCAGAAGATTTTATTTTACATTAAATTTTCTAGATCTTCAAAGAGGAGCTGTAGAAAAGGGCAATGCAGACTTGGGCCTTTCGGGATTGGTGAAAAATCCCTCTTCTGGATTGACTGGTACTCATATATCTGATGGGCAAATGGTGGCAATGAATCTTTGTCTTCCATACTGGGATTTCCAGGTCATGAATAACAATCAGCTGCTTTCATTTTAGCTCACTTGGCTGGATAATCAGAGAAAGTTAAATGAATGGACAGGAGTAGGCGTATATGTGTGTGTCTGTCCGTTTATCCTGGACAATAACCTTTCATTGTTATCATCTGGACTAGACTGATTTTGGAGAGAAATTCCATCCACAGTTGTGCTCAGCTTGGTTTACGTTATTCTTGCCTTTTGTTTTATTGCCAAATATAATTACCAAGTCTGAAGCAATGTCTGGCCAGCATAGCTTCTCCTTTTGCCCTACTTTCACATGGCCTCCTCGTCATTATGGATCACAAAAGCTTAGACTGAGGCGTTAGAATAAAAAAGCAGGGCCTGTACTGTGGTGGTCTAACACTTTTTATTTCTTTGTCCTTCTTGCTAGTAGGTAGGTCAAGAGAGTTCTGTGGGCCCACCTCCAAGTGTAATAAAAGTTTTTCTTTGTTGGCCCACCTGAGGTTGTGCCCCATATAACATCTAATTACTATCATTCTATGAAACACTGTGAGATTTCTCCTCTACTTCAAAGGATAATTATTATACTGTAATTATTACAGCATGATTTCAAGACATTACTTTATTCTTTAATCTGATTCTTATACTCACCTTTTGTTTTTACATCCATTTCATTTCATTCCTCTCTCTGATCAGAACCTCCTATTCTTCCATCTCTCCATTTGCCTTATCCCTCCTAAAACTGTTCTTTATCCTCACCAAGATTGCCACAACCTCTACCTATCTCTCTCTGTTCTACCACTCTGTCATTGCTCCTCAGGCCCTTCTCTGTCTTGGCCCTATAGTTGGTCTTGAGAGCAAAGACAATTCCCTCTTTAAAAAAAAATCTTTGCATTCCCAGAATCTTTGTAATAGTGGGTATTTGATAGATATTTGCAGTTTTGGATTTCTCAAACCTCAAGCAGATATATATCCCCTAACCTTGCTTGATATCTCAAATAGAAAAAAAATCTGCCTGGTTTTTATTAGCATAGCTAGAATTATGTTCTATGCATTCTAAAATTACTTATGGTATATGAACTAAAACCTTCCCCCCAAAGAATAATCCATTTATCTATACCTCTTTAGTCTAAATAATCCCTATTCCTTACCCCATAGAGCTCAGTTCTCATAATCTTCTGTTTCTTCGTGATTCTTCTTGAAAGTGTCTCAGAATTCTCTACAATTATCTTAAAATTACAAAACCTGAATGAAACACAGCCCTCTAGCAAGAGTCTGGCCAATGTGTAGGACAAGGAAGATCTGATTCTTTATATTTCTGTTTGTATTCCTTTGTTCTGATAGCACTACCCTGATACATACTTATCTTGTAAACCATCCTGAACCTTAGTTCTTTTTAAACCATACATACAGCTCTTCCCCATTTTGTAATTGTAAGGTTTTTTTTAAATTGTTAAATATAGTTCTTTTTTTCTTTTTTTAGTATATCATCATATAGCTTGAAACTCTAGAATACTGATTATTGAAACACTGGGTCTGTGTTACTCAGAGAACCCTATTGTAGTGGACTTCCCATTTTCTTCAGTAACATTCTCTTCTAAGTCATAGCCTTTGACCTCTGGGAGATCATTTTGGGGAAAATATTGGGCTGGGGCAGCCAGGTGGTGCAGTGGATAGAGCACCAGCCCTGGATTGAGAAGGACCTGAGTTCAAATCTGTCCTCAGACACTTGACACTTACTAGCTATGTGACCCTGGGTAAGTCACTTAACCCCAATTGCCTCAGCAAAAAAAAAAAAAAAGTATTAGGCTACTTGATAGAGGATTTTTTTTAAAAATTGTACATGTTTTCTTCTTTCCTTTATTGATGAATCATGTTTATTTTGCTTTGGTTTCTACAGTGTCTTTTTTTAATTTAATCTTTTTCATTTAAAATATCGGAGACTAAATGTCTCTTGAGCTGTCTTTTTTATTTAATTTTATTTATTTATTTATTTTTCAGGGCAGTGAGGGTTAAGTGACTTGCCCAGGGTCACATAGCTAGTAAGTGTCAAGTGTCTGAGGCAGGATTTGAACTCAGGTCTTCCTGAATCCAGGGTTGGTGCTTTATCCACTGCGCCACCTAGCTGCCCCCTGTCTTTTATTTTTGATAGTCTTATTTATTCACTTTTTAAAAAATTCACTGTCATTTCCCAATAACTCTCCTTACCACCCCAAATAGAACCCTTCCTTGTAACTTAAGTACAAGCAAGGAAAATGAATCAAGCCATTGTAGTTAACTGAAAAATGTATGCTTCCTTCTATGTCAACAATCCATCCATCTGCTGAGAAGTAGTAAGGATGCCTCACTGTCAATCTTCTGAAGTCATCATTGGTCAGTGAATTGATCAGAATTCTAAATTCTTTTGGTGTCATTTTCCTTTAAATGCTATTGTGGCTATCGTATAAATTGTTCTCCTGATGATTCTTGTTTTGTTCAATAGTTTGCCATTTCCTTCTTCAGCTCATTTTATAGATGAGGAAACTGAGGCAAACAGGATTAAGTGACTTGCCCACGGTCATTTAGCTAGTAAATGAGGCAGGTTTTGAACTCTGGAAAGTAAGTCTTCTTGACTCCAAGGTGCAGCAGTCTATCCACTGAGCCATCAAGTTGCCTGAATGAATTAATACCCACTTCAAAAGTACTTTAATTGGGGCAGCTAGATGGCGCAGTGGATAGAGCACCAGCCCTGGAGTCAGGAGTACCTGAGTTCAAATCTGGCCTCAGACACTTAACACTTACTAGCTGTGTGACCCTGGGCAAGTCACTTAACCCCAATTGCCTCACTAAAAAAAAAAAAAGTACTTTAATTTCTCTAGAAAGCCTTTATTAGTTTCATCTAATATTACAAGTCCCTGCTTCTAGACTGTTGTTCAGATAAGGAGCTTTTTGAATGCAGAAATATCTCCAAGTTTTAAATGTCCTTTTGCACACCAAATATAAGATAAGTTTAACAACTTTTGTTTTTATGGGTAATGACCATATGCTAGGATATTGTTGAGAGAATTTACTACTCAGTTGTAATAGAGGTCATTCATGATTCAGACAAGATGGTCTCAGAAGTCTGTCTCAGATTTTTTTTTTTTTTAGTGAGACAATTGGGGTTAAGTGACTTGCCCAGGGTCACACAGCTAGTAAGTGTTAAGTGTCTGAGGCTGGATTTGAACTCAGGTACTCCTGACTCCAGGGCCAGTGTTCTATCCACTGCGCCATCTAGCTGCCCCTCTGTCTCAGATTTTATGAACTCTACATTAGCATCCTAGCTAAGGAGAATTCTTCCAGTGTATCCTAAAGGAACCTATTTCACCATTAGAATTATAAATGTTTTTAAATCTAATCACCATGAAAGAGAATGAAGAATAAAATGAGCAGAGCCAGGTGAACAATTTATGCAATAATAACAAAACTGTAAAAACAAACAACTTTGAAAGCTGTAAAAAAAAACTGTCATCAAGGGGGCAGCTAGGTAGTGCAGTGGATAAAGCACCGGCCCTGGATTCAGAAGGACCAGAATTCAATTCCAGCCTCAGACACTTCACACTTACTAGCTGTGTGACCCCGGGAAAGTCACTTAACCCTCATTGCCCTGCAAAAAGAAAAGGGGGGAAAAA
Source organism: Dromiciops gliroides (assembly GCF_019393635.1). Classification (NCBI taxonomy): domain Eukaryota; kingdom Metazoa; phylum Chordata; class Mammalia; order Microbiotheria; family Microbiotheriidae; genus Dromiciops; species Dromiciops gliroides. The sequence goes on along the minus strand of NC_057861.1, from coordinate 499,478,361 downwards.
AGGAGAGAAGAAAGAGAATATACAAAATTCCTTGAGACTGTGATGAAGTTGAATTTGTAGCTTAGAGGGATTGATGAATTCTGAAGAGATGTTACTTGGGGCAAATCTATTATCTAGGACAGAAAGGAATCTGAACTCAATGAAGGCAAAATCAGAATTTAAATATACCTGGGTTTTATGAAAATATTATTTTGTCTTTTGTGATTGCATAGTGGAATAAATCAAAAGACCCAGTTGAGTCTCAGCTCTAACACTAATTGTCTAGCCTTTGACAAATAGCCTTTATTGAACCTGTTTCCTCTTCTATAAAAAGGAAGTAATAATATTCATATCATGTAGCCCTACATGGTTATTATTAGATCTCCATTTGGTAAGCATAATATCTAAATATGAATGATTACTATGCATTTTCATTTATCCTGTGACTATTTCTAGCCTTAAGTTTCTTAGAGTGAGATAAAACTAGCAAATTAACCTATCAACATTATACGCGCCCCATGTGCAGTTATTTTTGTATGTTACAAAGCTAATTGTTATGCTTTTGAAGAACCTGAGTTGGGAAGTGAGGGATTAATCTGTAAATGCTAATGTGGAATGCCTGGAGCCGTCCCTTCTAGATTAAATAGAGTATTCATAGCATGTGTTAATGAAGTAGATAGAGCATAGAAGTTTTATTTGCAGTTCACCTTTAGAGGTGAATTTGTAATAGCTTCCACTTTTAAAGGGAGAGCCACAATTCATGTGCTTTGTTTTGCATTTCTCTCTATCCTGCTCCAATGAACAGTCATCAATTTAAGATTGCCATTGCTTCTAGATAAAAGCATGTCAACTGACTGTCCTGTGGCTCCCCTGGCCATCACCATAACCCTAGCCACCACCCCCTCATAGACCTTGTTATCTGGTTTTATATATTTGTCTCTCCCGCTTTTAGCACCATTCTTGGCACATTGTGAGTGCTTAATAAAACATTTATTTATTCATACCAGAATTATAATTTTTAAGGGCAATCAAATAACTGTACACGATGATGAGAAAAATTTCCTACGGCCAGAACAGGGAACCAAATAGAAATTTATTTCTCATTGCATTCAGTTTACTGTGCAATATTTAGCAGACTGGCTAACCAAGTTGAGGTTAACTGACAGGTCTCAGATCTGTTGGTGAGTTAGGGAGATGTCTACCCCAAGCATATTAAGATGGTCCCTGGTGAAATGGGCAAATGAAAGCAGTTTATTCCAACAGCCATGGAGGTGACTTAAGCAGGTTCTATGGAGCCAATTAGAGCTTGGTCGGACATAAGACACCAAAATCATCTACTGCATCCTGGGCCATGACTATTGTCCTGACTTTTGTCTTGCCACTGGACTCTAATGACTCTGGAAAAGAGAGTAAGGCTGAAGACTTTGTGTAATTCAGCCTCATTCAAATCCAATTCACACCAGTCAGGACATCACGCATCATCCACTATTGTACCCCAATATCATGATGTTATTGGTCCTTGGGGGAAAAAAAAGGAGCCTTTCAATTGCCTTTCTTGATCTATCCATGAAATCTAACCTTCTAGGAAAATTCACAATTCAAAAGAAAAAGAAAACAGTGAAAGTTCATTTATCTCTCATTTCACTTGTCTACCCCTTTATTGCTCTCTGTGTTTTCCTCAGTTCTGTTTTAGGATTTGAGGTGCAACTTGGGTTCACCTGCCATATCTAGCCACCAATAGGTAAAGTTCAGGATATTCAGCGTGTTGATTTTTCTGCTATTAAGTAGATTGCTATGTACTTTGTAGAAATATTTTCATTATGTTCATAAAGTAATTTAGGATTTGTAACCTACAAGAGTATAGGATCCTTGGATTAGAGCTAGAAGGGAATTTAGAAGTCATCAAGGAAACTGAGACACGGAAAGGTTAAATGACTTGTCCAGGGTCACACAACAAGTAAGTGTCTGAGATGGAAAATGAAGCCATATTTTTCTGACTCCCAAGTCCAAGAACCTAGTTTAAAAAACAAAACAAAATATAGCCTTTCCAGAGTTGATCCCATTCAGGTGATATAGTGTTGTACTCTCCTTTAGGCTGTAAATCTTTAAGCTATTTGTGTATTTTTGTAGGAGTCCTTCATCAGGATCTAGTGACCGCCACATCTGGGATAATTTAGATATTGTTTTCTTTAGCAGTCTAATCAAAATAGGTTCTTTCTATCCAAATCTTTGCGTTTTTCCTTTATTTCCTTTAGGGCCCTATGACTTCAAGAAAGCTAATAGAGGAAGAAACTCTTTGTAGTCTTACTATAAGCATCAAGTTTATTAAAATGCAGTTCATAAATAACTTAAGAGCACTTCACAAAATTTACATGATAATGCTGAGATTTGAATTACTTTCAATGTTGGAAGTAATAAAGGAGGTTAAACTCACTTTCCAAATTTGCTATACAGATTGCTCATCATTCCTTTCATCAATCAGTTCTTTTCTTAAGTAAAACATCAAATCCAGTACAAAGAGTAGAAGCACAAAGGGTGCTGACTGATTCCGTTTTTATCATCATTCTATTCTTCAGCTATAACAGTTGCAGGTATTTAGAGTTTTAGCTTTAAACTTGTGTAAATGGGGAGAGAAATGCCCGTGTAAGAAATCATCTGGTATGGTTTTCTTCTTCCCTACATTTAGGTATAAGCAAAAACAAAAACAAACAAATTGAAAAACCAAGGGAAATATTTGAATATGAAAAACCAACCAGGTATATGGAGGGAAGGGCACTGTGTCTGGAGAAGAAAAATAATAAGCTTTTGAAGAGTAGAGATGGTAAAGATGTTTTCTAGTCATCATTCCTCAAAAACCTTTAATTGTTTTGATTGATTCAAGAAATAAAAAGTACTTTATTGGTGAATAGCTTTATTTTAGACTGAAGGTTGTATAGGAAACTATCCCTTTTTCCAAAAGTGATTGAAAATTGATAGAAGACCTCAAATGGAATTAGGAGGAAAGATGATCAAATATGGAGTTCCTAAATATTTGAAAATATGCCTAGCACACTACACATAGTGCATGCCAAATAAATAGTTAATTGATTATAAGAGCAAGATGGAGGCTGTTTTGACTATATCAGTGTTTATTTGAATAATTAATTCTCTAAGATGGAGAACTATTGAATCAGAACCTCCAGGTTAAGGGAATATAACCTGGGCCAGGGGGGACTGATTTATAGGTAGAGACAATTAGGAAAGAGCTAAGTGAATGCAGAATAAGGTTATTCAGACTGAAAGAGATGTGGCAATCAAATCAGCTTGCCCTTAGAGTAAGGGCATTAAAAAGGAAAGCTGACAAACAAAAGGAAATTAAGTTTGTGCTGATGAAAATAGGCAGCTCATCTGAAGGAAAGTGAGTATGAAAATGCAGGACTAGACTTTAGTAAAAGACTGATCAGAGATTTCCTGTGGTCCAAGTCAAAGAGATTGAATCAAGAACCTAAAAAGAAAGGGGGCGGTGGGGAATACATTGATTATCTTAGGGTTTAAGGATTAAAATGAAAAAAATTCAGCCTAGGCTGGAGGTGGGAGTGGAGAGGTCTTTGGTAAAAATTAATTAACAAATAGGACGACACCAAGAATTACTCATGTAAACTGAGAAAAAAAAGTGACAAGAAACCCCAAGAAAGAATTGATTCCTTAAAATTGAAAGAGGAAGCAATGACAGCAGATGAGGAACTAGCCCTGGTGCCAGAAGAACTGGGGTTTTTGTCCTTCCTTTGATATGTGCTTGCTGTGGGAACCTGGGCAAGTGACTTAACCTCTCAGTGCCCCCTGGCAACTCTGCAAGACTGTAAATGATAGAAAAAGGAGCCCACCTTCATTATTGAATAGAATTTCTACTCCTAGGAGTTCCCTATACCCATGAAATCACAGGTCCAAACCCTACCCTCCTTCCCTTAATACTGTGTTGGTTTATCCGAGTAACAGTAGCAATCCTGTACTTGTGATTGTTCTCACTGGTTTTTTGTTTTGTTTTGTTTTGTTTTTTAGTGAGGCAATTGGGGTTAAGTGACTTGCCCAGGGTCACACAGCTAGTAAGTGTTAAGTGTCTGAGGCTGGATTTGAACTCAGGTACTCCTGACTCCAGGGCCAGTGCTCTATCCACTGCGCCATCTAGCTGCCCCAATTGTTCTCACTGTTATAGCATTGCACCCCAGGTGGCAAACTTAAGGGAGAAAACAGACAAGAATCACAAAATGGGTAGTCTGCATTACTAGAGGGAGCACCCCTATCAGTGAGCTCACATCTTTTTAATTGTTTGAGACTGTGCAATGCACTGTGTTAGGCTCTGGGTCCCTCCCCATATTGTAGATACAAAGAGGAGAGACTATGATGAAAAACAGTAAACCCAGTATTGCATGCATAACATTTCCTGGCAGGAAAGACACAGGTGGTTAGTAGAGATCCGGAAAAACTTGGAGTAGAAAATAGTGCTTGAGCTGCATCTTCTTTTTTTTTTTTTTTTTTTGGCAGGGCAATGAGGGTTAAGTGACTTTCCCAGGGTCACACAGCTAGTGTCAAGTGTCTGAGGCTGGATTTGAACTCAGGGCCTTCTGAATCCAGAGCCAGTGCTTTATCCACTGTGCCACCTAGCTGCCCCTTGAGCTGTATCTTAAAGGAAGAGAGAAACTCCATAGAGAGATGAGAAGAGACCACCGGTGCAAAAGAATAGAAACAGTTTATGGAATGCTACATTTGAGAAACATAGATAAGGCAGATGCCACAGTAGATAGGTGCCAGGCCTACAATCAGGAGGACCTGAGATCAAGTCACTTAGTAGCAGTGTGACCATGGGTGAGTCACTTAACCCTGTTTGCTTCAGTTTCCTCATCTGTAAAATGAGCCGGAGAAGGATATGGCAAACCACTCTAGTATCTTTGCCAAGAAAACCCAGAATGGTGTCATGAAGAGTCAGAAACAGCTAATTGACTAAACAACAAAAGACAAGGCTAGTGTGACTGAATCCCAAAGTGTGGGAAAGGAAGTAGTGCACAAAGAGGTCAAAAAGATAGGTTGGCACCAGACTGTGAAGGGTTTAAAAAGCCAAACAGAAGTTTATATTTTATCCCAGGGGTAGTCTTGACTCATTAGAGTTTCTTGAGGTGGATAGCGACATGGACAGATCAACACTTACAGAAAATTACTTAGGTGGATACACTATTGTGGGAAGATATCTGAGGCATGGAAGACCAACTGGGAAGCTGTTCCATTAATATAGATGTGAAGTGATGAAGGCCTGAATAAAGTGATAGCTAAGTGAGCAGAGAATAGAGGTCACAGATGTGAAAGATGTTGTGGAGATGGAAGTGGCAAAATTTGGCAACTGATTTGGATATATAGAATGAGGGAAAGCAGGAAGACTGGAAGAAAGGTAGTGACTTAGAAAGAAATAGAGAAGTTTGGAAGAGGGTAGGGGTTTTAGAGGGAAAGAAACTGACTTCTGTTTTGGACATGTTAAGTTTGAGATGTCTCCAGGACATTCAGTTTGAAATGTCCAATAGCCAATTGGTTGAAGTAGGATTGAGTCTCAGAGAAGCTTTAGACTAAATATATGGATCTGTGAGTCATCTGCATAGAGATGATAATTAAACCCTTGGGAGCTGATAAGGTTACCTGGAATGACAGTGTAGAGGAAGAAGAAAAGAGGGTGTAGGACAGAGCCTTGGGGAATACATATAATTAGGGTGCATGATAAGGATGATGAGCCTGTAAACAAGATGAGGAAGCATTGGTCAGTCAGGAAAATAAAAAAAAGAAGGGAGAACATTTGGGAGGAAAGAATGGTCAGTAGTGTCATATGCAGTTTCAAATGAGTGATGAGGTCAGAAACCAGATTGCAATCAGTTGTCAGGAGATAAAGCAAAGATAGAGATAGCTTTTTCTAAGAGTTTGGCTGACAAAAAGAGGTGAGATATTGAATGACAGCTTGAGAGGATGTGTGTTTGTCTTTAAGGATGGAAGAGATGTTCATGTTTGAAGACAGTAGAAAAGAAATCAGTAAACAGAAGTGTGGATCTGGGCAAGGAGAAAGGCTACCTCATGCTCAGATTCTGAGAGAGAAAAGGGTATGGAATAGAAGATGATGCCATTGGCTTCTGAGTGGAAGAAAATAGTGAAAGAAGGGAGTTCATGACAAATGACTTCAGTTTTCTAAGTAAGGAGCAAGGCACTAAGCAGAAGGGGAGAGAAGGAATTATGCAATGGCTAAGGAGGAAAGAGAATAAATGTTTGGAATAGCTTCTGAAGGAGTGACATAGGGAATCAACTAGAAGGTAATAAAAGGATTGCCTTTCTGCAGTGAGGGCCCAGTTGACATTGGATAGCATGAATTTATAATGCATCTATTCAGAATGGTTGTATCACTTTCTCCAGCTCTGGTCAGCAACTGGTGAAGAGATGTGGAGGAGACCAGTAATTCTGAACTGATAAGATTAAGAAAAGATGAATAGGGGCAGCTAGGTGGCACAGTGGATAGAGCACCGGTCCTGGATTCAGGAGGACCTGAGTTCAAATCCGGCCTCAGACACTTAACACTTACTAGCTGTGTGACCCTGGGCAAGTCACTTAACCCCAATTGCCTCACTAAAAAAAAAAAAAAAAAAAAAAAAAAAAAAAAAAAAAGATGAATAGCTCTTGAGAAAACAAAAGGGTGAGGGGATTCCTGAGCAGAAGACAACTTAGACTTAAGATGTCAAATATTAGGGTGGAGAATGAAAAGGGAGGAAATGAAGCCAGAGTCTGGCTAATGGTCTGAAAAACTACTGAGGAACTGGAGGTCTCAATGAAGGTGAGAAATAGGTTTAGGGGGAGTTAGACTTATGAAGAGATGGAATGATAGGTTATGGTCTAATCGATGAAAGTAGGTTTTTACTTAAAGAAGTAGAACACTTGTGGATAATGGTGAGATCCCCTATACATGACTGAGGTATAGTATTTTCCTGTACCCACTAGGATCCTTAGGATTAACACTTTCCTGCCTCCTGTTTCCTTTGCTATCCCTCTATTGATCACTGACTGTATAGGAACAAATTATCCCTAACCCCTACCTCCCATTCTCTCATCCTCATTCTCTTCAACCTTTTCACTATGGCCCCTAGTATCCTTGTTCCATAATGAACAAATTTCTTTTCATCTTGAATCTTTTTCTCTTTCCCTCCTTCTGTCTATTAGCCCTCTCTGAGACCTGGCTTCCCCAAATACAATGCCTTCCCAACATACTCCCTAATAATGGTGGTACCTATTCTCACAAGCCCTAATATACTGGTCTTGGAAGGGGAATTAGAATACTCCTCACCCATTGCTGCCATATCCATATTCTCCCTATATTATTACTCATTAACATCACCTCCTGTGCATCCATTCAATCAAAATTCAGACCCAATGCAGGCCATGGTGGCTAATGTATACTAGACCCCAGGTCATTCTCCCTCCTTTCTCCAGGAGGCTCATCATCTTATCCTTAAACTAGGAGTCTTCAATATTTACATGGATTGATGCTCCCTCTAACTCCCTAATCTCCCAATTTCTCCTTCACCCACCTGCTGGTTCTCATTTGCCTCATCTGCAAATGATGGGTTTGGAATATCTACTTTCCAAGCTTCCTTACTGCATTAAATCTCAAGTGTGACCTACAAATGATTCAAGGATCCTTGACTTTATCAGTTGAGATCATTCCATCCACTTATATGGTTCATAATCCTTTTCCACACTAATTAACTAGACAGTTAATTGCAGTCACAAAAATTAAAATTCATCCTTTGGTTTGCCAAACTTCTGATGCTTAACCTCACCACACTTAACTAGGTTTTTCCTTGGAGGACAGACAAATAATTTGTTGCTAGGCCTATGTCTTTTTCAGTTTGGTAGGCAGCAACACATTTCAAATAAAGAATTACATGGGAGGAGTGGTGTGAAAGATGTTATCAGAAGACTATATGACCAGAAAAAAAAAATATGGGCCAATAAAATGGATAGCCCTCATACACCTTAGATATCCCTGCGAAGAAAACATGAAAATGGCAAGTTTCTGAGAGGAGAGGGATGAAAGGATGGACAGGAAGGATCTATTGCAATACACATCCCTGGAGGGAATATCCACATTGGTAAGATCACAAATCCCTGCAGTATTAAAGGTTTGTCATAGCTTGAGCCCTTTTACCATAGTTCCATAGCATTTAAGAGCTTAATGTTCCTTCTGTGTCATGATGAGGCATTAGAGATTAGAGTTAGACTTTAGTAGAGATTCACATACAGGCAGTTCTGATTTCACTCAACTCCTGTCCCAAGTGTTGGTGTCACTAGTCTCCCACTATTCTCAGACACCTGGTGGTATTCAAATCCTGTCTGAGTCGGAGCTTCTCTCCTTAGCATATTATTTGTTGTTGTTGTTGTTGTTATTGTTTGTTCTTTGTTCTCAAAGAGGACCATGACAGATGTCATGACTTGCAGTGAGTTGGATTTAAGTGAGGGAGGGCTGTGCAAAGTCACCAACCTCACTCTCTCCTCCAGAGTCATCTGGGTCCAGTGGCAAGATATGCTATCAGCACCACTGGACATGGCCCCAGACTTAGCATATTTACTATTAGGTCAAAGGTGCAGCAGAAATAGCAACAGCAAAAGGAAGCATTTCTTAAGGTCCTCCTCTATGCTTGGCACTGTGCTACCTGCTGGCGATACAGAGAAAGACCGAAAAAAAAAATCCCTGCTTTCATGAAGTTCACAGTTTAATGGGGGAAAACAACATGCAAACAGTTTATGTTCAAACAAGACATAGGATGAATTGGAGATAATCATGGTGGGGGGAGGGTAGCATTAAAGGGTAGCAGGAAAGGTTTCTTTAAAAAAAAAAAAAAAAGGACTTTATTTTGGATTTTGAGAAAGGCCATTGAGTGAGGGCAGACAGATTAAGGCATTTTAGCCTCTGATATAGCTGAATGTCCTCTTCTCCAGTGGTGCTGGGCTTACTGGCCTCAGACTTCATATCAATTTTTAGAGTAGCTGATAGAGTGGAAGAGGTTTCCAGTGATAGGAAGTCATTTCACTTTCATGTTTGGGCATCTTTACATATCAAAGGAAACTTTTCAGGAAGAAAGATATAATCAAAACGATCTATCTACACATATATTTATGTATGTATATATGTATTATGTGTATGTATATATGTATATATACACATGTATATAAATATTCACATATATTATACAATCACTATTGTGTGGCATATAAGGGAGAAATCTCAAAATCTGGAATTTGCTTTTAGGAAAACTGATATTTTTGCCCCTTTTAAGTTAACAAACATCAATATCTATACCATGTGCAGACAGAGATTACTATACACACATACCGTCAATATTTGTCTTCCCCAATAAAAGACAATTTGCATAATATGGACCTTGTCTCAGCTACAGTTAAGTTGTGGCTTCATTTCTCAATGTAGTTAAACCACAAAGATTATATAAAAATATTGATTAGTTGATTTCCCTCATTTAAAGAGTTCCCTGTTATACATATTTTCAGATCATCATCTTAAATTCTGGAAAGGGAGATATACCATAAATCATGCAACAAAGTTAGTTTCTATTTCATATCAATGTATTTAACGTGACTTTTAAAAATCAAAATTGTTTTTTAAAAAATAATTTAATCTTTCCATTCTAGGAAAGAGAGTTCCACATTAACACAACTGCCTCCAAAATGTTCTCAATCATAATGTGATCAATGATGTAAAATTCAAATCTAAAAGTACTTATGACTTCTTGCATATTAGCTTTGTTATTAAGGCATTTTTCAATCACGTCCAACTCTTCATGACCCCTTTGGAGTTTTCTTGGCAAAGACACTGGAGTAATTTGCCATTTCCTTTTACAGCTGAGGAAACTGAGGCGTCCAGGGTCACATAGCTAATAAGTGTCTGAGCCCAGACCAAGTGCTCTATCTACCATACCACCCAGCTGCTTATATTGCCCCCTATTGGCTTTAGCAGTTCTTAATTTTTTTTTCAAGATTGGAATTTGAGCTCTCATATATTCTGTCATATATCTGCAAAAGAAGCTAAGCAGAAGATAAATTAGTGTCATTCCAGAATATACATCAATAACTGTTTCCTTTCTCACAGTGTTGCAGGTGGAGAACTCTTTGACTTTTTAGCTGAAAAAGAATCTTTGACTGAAGAAGAAGCTACTGAATTTCTCAAACAAATTCTTAATGGTGTTTACTACCTCCATTCCCAGCACATTGCTCACTTTGATCTAAAGGTATGTTGCTATAAATAAAAAGCATGGTATATAAAGTTCTTTTTCAAAAAAATGCTTTTATTGGAATTTTTTTAAACTGACAGTTCAAGGAAAGACATGGGTGAAATAGATTTCCCTTAAGAACTTAATAAATGGAATCACCAAATGAAATAAAAAAATATTTTTGAAATACACAGTATAGCAGTCTCACTTTTTTATGGAAAGGGTTGTGACCTCACAGAAAGCAGCAATTATGTCTTATGCATCTTTGTGTTAGTCTAGGATAGGTGCTTTCACATAGTAGGTACACAATACATATTAAATTAAATGAGGAAGTACTTTCAATTTGCCTGTGAACTACTAACAGTTCCTTGGATAGAGACTGAAAGTCACAGTTCCATCTCCTTAGCACATAGTTACTTTTAGATGCCACGGGAATTCCTTCCAAACATATACATGCCCATCCCAACTGGAGATACACACAGAACTGAGGGATGTGGTAGCACCTAGAACGACATGATAAGCTGGATTAGACTTCTCACTTAACCAGCCAATTACAATAGACCTTGCTCTCTACAAGACACTGTGAGGAATATGATGGAATATAAGACATGATCCCAACACTCAAAGACCTCGGTTATTTTGGGAGAGGGTAAGAAATATTTTGTAGCTATTTCCTCAGAATAATATATGATAGCTTTTAATTTTTCTTTTCAAAAGCCTGAAAACATAATGCTTCTGGATAGGAATGTCCCAAAACCTCGGATCAAGATAATTGACTTTGGCTTGGCACACAAAATTGACTTTGGAAATGAATTTAAAAATATCTTTGGGACCCCAGAGTTTGTTGGTGAGTGTGATGTTCCTGTAGGCATTAGATTATAGTAGAAGAGTAACCATTTTTCCATGGCAACATTTCTCATACTTCTCTGATTTTAAGAGAATAATTTTTAACTGTTTGTTTCAAACTTACATAATAGTAGCAACTACTGGGTTATTTATTTCCAGAACTTAACATATGTTTGTTTTTTCTTAGCTCCTGAAATAGTAAACTATGAACCTCTTGGTCTTGAGGCAGATATGTGGTAAGTAACCTTTCCATGATTCTATTTACTTTCTGGTCTGTTTCACTACCCTTCTGATGTATACATATTTTTTTTTTCCTTCCTAGGAGCATTGGTGTAATAACCTATATTCTGTAAGTACCCAAGTTCACAAAATATAGGCAAATATTGTTCTTTGAAAACATATATATTTAGTGAGCTTCAAATTTTCTTCATCTGAGTTTGGCCATCCTACTCAAATGGAACAGAATCACACTTATACTCTGTTACAATATAGGACATGTTTACCTTTTGTAAATTAAATTCTTATTTCTGATTCTAAATGTTATCCTCAAACTGTAACATCAGAGTGGATGAAAGCTTTGCTGTTGACCACGGCTGAGAGCATTTTTAAAAGGAGGTTTTAGGTGACTAGATTGTTCCAAATTGAATTTTTGATGAATCTTTTGAATTAAGTCAAAGCTTTTGCCAGTTATAATCAACTATCCTATAAAAGGTAACTGTGTTCTAAAATGGTATGTCTATACATACCAAGAAATAAACCTTTTCTCCTCTTCCCTTATCAGATAATAGAGAAACATCTTGGTATACAAGGAGTAATTATAAATGTCCAGTGTTCCATTTTTATTTTTACAGTCTCAGTGGTGCCTCACCATTCCTTGGTGATACAAAGCAGGAAACTTTGGCAAATGTATCTGCTGTGAACTATGAATTTGAGGAAGAATTCTTCAGTAATACCAGTGCTCTAGCCAAAGACTTCATAAGAAGACTTCTAGTTAAGGACCCAAAGTAAGTGTCTGTTGTCCCTGCCTGTATGTGAATGTATGTAAGCTAGTCATTGTGGGCATGAGTGTAAGCTTGAGCTTGTAGGATACTAGTTGCTTCTTTGTTGGCAAAGGGAAAATATACTATATGAAAAAGGTTCAGAAAATGCAATGTCCTCTACAGGTAAAAGCCATTTTATCCTGGCTTGTTAAATGATTTGCAAAGATGCAGGGGTAGCTTTCAGCCTTTTTCTATAAAGGCTACCATCCCCACATAGGCACTACTTTAGAGTTCCTGTATCTGGTTTGTCAGGCAGCTTGGGTGGAGCAGTGGATAGAGTGCCAGACCTGGAGTCAGGAAGACCTGAGTTCAAATTTGACCTCAGACACTTGACACTTACTTAGCTGTGTGACCCTGGGCAAGTCACTTAACCTTCATTGCCCTGCAGATAGACAGACAGACAGACAGACAGACAGACAGACAGACAGACAGACAGACAGACAGACAGACAGATAGATAGATAGATAGATAGATAGATAGATAGATAGATAGATAGATAGATAGATAGATAGATAGATAGATAGATCTGGCCTCAGACATTTGTATGTGACCCTAGGCAAGTCACTTAACCTTGCTTGCCTCCATTTCCTCATCTGTAAAGTGAGCTGGAGAAGGAAATGGCAAGCCACTCCAGTATCTTTGCCAAGAAAACCCCAAATGTGGAGTCACTAAGAATCAGACACAACTGAACAACAACAATATGGTATAATATATCCGTAATGAGACAGCTTAATGCTTGCCACCACTATAGTTAAAATATTTTTTCTCCTCCCCCAAAAGGAAAAGAATGACAATCCAAGATAGTTTGCAACATCCTTGGATTAAGGTAAGTGATATATGATATCATATTTAAATCTTTTTAGATTTTAAAATCTTTAAACGCATATAGAAAACATCAAGTAAATACTTTTCTGTTACATATCATATGAGATCACATTTGAAGTAATATATCCATTTCTCCAAATCCATATTACAAATTTCAGATGAAAGCAATCAAAAAGGTGAAAAGCCTTTGTTACAGAGGAATGGTTGAAGGAATTAAGTGTTTAATTAACCTAGAAAAAGAAAATGTTAATATGAATGAAGGAGAATATGGAAAAATTTGTCTTCATATATCTGAAGGTTTTTCACATAGCATAGGGCATAACTGATTAATCAGGGGAAGATACTGGAGGTGGATTTTGATTTAGTGAAAATTGATCCAACAGTTGGAGTTGCCATAACTAGAGAATAGATTGTTCATGAAGATACCAATCTTTATGTCACAAAAGATATTAAAAGAGAGCCTAAGTTAATATTGTTAGTATTATTACATATTTAAATTTTTTCACCATACTTTTCCTTAAGATTTTCAAATGCCTGTATTTGTGTTTATGTGCACACACACACACACACACACACACACACACACACATACACCAGAATTGGTCTTGGTTGCCAAGTGTCAAGTAGGTCATGTTTGCTGAATAAGGGATTTTTTTTTAGCTCTTTTCTTCTTCTTGTTATTGAAATTGATTTATCTACATTAAAATTCTACATAAAAAAAGAGCGCCTGGGTAACCATCTTTTAGAGATGCAGAAGATTTAAATACTGCATAGAAGGTTTACATAGCTTGTCTCTAAGGCACCTTAAAACATCAAATTACATGATTCTATGTAATGAAAAAATATTGCACAAATATTTGGTGCATCGAAATATCCAGTAACATTTTCCCCTTGCTAAAATCATATAATCACAAAGCTTCCTTTACAGTGAATTTTTCCACTTGTTACATACACCTCCTAAATTTTAGATTGGGATTCAACTAACTCTGCATTTTCTTTCCCCCTATTAGAGTGACTGTTTCCATATAATAAATTGTGACAAGCTTTTGTAAATAACTTCCAGGTTCCCTGTACATCACCCCCAAACCATTCTTAACTGTTTTAATAAGCTGAGTGTATATAGTGAATAAGATGAGAATACAGAGAAGCTTAATTACAATAAAGTAATATAGGAGGAATTCTTTTAAATTTTCTGGTTTTTTACTCTGTTTAGCCTAAAGATAGTCAACAAGCACTTAGTAGGAAAGCATCTGCAGTAAACATGGAAAAATTCAAAAAGTTTGCCGCCCGAAAAAAATGGAAGGTAAGTATATCGCATAAAGTAGTATTATTTTTATTTTCACTCTGAAATTCTGTTTTGTTTTATGTTGACAGCATGTAAAATGAAATTATCTGATTGTTTCTTACTGTTTAATGCCTTGCTGTTTCCCTCTATTTTACAAAGATTTTTTAAATGTTCCAGTCATATTTAATCTCCTACTTCTAAATGGAATATTTCACTGATAATTATAATAATTGAAATTATATATTTTAAACAAACTCAAAATTAATAATAAAATATTGTTTCCAAAACCAGATAAAGATTTGTCCATTTAAATTCATGCATTATTTTAAGCAGCATAACATTTACATGAAGAATGTTTGAATGATGAAATAAAAGTGTTCCTTAAAAAAAAAGTGTTCCTTTTGTTTTGAAATTAATATTTCCCTTGCTCTTGGAAGGAAGTATTCAATAAATTCGACACTATCAAAGACGTTTAGCCTCTCTTGTTCCTTCTACCCACTTACCTCTTCAATTTGCTCTTCCCTTTAAGGGGTAATTTGGGGCACAATTGTTTTCCTAAAAACTCAAAAGAGAATAAAAGTCCTAAGTCAGCCTTCAGTTTCATAATATATCAAGTGGCATCCGAAATCAAGTAAAAAGTTAGAGGGCAGCTAGGTGGCACAGTGGATAAAGCACTGGCCCTGGATTCAGGAGAACCTGAGTTCAAATTCGGCCTCAGACACTTGACACTTACTAGCTGTGTGACCCTGGGCAAGTCACTTAACCCTCATTGCCCTGCAAAAACAAACAAACAAAAAAATGTCAATAAATCTTGGGGCAGCTAGGTGGCGCAGACACTTAACACTTACTAGCTGTGTGACCCTGGGCAAGTCACTTAACCCCAATTGCCTCACTAAAAAACAAAAAACAAAAAAACGAAGTCAAGTAAAAAGTTAACGATAATGGCCCCAATTCCATGCTAGGATCATAGAATAAAAGCTTTAGAATTGAGAGGAATGTCAACGGTAATCTAGCCCAATCCCCATTTTACAGATATAGACTCTTTGTAGCCTCTCCCAGGTAGTGGTTAGCAAAACTGGAATTCAAACGTACACTCTTCTCTTCCAAATCCAGACCTCTTTCCATTGAGCTTGAAAGGTGCCTCATTTTTGCATCCCCATAAGAAATCCATGCTTAAGAGATGGTTAAAGGTACCAAATGGAATCAAAGAGACGTACATTTCTAGATGATATGACTTCCACCCACCTCAGTGAATCTCAGCCTCATTTTGCATTGGTCCTCCTGTCAAGGTTCAGAATTTACTAAGAATATCCAAATGCTTTGGACACATAAACCTTTACCATGTTACTTCTGTCTTTGCCAAATGCTAAAATTTTTCTACAAACCAAACAGTTCTTCACCAGGAGGCAGTGAGCTACAAAGGAAATAGCCATGAGATCTGAGTTCAAATCCCAGCCACTTACTATCTGTGTGACCTTCAGCAAGTTATTTAATCTCTTTGGACCTTGTTTTCCTCATCTGTAAAATTAGGGGGCTGGCCTTTATAACTTCTAAGAGTCCCTTTAAGCTCTGGATCAATGATTCAATGAATCCTTCCTCTGTTAGTAAATAGACAGTTTTCTGCCCGTTAATGAAGTTTCATAATCACCTAATTTATTAATTGCTCATGTAGTGGTTTCACCTTTAATGAGCAACAACAACACACTGTGATTTATTGAGAGGGAGAACTCTAAAGCCTGAATTAAGGTACAGATAGCATTCATAAGAAGAAATTTTAAAATGTGAACTGAGAGGGAAATGGGGTTCCAAGCCTATATTGGAATGAAATGCCAAGGAAAAGAGAACCCTTTTTTTTTTGCAACAGATTTGTATGTTTTAAATGCCCTCTAGGATTGCTTCCTAAGGAAATGGAAAACTATTCACTTAATAGACTGATAGCATTCATTCCATCTAATCATGCTTCACATACTCTCCCATGTCAGCAGAGCATTCATTTGCAGTCAGCAATTTATAAATTGTCATTGGAGAAAGCTATCTCAGAGTGCTTATAATTTGCATGAATCTGAGCATTGTTACCTAAAATTGTCTTTCTCTCTCTTTCTCTGTCTCTCCCAAGCAATCTGTTCGATTGATATCACTGTGCCAAAGATTATCCAGGTCCTTCTTGTCTAGGAGTAACATGAGCGTCGCCAGAAGCGATGATACCCTGGTAAGGTGGCATGTTGACTTGGTTGTGGTCTCTTCTTAATTTGTGTATGAGATTTAAGCTATACCTTTCCTCTGTAGCCTGAAATAGTTTAGAACCTGAATAACATAGCACTATATTGCTGTTTTAGCTCTTCTTGTGAGGAGACTGATGGAATATAGTCGTCTGCCTTTTCTTCTTTGTTAAGGTTGATGTTGCCCCCTCTTCCCCATCCCTCCTTTTGAATAAAGCAGTTAAAGGGAGGAATTGGTCCATTCTAAAAGGGCCTTGTGTTTCCTGGCCATTTACAGCTGCAAAAATGAGAGCTATCTGCTTCCATTGATAATATGGAATCTCAGATCATAAGCAGTATTAGAGAAAGAGAAACCCACCCCAGGGGAGCAAGGAAATGTAAGAGTAGCTGCTGTTATGCCCTAAGAGGAATTATGAAGCTTTATTACCTAAGCTTTATTGCCAAAGCTACATTTGATTTATTAACAATGTACTCACTGCCCAAAGGCCATTTAGAGTGAATACGGATTTTTCCCCCAATCTAAATTGAAAGCTAATCTCAGATTAACCCTCCTGATAAGACGCTAAACATCTGAGTTAGATGAGCCTTTCCCCTGACAGTCAAACAACAGGGCTTTTTGTTAAAGTTGGAGGGACTGGAATCCTACAGATACAGACTTTCTATGGGAACTGTCCTGCCTCTGGCAACCTAATATTTTCATGATTCCTGAATAGCATCCAGGAATCCTATCCATGGCTTCTATTTTGACATTAGATTTCCCTCTGACCCTTAAGCTTAACTAACCCAAGGTGTTGAACATAAAGGATAGAATAAGAAGAAATAGAAAATTAAAGAAAAGGGATTCACAACAGCAAGTGACAGGATGAATGGGGAGAGGGGAAGAAAAAAGAGTGAGAACTAGTTGTCTAAGATAAGAAAAATTTCATAGGTTAAAATAAATAATAGCTAGAATTTTTAGATTATTGACAGGGTTAATGTTAACTAAGGCAGAATATAGAACAAGCGTGTTATGTGTCAAATAAGACTGTTTTCCATTCAGAGATTTATTTCCTATTATGTTAGTTACAAGGAGATTCTCTAAAGTTTCATTTCCTCCTCTTTTCTTTTTATCCCCCATTTTCTTTCCCTTTCTGTCTTCTCTCTTTTTTTCTCTTCCTTTTTCTCCCCAATTCTTGCATTTCTCAAATACAGATATTTTCTGTGAGCCACTTTTGATGGAAATATAAAAACAGAAATGGTGGCATATTTAAAAGTGTGTATTGTAATGAAGAGCTTGTTTCATTCAGATTTTATTCTTGTAATAAAATAAATAACTATATTATTAGAGCCTACATTTAAACCAGAGAAATCAAAAAGGAGAAAAAATGTTTTTGGCATTTTGCCAAAAAAAAAAAAAAAACAAAACCAATAACCCCTAAGATTAAATCTGTATAAGTGTACTCTTTTTTTAGTGTTTATACATTAGGAAAACAAAGTCACACATCTATAAATCCAAAAGTTTAAGCATAGTTGGGGGGTTTTTTTGTTTTTTGTTTTTTGTATTTTTGTTTTGGCAGGGCAATGAGGGTTAAGTGACTTGCCCAGGGTCATGCAGCTAGTGTCAAGTGTCTGAGGTAAGATTTGAACTCAGGTCCTCCTGAATCCAAGGCCAGTGTTTTATCCACTGCGCCACCTAGCTGCCCCCTATAGTTTTGTTTTGCTTGTTTTTTAAAATTTAATTTTCTAGCAGTCTTTTTAACACATCTCTTTATTAGCATAGCCTGACATGAAAATGTTCTGGAGATAGCACAAATTCATTTCAAGTGAGATAGTATGCATAAAGTCCTTTTCAAGTCTTTAAAGTGTATGTAAATGCTAGCTATCATCATCATTATTAGTTGAAAAATAGCTAATTAGGAAAACATTTTCAAGTACGTGATCTTTTGCTTTGCCCTTTACTTACTCATAAAGATAAGTTGTTATAAAATCATAAAAGTTGTGCTCTAAGAAACCTTACATGCTGTCTAGTTGCTTCCCTCATTTCACAGGTGAGAAATGAGGCCAGAAAAGTTAAGTGACTTACTAGTTTGAATCCATAGCTAGACTGCTATGGCTCTCTCTCTATAGTACCAGGCTGCACCTCTAAGGTTCCTACTGTATTTATCATTATGGTAGCTGAGACTGGTATATTAACATGTTCCTGTTATAAGCAGAAATAATTGTAGTTGATCTTATAAATTACTAAATGTTAAATGTGTTTGCTTTCTAGCAGTTCATATAAGTCATAATTTATGTGGATGTTAGTAATCAGTGTACAGTAGATTAAACTAGCTTTCCATACTCTCACCCAGAAATCCCACTCTTAAGTATATATACTTATATATCCCAAAAAAGGTAAAAGAAAGAAAGGTGTCTTACACATCACTCAGTGAACCAGAATTTATTAAACTTCTACTATGTTCCAGGCACTATGCTAAACACCAGGGATAGCAAGAGAGACAAAAAAAACTGTCCCCACCCTAAAGGAACTAACAGCACTTTCTATCATAACAAAGAACAAGAAGCAGAATATATGCCCACTGACTGGAAAATTGCTAAACAAGTAATAGACTATATCTGCACTGTGGAAAACAGTAAATATGAGGAATACAGAGATACATGGGAAGACTGGTTTGAACTGATACAAGATGAAGGAAATAGAACCAGGAAAACAAGATACCTAATTACTATCTCAACATAAATTTTAATAAAGAAATTGATTGTTATATAATTGCATAATCAAGCTTGGTCCCAAAGAAGAGCTGAGAAAATGTATCTCCTTCCTTCTTTGCAGAACTAGAAGACTACGGGTGTGGAACATTTCATATATTGTCAGATTCAATTGCTTTTTTGGTCAATTTTGCTGAAATGCTTTTTTTCCTTTCTTTTTTTCTTGTTATTTGATATTCTTATTTGATAGCTCCATGGGGAGGTGACGCAGAAAAGGATATATTAAGAAGTGAAAATCATGTGAAAACAAAAGAGATCAATAAACTTTGTTTTTAAAGGAAGCAAATTAGTAGCTTTGCTTCCCTTCATTCCTGTGGTATTCTGGGAATTTGAATTCTATACCTTTCTTTTATTTTTTTATTTTAATTTTATTTTTATTATTTATTTATTTATTTTGGGGGGTGAGGCAATTGGGGTTAAGTGGCTTGCCCAGGGTCACACAGCTAGTAAGTGTTAAGTGTCTGAGGCCAAATTTGAACTCAGGTCCTCCTGACTCCAGGGCGGGTGCTCTATCTACTGTGCCACCTAGCTGCCCCTGTATACCTTTCTTATGAAAGCCCTTATCTCTTCATTGATTTAAATATATATATATATATACATATATACATATAGATATAGATATACACACACATATATTTATCTATACATACATAGAAACAGAGAGAGGGAGAAGAAAGAGAGCACCAATTTATTCTTCTTTTTCCTTATCTGTTTCCTTCAAGGATGAAGAAGATTCCTTTGTGATGAAAGCAGTCATTCATGCCATCAATGATGACAATGTTCCTGGACTTCAGCACCTTCTGGGCTCTTTGACTAACTATGATGTGAATCAGCCTAACAAGGTCTGACATGATTCTCCTAGGATGATCTGACGTATATGTCATCTTGTGTAGCAAGAGGCCATTGAATCAAAAGTAGGATATGCCTGAAAAGCTTGAGGCGAAAGGTTTACAGCTGATTTCCTTGATACCCTGCTAGTTGGAAACCCTCAGACCACAGGGCAAAGTCACTTGAATTTAAAAATTGATTTGAATTAGAAGTATAGACTCTTTTGGCACATGAGAGTCAGACGATGGTGCTTCTTCTGCCTGTAAAATTTGAAAGTCACTCATTCTTGCAAATGAAAATGTCACTTTAAATCAGGAAACTAAAAAAGGAATCTGGGTCAGGGAAAGACATGTAGCCATTTTGACCATCTTCCACTTCTGTTATGAAGCAGAACTACATTGCCATTGATTGTAGAGGAAAAAGGCTGACAGGGACAGTTCTGACACTGATATTAACACTGATATTAACAAGCTTGTTCTCTTTCTTTCCAAACCTCAAGTATTTGAAAATCGTATTCCTCTTGTTTATTCTCAGCATGGGACACCTCCGTTACTGATTGCTGCTGGCTGTGGGAATATTCAGATGCTGCAATTACTCATTAAGAGAGGGGCAAGAATAGATGTCCAGGATAAGGTGATCCCTGTTTCATTTCAAATGAATGGTCAGGAGGGTGGGATGTTTTCAAGTCCTAGTGCCACATCATTTAAAAAATAATAGGGAAATGCACAGCTGTACCTAGTTGATTTTTCAGATTTTCATCAATCAAAATATATTACTTAAATATTCAGTAATAACCTACCCATAGGTGAAATTAGATGTCCTGTGTCTGGACTATGTTCAGTAATAACAGTGTTCTTCAAAGCTTACAAAGTGCCTTCCCCACAAAATTACTGTTGAGGAGGATGTACAAGCACTTATTACCACCATTTTACTTATGAGGAACCTGAGGTTCGGCTATACTGATAGCAAGTATCAGATGTAGTGCAGTGGGAGTACTGAGTTAGCATCCTGCTTCAGGTATGTCATATAACCTCTCTGGGCCTCAGTTTCCTCATCTGTAAAATGAGGGAGGAGAGACTTGATGGCTTGTAAGCCCCGTTCCAGATATCTGTAAACCTGTGATCTCATGATCAAAATCGAGTCTGTAAAACCCAAAGTCTCTCTCTTCGGTGCTATGCTGCTTGGTTTTTTTTCTTTGTACACTGCCAGATTTTATTTCTCACTCATAATATTGCTTGGACAATGTTAAATATCACGCTTGGGAAAGTTTCCATTATTTATTTCACATTACCAAAAATTAAATTTGCCAGCATGTTTTTAGGGCAACAGTGGAAGAGCAGTAAATAGGATAGTCTTTGAAATTGTGTTTCAACAAAAACACTTACTGTGAGAAGGATCTCAGGGTAGTAATGCCGATGCTGTTGATTTGCTCCTGATAACTGTGACGTTGTTCAAGTAATCACTTTCTGTACCGTTTTAGAATAACTGGGTGTTTTTGCTTATTCCCCTTCTTCTATCAAAGATTATCCATTAATTGTTGAGATGTGTTATTTATTGTCATACATAGTTCTTTGAAAAGGACTTCTTAAGAAATTTGGCCTTAGTTTATTAAGCTAGAAATGTATCGCCAACAAAATAGCATGGTTTTTGGTTTTGAGGGGCCTTTTTTTGCCAAAGTTTAATGTGAGTCTACCTGGAATGTCTGACTTGGTTATTTCCTGATATGTTTGAAAGTGACTGTGCATCCATAGAATGAGTTTGTATAGGAAGAGAGGCCATCAGCTATGTGGGAGTGACTTTGTATATTATGTCTGGACAGGCTGGATCTAATGCAATCTACTGGGCTTCTCGACACGGTCATGTAGAGACCTTGAAATTTCTTAATGAGAACAAATGTCCTTTGGATGTTAAAGATAAGGTAAGGGTAATAATCTGCTGAAGTGTAACTAAAGGATA
Source organism: Dromiciops gliroides (assembly GCF_019393635.1). Lineage (NCBI taxonomy): Eukaryota > Metazoa > Chordata > Mammalia > Microbiotheria > Microbiotheriidae > Dromiciops > Dromiciops gliroides. The sequence continues at coordinate 499,456,352 of NC_057861.1, read as the reverse complement.
TGATGAAAAGGTGTATATGTGGACTTTGCTTATTATTGTGTGAAAAATGACTCAAAGGACAAATGGTAAGGACCAAAATCTCCTTGCAAAGAATTTAAATGGAATGTTATTTGGGGCTGATAGTTTGCAATAATATTGAAACCAGCTGACTTGGTTAAATCTGCCAAGTGGCTATGTTATACAGATGGTGAATAGTTCTTCCTCAGCTTGGGGGGAAAAAAACCCAAAACATGGCAGTGTTCTAGTGGGCAGAACACTGGGCTAGTTCTGAACTAAGCGAATTGGGCTCCATTCTGTGTTTTCTCATTGACTCACTGCTTGCCATGGGCTAAGTATTTTCAAAACTCACTTCCTCCTTTTTCTCAGTTGTATGAAGTAGTTGAAAATATTGAATTTCTTCCTAGGAGAACTAGTGAAATGATACATATACACCAAGCTCTTTGGCAGGTAATAAATCATTGATTTAAGGAGATTCCTAACATTTTCCATAGATAAGGAAAGACATTAAGGACCCGTGATTTTTTTTTTTCAGCATGGGCATTCTATAATCCATCACAGATCACACAGTGTGTAACTAAGAGTTTTAGAGGGTGTCCTGAAGCTGGGTAGTTACATGACTTGTGCACACACAGTTAGGAAGCATCAGAGGAAGTTTTAAGCCCAGGTGTTTTTGACTCTAAATCTAGCACTTCATGGTGATAATACTTAGAATGTTTAAATTCTGTGTGTGATTTTATTTATTCTTCATAATATTGCTATGAAGAAGATAGAGTCAACATTCTTTTCATTTTTTATAGATTAGGAAACTGAATTAAGCAGTTAAGTAACTTGTTCTAGTACCACAGTTAATTAATGGCAAAGCTGAAATGGATGTCCAGATCTCTAAGCTCTATGATACGAGGTGTGTTTCCATCATGAGTGGTCAGGTATTTCATGGCCAGTGATAGATAAATATTTAGACACGCAAAAGCATATATCTGTAAATGTATGCATTATAATGATAATAGCTAACATTTACACTTACTGTGTGCTAAGCACTCTACAATTATAATCTCATTTGATCCTCATAATGACCCTGGGAGGTAGGTATTATTTTTATCCCCATTTCACAGATGAGGAGACTGAGGCAAACATAAGTGACGTGATTTGCCCAAGATCACACAGCTAGGAAAAGTCTTAGGCCAGATTTAAATTTGGATCTTTTTGACCCCAGGCCCAATATACTGTACTACCTATCTAGACTTTATCATTGAAAGTTATACTTATACATACATTTTTATATTTTAAAATCTATAAAGATAGAAATAAATCTTCAAATGTGACTAGAGCACAAGATGGAAGACAGCAGTAAGTAAGAACATATTCCCAGTGTGATATGGTGAGGTGAAATGAAGCAAAGCAGGTAGTGAATTACAGGACCCTGGAGACCTGGTCTATATACCCAGCTCTATTGAATGTTTTCTGGGTGACTTTGGGCAAGTCCTTTATCTTCTCTGGGCCTAAGTTTTCTTGTCTGTAAAATGAGGGAGTTGGATTTAATATTCTCTAAGGTTTCTTAGGGCTGCTATGTGATACGTTGAATAGAGTGGCGAGCCTGAATTAAAACTCATCTTCCTGGGGGCAGCTAGGTGGCGCAGTGGATAAAGCACTGGCCTTGGATTCAGGAGTACCCGAGTTCAAATTCAGCCTCAGACACTTGACACTTAACTAGCTGTGTGACCCTGGGCAAGTCACTTAACCCTCATTGCCCTGCAAAAAAAAAACAAAAACAAAAAAACAAAAAAAACCTTATCTTCCTGAGTTCAGATCCAGCCTCAGACACTTAGTAGCAGTGTGACCCTGGGCAAGTCACTTAAATCCGTCTGCCTTAGTTTCCTCATCTGTAAAATGAGCTAGAGAAAGAAATGGCAGACCACTCCAGAATCTTTGCCAAGAAAATCCTAAATGGGATCATGAAGTCAGATGCTACTGAGAAAAACAAACTGAACAAGAAGAACAAAAGGTTTTTTTAAAGACCTAAAAACATTTGTGTGTTCTTTAAAAAAAATAGGGGGCAGCTAGGTGGCGCAGTGGATAAAGCACTGGCCCTGGATTCAGGAGTACCTGAGTTCAAATTCAGCCTCAGACACTTGACACTTACTAGCTGTGTGACCCTGGGAAAGTCACTTAACCCCAATTGCCTCACAAAAAAAAAAAAAAAAAAAGCTGATGGCCCAGTATTTAAGGAAAGATAAAGACAGATTTTCTAAGGCTTATCATTCAAGGGGATGGTTCTGGTATTGTGATTAATTGCACTTGTGAGATTGTGGAAGAACAGGATAAGAAAAGTGTTTGTCAATGAATGGCCTTACCCATAGATTGGTATACTCTGTCCTTTTATTTCTGTCCCAGAACAGTCTAGATAAACTTGGTTACTGATGCAATCACAGGGAATCTAGTAGAAATTGATACATTCATGAGTGAGTGAGTGTACAAGAGTTGCCAACCGCGTTATGATCCCCAAATGATGAGCGGTACTGAAAATGTCAGGTTGTGGGACATTACCTTTGATTTTTTTTTCTAGTCTGGAGAAACAGCCCTTCATGTAGCAGCTCGCTATGGCCATGTGGATGTGGTTCAGCTACTCTGCAGTATTGGGTCCAATCCAAATTTTCAGGACAAGGTGGGTCATTGTTAACTGAAACGCTGACATTACCATCTCACTCTAGATTTGTTTACTATTTTGTGTTTTTTTTAATTAGACCAACCAAAAAGTCCTTTTTATGTTTATGCAATTCATGATCCCTGTACTAGATTGTAAGCTCCCAAAGGCTAGACAGCATGCTGATGTACTTCCTTTTTATATAGCCTGGAGTATAGTGACCACCTGAAGGGGTAAACGCTCTAATAAATATTTTTAGTGTTGATCAAAGTCTCAGTTTTTTGTATGCCCCACAACTAGTTACCTTCCTGGATGTGTATAGTTCAGAGGTATATAATCACTGGCTCCCAAAAAGCACAAAGAAAATTACCTAGTAATTCAGACTTAGGTGACTCTATGTGCACATCAGAGCACTTTGTGACTAGACACTGTTAAAAGTATAGTCACCTGAATAAAAAAAAAAAACTCTTTTAAATTTTAGGAAACTTGGGTTATAAGCAAATGAGTTGGTTTTCAAGAAAAATAGCAGAAATCCACTCACTGCTAAGCTTTCATTGCTCAGAGCTTAGCTGACAAAGATGGCAGGGGGTCCTGTCAAGTCATCTACCTCTAACGTGCTGAGAGAGCTGAATCAAGAGGTCCAGAAATCCACAAAGCTGTTCTAGCTATTTGAAGACATAAAAGTGGTAAGGGAAAGAGAGTTGTGCACGATCTGGAACCTCTCAGGGGAGAGGGGGGAGGACTGTATTTCTTAATACTGGTGTTTCCAAGCTGTATTATTCTGTAGTGACATTCATTTATTAAACTTCTGCTCTGTATAAGGCACTATGCTAGTCTCTGAGGATATAAAAACAAGATGAAAAACAGTTGAAAGAGCTTGTGTTTGGGGCCAGGGAAGGGGAGATATAATATTTACAGAGATAGTAAGTACAAAATAACTCAAGCACTATCCAGTTATAGTCAATGCAAGCTCTTCTCTTTAAGCATCCCCAGCTTGCTTTGCCACCAAGGAAGGAACTCTCACATCACATGTGTTTCATCTGCCCTTGTCTCATTCCTCTCCTACTACCTTCATCAATTTGTCCAGGAAGAAGAAACTCCTCTGCACTGTGCTGCCTGGCACGGCTATTACTCTGTGGCCAAAGCGCTTTGTGAGGCCGGTTGCAGTGTGAACATTAAAAACAGAGAAGGCGAGACTCCACTTTTGACAGCTTCTGCCAGGGGTTACCATGATATTGTGGAATGTCTTGCAGAACATGGGGCCGACCTTGATGCAACTGACAAGGTGAGTAATGGGTGATTGAGTCACACTTAGTGGGAGATTATATGTGGCAAATGAGAGTGATACAGAACTCCTTGTACTCCTAAATTACTTTTCCTAAAATAACACACTCAAATTCAGGAAGCTGTAATTCTTTTAAATAGACTAAGTAAGGTTTTTCTGCTCCAAAGAGCATGTCTATGACCTTTGCTAAAAATAACTCATCTTTTTTTTTATTCTTAACATTTGACATTCATCATGAAAAAGATTTCCTAAATAATTGAATTTTTAGTTTTCTTTTCCACTTTTTTTTAAATTTTGAGAATAGGAAGAAGAATATTGAACAAAGTGCTGTGCCTCACTAGAACTTAAAAATGATAAAATACTGTTCATTTTTAGAATAAGTGTTTCATTTACTTTATTTTTTAAGTTTTTTATAATAAACATTTTTATTTAAAGTTTTGAATTCTAAATTCTATCCCTAGTTCATTTACGTTAGACATTTTATATTTCATAGAAAGATAATACAGTGAGAAAAATTAAATCTAAGGTAAAGGAATTTTTTTAATTCAGAAATTTTAATATAATCTATTTGTAGTGCACATTTACTTAAAATAAAAACACTATCACTGGGTATATAGTGGGATACAGGCCAGATGGTTAATTTTATTATTGCCATATTATGAAGTATTCACTTGGTCCATTTATAATAATCATTAAAAAAATACCAGAGACTCCTATACGTGAGAGATTCTATAGTGTAACATATACATAATGCTATTATGTATAGCAAGATTTGTAAAGGGTTAAGCAATAATCCAAAGAAGCAGCCATGTTATATAAATCCTTTTGCTACACATCCTACAACGTGGCCTAGAGAAGACTATTAATATTGCTGTAGCAATTTCTCCTGATGTTAACTGAAAAAATTAACATCCTTTTCCCCGTAGCAAAATGTGAGGATTGCAGAGTTAATATTTTATAACTTTTCAAAAGATATTTGATTAGAAAGTACTATTTAAGTACCAAATATTCCTTAAGCCATGTTGAAGCAGATATTTTAAAAATGTATATTCTAGTTATCTAAGGCCAGCACCCTGACATTTGTTGTTTCTTCAATGGATCTCTTCTGCTCAAGCATTTTCTTCACTGGTGTAGATCACGACCCCTCTGTGCTTTTCATGCTGTGGAGATCTCATGCATATCTTTCCAAGAGTCTCTTCTTAAGGATCCCCAACACACTGGAGCCCATCCTATTGTTCTTATATTATTTTAAGGCTACTAGTGTAGGAATCCGGGCATCCATCTATATAGTCTCTCATTCTCACCATGTGACTGGGCAACCTCCTCTTTTAGACGTATATTTCTTTCTGAGTACTTTTTGTGTATAAGTCATCGTATAATTCATATCATGCAGTCTGCTTATACCCACCATTCTAAACCCAAAGTTAAGCAAATCAGACAGACATGCAGCTTAATCAGCAAATATTCACAACCTTCCTGATTTAAATTTGCCCCTACTATTTTTGAAACGTGCCCATGAAGCTCTACACCAATAAGAATCTGTCACTGATGAGACTGGGCCAAAGGAAGAAAAAAAATTAGTGAGAAATTTTATCCATATTGATTTGAAAAATTGTTTCATTATTGGTGGTGTCTATTTTTAGGATGGACACATAGCTCTTCATCTTGCAGTAAGACGATGTCAAATGGAAGTGATCAAAACCCTCATCAGTCAGGGATGTTTTGTTGATTTCCAAGACAGACATGGAAATACTCCGCTGCACGTGGCCTGCAAAGATGGGAATGTGCCCCATTGTGGTGGCACTATGTGAAGCCAACTGTATTCTGGATGTCACTAACAAGGTAAACAGAAGAGAAAATGACAGTATCAATGTTGGTTGCCATTTAGATTTAACTGATTAGAGTTTTTTTCAACTTTCTACTTCCTTCCATTTTGCAAAGTAAATAAAATCCATGTGAAAGCACAAAAAAGGAAAGGTCCTTTATTATAAAATAATTTTAAATTGTTTCACTAAAAAATGTTTATTCGGGGACAGCTAGGTGGGTGCAGTGGATAGAGAACCGGCCCTGGAGTCAGGAGGACCTTGAGTTCAATTCCGACCTCAGACACATGACACTTACTAGCTGTGTGACTCTGGGCCAGTCACTTAACCCTCATTGCCCTGAAAAAAAAAAATTAGAGGTTAGTAAAAAATAAAGATAAAATTAAAAAAAAAAAGTTTATTCACTAGTGAAGAAAAAGGAAATTCTTTATAAGAGTAAACTCTTCCAGCCTTATATTAAATATGTTGTGTGCTGCCATGAATCAACTGATTGATTGGGAAGCATGTATTAAGCACTAAGTATATTGCAAGCACTTAGCACTATATGTACTAAAACACTGGAGATACAAAATAATAATAATAATATGATAATTAACAAAGATAGTCCTTGCTGTCCTTGAACCCTCAGTCCATTTGATGTGAGACAGTACCACAAAGGAGTTTAGCTGCAGAGTAGACAACAAGGCTTAGAGATCAATTAGGGCGCACCAGTACCTAGGCATCTGGAGATAGCAACAAAGACTTTAGGCTACAGTGGCAGGGCAGACAGTAAGGTCTAGAGGTCTTCCATCTCAATGGAAGGCTTGTAGTTGGTGATGCCTAACTCAATCCAAGCAGTAATGAACTGTCCTGTTGCCCTTCATACCCTGTTCCCCACTTGGAATCTGAGTAGAAACAGGAATAAAGAGTAGACAAGGAAGGGGTGGCTAGGTGGCGCAGTGGATAAAGCACCGGCCCTGGATTCAGGAGTACCTGAGTTCAAATCCAGCCTCAAGACACTTGACACTTACTAGCTGTGTGACCCTGGACAAGTCACTTAACCCCCATTGCCCCGCACCAAAAAAAAAAAAAAAAAAAAAGAGTAGACAAGGCAGGGCAGCTAGGTGGCACAGTGGATAAAGCACCGGCCCTGGACTCAGGAGAACCTGAGTTCAAATCAGACCTCAGACACTTGACACTTACTAGCTGTGTGACCCTGGGCAAGTCACTTAACCCTCATTGCCCACAAAAAAAAAAGAGTAGACAAGGGAAAACTGGCAAATGATGGTGGTTCCTCTGGTGTTTGGCCAAGGTAGAAGGGTGCTGGGAGGGTGGAGTAAAGAGAAAAGAAGAGAAGCAGGGCTTGGGTCACAGTTCCTTTGACTAGATACAGTCTGGTCATCTGTGGGGAGTTTTGAAGTGGAGTGGTGGGAAGCATGAGCATATTTTTAGCATTACTTTTTGTTAGATGTGACAGCCAATCCACTGGAAGAAGAGAATGTGGTACCCGTGGCATTTTAATTACACTCTAGGAATTCTAACACTACCAAGAGACTAAGTGAAAAATATAATGGAAAAGGTGAAAGACTTGAATTCAAATCCTAACCCTGCCTCTTATTAGACATCACAAATCACTCTCCTTTCTCTGCTCAACCCCCACCCAGTAGAATGTGAGCTTCTTGAAGACTGAAACTTCTTGTTTGGCTTTCTGGCTACAGTGCCTAGCACACAAAGGAGGCATAGTCCTTTCTAATATTGACATTCCGAGTGCCATTACATGTGTGTAAGCTTGGGCAAGTCACCTAACTTCTGTGGGCCTCAGTTTTCTCATCTGCAAATAACGAAGGTGGACTGGGTGGGTTTTGAGGTCTCTTCAAACCCTAGACCATTACAATCAATCCTACTTTGATAAAGGACTTAATTGTGAATCATAAAGACTTGAGTTATATCTATTATCAGCTTTCCCCATTGAGTGTTCACATGGCCATAAGGAAATCACATGTCCTTTTCTTTGCTCCAAATATTTTTGTAAGACAAAGAGACATATTTTCTGAATGATTTAGAGAAGGAAGTACAATGAATTAAGTATACATAAAAGATTTTCATGCAGTATAAGTAAAAAGTGTTGATTTCCAGAAGATGGATAACTAAGTCATCTTCATTTCTTCCTAAAGAGTCCTCTGGTTGTTACCAATAAACCAGAATCCAACCTGCTATTTAGATTCACGGATATAGCTCTGAAAATTTAGTAATGAAAAGCAAACACTATTGGTTTGTTTAGGATTTGGGTGGTTTTGGTTTTTTTTTGTGGGGGGGGTAGTTTTTAGTTTTTTCCCCTCAAAGACAAACCAAAAAAAGGCCAGAGAGAATGAAAAATTATTTCATTAAGAATGAACTTATATTTTAGGAGGTATCCATTTAATAGAATCATTTTACATGGTTTGTTTTATGTACCTAAAATTAATTACTGTGACAGTTGGCAAATTTCGCCTCTCCTAAAAAAATGCTAATGCTCAAAACTGTTATGAGATCATACCATAATGGAAATTAAAATGAATTTAACTTCATATATTAGGAAGCATGAATAAGCAATATACCAGGTCCTAAGCTATTAGCTGCTGGTATTTGTTAGTCTATCTTATTCTAATATAGCTGAATCAATCATATAATTTTAAAGTAGCTTCACAGGAAAGCCAAATGTAATATTAAACATCAGTAAGGCCTGGGCTTTCCCCCTGGGAATCTTTATATGAATAAAAGGCTGCTTCAGAGAAAATTCCTGTGCTAATTTGATACCTTTAGTCTTGCCTATTATGTTATCTGCTAGTTGGCTGTGTGCTCACAGTGCCTGGACATTTAGCTTTAAATATCTTGCTCAATGTGAAGGTGAAAGAACATTGTGCTCTCACACTGCTTTGCAGTAACATGAAGGCAGGAATGAGGAGTTACTTCTGCCATCACCCTACCCAGTGCAAAAAATGCTTCCTCTCTAAATGGATGTTCTGCTCCCCCTTTCTTCCTATCTTTGGGGGGGGGGTGGAGACACTGAAAAAATAATCTTAGAATATCAGTTAGTAAGCATGTATAAATGCTACCTATGTTCCAGGCTCTACTAATATCTGAAGACTTAGCAGTTCATTTAGTAAAGCTATAGATGGATGTGCAAATTTTATAGATTTTTATTTGTTTAAAACTTCTCATAGGAAGATCCTCAGTTTGAGAGGACAGCTAAACCGAGACCCATTATATCCAGAACTCTTATAGAGAAGGAATTTGAGTAATTGGAAGCAAATGATAGATAATTCAACTATTTCATTATGAGAGAAAGAGCACCTAAACTCAGAGGTCATCTATTTTTTTAAGTTTTTATTGGTAACTTTTTTTACAGAGGCCTATGTTTTTCCTTATATACCTATCCTCCCCCCGCCTCAGCAGAAAGTCACTTTTTTTTTTTTTTTAGTGAGGCAATTGGGGGTTAAGTGACTTGCCCCAGGTCACACAGCTAGTAAGTGTTAAGTGTCTGAGGCCAGATTTGAACTCAGGTCCTCCTGACTCCAGGGCCGGTGCTCTATCCACTGCACCATCTAGCTGCCCCAGAAAGTCACTTTTTTTTATAACAAGATTTTTTTTTTCAAAAAAAGAAAAAGGAAAACAGGAAAAAAATTGGCCAAAAATATAAATTCCCCAAAAGACAGTATATGTAATATTCCTCACTGGAGCACCCTGCTCCCCTCAATAAAAAGTGGAATGGGGAGAGATGTTTTTCTTATAATCTCTTCCTTGGGCCAAGCTCAGGTTTTGTTGTTGTTCTTGTTTATTTTAAACCAATTTTCTTAAAACTTAAATTCACAATATTTCTAAATTTGTGTCACTCCCCTGCCCTCTGCAGAAGACTTAGGCCAGTTTTCTTCTATCTGTTCTACTTTTTTGAGAAAAGGTGACGAGAAGAGCAGTGTTTTTAGGACTTTGAAAACACAAAGACATTCGAAAGGGTTTAATGACCTCATTAAATCACATTCTGCCATATTGTGCTAATTAAAGCAATCAGCTTATCAAGTGGATACTGGGAAATGGCATCATCCAAATTTAGGATAGACTGCCATTCTTTCCCTATAGTTAGCAGTTATTTAACTTTTTGGTGCACTGACTACATCCGCAAAAGATAAAAAATGAGAACTCAAGCTCCACTTCCTTACTACTAATGTGTGTAATGTGAACTTTGGCTCTTGTTACTCTAAAATATAGCCATATCATTATTCTTCCACCCAGGGACTTAAAAGAAAGAGCTGTTTTCTTCTAATTACTTGAAAGAACAAAGGAGAGTAAAATAAATGAAAGCCAAAGATAATGACAGAGGATCCTATCCATTTGACCTCTATGGACTGGAAATATTTGTTAAAGGAGAGGAGGGGAGGGGAGAGAGGAGGCCAAAAAAAAAGTAGAGGGTGTTCACTGGGAAAAAATGACCCTTATTGAATCAAGATCTGAAAATGTGAGAGAATTACGGGATTTCTGCCAAGTCCCTCATCTCTGTTATTGCAACTCGCTCATCTATTACCTGTCTCATCTCTTACCCTGTCTTCATTGAACTTCCTCCCTTCCATTAGTTCTGAATCCCACTGCCAAAATTTATCTGCCCACTACTGTCTCCACACTAACACTGCATTCTTCAAAACTTCCTTTTTTTCTACACTTATTTGAATTGGCCTTTTGACCCCAGACTTATTTCAGACTCTTCTCTTTCATATAGTCTATCTTCCAACCAAACTGTATTACTAGCAATAATATCTGATCTATTCTGACCTCTCCACATTACTCCACTTAGAATATCCCCCTTGAATGCCTGAAACATATTCTCTTTGCATCTCTGAGTTAGCGAAATCTCTTTTTTTATGTCTTACTATATTTCACCCCACCTCCCTATTCAATCTCTCTTCCTCTATATGTTTTATCAAGTTCTAAATTGTATTGTAGTTTTTTGGTGTATGTATCATCACTTAAGTAGTCCTCAAGACCAGATACTATTTTTTTGTCTTTATATTACATTTATATATACAGTAGGTGCTCAATAAATACTTGTTGAATTAAATGAATCATCCATGGTCTCCAAAACTATCATTTTAACCCTGCCTAGTAAAAACCTAATACCTTAATTCTATACTTTAATGTTGACTTTCTCATGAGTTCAGCATCCTTGTCTGTTCCTCTAAATCAGTCAGTAACCACAATTAGAATGGCTTAGAATCATATTTAGAGGGAATCTCAAAGGACATCCAATCCAACTCATACATTAGCAGGAATCCCCTCTATTAATCACCAACAAGTGGTCATTCAGACATCTCTTGAATCCTTAAATAAAGAAGAACTCACTACCTCAGTAAGCTTCCATTGCACTTTTAGATAGCTCTTATCCTGAAACATTTGCCCTATTATATTTAGCTATGGTTGCTTCTCGTTAACTTCCACCAGTGTTTATTGTTCTGCCCTGCTGGGCAAATGGGGAAAGAGGTAAAATTCTTCCTCCATATGCCAACCTGTCAAATACATGAAGACAAATATAATACCACCCCCAACAACAACAAGTATTTTCTAAACTTTAGTCCTATTACATCCTGTTACCCTATTACATCCTACTACAAACCTGGATTTGATAGCATTTCAAATCCTTTCACCATCATGATTGACTTTTTCTGGATGCACCATAGATTATCAGTGTCCTTCCCAAACTGTGGTGCCCAAAACTGAACATTAGTGTTCCAGTGTAGTCTGACCAGAGTGGAGGATAATGAAGCTGACCCTTCCCCATTTAGGGACACTAAATGCCTATTCGAAGAATCTAAGGTTACATTAGCTTTTTTTAAAACATCATTTCGTTCTGTTGACTCATTTTGAATTTCTTGTCCACAAAACCCCTAGATCTTTTTTCACAAAAAAAATTCTCTACTAGCCATATTTCCCTTATCCTGTATATCTCCAATTGATTTTTAAACAAAGATATAGGACCTGACATTCATTAAATATTGTATTTTGATTCCTTTATTCAGTTGTAGCTATATTTCAAGTTCCATGTCATTTTTAAAAGTGTGGTTGATATTTCATCTATGCCTTCTCCCAATCAAAAAAGCATTTAGTAAATGTCTCTTCTATGGTAGACAATATCCTAGGATCTGAAGGAAAATTATTTTTTAAAAATGATAAAGGTCTGGGGGCAACTAGGTGGTGCGGTGGATAAAGTACAGGCCCTGGATTCAAGAGGACCTGAGTTCAAATCCAGCCTTAGACACTTGACACTAGCTGTGTGACCCTAGGCAAGTCACTTAACCCTCATTGCCCCACGCCCCCCAAAAAATTATAAAAGTCTTTGCATGCTACTACAAGTTTTAGCATGTGAACAAATATGTATAGCATGCATAGTTATAGACATGATATGTATGTACCTGATACTATGAGAAAGAGGGAACAGATTGTAACAGCTAAAGGTAATTAATCAGGAAAATTTTCCTGTAGAAGATGGAATTTGAGCTGAGTCTTGAAAGAAGGTAGTCATAATTAGAGGCACAGTCGAGGTGGGAATGCATGCCCCATAAGGAGGGTGTGTTTGTAGTGCTGAGTCTGGTGAACAGTAGGTTTGTCAGTATGGCCATGTAATGGAATATTTGAAGGGATATAAGGTGTAATTGTCTGGAAAGGTAGACTAGAGGCAGATTGTGAAGGGCTTTCAATTCCAAGCTAGAGGTTAATATAGGGGGTCATGGAAGTTTCTCGAGTAATAGAATGATATGATCAGACTAGTGTCTTCAGTAAGATGATTTTAGGAGGTGTGTGCAGAATGAATTGAAGAGGCAGGAAGCTAGGTACAAGGAGACCAAATTAGAAGCTATTGTAACACTTCAAATAAGAGGTGATGAAGGATAATAGGAATATTAGTGTGGAGGGGTATGGAAGTATTTGTATTTTATTTTCTTTAAAAGAAAAAAATAAGCATGTACATTGTATGAGTACCAGGTGCAAAAAGAAAGAAAAGAGAGTTCATTTAACTAAAGAATCTAAAAAATAAATAGTATGAGCAAAAAAAAAAAATCAGGAGGAGAATAAGAGGAAGAAATGAATAAAAATCTCATCCCTGCAATAATCAGTAGTAGTAGGCGGCAGGACAATACAGATAATACAACCTCTGGAATGAGGAGAGAAGATAGAACAGTGGAAACAAGTAATGAATAGTCAAGACTTCATAGAAGTGAATAAGAAGCCAGTTTTCACCCCCACATTGTGATGGTAAGAATGTAAGAATACAATAATGGGAAGCACATCATTGATGGGGCAGTAGATGTGGGAGATGAGTATAGCCATATAACGAACAGAAAAGGCAAAGGCATGGAAGGGCCCTACTTTGATGTGATCAGAAATGCATACATACATACATATATACATACATACATACACACATACACACATGTGCATATGTGTGTAGAATATGTATGCCTATATACATGCATGTGTGTACGCATGTGGTGTGTGTATTTATACATGCATGTGTATAAGTGTGTGTATACATATATCTGAAATTACAGGCAAAAAAATAAAAATTATTAAAAATCTAGTATAGACATTTATATGCCAGCAAAATGGAGAATTGAAAAGGAATGAATAACCACAAAAACAGAAAGTAGACAAAATAAGAGAACTGAGTCTAATTAAGACAAAGAAATCAAACTAAATCAGAAAACTGAAAATGGAATATTAAGGAAACATGTATGACTAAAACCAAAAGCTGCTATTATTCACAATAAAGAAACACTAGTAACTTTTCCCAGTAAAGCAAGAATGCACCTTCTCTTCATTATCTGAAATAATTCTAGAAATGACAACAATCTATGACAACAAGATAAGAAAACAAACTCAAAGGTATTATCATCAGCAAGAGGAGAAAGATATCTATTTTAGGATGGCATGACTTATAGAACCTCAGAAATTTAGTCACTGAAACAATTGAGAGCTATATATATAATAAAATTGCCAGTATTAATGTCTAAAATCATAAACATTTCTATACAGTGTGAACAAAAACAAATAGTGAATAAGAGAAATTCCATTCAGAATAACTACCAAATTCCTAGAAATTAATCTACCAAAACACATACAACATTTACATAATTACAATTACAAGACATTCTCTACAGAAATAAAGGAGACCATATATTTAGAGAAATAATCATTGCTCACAATTGGGCCATGCCAATAAAATAAAAAGTTCACAGATAGAGTGCTATACTAAAAATTACATAATATACTGTTATTATTTAATAATTTAAATTTTAAATTATATAATCATATACTTTAATGCCATAGTAAAAAAAAGTCATAAAGGCATTGCTTTTTTAGAATAGGATAGGAATAGCAACTGGATATGGACCAGAGCTGTGGTTTCATTTACTCCTGAGAGAGTAAACTCCCTCTACAAATGCATGTCACCACCTTCTCTGTAACATTTTCCTTATGGTGTTGAGTGGTTAAGTGACTTGCCAAGGGTCACATAACAAGTATGTGTCTAGCCACACTTCCTCTCCATTTTTAGAATTAGAGAAAATAATAGAAAGATCAGTTGGAAGAACAAAAATTCTCAGATCTCAAGGAAAAGGGGAAAAAAAGTATGGGAGGGAATATTAGTATCACTGTACCTCAAACTATTCAATTGTCAAAAAAGTTTAGTGAAACAAACTAGGTAAGCAATAAACAGAAACAATCAAAAGTAGTTCATTATTTAATAAATCCCAAAACATAGAGTACTGTGGGAAAAAAACTCCCTCTTTAACAAAAACTGCTGGGAAAACTGAAAAGCACATTTGGCGGATTAAGATTGGACGAACATCTTACATACTACAATATTTTCCAAATTGATAGGTGACCTGAACATAAAATATAACACCATAAATAATTAGTAGAATACCAAATCAGATACCTTGCACAAATATGGATAGAAGGAGAATTGTTAACCCAACAATGTATAGACTATAGAGTTATTGTAAAAGATAAAACAGATAATTTTGACCACATAAAATCTTAAAAACTTTTTCAGGAATAAATCCATGCAGAATTGGAAAGAAAAATGGTCAAATGAAAAAATTTACATTGATAAAAGACTAATATCCAAAAGCATATAGAATTAAATGCAAATTATAATATCAAGAACCATTCTATAATTAAAGAATATAGTTTTCAAAGATGTATAACCTATACGTAATCACACAAAAACATGGTTGTCCTTAGTAGTAAGAGAAATGCAAATTAAAACACTGCAGTTTCATTGCCATGAAAATTGGCAGACATGAAAAACAAGATGGTAGCAGTCAGTGGTAGATGGTAATACTAGGGAAGACAGGCAAACTGATGCCCTTTGGGAGATGTGAAGTTGTCCAGTAGTTCTGGGTTTCAATTGGGAATTATGGGGATATCCTCAGACATGTCTCAGATCCATATCAAGGGAAGGCAGCATTCCTCTCTATTGTTTTTTTTCTTTATTTTTATTCCCCCCACCCCAGGGCAATGGGGGTTAAGTGACTTGCCCAGAGTCACACAGCTAGTAAGTGTCAAGTGTCTGAGGTCACATTTGAACTCAGGTCCTCCTGAATACAGGGCCAGTGCTTTATCCACTGTACCACCTAGCTGCCCCCCTCTCTATTGTTAATGTCAGGTTGGCACAGGTTTCAGTAACTACTCCAGACTCTTCTTCATCTCCTTTTCCTGTGATTGGTATTTAATGTCCTTTCTCCACAGATCCCCCTGATAGCTCCCCATCATTATTCTATGAAGCATGAGATGGTGCTTTATTTTCAGAGGACTCAGCCATGCTCTCTATAGAAAGAACATAGACCTACTGCTTAGGTCAAAGGTTTAGTTCTCCTTCCCTACTTATTTGTGTGACCTTCTACCCTCCAACCTCCTCACATAAGTTTAGCTTTTCCTCTACTTATTCAGGTTCTTTTCCTTTTTTCCCCACCTTGAAATATGTTCTTCGTTTTTTTTCATAGAACTCTTAACTCTCACTATAAATGGCAATGTAGTGTAATGGTTAGAGGGCTGACCTTCAGAAAGGCTGACCTCTGGCATCTATTGGCCATGTGACTGTGGCTAAGTCATTTCCCCTCTCAATGTGTGAAGGAACTCTCTAAGACTAAGATAAATTGCTATTTGCATCAGTGGAGTCAGTTTCCCTACTAGGAGTTCCCTACACAGATTAAATTATAGGTCTGTAACCCCCCCAAAAAAAAAGCCTGGGAAATAATGAGACATTCCTGTAGCACATTTACTTCCTGTAGTAGGAAGACCAAACCTACATTTTTATTAACACATGATTATGGTTGACCTTTGAAGAAACAGAAATATAGTCCAGTCTCTCAGGACATTAGAACATACCCTGACCTTTCCTAAAGAAACTCACATTCTCAGTGCTTTGCACTTCTTGCTGCTAATTCTTGCTACTCATGGTTGAACACATGTACATACACACATGCATATGTGTGTATGTTTCTGTGTATGTATACATGTATTCGTGTATATTTATATGCGTGTGTGCATGTGTATATTCTGTGTATACATATCTATGCATGTATTTATGTGTGTATGTTCATGTTTGTTCAGTGTGCCTGGGTGTCTGTCATTGGAGATATCTTTTTTTTGAAGGGCAGTGAGGGTTAAGTGACTTGCCCAGGGTCACACAGCTAGTGTCAAGCATCTAAGGCCAGATTTGAACTCAGGTCCTCCTGAATCCAAGGCCAGCGCTTCAAACACTGCGCCACCTAGCTGCCCCCCTAAACTGTGGTTTTCTATGGAGGTACCACCCATGGTGGCCACTAAATATTATCACAAATAACAAATAAATGACTTGAATTTGTTTTTCCCCCCCTTTCTTAGTATGGTCGAACTCCTCTACATCTGGCAGCCAATAATGGAATTCTAGAAGTGGTCCGATACCTTTGTCTCACTGGTGCTAATGTGGAAACTTTAACATCTGTAAGTATCAACTGTGTGCTCCTTCTGCTTTTGATGACAGGAAATCTTTTAAAACCCCTGATGCCTCAAGAGGGAAAGGGAAAGGCATTGCTTGGCAACTACATTCTGAAGCAGACAAGCTGATATTAAGCTTTAAACTTCTCCACTCTGTGTAGATAAACATCTGCCCACAAAAAAACCAGTTGCCCGTCTGGTTAATGTTTTATCCTCTTCTCAGTTCAACAGCTTAGGTCTGTTAAGAATGACTATTGTTTCTTAGTCATTTTTTGCTTCACGTTAGGTAATAACCCTTCAGTTTCTATGAGCTGTGTTTTTTTCTGTGTTCCACAATGACAATGAGCATTCATGCCTTCTTTCCCCCCCCCCTTTTTTTTTCGGGGCAATGAGGATTAAGTGACTTGATTAAGTGAGGATTAAGTGACACAGCTAGTGTCAAGTGTCTGAGGCCAGATTTGAACTCAGGTCCTCTCGAATCCAGGGCTGGTGCTTTTATCCACTCCACCACCTACCTGCCCTCATGCCTTCTTTATCTGAGTTAGTGAATGGGTAAGTTGGCATGCAGGTGAACCATAGAGGAATTATTGTATTCACCTGCCAAACTGGTTAGTACCATGACTCTGGCTTCAGCAGCCATTGGCGTGAGTCCCATTTTCTTTACTTGGGAAATTATGACTTTACAGTCCATAACAAAATGCTAAGAACAACAACAGTGCCCTCAAAGCCACTGTACATGTCTTGGAGCTAGGAAGGATGGAGGAAAACAATGACAAAGTAAGGAAATGTCAGCCACAGTGGTGTATGTAAGGTGTATTAGCTCTGTGCCCTTAGACAGCTAATGATTATTAGAGTAATATTTAACACTGGGATAGCATTCACTTACTATGTACCAGGCACTGTGCTAAATGCTTTATAATTTTTATTTCATTTGATCTTCATAACCCTAGAAGGTAGTTACCATTATTATCCCCATTTTACAGATGAGGAAACCGAGGCAAACAGAAGTTAAGTGACTTGTCCAAGGTCACACAGTTAGTGTCTGAGGTCAGATTTGAACTCAGGTCTTTCTGACTCCTGGCTCCATCTAACACCATCTAGCTATCCTGACAATGGTAGTTACGAAGGCCTAGAAAGAACCCTGAGATAGTGGTGAGTTAGACTCTAGCAATACTATTTGATTAGGGTAGCAAACCAGTCAGTGTGATGAAATGGCTCTTCCAAATGTAAGAAACAGAGTGGCCTAGAGGTTCAGACTGTGTGGCCCTACTTGAAACTGCCAGGATGATCAGCTTGGAAAGAAGGACAGTGCCACAACAGGATAGCATATGTCAGAACAAATAACAATGTATACCTGCTATAAATGCTTCAGTGCAGATGATCCTTTCTGCTAAAATGGGTAGAATTTATGTACACATGAAATAGACTGAAGGCATGAATATTTTCATTTTGTGCTAGTTCTATATCATGACAAATTTGGGAACACATCTCACAAATTATAGGAAAAGAATTCCTACTATTTTTTCCTTTTTAAAAAAAATATTATTAACTTGTTTTCTTTTTAAATTTTGAGTTCCAAACCATCTTCTTCTCTCCCACATCTCTACCACCAACATGAGAAGGCAAGAAAGATGATAGCAATTATACATGTGAAATCATGGAAAATGTATTTCTATATTAGCCATAACACAAAAAAGCAAAGAAGGGAGGGAGGGAGGGAGGAAGGAAGGAAGGAAGGAAGGAAGGAAGGAAGGAAGGAAGGAAGGAAGGAAGGAAGGAAGGAAGGAAGGAAGGAAGGAAGGAAGGAAGGAAGGAAGGAAGGAAGAAGGAGAGAAAGAGAGAAAATGAAAGAATGAAAAAAAGAGAAAGAAAGAGAAAGAGAAATAAAGAAAAAATTATAATTCGATTTGTACTCAGAGTTCATATGTTCTCTCTCTGGAGATGGATAGCAATTTTTCATTATGAGTCCTTTAAAATTGTCTTGGATCATTGTATTGTTCAGAGTAGCCAAGTCTTTTACAGTTGATCATCATTACAACATAGCTATAACTATGCACAATGACCTGATTCTGCTCACTTCACTTTGCATCAGTTCATGTAGGTTTTCCTGTGTTTTTTTCTGAAACCACCCATCTTATCATTTCTTATAAAACAACAGTAATGCTCCATTCCAGTCATATGCCACAACTTGTTCAGCCATTCCCCAATTGATGGGCATCCCCCTCAATTTCAATTCTTTGCCACCACAAAAGAGAGGTTATAAATATTTTGTGCATATAGATATTTTTTTTCTTTTTTCTTTGCTCTCTTAGAATACAGACCTAGCAGTGCTATTGCTGGGTCATAGGGCATGCCAGTTTTATAGTCCTTTGGGTATAGTTCCAAATTGTTCTTCAGAACAATTGAACCAGTTCATAATTCCACAGCCATTTATGAGTGTACCTATTTTCCCTCAATCCCTCCAGTATGTGTCATTTCTGATGGGTGTGAGGTAGCACTTCAGGGTTGTTTTAATTTGCATTTCTCTAATCAAATAGTGATTTAGAATATTTTTTCATATTACTATGATTGATGTGACTATATTATTTCTTCTTCTGAAAGCTGCCTATTCATAAACTTTGACATTTATCAATTGGGTATTTCATAAATTTGACTCAGTTCTATACTCAATTTATATTTGAGAAATCAGGCCTTTATCAAAAAAACTTGCCATAAAAATTTTTGATATTACTTCATTGTCTGTGGTACCTTTTAGTAAATGTAGTTTACCTGTTTATTTCTTTTAATTGGGTCTGGTTTTGCTTTTGCTTTGTCTGAAATTCACCTACTATTTTTTTTTCAATGGTATCCTTAGCTTTAAACACAAAGCAATATTTTGCCCACAAGTGTGGGGCAATCTTTTTTTTTTTTTAGATAGGCAATTGGGGTTGAGTGACTTGCCCAGGGTCACACAGCTAGTAAGTGTTAAGTGTCTGAGGCCAGATTTGAACTCAGGTACTCCTGACTCCAGGGCCGGTGCTCTATCCACTGTGCCACCTAGCTGCCCCAATGGGGCAATCTTAAAATAAAACTTTGTCCTTAACTCTAGATTAGAAAAAGATAAAATTGAGGAGCTACTAAAATCTGAATAAGGAAAAATTATAACCACTGAGGTCATT
Source organism: Dromiciops gliroides (assembly GCF_019393635.1). Classification (NCBI taxonomy): domain Eukaryota; kingdom Metazoa; phylum Chordata; class Mammalia; order Microbiotheria; family Microbiotheriidae; genus Dromiciops; species Dromiciops gliroides. Next base: position 499,436,462 of record NC_057861.1, on the reverse strand, counting down.
CATTGAAAAATCTATATTTGGATGAAGGGAGTGATTAATAGATATTACTATGGTACCCTATTATCCCTATTTTGAGGGAGACCTTATGTAAGTTCTTATTAAAAATATTATTTGGCACTTAACTTGTTAAGCACCTACTGTTTGCCAGAGTATTATATTAAATGCTATATTAATTCATTTGATTAGAGATAAACACAAAAAGAATATCTTCACATAATGCAAACTGAAGAAAGTATATCTAATAATAAAACAGACAACAAAAATAATAGTTTAATTATTTCAGGAAGAAGATGTGTATACTTAGACTGACATTTCAAAAAGCCTTAAAAAATAATTGATTGAGAGGCAGCTAGGTGGTGCAGTGGATAGAGCCCTGGAGCCCTGGAGTCAGGAGTACCTGAGTTCAAATTCGGCCTCAGACACTTAACACTTACTAGCTGCGTGACCCTGAGCAAGTCACTTAATCCTCATTATCCTGCAAATAATAATAATAATACATCACATTAATTCAATAAGCAGACTAGTTATACCAAAACGGAATGTGAGATTAAAATTGGATATTAGATCATAAATCTACCCTACTTAACCTTTCCCTTAATTTATCTCCCAGACTAGTAAATGGAAGAAGCTTCTGGTTTTCTAGATAGAGCTTTTATTGTATGGTAGTCACAAGGTGATGTTGATTAGAAGGATAGGAAAGGGGCAGCTAGGTGGCGCAGTGGATAAAGCATCGGCCTTGGATTCAGGAGTACCTGAGTTCAAATCCAGCCTCAGACACTTGACACTTACTAGCTGTGTGACCCTGGGCAAGTCACTTAACCCCCATTGCCCCGCCAAAAAAAAAAAAAAAAAGGATAGGAAAGTAAAAATACAATACAAATCGTCTTAAGTCTAGGCTTAGTCTATATTCTGTAATAAAACTCACCAAAAGCCGAAGGCCACCTTTGGGGAGAGAGACTGTATCAAGCGCGTGCTGTTAACCGAGAGCCGGGCCGAGTCAAACTCCAGTCCGCGTCTGTCTGTGTAGCGCAGCCAGGAGACCAGCGGAGCAGGAAAAAGGCCCCACTTCCGTTCTCTCCTTGCCTTTTAAGCTCGCACCCCGGAACTCAAGTGCTCAGCAGGCAATCTGGCGTGCGTTGCAGGCGGACTGGTGTGCATAGCTCATGCTGTTGGTCTCCTCCCCAAAAGGGTGGTCCTAAAAAAAAACTGGCATCTCTCCATTATCTAACCGACTGTTAAAACTTTTTACCACATTCCCCCCTTTTGTTCCTCAAGAAACAAAATATTTCCTTGACGGAACAGTAAAAATAATATAACTAGTGCTAACTAATAATATGTGAACAACAATATAGAAAAGGAAGAGAGGAAAGTTTTGTCCAGAGGGGTGATTTTTTTGTCCTCATGAACCGACGCTTTGACAATAGTCTTGCAAAGGGAGAGCCTCTGCAGAGAGTACATGTTACAGATAGTGTATATTATAACAGAAAGGAGATAGTAAAAAACTAACAAAACATATAAAGTCTCTGAGTTCTCTTGTCTTCTTGAAGGTGGTAAGATGTCATCAGGAGGAAACTGGATTCCTGGACTCTGGTCTAGAAAGCTGGATTCTCTTCTTTAACTGTTTGAATTGCTGTATTTTTACTAAACCTTAGCATAGCATTGTCAATGATCAAATTAATGAATTCCATTACATTCCCTCCTTTATATCCTTAGACTTCTAATAGAGGGTTGAGGTAGTTATGCAATCTGTAACACTTTTTACCACCATGTGTCTGGATCAAAGCCAAATTTAGTATGTGTTCATGACACCTGAAAATGTTATGGAAAGGTTATCATACCATATCTCATGGTTCCGAGACAGTCAGTGATTGTGCTAGGCCACAGGTGAGTTCAACTGAGTGAGATAAAAAGATAAATAAGTTCAGTTAAATTAGGTTAATTTAGGAGGGAGAGAGGATGAATACTGGACTGTGCCTAGTAATTGTGCTCTACATAGTCACCATCATAAGCAAACCATGGACTTACGTATACCTGTCTCTCCTTTTGTGCACATATATTCTCTCCAGTGCCTGCATGAGAGTTCACAGCAAGTTAGTCTCTGAAATGATAAGTTTCCATACTTCTGAAATCTCATTAATTTCACCAAAGACAGTATGATGGTAAAAATGCGTGCTATGCTACATAACTGAGAGCATATTATGATATATAACAATAATTTCAAACCATACCCTGAGTATGACATATAAATAATAAACGAATGTAAATAGCTAATATATTAGACATTGTTACATAATCTTCTTTTAGACATTATTACATAATCTTCTTTTAACAAGTAGACACATCATCTTATACATGAATTCTCTAGTATAACAGTAGCAGATACTTAAAGTGGTGATAATTCATCAAAAAGAAATAAGACTTCAATTAGCAAGATTCATTATTCAATGTTTCAGTGAGGTATCAAGCAATAGGGTTCAATAACCCTCTCTCAAAAAGAAGAGTAAAAAAAAAAAGAATTCTGTAGCTTCTTGAGGCCCAATGGCCTCACCCCCACTGCATTTACTTAAAATGTCTTGAAAGTCACTTAGTTTAGTTGTAAAGAAAAGCAAAAGAAACAAAAGTCAAAAAACAAGCAAAACCAAAAACCAAAAATAAAAAGCAAAAGATTTGCTAAGCACCCTTTTGTGCTGATAGTTCCTCAACTTTTGTTTATACAAGCTTTACAATTTCAGATTTTTCTCCCTCCCTCCCCTCCCTCCCCCCTCCCTTAGACAACAGGCAATCTGACATAGGAATAATTCAGAAAAGCTAATATCCCCTATAGCCATCAGAAGTGGCTCTACACTTCAGATTGGCACATGAATCATTCATTAATCAATGATTCACTAGTTTCTCTCAGGCATATTTTTTTCAAATAAATATTGATATCTCTCATCTTCACAATGCCTACATTTCCCAATACATTTACAGCACTCATTTTCAATTATTTTGTTATTCTTTCCATGTATATTGTTGTCTTTGTATATATTTTTTCTGGTTTTGCTTGCTTTACTTTGGATCTATTTGCTTAAGTGTTCTGATATCTGACTATTCATAAATCCGTATTTCTTGTGCTACCATAATATTCCATTAAATCCATGTATCACACCTTATGCAGCTATTTCCCAATCAATCATCATCTTTTTATTACAGTTCTTTGCTGTGACCAAAAAATGCAAGTGTAATATTTTGGCATATGTGGATAGGACCTTTTAAAAAAAAAAAAAAGGTAATTTACCTACTCGGGGTCCTGAGAGTGAATCCCATCTTTCTTAAGAGAAAACATCACATATCTATTACCAAAATGTCTGAACACCAACATCCCTCCAAATATAAGCCAGTTACATATTTATGTATCTCATATAAAACATTCAAATCTTATATCAATAAGAGAAATCTACAAACACTTATAAGAAAACAATTATGTTGGCTCAAAAGCCAAAGTGTGCAAGAAAGTCCTAGGGGAAAAAAAAAGAACAACTTATTATTGATTTGGTCATTTTTCGTTTGTTTTGACTTTTGACTCCATTCCACTCCAGGCTTAATTCACTCCATTGTGGGCTTTTTATCAATGGAATGCTCCCAGATAAAAAAGCAATATAGTTGAAGAAGATCAAAATTTGGAGTGTTTTGGTTTTTTTCCTCTTGTCTAAAAGACCCACATTGTCATAGGAAAGTGAGGGATACATTCTATGAAGTTGAGAAAATCACCCTCCACAAGGCCCTACTCTCATGCTTCCTCACAATGTGAAGGAGACTGTACGGTCTAAAAGACCCATAGAGCTTGGGTTCTGCCTTATTGGTTTCTCCTTTATTGGGAAGTCTGAGAATGGGCCTGGCAAGAGACTTAGCTTTCTAAACATCATTCTAACTAAATATGGAGAACCATATCACCAATAGGTTAGCTATTTGGTGATGAACTTTTAACCATGGCAGCCCATAGAAAGTATTCCTCAGTCCTACATGCCCATGTCTGCTTCTGCAGTGATAAGGAGAGAGTAACAGAAAAGAGAACAGAATTACCGTTCTTAAGCTATCTATAAACCCTAACTAGAACATCTATAACCCTATTAAACTCTATTTATACTCTAAGTGACTCTAGATGGTGCAGTGACAGCTGGGTAACTCAGTCAATACAGTGATGGACCTGGAGTCAAAAAGCCCTGACTTCAAATGTGACCTCAGGGGGCGGCTAGGTGGTGCAGTGGATAAAGCACCGGCCCTGGATTCAGGAGTACCTGAGTTCAAATCCGGCCACAGACACTTGACACTAGCTGTGTGACCCTGGGCAAATCACTTAACCCCCATTGCCCTGCAAAAAAAAAAAAAAAATGTGACCTCAGACATTTACTAGCTGTGAACCCTGGGCAAGTCATATAACTGCTATTTGCATTTGCCTCAGTCCAAAAGGAACAGTTTTGTGACTCACCTGGGAAGCATGGTAGTTCACTCCGTGTGTTCCCAGAGGTAAAAGAAAAGTGTTCCTTGTTCTACCTTAGAGTAGACTTTAACCCCACATTTGGCCCTACCACCCTAATTTCCTGGGGCTCTCCCAGGTCCAGTGCAAATAAAAGTAGCACTTGACCAGTCTCCAAAGTCACAAAGTTGAGGGACCATTCACCTGGCTATATTTAGGACTTTAGTTATTATGGCTAGACATTGACAGAGGAGTCAGAATAAAATCTTAGAACTGAAAAATGCCTTCCCTCCCCTAAAGATAAATTTAAAGCCCAAAGCCTAGTGAGTGTTTTGCTAGAGAGAGACACAGAGACAGAGACAGACACAGAGACACAGAGACAGAGAAAGACAGAGAGGGAGAGACAGAGAGAGAGAGATTTGGAAGTTGCTTTATATCTTTATCTATTTATATATTTTTGTTAATGCTGAGCTATAATCATACTCAATCATTACCCCTTTGAGAATGCCCAGACCTTCTCTGTGGAAGCCTTCCAAGTCTTATACACACCCCTCCCAGTTACTTACACTTTATGGGTCCCCTAACTCCTTTTAGGGCCCCCTTAGTACAAAATCACTGCTTTTAAAAAATCACTAATGATTGAGCCTACAAGGAAACAAGGAAAACATATCATAACCTACTCCTGAAAATTGAATAAACTGGTTACTTTTTTGGAGGTGAGCTAATTTTTTCAGGTGGCACAGAAATACCATTAGTAAGGTAGAAAGGGCAATTTAATAAATGACTCCTGTGACCTGAAATAATTACTGTATCTACAAGAAAGGAGCCTTGAACTGATGCATAAAAAATTGTGCCAGACAGGAACACTAATGTAGTCATTTAGAATAATAGAAGTGAGCTGATTTTGTATTAAATTGCTCACTTGTGGAACTTATTCAATTAAACGTCAAGAGCAAAGTGCTACATACAGATCCCTTTGTTTCTCCCTTGTGCTCACTGAAGCTCTTTAATTTACAACTTTCTGAAAACTAGGGCCATCCTCTTTGAACCTTCTGTAATCCATGTACCACTCTTGATTAGATCCTCTGCATTTCATTGTGCTTTATGTGCTAATGTTCTTCTGTGTGCTAACATGGCATCCACCTTTAGAATGTGAGCTCCTTGAAGGCTGGGACCTTTACCTTTCTTTGTGTATCCCCAGCATCTAGCACAGTCCCTGGCACGTAGCAAGCACTTAAATGCTTTTTCATGCCCTGACATATTATTATTACATTGTGTTGTGTTGTGTTGTGTTGTGCTGTGCTACCATCATGTTGTGTTGTGTTCTTGCCATTATGTGGTGTTGTGTTATGCTGCCATCGTGTTGTGTTGTGTGGTGTTATTGCCATTATGTTGTGTTGTGCTGCCATTATGTTGTGTTGTGTTGTTATGTAATATAATATATTAACATTAATTTAACACTATGTTGCATTATGTTATATAACATAACTACCTAACATAATGTAATATGATATAATGTAACAATATATAATAGAGTATATGTAGCATAGTAGTATATATTAGGTATTTTATCAGTATATATTAGATAGGTAACACTTTATATTCTTATGTAGTCTTTAAGGCATTTGTAACTCAAATTCTATACCTAATAACAGTCCTCTACTCTCTGCTTCATTGGAAAAGGGAGGTTTAGAACCTGGAATGATGAGCATTCTAAAGAAAGAATAGACTTTTAGGTCCAAAACACATTCAAGACATTGTTTTTCCCTGTTGTAACCATTGGGCTGTGAGCTCCTTGAGAGCTTTTTGCTTTTCTTAGTATCCCCAGCACTTAGACAGGCCGAGTTGTCCTGTCCGAGTTAAATAAAATGGGGAATCCTGAGAGAAAAACAATCCTCCCTGCTCCAAATCTCTTTGTTTCTCATGACACTTAACACTATTACTATCCCAGAGTAGAAGTGGCAAGTGGAACATGTATCTTTCAGTTGCAGAGGAAAAAAAATCCAGCATTATAACAATTTTATTTTGTATTTCACAGGATGGGAAAACTGCTGAAGACCTTGCAAGAGCAGAGCAACATGAACATGTAGCCAGTCTCCTTTCGAGACTCAGAAAGGTGGGAAATTCTATTATTCATCTGGAATGGTATTACACTATTACTTATCCTTACTCTTTTATCAGGGATAACAACTGACCAAAATGATGTCACAAGAATACCACCATCATCTAGGAATCATCTCTTCCTTTCCTCTTGTCATTGCATTTTTTTTGTTGTTGTTTATTTTTTTTGGTTTTGGTATGGACCTGTAATTTTATTAATGTGGGGAACTCCCAGGTGTGGAGACTCACCCATTAGTTGAATGGTTTGGTTTTGTTTGAGGGAGAGGGAGGGGATTGGAGGCAATTGAGGTTAAGTGACTTGCTCAGGGTCACACAGCTAGTACTTGTTGTTGGAGGCCAAATTTGAACTCAGGTCTTTCTGACAAGTTGCCTGATCAGTTAAATGACTTTCCTATGATCCCACAGCTCATGTCACAGGCAAAATTTGAGCCTGTTTTTCTGACTCTCAGGCTGGTCTTCTGCCATTGCTGCCCTTTTTGTCAGGATATCAAAAACAATTTATTGATTGCTTACTGTGCATCTACCCACTTATTGCACATTCAGAGTTAAGATAGCTTTGCTACCTTTGAAAGGGTACCTTTTGTCTTTCTGCTTAAAAAGTAGAAAAGCAACCTCCTTCTTTTCTTCCTTCTCTCCCCTTCTCAGGGTTTGGAGCTCCCAGGTATCACTTATATTTCCTTCCTGGAAGAGCATTTCTAAAACTGGATAAAGATCTATGCTTTCAGATGACCATTTCATTTGAAATAGTCAATAAAATTAACTGCAAATTTAAAACAGTAACCCCTCCAAAACCATTATTTAGCCAGCAAGAGGAACCTACATTCAAGCTCATGCATATAGGGGGAAATGACATCTTGACTTTATATTCACCATAGAGCTTGGAAGCAAGAGTTTTGCACCTTGGATCTGTATTCTCAAGTATCTAACATGCAAAGCATGTTAGAAGCCAGAGAGCTGGCAGGTATCCTTGAGGTCATGTAGTTCAGGATTCATTCCACAGATGGGTAAATTGAGGACTAGAGTGGTTAAGTGACTTGCCCAAGTCACATAAGTAATAAAAGGCAGGGTTATTTTGACTCTAAAGCCTGTGTTCTTCCTACTGAATCCCTGTTGCCCTTTTAAAAAATGATATAAAAAAATACCCCAAACCCTCTCCACAAGCCAAATTTTAAAAAGATGAATGAGGACAGCTCAGTGGCACAGTGGATTAAGCACCAGCCCTGGATTCAAGAGGACCTGAGTTCAAATGTGAACTCAGACACTTACTTGATACTTACTAGCTGTGTGACCCTGGACAAGTCACTTAACCCTCAATGCCCAGCACCCAAAAAAAAAAAAAAAAAGATGAATGAGGATTAAATAAATAAGGACTGAGTTGTCAGAAAAACTCTCTAAAGAAAGTAGAGTACACCATTACAAACAGGCTCTGTTTCTAGTAACTCTTCACACTGTCTATTTAACATCAGACCTGCTAGTATTTAGCTCATAAAATAATAGTTTCCCATGAGGAGGCTAGTAGCCTGTAGCCCTTTGGTTCCCATGTGCCAGTGGCTTCCCCTTCTTACTCACTCCTCAGCTGTTTACCTCTATAAGGAACAAGAAAGTAGTACCTGGGGTCAGCCACATAGAACTTGAAATTAAAGAAATAATTTTATAAATTAAAAACCTGAAGGGACGGCTAGGTGGCGCAGTGGAAAGAGCACTGGCCCTGGAGTCAGAAGTACCTGAGTTCAAAATCCGGCCTCAGACACTTAACACTTACTAGCTGTGTGACCCTGGGCAAGTCACTTAACCCCAATTGCCTCACCTGAGGCCTCCCCCGCCCCCCCCAAAAAAGTAAAGGTCTCTTGATCTTTAGTCTAATGTCCCAGAATAACTCATTTCATTTTATCTAGTTGGCAAATGTCTCATTACTATCTCAAGTATGGATGAGTATTTTTAAACACACACAACCAACACCCTCCAGTTTTTACTGAGTGGTATAATCTCATAAGGGCATAGTAGATAGAACACCAGTCCTAGAGTCAGGAAGACCTGAGTTCAAATCCAGCCTCAGACGTACTAGCTGTGTGACCATGGGCAAGTCACTAAACCCTGTTTGCCTCAATTTCCTCATCTGTAAAATAAGTTGGAGAAGGAAATGGTAAATTGCTTCAGTATCTTTGCCAAGAAAACCCCAAATAGGGATCATGAAGAGTCAGACACAACTGAAATGACTAAACAACAATCCCATTTTGTATATCGTCTTCCTGGTTCGGCTTTCTTCTCTTTGTCTCAGCCCATGTTCTTGTATGTGTTTGTTTCACTTCAGTCTTTATATCCTCAACATCTCACCCAAAGCCTTGGGTATGATGAGTGCTTAAAAAATGTCTCTTGAATTGAATTCAGTGGGTGGGTGGACTATGGAAAAGAGACTAAGGTTGCCCAAGAGAGTTTGGATGAGCTAATGTTAGTCAGCCAGTAAGCATTTATTAGGTGCCCATTGTGTGCCAGGCACTGTGTTAAGCATTGGGCATACAAAGACCAAAAAACCCAATCCCTGCTCTCAAGGAGCTCACTGTCTAATGGGGGAGACAAAATGCAAACAACTATGTAGCAACAAGCCGTGTACAGGGTGAATTGGAGATAATGAACAGGGGGACGGCACTGGGTCATGTCAGCTGTGGTTTATGGATTTCAGAAAATGATAGGTTTGAAAAAGTTCATTTTGCCTTCCCTGCTATGTGTACATGTCACATGTCTAAATAAGAAGTGGCACGGATTTATTTTTGACTCAAGCGTGCTGTGATCCATGAGTAGAAATGCCTTCCCACAATGTTACACTATTATTTATACTTGGTTATTGCCGGTAGGAATTCTGGCTTGAAATACAAAGGAAGCCTTTTATTTAAAATCAAAAAACAAGCAAATGGTTCTCTTTAATCATCAACTGTCACTACTCATCTACATAATTTTATAGTACTGGACTTTAGGACAATTGATTTGTAAGGATCTTAGAGTCATAAAATCTTGGAAATACAAGGGATCTCAGAGGTCATCCATCCAACCACTACATGAAACATGAATTCCTTCTGCAACATCTAAACACATCCTCACCATCTCCTTTAAGTCAAAAGTGTTAGGAAGCAATAATACCTATATTCTAATTGAAGGGCTCTTACAGGAAAAGAAATATACAGTCTTATGGAGTTAGAAAGAACCTGAGAAAGGACTTTGTTCAACCTTTTTATTTTCAAATGAGGAAAATAAGGTACAAAGAAGTCACATGAAATCTATATGTGCCTCCAAAGGACAAAACTAGGCCTAATGAAACAAATATTAACCATTGCACTGGGTGTCAAAGTAAAAGGGGAGAGTGCAAAGAAGAATAAGAAACGGGCTCTGCCTTCATACAGTTTACAGTCTTGTAGGGTAGATGATGCACACTTTAATACAGAGTCTGATGTGAAAATTCAGTAAAAAAGGCATTTTGTATTATGAGTCTGGAGGCTTGGGGAAATCACTTCAAACTGACAGTGGAGCAAAGAAAACTTCATAAAAGAGATGACATTTGAACTATATTTATCAGAAAAGCTAAAAATTAGATAGGCAGACTTGAGAGTATCTATAGACACTGATAGAGAAATATGATATTATTAATAATTGTTATTATTATTATAGGAGGTAACTCAGTATGAGAGAAGAATGCTTAAAAACTAGAATTAGTTCAGTAGTGGAATGTGATGTACCAATAGCTGATAAACTTCCCTTCACTAAAAATATTCAAGCAGAAACTAGATAATGACCTGCCTGAGATTCTAGAAAAGGTATTCTTGCATTGGTTGGGAAGATAAACTAGATCACCTCCAGTATCCCTATTAACTAAGTCTTTGGGGTATATAGCACATAGAAGCTTAAGTAGCTGGAGGTATGAGTGTAGGCAGTAACTAAAATATTCAGAATAGCTTCTTATTTATTTGTACTGAAATCTCAACTGAAGTCTGTATTTGAAACCCAGTGGTTTAAATAAGGACCACTTACCTAGGGAATAATGAATATTTTCTTTAACATGGGTTTCACTGTACTTCCCACCAGGAATACATTCACTCAATTCCCACAATTCCCTCAAATATAACCATTTGTGGAACATAATCCACCATCTTCATAAGTTCCACTAAGCCCCCAAAGAGAGAATAGAAACTCACCCATTTAACCTGGTATTTGGATAAATATACTCCATGAAATGTATGATTATTTTCCTTCACCTCTAGCTAATATATTCTTGGGCAGGGGGCAATAAGGGTTAAGTGACTTGCCCAGGGTCACACAGCTAGTAAGTGTCAAGTGTCTGAGGTTGGATTTGAACTCAGGTCCTCCTGAATCCAGGGCTGGTACTTTATCCACTGTGCCACCTAGCTGCCCCCTAGCTAATATATTCTTGCCGATGGCCAGCACTATTTAAGAAAACTTCTCACTCTGTTGTGCAGCTCCACGAAATTCGGATTTCCACACATTTTCTTGTCTTTGTGTGATGTTTACCACTTTGGAAACCCTTGTGTTGGTGCAGTTGGTGCTAAGAATGTTCTTCTAGTTCGTCTTTAAGCAAAAGTAAACTGCAAAAACATTATTCACAGTAGCAGAGAAACCCTTCTTCTCTAATATTGACAAGTCTCTTAATTCATAGGTGTTTTAGTGCTTCATTCACTTACAACATGGGAAAATTTCTTTAAAATTCTGTAACATTATGCTCCTTCCCGGAGAACTATCCCTTATAAGAAAAATAAATAAATAATGTGGGGAGCAGAGGACACAAGGGAACAGTTCATCTAACTTGTCAATATATTTTTAAAAGTCTGACAATTCTGTGGAGTATAGATACTGAATGAACCATACTATTTCTTTTGGTTTTGGTGCTGTTGCTTTTTTTTCTATTTTGAGGTTTTTCATCATTGCTCTGATTTTTTCTCTTATAACAGGACTAATACAGAAATAGGATTAATGTTATGTGTATATATATATATGTGTGTGTGTATAGATATATATCTATATCTATATAGATATATAGATATAACCTATATCAGATTACCTGCTGTCTAGGGAAGGGGAGAGGGAGGGGAGGGAGGGAGAAAAATCTGAAATTGTAAAGCTTGTATAAACAAAAGTTGAGAACTATCTTTACATGTAATGAAAAAAAATAAAATACCTTATATGTAAAAAAATAAAAATAAACAAACAAACAAAAAATCTGACAATTCTATGCAGTGATCCATACTCCTGGCCCCATCTCTGCAAAGAAATAGGGTGAAGTGGCCTTGCATATTTTTCCAAATTTGGGAGCCAACTTGTTCATTATAATTTCTCATTATTCAATTTTAATTATTTTGTTGTTCTATAAAATTTTCTATTCATTTTGTATATTGTCTTCCTGGTTCTGCTTTCTTCTCTCTGCCTCAGCTCATATAAGTCTCACCATGTTTCTCTGCATTTATTCTATTTGTCATTTTTACAACAAATTAATATTCTTTTTTCCATTCATTTAGTACAACTTGCTTAGCCATTTCCCTATCGATGGGCATCTTCCTTGTTTCTAATTCCTTGTGTCTATAGAAATTGTTACAATAAGGATTTTCGTGCCAATGGAGCCTTTCTTTTTTTCACTGACATACCTTGGGGTATATGCCTGGTGAGTGAATCTCTTGGTCAGAGGGTATAGAAATTTTAGTAACTGTATTCTCCTAATTCCAAATTGTTTTCCATAATAAGTGGACCAAGTCAAAGGTCCACCAGTAGTGACATAACTGTGCTTATCTTTCCAAAACTCTTTCAAAATTATTATTCCCATCTTTTGTCAGTTTTGCCACTGCTAGTAAGTATCTGAGGCTGAATCTGAACTGAGGAAGATGAGTCTTCCTTAATTTAAGACCCAGTGCTCCATCCACTTCACTACCTAGCTGCCCCATCTTATCCTAGTTGCATTAATTTTTGTTCTTGCAAAAGCTTTTCAATTTAATATAATAAGAATTATCCATTTAGTCTTTTATAATCATGCTTTTCATGTGGTTGTTAATAATATACCTCCTATCCTCCATTGCTACAAAAGGTACTGATCGGTTTCTCTTCTAATTTATTTTTTACGGTATGATCTTTGATATTAAACCTACCTATGGATATTAAACCTACCTATCCATTTTGAGTTCATTGTGGTATGTGGTGGAGCCAGGATTATCTATGAAGTGTTTTATCAGCCATAGCTTACACTACTCCAGAACAACTTTCAAGAACCTAGTTACCTCCATAAGCCAATGAGGCATTTGAAATGGACTCCATATACCAAACAGTACAGCAGACTGCTTAAGTGATGTACCATCCTGTGTTTTTGTGACACTAACCTGAGAGCTAAGCCAGTCTATTTTTCTTGTTTGCAATAAAACTGCTTAATTTAATGGCAGCTTGGGGAAGCTAGATGGCGCAGTGGATAGAGCACCGACCCTGGAGTCAGGAGGACCTGAGTTCAAATCCGGCCTCAGACACTTAACACTTACTAGCTGTGTGACCCTGGGCAAGTCACTTAACCCCAACTGCCTCACTAAAAAAAAAAAAAAAAAAAAATTTAATGGCAGCTTGTTAATATTAGAATTTCACTTCATTTAAAGTATCATTTATACATAGCTTTGAAACAAGCCTGAATGTTTGTCTCCTACCATTTGATCAAACTTCCCTGAAGTTTCCACTTCCTAATTAGCATTTCTGGGCATTTCTGTTATCCATTCATGTCTTGTATTTTATGTTGAAAATAAATCCCAAAATAATAAAGGCTGGGTACTCAGGAACACTTGGTGCTAAAATTTGGTTACTAAAAATGATCAACATGTTGAGACTAGATCCTTGGGGAATATTATGTGTGAGGCCTGTGGTGTGTGTTCCTGGAAGGACCAAGCAAGGACAACAGAATAATAAAAATAAATAGATTTACTGCAGCTTTTATGTGAGATTCAGAGAGATTACTAAGTTTATCAAGTATATTCAGAGTTTTGTTGTTGTTCTTGTTGTTAGGCAGGGTTGGGGTCAGGGAAGTGGAAATGTTTTGTTAATATTTCAATAAACTCATGTAAATAAGTAAAGGATTTGGACTGGATGACATCCAAGGTCCCTTCCATTTCAACCGTCTTGTAATCTTGAGTGAAAAGTTCCTACATAGGTATTTTGGCTTTTAGTTGTGGAATGCCGTTTTCTTCATCACTTTTTTTAGTTTTTGTAAGTATAATATACAGTTCAGAGAATAAAGTTTTATTTCTGGTGAAGCCAGGGACTTTGGTCTTAAGATACATCACTTCATCCTTTGAGTTGTTCTGTTATTAGTTCCTTTAGGTAACTTGGGGATTTTGTGACAATTTAGAAAAAGAAATCCCACCACTTTCTTGGTCTGTTACCTGTTCACAGACTTGATTTATTTAATGTTGTTAGGCCAAAAAAAAAAATTAGATGGAGAGAAAATAGAACTCATTCTGGGTTTGGACTTATGGCTCCATTAAGTATTGGAAATTCTCACTGTAAAAGCCTCCTACATCCATGCAGATTGGCACATCACAATAATGTAATATACTTAAAGAGCTGATTGAGTCATGGAGAGGATAAGTGACTTGACTGTGGTTGCACAGTCTTCCTGACTCCAAGGCCAACCCTTTATCCACTAATGATTGGTATTGATATAGCATATTACAAATATCATCTCATTTGACCCTCACGAACCACCCTTTGGAGTATTATGGATACTTTCTCTGTTTTTCGGATAAGGAAATTCAGCTTCTTAGAATTTGCATGATTGGTCCAATGTCATACAGATAGTAAAAAAAGATCTTTCAACCTACAAGCCCATGGATCTCCACTGTGCCATGCTGCATCAGCATAATGGATGATGCAAAATAGTTCAGAGGTCATATATTCTTTGCTTTGGAAATCAGTTGTCTTTCAGCTTTATCTTGCTACCTATGGTTTTCTCTGGCTAATGTTAAAATTTATTATAGTTTGCTTTCACAAAGCGTACAGCAATCAAACACTGGGATATTTGGAATGATAACCGGGACTATATGCAGAAGTGAACATATATGTGTTTGAGGGGAGGACGACAGGGATAGGGCACCTGACATTAAAAAATCTAACACCACTAAATTCTGTATGGATAAAGTCTAGCTGTATTATGATACAGAAAGCAGCATTCATCAGTTTTTGTGATTGCTTTGTCCTTTCTGCCACATGTGGCCCATCTTCAGTCATAGTTTTCAAATATTTAACCATCTTTTCCAATGTGAAACTTGAATTACAAGGTAATTAAGTCTTTTCTCTTTCTAATCTGTCCTCCACATAGCTACCATGGAGATTCTTAAGTCTGACTGTGTCATTGTTTTACCCAATAAACTCTAGTAGCTCCCTATTATCTGTAGAAACAAATGGAAACTTATCTGTCTGCCATTTAAAGCCTCTCGTAATCTGACTATAACCTACCTTTACAGATTTATTCTATTTTTCTTAAACATTTCCCTTCATATACTCCTTAGTATCCTCATGAATAGAGTGATGGACCTGTAGTCCAGGAGATCTGAGTTCAAATCCATCCTCAGACATTAACTAGCCGTGTGATCTTGGGTGATTCACTTAACCTCTCTCTCAGTTTCCTCAACTGTAAAATGGAAATAATAATAATAGTAGTACATACTCCCAGAGTTGTTGCAGGGATAAGTGAGAACATATTTGTAAAACACATTACAGGGGGCAGCTAGGTGGCACAGTGGATAAAGCACCAGCCCTGGATTCAGAAGGACCTGAGTTCAAATTCGGCCTCAGACACTTAACACTTACTAGCTGTGTGACCCTGGGCAAATCACTTAACCCCAATTGCCTCACTAAAAAAAAAAACAAAAACACAAAAAACATTACAAACCTTAAAGCGCTAGATAAATACTAGCTACAATTATTAGACGCAGGTAGGTGGCTCAGGAAATAGAGCACTGACCCTGAAGTCAAGGAGACCTGAGTTCAAATGTGTCCTCACACATTTAATGGCTGTATGACCCTGACCAAGTCACTTAACCTCTCTGCCTCATTTTCTTCATCTGTAAAACAAGGATGATAATAGCATCTACTACCCAGACTTGTTATGATGATAAAAAATGAGATGTTATTTGTAAAGTGTTTTGCAAACTTTAAATTTCATATAAATGCTAGCTGACTCAGTACACCCAAATTGTCCTCCATGCTATTCATCACCCCATCTCCATGCTTTTGCCAGCCTATTCCCCAGTGCCTAAATTGCAATTCCCTTCTCACTTCTATGTCTTAAAACTCTTAATTTACCTTTTTTTGTGAGGCAGTGAGGATTAAGTAACTTGCCCAGGGTCACAAAGCTAGTAAGTGTCAAGTGTCTGAGGCTGGATTTGAACTCAGGTCTTCCTGAATCCAGGGCCAGTGCTCTATCCACCTAGCTGCCTCCTCTTAATTTACTTTTTTTTTTCTTTTTTTTTTTTTTTTTAGTGAGGCAATTGGGGTTAAGTGACTTGCCCAGGGTCACACAGCTAGTAAGTGTTAAGTGTCTGAGGCCGGATTTGAACTCAGGTACTCCTGACTCCAGGGCCGGTGCTCTATCCACTGCGCCACCTAGCTGCCCCTTAATTTACTTTTAAGGCTCACTTCAAGTACTGGATCCAACACAAGACATTTCCAGAAGCCCTAGTATTCCTACCACCTTCAGTAGCAGGCTGGCACTTTTTACATAGCTCTAATTATCCATTTTTCCTGGTATTGAGCCTTTTTTTTTTTGTGCCTTTCTACAATTTATACCCATGTTTAAAGACAGCTATTATGCATATGTCCCCTCACCCTCAGTCTTCTCTAAGCTAAACATTCCCAGGTCTTTCTGTAACAGGTGGGGAGGTCCAGGTGGTGTTGTAATAGCAATAACTGCCTATCACCACCACCACCCCATTCATTTCCCTGCTGTCTACGAACGACAGAAAAGCAGTGTCATTTAACCAGAAAGGGAATGTAGTATGTTAATGTGGCCACCAGGTGGTGATAACCTCAAAGTACCAATGAAGTGAATTCACCAGCAGTCAGTACATATGTCTTAGCTTTTCCAAAAGACACAGTCTCCCCATTACTAACCAAAAGACACTCATTCTACAAACCAATTAGACTATTCATCCTTTCATGAAACTTGGCATGGTAGTGCGAACATTGGCCCTGATTCAATATCTAGGAATATAGCCGGCAGGGGGTGGAGGGGATTGGGGGGGGGGGGGGCAGGAATACTCTGAAATGATCAAATTAAGAAAATCTCTGATTCTGTCCCCACCCCACATGTGGGAAATTTTTTCTAACTTTTTATTATTGCCCAGTCGTGTCTGATACTTTGTGACCCCATTTAGGGTTTTCTTGGCAAAGATACTAGAGTGGTTTGCCATTCCCTTCTCCAGCTCATTTTATAGACAAGGAAACTGAAGCAAACAGGGTTAAGTGACTGGCCCAGGGTCACACAGCTAGTAAGTGTCTGAAGCCAGATTTAAACTCACAAAGATGAATCGGCTTGACTCCAGCCCCAGCATTCTATCCTTTGCACCACCTAGCTGCCCCTGGCATATAGTAAGTTATTAATAAATGCTTATTGATTGATTGATTAATGGTAGTCATACACTTCAGTCTGGTCTCCACCTCACCGCATGCCATTCTGCTTTCCCCACACTGTTCCTGATATCTCACTTTCAGATCTCTGCCATCACTATCACAACTCCAAGATCTGTCCTGGCTTATCTCTATCACTAAGTTCGGCTCAGGCTGTAACCACAGGTGGTTATCATCTACTCGCCATCAAGGGCTTCTAGTCTGTGAAGTCACTCTGCCCTCATCCTCAAGGAAAGAATGACAGACTATATGTTTCTCTGACGGCAAAGAAAGGGAAACATGGGGATTCAGGAGGGTCCCTGCCATATCACAACATGGTACCAGCTTCAGACCACATTGTCATTATTCCTGCTTTCTCCCCATAGAAATCTTATACTGCCCTGGGCTCTGAGAAGCAACCTTTTGTCTTAACTTACTCAGAACCAGACCTCCATCTTATTTCCTAGTGCCCAGCTCCAAACCTGACTAGGCATCCTCCACCTTCCAACTCCCATTTGGTCTCATCTTCTCCCTCCTCCTTAAAATGTCAACACAAGGGCAGGGACTGTTTAGCTTGCTTATGTATGTATTCCTAGGACTCAGCTCAGTACCTGGCACATAGCAAGCCCTTAAAAATATAGCACATAGCAGGGCAGCTAGGTGGCACAGTGGATAAAGCACTGGCCTTGGATTCAGGAGGGCCTGAGTTCAAATCCAGCCTCAGACACTTGACACTTACTAGCTGTGTGACCCTGGGCAAGTCACTTAACCCCCATTGCCCCACCAACCAAAAAAAAAAATCTCTCTCTCTCTCTCTCTCTCTCCATTTAACATAATAGTGGCTATCTTCCTTCTAAATGTCCTTTAGTCATTGGCATCCTTCCCAAAATGTAGCACCCAAAACTGAACACAGTGCTTGACCTGGGCAGATTACATTGGGATTATCATCTCCCCCATTCTGAATAACATGTACCCTAAGATCACGTTAGCTCTGGGACCCACCTTTTCGATCACAGTTTATTGTTATTCTCCTATTTCTGTTGATCACACCATCACCTAGCTCCCAGTGACCCATGTTCATAACCTCAGAATCATACTCTTCCCTCTCCTCCCCTCTCCCTCCCCTCCATCAACTGCATTGTCAAGATTTTATTTTTTTGGCTCAGTGTCACCTTTCCACGCCCACAGACCACTAGCCAAATGCAGGCCCCCATCATCTCTCACAGGCTATGTTCATTAATTAAGTAGTCCCTTAATTAACCTCCCTCTTTCCAGACCTTCCAACCCATGCCCATTCAATCCACCACTGGCAAAATAAACTTCAGTACTAAAGCCTTAGTGCCACACCTCACTCACTGTGCTTATAAATTTTCTTACCATTTTCGTATTAACCTTTTGCCTACTCTCATCTGTGTTTCTGTATAAACAATCGTGGCTCTGCTACAGAAAAGGAAGAGGGGAGGAAGGGTCTGAACAAAGGCATAATCTTCAAGAATGCCAAATCCTGTTGTAGCCAGTTTTAGACGTTGCTTTTCTTGGAGAAGCTAATCAGCTGTATAGCCTTATCTACTCAGAAAGGATGCCCAAACACAAACTACTGCAAGAATTCCCTCAGAATGTAAGCTCCTTGAAGCAGGTTCTCTTTTGTTTTGATCTTTCTATCTCCAGCACCTAGCACAGTGCCTTAAACTTGCTCAGCACTTAACAAATGTTTACTAAAAACAAGTCAAAATTTAAGCAGCCTGCATTTGATGTAAACAGTATGTCCTCATGTCCCCTGATAATGTTTATAATAGCTACCAAGTATATGGAACTTTAAGGTTTGCAACATACTTTACAAATACTATTTTATCAGGGCAGCTAGATGGCTCAGTGGATAGAGCACCGACCCTGAAGTCAGGAGGACCTGAGTTCAAATTCGGCCTCAGACACTTAACACTTACTAGCTGTGTGACCCTGGGCAAGTCACTTAACTCCAATTGCCTCACTAAAGAAAAGAAAAAAAATACTATTTTATCCTCACAACTCTGGGAGCTAGGTACTATTATATCCTCATTTTAGATTTGAGGAAACTGAGGCAGTAAGAAATTAAGTAACTTGCTCAGTCAAGCAGCTGGTAGGCATCTGAAATTGAATTTGAACTCAGGTTTTCCTGACTATAGTTTCTGCACTTTATCCACTGTTATCACCTAACTGCTTCAGCTAACCCAGGAGAGTCCTTTTACCAACTCTTGTTACCACCTGCCAGTCCATGATTTCAAGGTGTTGCAAGTCATCATTTGACTATGCAAATGTGGGATAAATATTTATACTCCCTTATAGAGGAAACTGGGCAGCAAGGTGGCACCGTGGGTAGAATTCTGGGCTTGAAGTCAGGCCGATTCATCTTCATGAGTTCAAATACAGCCTCAGACACTTCCTTAGCTGTGTGGCGCTGGTCAAGGCACTTAACCCTGTT
This sequence comes from Dromiciops gliroides, assembly GCF_019393635.1. NCBI lineage: Eukaryota > Metazoa > Chordata > Mammalia > Microbiotheria > Microbiotheriidae > Dromiciops > Dromiciops gliroides. Next base: position 499,416,795 of record NC_057861.1, on the reverse strand, counting down.
TGCCTCAGAGAAAACTCTTCTGGAAAATGAGCTGGAGAAGGAAATGGCAGACCACTCCAGTATCTTTGCCAAGAAAATTCCAAATGGAATCATGGAGAGTCAGACATAACTAAACAACAAATAGAGGAAACATTGGTAGCAAACAAAGTAAAAGTAGTACAAGGTAAAGTTATTGTCGTTATAAACTGTAACACAGTTAAGATAAGAAAAGCTTCTACTAAGGTAGTAAAACTTGTCAAGTCCATCACTGCTGCATAGAATGTCTTAGGGGTAGACCTTGAGACATGGAATCAAAAAATGTGGATTGTGTGACTTTGGACAAGTTTTTAGATCTCAGGTTTTGGGGTTTTTTATATGTGAAATGAGGGGATTAAACTAGATGGTCTTAACATCCCATAATTCCACAGTCTCTAAAACTGTCTGGCATAGAGAAATTTCCTCTGCATATGACTTAGAATTTATTTCACACACAAAAAAAGTGCTTGTCATGATTCATTCTAGCATAGAGCAGACTCTGGAGTCTTCCAAGCTATGCTTTCTAGGTACAGATACTAGCAGACTCCAGTAAACTTAAGAGGTTCCAAATACAGGTCCAGCAACAGCATCAGTATCTGTTGTCTGAAAATGAGAGAGGATCATCAGCAGAAATATGCCCTCCCCAAAACCAAAACTTTGGTCCATAACAACCCATGAAACAGGGGAAAATATAGAATGGTCCTCAAGCATTAAATCATAGGATCATATATTTAGACGCCATTTACTCCATCTCCCTCATGTTACAGATGAGAAAACTGAGGCTGAGAGAAATTAAATCACTTGGCCAAGGTCACACAACTAGTAAGTAACAGATTCAGGATTTAAACCCAGGTCTTCTTAGTGCTGTTTATCCTCCAGTTTCTGTGTCGGAATGGAAAAGTGCTAGAACTTTTAGAACTTTAAGATTTATAAAACACTTTACAAATATCTCATTTCATCTTCACAACAGCCTGGGAGGTGGATGTTATTATTATCATCTCCATTTTACAGATGAGGAAACTGAAACAGTCAGAAGTTAAGTGATCACACAATTCTGAGGCCAGATTTGAACTCAGATCTTCCTGACTCCATGTTCAATGCTCTATCCACTGCTACCTAGATGCCTCAATAAATAAAATTATAAAATCAAAAAATATAAAGAAGTAATATCTATGGGGTTCTTACCTGGGATTTACTGATAGATTTTCAGGGGTCATCAATCTGGATGGGGGAAAATAATATCTTTTATCTTTGCTAACTTCATTTCCTTTGTAATCCTATGCATTTTATTTTCTGCACTGAATACATTATTCAAAGAGGGGGTCCATAGAATAGGCCTCACTTCATTGCCAAATGGATCTGTGACATTAAAAAGATTAAGAATCTCTGCTCTAAGTGGAGATATGACTCATAGCCCTTCCTTAGTTGGGCAGATGGATGAGTTTGCAGAGTTGGTTTTGTAATGTGCCCAAAGCTAACAAGATGCATCATTCAGTGGGGCGCTTAGTCATCTTACCTTGCAGTCCGCATGATGAACATGAGCAAACTGACCACAATGAAGATGATTGCAGTTTATGCACTAACATCATTTGCAAAAGGGATGAAGTTGTAGGAAAATTCTATTAATAACTTAATAGCATCCTCTGAGTCAAAATATGCTTTGATACTGAGTGAAAAAGCAAGCACAGAGAAGTATCATATTAGGATATGTGAGACTAGGAAATGAAATACATCAAAAGCATTTGACCAATCAGAAGGCTTACATATGATGTACGTGTCATTAATACTTTCTTGATGAAGAGCTGGAAAATATCTGCAATTGAGTAACAAAAATGATAAAGTATGAAAGACTACAGTTATCCTTTTCATGTTACAGGGATCAGGGGTGTGGGGCCCCAGCGATCTGGAAAAAACAAGTAAAACTTTTTGGTCCTCCCTTCGTACCAGAGAAGTCTGAATTTTTTCTTTTCTTTTACGGGGTACTTACAATATCTTATTGTTAAATTTAGGTTAAATATTTAGTCATAGGATGTATTATACTAATATATATATATATATATATATATATATATATAATCTTTTATGCATTTTGGAATTTCCAAGCTTTTTCTGTGCCATCTTCTGGCCTTTGCATGTCATCTACTGGCATTTACATGTCATCTGTGGCTTCTGTAAAACTCTTCCCAAATTCCCATTTTATCTCTTATGCCAACCCATAATATATTGAAATTGTAATGTGGACAGGATAACTGTATATTATTGAGGCTATGGGGGTTCTTAACCTGAGGTCCATGAACTTTTTTGTTGGCAGGTCAATTAGGGTCAAGTGACTTGTCCAGGGTCACACAGCAAGTAAGTGTCAAGTGTCTGAAGCCAGATTTGAATTTAGGTCCTCCTGAATCCAGGGCCAGTGCTTTATCCACTGTGCCCCTTAGCTGCACCTAAACTTTTTTCTTAATATTTTGAATACTATTTAAATATAATTGGTTTCTTTTATAATCCTAGATGTAGTATTTTATGCATTTAAAAACATTCTAGGAAGGGTTCCATGACTTCACCAGATTGTCAAAGGGCTCCGTTACACATAAAAGGTTAAGGACTCTTGGGTTAAAACAAAGATCAGAGCAAATGCCAAATTAGAAGAAAGAATAAAGATTAGAAAAATATGTTTTGGACAGGGGCTGTAGATAGACAATGGTCCAGAATTTAGTAGGAGAGGAAAACTGGACTGTATCACATTTGAGAAATGACACAGTTCTTTTAAGTTTCAGACTGCAAAAAACAAAAACAACAACAACAACAAAACAGTATTCTCCTGGTCATGTTATATGTCCACAAAAAACGGAACACTATAATGTTAGAAGAATCAAAATATAAGCTACACAAGAGGAGTAATGAAAGTAAGCAGAGATGGATTAGAGAAATAGTCAAATAAGTATCATCAGGAAAATGTAACACCAGAAAAGGTGGATGGATGATAGATACATATAGTTTGTGAAATAGCAAGTTAAATAGCTTGGATCTTTGGATTTATAAAACACTAGATTACTATCATCAATTACTACTGTGTATTATGTACATAATCCATTCCATTGATCCATCACTCTATTTCCTAGCCAATACCAGATTGTTTTGATGATTATCACTTTAATATAATTTTGAGATCTGGTAAGGCTAGGCCACCTTCTTTCACATTTTTTTATTAGTTCCCTTTATATTCTTGATCTTTTGTTCTTCCAGATGAATTTGGTTGTTATTTTTTCTAGCTCTCTAAAATAATTTTTGGAAGTTTGGTATAGCGCTGAATAAGCAAATTAATTTAGTTTAAATTGTCATTTTTATTATATTGACCCAGCCTATCCATGAACAATTAATATTTTTCCAATTACTTAGCTCTGACTTTAGTTGTGTGAAAAATGTTTTTTTCTTGTTTTGTTCATATAATTCCTGGGTTTATCTTGGCAAGTTGACTCCCAAGTATTTTATATTATCTAGTTATTTTAAGTGGAATTTCCCATTCTATTTCTTATTGCTGGACTTTGTTGGTAATATATAGAAATGCTGATAACTAATCCTGGGTATATTTTATATCCTGCAACTTTGCTAAAATTGTTAATTATTTCAACTAGCTTTTTAGTTGATGCTCTAGGATTCTTCAAGTATACCCTCGATCATCTCCAAGTGAAAAAACTTTTTAACACTTCTACTATAGTCATATCAATTCCCTATTCAAAACCCTTTATTAAGTTTTGCCTACTTTGTGAGATAGAAAATTCTGAATCAGGCTTTCAAGGTATTCCACAATCCCATGTTAGCCAACCATTTTTATCCATTTTTATCTAATATTATTCCCCTTAATGTTGTCTACATTCCAGCCAAATCTGACTCCTTTATACTCTCTAGTTCTTACATCCTCATCCTTCAAAGCCCAAATTAGATACCACCTCCTTCATGAAGTCTTCCCTGATCCCTCCTCTCCTGCTTTCAGATTAAAGCAACCTTTCCTTCCACTGATTTCTCATCGGAACTTTGCCTGAATCTCTCCATTTACCTTACTTTGCCATTTCTATTTAGCTATTTCTATATTTTCACAGCATCTCAGAAATTATAAGGGACCTCAAAGATCATCTTGTCCAACTCATACCCAGAAGGAACCCTCTCTACAATGCTGAATGGGCTCTTCTAGCCTTAACTTGAAAACCTCCAATATACAAAGAAATCAAAGTAAAAATACAGATCATTTTTTTCCTTTAGGTTCATAAGTCCAAGCTTTCTGATTTCCAACCTATAAAATAGTTAATCTGTAGTAAACATTGGTGGTGGTGTTCTTATGTGGCTCCCATCAAAGCTTATTTCATCTCAGTCTGTAATAGAAGAGGCATGTTAGCCAGGACCATAGAGGCTATAGTCTCGCTCTATTTGCCCTGGTCATTCCACATATAACCCAGAGTAAGATGGAACACTCTTCCTTCCAAGGTTGCCCATTCTACTTTTTTGGGCACCTCTGCTTACTGAGCTCATTTATCTGAAACATAATCTTCTGAAAAGAATTTGTTTTCATTGACATATCCAATTTAAGGGAGTGCAATGCCTAGGACTACATACATAAACAGCTCAATAGGTAAACCTTAATGGGGAGGCAGTACTTGGCCTTCTCCATTCTGTACCCTCCTTGAGAACAGAATTTGCCATATTTAACTTAGTAGCCCCAGCTCCGAACACAGTGCTTGTACACAGTAGGTTTTTGAGTTAATGTTACTTGAATTGAATTAAAATTGTGGAAAAGGGATTGATCTATGGAATCTAATGGTTGGGGGTTGTGGAGGCAAGCCTGACAGGGAGAAGGGCGGAGTCATAAAACTAGAGAAGTTTATGTCTCTTTTTTTTTTTAATAAGGTTATACATGTGCAATTATGTAAAACATTACCATATTAGTCATTTTGTATACATCTCTCCTGATAACATGATTTGGCCATGCAAGTCCAACACATGATAATTGACATCATATTAGGGGAAATAGGGTTGAGGGTGGTGGTGTTCCTTAAGCAGTAAAAGGTCCATTTTTGTTTTTTCCCTTTTCCTCTTTGATAATCACTGACTCAGTAATCTTAGAGACAGCTGCTTATCTTCTTAGCTAGAGTGAAAATGGCATTAATAGCTAAGGCTAACCCCTACTTTTGGGAGAAAAGGCAAGGGGATTAAAATGTCGGGGGAGGGGGGGGCGGTGCAGTGGATAAAGCACCAGCCCTGGATTCAGGAGTACCTGAGTTCAAATCCGGCCTCAGACACTTGACACTTACTAGCTGTGTGACCTGGGCAAGTCACTTAACCCCCATTGCCCCGCAAAAAATAAAATAAAATAAAATAAAATAAAATATCGTCCTGGGGAAAGAATGTATACTATTTTCCCCTTATTTTCATAAGACCAAGCTTTCTGATTACCAGGCTATAAAATGCTGGAACTATAATATACCTTCTCATTCCTCCTAGCTCAAAAAAAAAAAAAAAAGAGAGAATATGTATGTATATATGATTATAGGTATTGTGTATGTGTATTTGCCTGTGTACATGTTATAAATTCCATGTTATAATGCAGTACTGTAAACTTAGTAAAATTATATTTCTTTATATAAAATATCTTTAGGGCACAGCATTATTTGGAAGGTAGTTAATTAAATATATCATATGTATAAACTTGAGCCAATTTTGACACTGTCAGGCTAAGCCAACTTAAGAACTCATCACTAGACTTATGCTTTTGATGTGGACTAGTAAGTCTTTATGGAACCTGCCCAAATGTAGATAAGCTTGCTTTTCACAGAGCAAAAGATGAAGGAAAAAAAAAAAGCAATCCAATTTGCTTAATAAACACACAAGTTAGACGAAGAAGCTAAGATTAGAGGTGACATTTTCTCCCGTGAGAATCCAGGACCAAAAGGGTTCTGTCTATTTTCAATAGCTTTTTTTTGTAACAAGTATTTATGCAGCTCATTTGGAATTACCCAACCCACACACAAGAAACCAGGCATTAAAACTGGGGAAGTTGGTTCAGAGTGGGATGAACAGTAAATGATACTCCCCAAACATGCTCCAGTGATTTCCAATTCCAAGAAATCTCAGCTTTGGAATTGCCCTTCAAGTATAAATGTTAGTTTATTCTCCCCCCCACCCCTACTCCTATAGTACTACTTCATCATGAAATGGAGGTGACCTCAAAGTCTTAAAAACTAGGCCAGTGAGAGAAGCAAAATCCCTGGGCAGTTTCTACTGAATTGAAAAGCCTTCAAGCACTGGCTGGGCAACAGTGGCCTATGAATCTATCCTATCCTGTGAGGCGCTAACTAAATTCAAAAGGGTTCATGCATCTCCAGAAGGCTGGTGGACAGTGATGATGGTTTATTTTCATTACATCTCCGAAAACCATCTACAAAGTATTACGGTAGTGGCTGTGAACTTTACTGAGAGAGTACCTACACCAAGGACTCTACAAGCAGATTTCAGGGGATTCAAGAACTTGGATTGGAAAAAAATTACATCTTTATTTCCATATAATTGGTCTGACTTTGACCTGGGCTGTGACACTTAGCAGCTCTATGACCTTGAAAAAAGCCTGAGCCTTGATTTCCTCATCTTTAAAATGGCAATAATAATAAGAACTGACATTTATATAGTATTCTAAAGTTTGCAAAGCATTTTATATACATCCTCATTCAAGCCTCATGACAACTTTAGGGTAAGAACCTTAAGGGTTGTTGTATCATGAGATAATTCTGTGAAACATTTTGTGATCGTAAAACACTGTGTAAGCATGTTACTGTCATTATTGGAGCAAGGTGTGCCCAAAATGAGGCATAATGGGAAAAGCAGAAGAAAGGATAAAATCAATTTCATATTTTTCTTAGAGAAATATAATTTGCAAAAAAAATGATAGGATTTAAGGCTAAAGCAAGGTGTACACCTTCTCTTCTTTCCAAAAAAGATTAATAAAATACACTGGCCCATACAAAAGAAGCATATTTGTATGTTTTTGTATGTTACTTAGTCATTTTTCAATCATGTCTGACTCTTTATGACCCCTTTTGAGGTTTCCTTAGCAGCTATACTGGTTTGCTATTTCCTTCTCCAGCTCATTTTACTGATGAGGAAACTGAACCAAACAGAATTAAGTGACACACCATCATGCTCAGGGTCACACAGCTGGTAAGTGTCTGACACTGTAATTGAACTTAGGAAGAGGAGTATTCCTGATTTCAGGCCCTGTGCTTTATCCACTGTGCAACCAAGCTGCTCTGTGTGTGTGTGTGTGTGTGTGTGTGTGTGTGTGTGTGTGTGTTTTTACATTGGTATATCTTTAAATTAAGTAGAAAAGTTTTAAAGCTTTTATCCTGCTACTTTTATGGAAACAGGGCATAAGATTCATGGTAGTCAAATTCAGAACATTCAGATGAGGGTGAATTATGTCAGATTTTTCTCTGATGCTTATTGGTTCCCATATTAGATGATTAGGATTCTGCCACTGTCTAGTTGTGTGACCTTTGGAGACAGCTTCCCCTCTCTGAAACTCAATTTCTTCCTCTATAAAAATGGAGAGACTGTAGGTGGTGCAGTGGATAGAGCACCGGCCCTGGATTCAGGAGGACCTGAGTTCAAATCCAGCCTCAGACACTTGAGACACACACTGGCTGCGTGACCCCGGGCAAGTCACTTAACCCTCATTGCCCTGTCCCCCAAAAATGGAGAGACCAATAATTTTCAAATCATGATGCTGCCATTCTGTCTTCAAGTTCAGTGTCAAATTGTCCTCAAACTGTTGTTCTGATATGCTTTGTTCCAGCTTTCCTTTTTTTTTTTTTTTTAGTTTGGAATCTGCCAATATCTTTTTGAGTCCCCAGTGTTTTAGAGATTATGCAGTGTTTGTTCTAAGAAATCTATTTTTATTTGTCTTTTTAAATTATTTTTTTAAAGTCTGTCACACCCAATTCCCATAATTATTTCTTCCTTTAGTTCTTATCTTCCTTTAGTTCTCTGAACCCTAAGGGTCCTTACAATTGTTCTGTTAACATTTCTGACAGTCTTTTTTTTCCCCAGTAGTATTATCACACTCTATTGTGAATTCCATATTGCTTTTACTTGATAATATTTATTTATTGTATTGGGGCCTCTTTTTGGTTTGCTTTTTTTTCCTCTCTCCCTTATGGTTTGTATGAGATTTTTCCTTGTGATGGAATTCTTTCCTTTTCCTTCTGTTTTTCTTATTATTCTTCCTCTTTGCCTGGTGCATTTCTCACTGTTTTTAAGATGGTAATGGGAAACTAGATTTAGACATACACACACACACACACACACACACACACACATAGCCATCTCACCTCAGATCTTTCAAGACTATGTACTTTTCTTCAGTCATTGTCCACAAGGAAGAGGGAAATAAAAATAAATAAACAAACAAACAAATAAATAAATAAAACCCCATGATTGTTCCTTGTGTGACTTTCCAAAGTTTATAGCTTTTTCAGGTCTTCTACAAGTAATGAATTGTAACCTCTTATTTTCTTATGCATCTTTATGTTGTTAAACTGTTTTCATATAGTTGTATACCGAATGGAAAGGAATGTCTAATCACACAAGGCTCATCAGAGTATCTTCAGAGAATGCTCTCTAATTTGGGGGGTCAACCTAATTCATAACTCAACAAAATACAAATGGACCATCATAGAAGGTACCTTAGAGTGCAAAGTACCCTAGGCTACAAAGACCTAAAAGATAGTCAGACACAGATTCTATTTCAATATATTCACTGCCTTCTTTTTTTCCACAAAGTGATAGACCAACCAATTTGGGTTTTGTTTTGTTTTTTATTTTTTGTTTTCTTTAATGTTTAGGAGACACACAGAGGACTCTTCATCCAACAACTCCGTCCTACCCAAAATTTACAGCCAAGAATCAAACTGAAGATGTTTGGCCATTCAGGATCTGGAAAAACCACTCTTGTGGAGTCTCTCAAGTGTGGACTCATAAGGAGCTTTTTCAGACGCCGAAGACCCAGACTTTCCTCCACAAATTCCACCAGGTTTCCACCTTCTCCCTTGTCTTCCAAGCCCACAGGTAAGATAATTCCTGGTTTGAGAGAGAGAGAGAGAGAGAGAGAGAGAGAGAGAGAGAGTGTGTGTGTGTGTGTGTGTGTGTGTGTGTGTGTGTGTGTGTGTGTGTGTGTGTGTGTGTGTTTGTGTGCACGTGCATGCACACACTTTTTCACATTACTGTATCATGATCTGGGTTTGTGTTGTCACTTGGGTTTGTGTTAATTAGCAACCTTCTAGAAAAGACTAGAGCCTACAAAAGAGTATATATAGTATAGAGAAACACAACCGGAGTAGAAGTGAAGTGAAGAATTTTGTTCAGTTGTTTGGGTTGTGTCCAACTCTCAGTGACACCATTTGGGGTTTTCTTGGCAAAGATACTGGAGTGATTTGCCATTTTCTTTTCTAGTTCATCACAAGATGAGGAAATTGAGGCAATCAGGGATAAGTGACTTGTGCAGAGTCACACAGCTACTAACTGTCTGAGGCCAGGTTTGAACTCATGTCTTCCAGTCAGGCCTGACACTCTATCCACTGTGCCACTTAGCTGCCCAAAGTGAAGAATAGCAGGAGGAAAGAGCCAAAAAACAAACAAACAAACAAAAAACCCCAGGAGTTGCCTATGAAGATCACCATTTAGGTTCAAGAGGCTAATTTCAAAGCTGGAGTGAAAAAGATAACTTGTCTCCCAGACTTACATGTCTAAGGTGAACAACAGTACAGCTGGCTAGGTGCTATCACAATAGGGAAAATGTGCTGAAACAAAACTACTTTCAGCCTTCTTCCTAGGCTTGTGATTAATCTTCAGATTTCCACTATCACATTGAGCTCCCGTATCCCACACATAGCCAATGCCATGCCCCAGTGTGGGCTTTTATAACTTAGGTCATAAGGGTCTTAAGATAGTTATTAACTAAAACAGGACTGGCTGGACTCAGCATTGAAATACTTGTCCCTTATTGCTTAACAGCCTTTAATAAAGAGATTACAAGTTTCCCTTGTTTATATCTGCCAAGACCAAAATACCCCTCTGCCTAGTAAGTTGACTGTTGTTGTTGTTACAGTAGAAACTCATGAGAGTAGAAGCTTAGACCTGAAGACCCCACTCACTGCATTGGGTCCATTATCAATATATCTAACTGTTTGGGAAGTTGGACAAGGGGCTTCACAACTCAGGAATCAGCAAGAGCAAAAACAAATGATTTAATATTTTGGCACGGTACACTATACATGGTACACGGTACACGGTACACATTACACTATACACAATTTGTGGTACATGGTACACGTTACATGGTATATGATACACGGTACACAATACACAGAATTTTGTTATGCCGAGTTGTTTTTACATTACATATTTTTAAGTTTAATCTTCATTATTAATATTTACTCCATCACTCTCCAATCAACAAAGCAATAAAATAAGCCCTGGTTTATAGCATTTGTTGATTTCTGAGGTGGAGCAACTAGCTCCAGCATGCCCTGAGTTAGTTCTCATTTTGCAAATGAGAAAGCTGAGATTTAAAAAAAAAAAAAAGTGTCTCCCCCAAGAATAAAAAGCAAGTCTATTGCAAAGCTAGGATTGAAACCCAGGTCTCCTTTTTCTCGTTTCAGGGTTATTTTTTTCCACATTATGCTAATGTTCTCTCTACTACCACCCCCTCAAAAAACGGTCATTTAAAAGGGGGTTAGCAAAAGAAATAGACTAAGACAAATCACCCCTCTAACTTCTTTCTCATGAGGCTAAACTGGTGACAGGCCCTTCCACTGATGGAATCTGAAAGAATGAAGTTCCAACTGTCAACCCAAAAAAATACAATCTTGATACCAATTGTTAAAGATATACTCCTATGGCTTTGCTCTGTGTAGTCACTTAATAATTGAAGGTGTATCAATCAGTGAGCCTCTGAGCCAGCCAGAACCTGTCCCCAGATGACAGCTGAGAGGGGACCTTAAAGTCAGGGTGTGCCTACATGTAGATCTGTATTACTCTCTTCAACTGCTTTCCCCTCAAAAGCATTAACTATATTAGCCTTTTGTGCCTTCTAATTTTAGATGTCTGCCTGAGATGAAACCCTTCGAGTAGGTTCTTTACAAAATATGACTCAGAAGTGCTAGTTTAGCAGTGAGTACCACAGAAGGTAATGAGGCTATTCAGGAGGTATCTAAATATACCAAGGTCAAGTTGAATGGTCTCTAAAATCTCAAGAATATCTGTGTAGCAAACTAGGTGATCCAGCCCAAGATGTCAGGTTTTTGGTTTTTGGTTTTTTTGTACAGGTCAATGAGGGTTAAGTGACTTGCCCCGGGTCATACAGCTAGTACGTGTTAAGTGTCCGAGGCTGGATTTAAACTCAGGTCCTCTTGAATCCAGGGCGGGTGCTTTATCTACTGCACCACCTAGCTGCCCCACAGCCCAAGATGTCTTGAACACTCAGGAATAAATAGCCTAAGAAGTTTCCTCTACTTTTTCCTTTCTTCCAGTCCATAGATGATTATATCTAACTAGTCTTGAAATTTCTACTTCATGCGTTCTCATTGGTTAATTTCTTCCCCTCAAGGGAAGGGTTGATAGGAAGACATAATATTTATATTCTTTTTTAAAATAATAAACATTTTTATTTAAAGTATTGAGTTCCAAATTCTATCCCTCCTTCCCTCCATCTCCTTCCCCTTCCCCTTCCCTGCGGTGGTAAGCAATCATATAGGTTATACATGTGCTATTGTGTCATTTGTATTCTTAAATAGCATGATTTATTGCATGATTAAATTTGATTGAATGATTTGGCAGCTTTTAGAGTTGTTTCATATTCAGTGTCTCATTCCAGATCTGCCTATCACTTTACTGTGGAATCTGGAATGCCTGATCCAGAATTAACAAATTTCCTTTCATCTTAAACCTTTTTCCTTTCTCATTCCTTCCATCTTCTAGTGTTCACTGAAATTTGGCATCTTTCTGATGACACTGAATACCTGACTGCACTTTGCAATACTATTGTGCTTTACTCATACCCCACCCACCCATTGTGGAGGAGTTAGAATATTCCTTATTCCTTGTGAACACTTTTAGGCTCTGGCTCTCCCCCTACTACCATCATTCAGCTACATCTCCCTTTGTGGTTGACCCATAAGACATTCTCCTTCCTTCTTCAATAAATTCAGTACATGGTTCATAGAATTTCAATTCGCCTCATACTAGGGGACTTCAACATACATCTTAGTGTTCTCTCAATTACCCTAACTTCCAAGTTCCTCATTCTACTCAATTCCCCGTATGTATTCCTTTCAGTCACACATAAGGATAAGTCACACACTGGATCTTAAACTTTATGCATGTGTTGCATTTCCTTTAAAATGCTGACATTGCTCAGTCTAATTATAACTTCCTATTATCCCATATCTCCTTAAGCTTCACCCCTCCTAAAACCATTCTTCACCCTCATCAAGACCTCCAATGCAGTGACTTCTTAATGTTTTCTCAGGTTCATAACTTTGCCCTGTTCTGACTTTACTTCTCTCTCCACTAACTCTAGTTAGCCAATTCAACTCTCAGTCCAGTATTTACAAATCCCTTGACTTCTTATCTTGTTACTGATCATGATTTACCAAATCCCAACCCTAAATTACCTCCACCATCAGCCTTCTTTGTTCCTATGAACATACTGCTGAATGGAGCTCAAGAAAATCATGAAACTGGTCCACTACAGATTTGTTTTACAATCTCATGTGGGCTAGCAAGACAATTCTTTTACACCTCTCTGATCAGTTGACTGTTTCACATACCAACAATGGTTTTAATCCAGACCTTTCCATCCCTCTTCAAGTTTTCCATCACACTCTGCTTCATGCTTCGCAAAAACAAACAAAACCTGAAGCCATTTGTTGAAAGCTCCCCTTCATCTTCCCTTCTTGTCTTGCATCACTCACTGTCCTCACCATCTCTTGTCTCACTCCTGTCTCTGATGAGGAGATTACCCTTCTCTTTGCTAAGGCAAACTCTTCTAATTAAACCTTTGGTCCCATCTGCCCCTATCTTCTCCAGCAGATTGGCCCCACTATTATCCCCACTCTGTGTTATCTTCAATCTCTCCTCCACCTACCGGCTCCTTCCTTGCTGCCTTTAAATGTGGCCCGTATCTTCTCCTGTCTGAAAACAACACCAGCAAAGGAAAAAAACACCACTCACTTTGATCCAAACATGCATACTAGCTGTTGCCCTATATTCCTCTTCTGCTTAATGGATAACCTTCTTGAGAAAACTGCCAACACTTGGGGGCCTCCACTTTTTTTCCTCTCATTTGCTTCTAAACACTTGCTATCTGGCCCCAGAGTTAACATTGATATCTTAATTACCAGATTTAATGGCCTTTCCTCAAATATCATCCTTCTTGACATCTCTGTAGCCTCTGTCAATGACTCTCTTCTGAATACTCCTCTTTAGGTTTTCATGACACTGTTCTCTTCTGCTTCTCTTCCAACTTGTCTGGCTAATCTCTCTCAGTCTCCTTTGCTTGACCTTCACTAATGGCATGCCTGGGAACTATGTCAGAGTCCCCCATGCTATGTATTGGACCCTCTTGTCTTTTTTCCTCTATATCATCTCACTTTATGATCTCATCAGTTTCCAATGTGGCAGGCAAAAAATGAAATGACTGAGGAAATAAAGGTTCAATCAATCGGGACCAGACCTCCTCAGCTTAGGGCTGGACCCTGAAAACAGAAGAAGACAGACTTTTAGATGTTAAAACAATTAATCAAATAAGACCAATTAATTAAAAGGAAACAATACAATATTAGGTAACCTGATTTCTAATTGGAGGAAAGATTAGAGACTTTCCAAGTTGCCAGGGGAAGAGTGAATGGATAAAATTCCCTGAATTCAGAAAAAGAGGTGTCCTGATCCCCCAATTGTCTGTAGATAATCAAAGGAACATGGGAACAAAAAGGGATAGATGTTTACAGGGCCAATTTTCAGATAAGACAGATGGGTTGCTTGAGATGGATCAATGATGAGAAAATGGTTTGCATGAGTCTTTGGATCTGACTGAGTTTCTGGACAGCATAACCTAGGTCCTTACACTCCAAACATAAGATGGAGGTGGTCCAGCTTCCCAGCAATGCAGGGCTAGGTTTGAACAATGCAATAAAGTTTTCTCCCAATTCCCACAATTGAATAAAGTCTTCTCACAGAACAGGATTTGGACTGGACTTATAATTGAATAGAAAGGGAACTGAGCTAGGTCCAGAATTGTGTCACTACATGGAGTCAATCAATCTCCACTCAATCTCCACAATTAACTATTTGGTGTCCTCATCCCCTACACTCCCTCACCATGGGATTCAATTATCATCTTTATGAAGAGGATTCCAAAATCTATATATCCAACCCTAGGCTGTCTTCTGAGATCCAGCACTGTATCACCACTATTCTTTCGAATTTCTCAAAGTCAGAATGTCCAAACCAGAACTCCTCTTTACCCCCAATCCTCTTCCCAACTTTCCTATTCTTGGTGAAAGCATCACTATCCTACCAGTAACCCAAGTTCACAACTTGTGTCATCTACAACTTCTCACTCATACCCATATATCCAACAGGCTGTCACATTTTGTTGTTTCCACCATCACAATGTCTCTAGTGTACGCCCTCTTCTCTCCTTTTATATTGTCACCACCTTATTTAGGTCCTCATCATCTTCCATCTAGATTATTTCAATACCCTGCTGGTTGATCTCTCTGCCTCAAGTCGCTCCTCACTCCAGTCCATTTTCCACTCATCTGACAATGTGATTTTCCTAAAGCACAGATCTGACTATATTACCCCACCCCATCTTACTCAACAAGCTTTAGTCCCCTGGGTGATACTTGAAGCTTTTTGTTATTTGGCCACTTCCTATTTTTCCATCCTTATGATTTACTGCCCTCCATTTATTCTCTGTTCCAGCCACACCAGCCTACTTACTGTTTCTTGAACACAACAGTCCATCTTCCTACTCCATACCTTTGTACTAACTGTTCCCTACATCTGAGATGCTCTGCCTCCTCACCTCCATCTCTTGACTTCTCTGACTTTCTCTGAGACCCAGTTCAAATCCCATTTTCTGCCAGAAGCCTTTCCTGATCTATCTGTTCCTTTCTTCCTTCCCTACCACCACTAGTGTTAGTGACTTCCCTCTGATATTACCTTACTTTTACACATATCGTCTATGAACCTAGTCCTTTCCATGTTGTCTCCTCCATTGAGATGGGAACATCTTTAGGGCAGGAAGAGTGTTTTTGCCTTTCTTTGCATCCCCAGTGTTTACCACAGTGTCTGGCACATATCAAACACTTATAAATGCTTGTTGATTGACTTACTGACCGATTGATAAAGTACATTGGTTTTTTACCTTAAAGAAGAGCAAGCATGGAAACTTTAACAAAACTTATTCTCTTTCCTTATTCTGTCACCTTGTTCAGGCAAATCTGTTCTTAATGCTAATCAACAGAAAAGAAATATCAGCATAGGATTTGTTTAGCCTATGAAGGAAGTGCCAAAATAGTCAATCACTTCTAGTTGAGAGGGAAGGATCCAAGAGAGAAAAACAAAAATAGAAATCCTAGTTTTATTGCAGTAAAAAAGAAAAACAAATCAGTAACCCAAAAAGCTCTTGTGGGTTCCAGGGTAGAGAACTTACACCAATAAGGAAATAGTGTCTTAAAGATGGATATCATGTTGAAGTAAAGCACAATAATTAGATTCTTCCTTCCTTACCCTTCCCCCACCCTCAGGGCAATATGCCAATGTAGAGTGGTGTGAAAGTTGGCACATCAAGGGAAAAACAATCCAGGGTAGATTTTAAGAACTGCAACCTAATCAAGGCTTGTTTTTAATATATGTTTTTAATCTGACTTTGTAATTAGTTGCCCGAGGGAGTTAGCAATAAAGGTACATGTGATTTAACCATTAATGCCTCAAGTATGGCCAACCAAAGTGTGTGGCCAAGCCCAGTTACTCATTCTCTTATCTATCTGCCTCAGGTTCCTTATTTGTAAAGTGGGTATAAAAATACCTTTTACACATACCTCACACATTGTCATGAAAAGCCAAAGCATTAATCAAGTTTTCTTATTAACTACAGCCACTACATTTCTATTTTAAATTTTGGTGTTCTTAAAAAAAAAAAATTGATGTCACTTGTCAACGATTCCCAAACAGAATCTTCCTTTGTAACAAAATAAAAAGTACAATTGAGCAAAACAGTTCAACACATCAGCCATGTCTGAAAATGTGTGCCTCATTCCATCCCTTCTTGGTTAGCTATGCTTCTACATCTGCCCTCTGAACTCATGACTAGTCACTGAATCAATCAGGGTTCTGAAGTGATGTTTTCCTTTATATTTTGTGGTCACCATGTAAATTGCTGTTGGGTTTTACTTCCTTTACTTCCTTTGCTCTGTTTCACTTCCTTCCCAAGGTCATCTCAATTCTTCATATGGTGTAGCAATATTTCAGTACATTCACAATTCAGCACGTACCACAATTTGTTTTAATGGGAACCCGTTTTCATTTCACTTTGTTGCTACAACAAAGTATTGTTATAATTATTTTTATTATGGAAAGGACCATACTTTCTATGTATGATCTCCTTGGTGTATATGCCTAGTAATAATATCCCCAGGTCAAAGAGGTTTGTACAATTTCATGAATTTTCTAGTACAATTCCAAGTTGTTTGGAATTATATTAAAGATGTTATTCCACATTTCCAAGCCGTTAAGTGACTTCGGCAGGAATATATTGAGAATTGGCTAGAAGAGTTAAGAAATGTCCCTTACAGTTCCAGGAACATGAAAAGGTCATACATAGCATTGCTTTGAGAGATATGCTTAGGGGGCAGCTAGGTGGCACAGTGGATAAAGCACTGGCTCTGGATCCAGGAGGACCTGAGTTCAAATCCGGCCTCAGATACTTGACACTTACTAGCTGTGTGACCCTGGATAAGTCACTTAACCCTCATTGCCCTGAAGGGAAAGAAAGGAAAGGAGAAGAGAGGAGAGAAAAAAGAAAGATATGCTTAGAAAGAAAGGCCCAGGCTTCTAGGAGCATTGCTTTAGGTTGTATGGCAAGAAGGGAGGCAGTGGGAATAAATCTATTCCTAAAATAACATAGATCTAATATCACTGAGCATCAGCCTCTTCTACAGACAATGATTGGGGAATGGTTGACAAACTTTTGGTATAGCAGTGTTATATAATGTGATTTTACCATAAATTATTGACAGATATCATAGGGTTTTTGTTTTCCTTAAAAGGTATTGAAACTGCACCTGAAATTTGATTGGCTAAGGAAATAGTCTTAGGCCTTTGATAGGGCTTTCTTATCTCTTGGGTACAAAGTAGCTAGGAGGTGAGGGGCTGAAGTCCCTCCCTGAGGTTTTCAAGACCAGCAGCATGACCAAAACTAGGAAGCTGTGTTCAGCCTTATCACTGCTTTAACCCTTCCCTTGAAATGACTATGTACATTTCATTTTGTTAGCTGGGAGGTGAATTCCAAGTAAAAAAATCATTCCAGTTTTGAACTAGACTACCAGGGGACCAACCTGTTTCAAGAGATATACAGAATACAAAGAAATGGGGAAAGACTCCTATGATGTGATGAAAAGCAAAGAAAACAGAATCAAAACGTATCACAGATTCACAGCATCTCAGAGTTAGAGGGGATCACAGAAGCTAGCTGGTGCCAACTAGAGCCCAGCAAGAATCCCCTCTACAGAATACCCAACAGGGAGGCATCTAGACTTTGCTCAGAGATGTCTAGTAATGTGATGAGAGAGGGAGAGATTTATAAAATCAAGCAAAGGCCAAAAATACATGTGTGTATACAAACACAGAGATACATGTATGTGTATACAAACATACAAATACATATACGTGTATGCAAACCCAAAATACATATGTGTGTATAAACATAGATTATGTGTATGTGTGTACATATATGACTGGCCTGTTGTGTATTGATTTATACATACATACATCTGTGTATACGTAAATGTATACTACATGTAATTACACACATATACAAATAATCTCTTCCACTTTTATCTTTAAATCACTACCCTGAGCAGGTAATAATATCTTTTTTTTAAGATGATGAAGCTAAGACTTCGACTTTCCCAAAGTATCATAGGAAGGAAAAGAGCTGCTGAAACTCCCCTTTTCCCTTCTCCTTAACATTGTCATTATCATCTGTCCCTCCTATGAAGAGAAAGAGAATTGTAGAGATTCTAACTAAATCCTAGAATACTTATATTAGTGACTCCATTAAAATTGGACATTCTTCTTTCAACAAATAAAGCTCAACATTTTTTTTTTAAAGAAGAATAAGGAAGCATACAAAATTCCCTAGTCCCCTTCTACCTGCAGCCTGGACACCATCTCAAACTGGAAAGGAATTATCTTATGCAGATATAAGGGAAACCTGGAATTCTAATCCTAGCCTTGCTGCTAATTAGCTCTGAGGCCTTGAACAAGGCACTCCCCAATCTTTTCATTTTCTTTATCTGTTAAATGAGTAGACTGAAACAATCTCTAATGTTGCATCTAGATCTAATGTTCTAAACTCCCCTTTATTCCTTTTCTAGTATCCAAAACTGCCCTTGGCACTTAACTGTTTTCTCCTTATTACTTCCCTTTGAGAGCTCCTCTTAAGGCCATGCTATTTCCATATCCATTTAGGGAAAGTCAGTCACCTACAAGGTTGCCCAGGGGAAGAATAGAAGAATCTTTCTCTAAAATAATAGGATTCCAAGCCAGAAGGGACCTTGGAGAATATCTAGTCTGACATCAGTTTCAGAGGTGTAGAAACTAGTGTCTTTTTTTTTCTTTCCATAGACCATAGACATTAATTGATGTTTACAGCATACCACTTAAAAAATCTGGTCCAGTTCAGCAAAACTCCCTCGGGGTCGAGGTGTGCCTTCTCTTGTGTATTAAGTGACTTACCTTTTGTTCTCTCATGCACCCCAGTATCAGTGAGTATCAACAACCTGTATCCTGGCTGTGAAAATGTAAGCGTGAGAAGTCGGAGCATGATGTTTGAGCCAGGCCTCACTAAAGGGATGCTTGAAGTGTTCGTGTCTCCTTCCCACCATTCGCACTGCTCGGCTGATGACCAGTCAACCAAAGCAATCGATATCCAGAATGCCTATCTTAATGGTATGTTTCTTTTGTGGTTCCTATGAAGTAGGGCTCTTCTCTCCTAAAGGGCACTGAACTGCTTCAACTTTTCTTTTAAAAAAGGATCTATCTCTAAACTTTAATATGCTAAAGAGATTCCCAAATGTTACCACATTTGTTAGCAATATGTGAAAAGGCATAAGAATATGACTGAGACTATGGACTAAGTCAATGGGGAAAATAGCCTTGTAAAGGACCCAGTGGAGGGAGTATCCACACTGGGAAAAATCCACCAGTTGAACGATCATCCTCTAGAACAAGGTTTGCAAAGCACTCTATATTTGTTCCACACAGCCACCCAGTGAAGTGGGTACTAATTTTATCCTCCTCAGATGAGGAATGCAAGGCTCAGAGATGAAGTGACTTGCCCTGGGCCCCACAGCTGATGTCCAAGACCCAAAACCATATCTTCCCATATTTCAGGTTCAGCTCTCTGTCTACCATGCTGCATTTTCCTTAGTAGCCTGATACCACTGAGTAGTATCAAACAAATCATTTCACTTTCAGAAGTGAATTTATTGACCATTCCCTAAAATGCAATAGAAGCAATTCTTTCCCTACCCATGTTCTGTCAGGACCAAAACAAAGACTGTCAAGAGGTATACACCACATGTTGTAGTAGATAAAATACTCATCATACAAGGCCTATGTTGAAATTAGGGGTTCAGCACTTCTCTGTGACCCCATTTGGGGTTTTCTTGGCAAAGATACTGGAGTTGTTTGCCTTTTCCTAAACCAACTCATTAGCCAAATGAGGAAACTGAGGCAAACCAGAAAGTGACTTGTCCAGAGTCATACAGCTACTTTTTTTTTGAGGCCAGATTTGAACTAAGGAAGATGAGTCTTCTTGACTACAGGCCTTGGCAATCTATCCACTCCACCACCTAGCTACCCCATAAAATCATAAGGAGGTCTTTTAAGCCCCTTGGGGATCAGTTTCTTTATCCAGTAATATGAGGATCCTAATAATATTTGTACCACCTACTTCATAGGGTTGTTGTGAGGAAAGCACTTTATTATCCTTAAAACATCATATAGGGACAGCTAGGTGGCGCAGTGGATAGAGCACCGGCCCTGGTGTCAGGAGTACCTGAGTTCAAATCCAGCCTCAGACACTTGAAACATACTAGTTGTGTGACCCTGAGCAAGTCATTTGCCTCACCATAAAAAAAAATCATGTAAATATGGGTTATTATATATACATGTGACATAATAATAGTAGCTAGCATTTATGTAGCACTATAAGGTGTGCAAAGTACTCTATATACATTTGATCATTTGATCATCACAAAAACCCTGGGAAGTAGATCACCATCTTACAAATGAGGAAACCAAGGCTGACTTACCCAGGGGCATATAGGTAGTAACTAACACAGGATTTGAACTCAGAGCTTCCTGACTCCCAAGCCCAGCTTTCTATCTCCTATTAAATATTTCTTCAGGGAGCAGCTAGGTGGTGCAGTGGATAAAGCACCGGCCCTGGATTCAGGAAGACCTGAGTTCAAATGTGACCTCAGACACTTGACACTTGACACTTTCTAGCTGTGTGACCCTGGGCAAGTCACTTGACCCTCATTGCCCTGCAAAAAAAAACAAACAAACAAAAAAAAAATACATGTATTTCTTCAGTGCCTAAAATGACCTATGATTCCATTAGTATGGATATACTCAATGAACACAGATCATAATCCCTCTACATGTTTAATGACTGTTTCAGGAATTAATATGGCCAAAAAAATTAATTATAACCAACTCTCTGGGGATGACTTGCTCCAAAGTTAGTCCTATCCTTCACCAGTACCCGGACTGTCCATCAATGATTCATATTTAAAACCTTTCCTGCTTGAAACAGCTAGAGGCCTTGCTTCATTACCCTAACCTCTCACATGAGTTCTTCTCTTTGCCACAATGGAGCATCAGAATGGGCCTTAATAGGAATTTTAAATTGCTTTGTTAGCCCTGTAATTTACATGTAAATTACATGTAGGTGTACATGTCCACATAGGTATAAATACACCTAGATCAGTGGTCTAGCATTGATATTTATTAATATTAGTTAATTTCAGACAGCTAGGTGGTGCAGTGGATAGAGCACTGGCCCTGGATTCAGGAGGACCTGAGTTCAAATCCAACCTCAAACACTTAACACTTACTAGCTGTGTGACCCTGGGCAAGTCACTTAACCCTAATTGCCTGCCCCCCCCCCACACACACACACCCACAAAATTAGTTAATTTCAGTGATTTTATATACTTGGAATAGCCGTTAAGGTGCATATAAAATGTTGCCTCAAAAAAAAAAATTTAAATTAAAAAAAATTGCTACCTCACATTCTAGTCTCCTAGATCATTTGGAGAGAAGCTAAGGGAAATCTACCCTTTTGCTATTTGAAGACAAACAATAGTCCTTACTTCTCTCTCTGCAGGAGTTGGTGATTTCAGCGTGTGGGAGTTCTCTGGGAATCCTGTTTATTTCTGCTGCTACGATTATTTTGCAGCAAATGATCCTACTTCAATTCACGTAGTGCTGTTCAGCCTTGAAGAACCTTATGAGATCCAATTAAACCAAGTGATTTTTTGGCTTAGTTTCCTGAAGTCACTCGTTCCTGTTGAAGAACCCATAGGTAAGCCATAGGTAATGGATGGGGGTGTGTGTGTGTGTGTGTGTGTGTGTGTGTGTGTGTGAATGTTTCTTTGATGATATGTGGTTTCCTCTTGGCTGTTGAGTTTCTTCCCAGTGTATCTCCTACTGCTCATGATTCCTGAAGGCATTTAGCATGCAGGTAGCATTTCTTGAATCCTGACAGTAGCTTGAACTGACAAGTTATATATTTCTGCACCTCTTTGTACATTCAGCCATTCTAACCTCATATAAACTTTGTGCTGAATATCTGATAAAACTCTTTTGTTCTCAAGGACAGCTAGGTGGTGCAGTGGATAAAGCACCAGCCCTGGATTCAGGAGAACCTGAGTTCAAATTCAGCCTCAGACACTTGACACTTACTAGCTGTGTGACCCTGGGCAAGTCACTTAACCCTCATTGCCCCACCAAAAAACAAAACAAAACACTCTTTTATTTTCTTAATTGGTTAAAAAGCAATAGACTGGTGGGGTTTATTATTTATGCTTTTTTTTTTTAAACACCACCTCTTAATTCTTCTCTCAAACACTAAATCAATTACTGGCCATTTCTCACTGTCACTTAGATCATATTATTTGGTCAACTTTTATAAGTTGGAGCTATTGTTTCTGTTTTATAGAAATCAAAAATCCTGCTGTGAGGTTCATCAAGTTTTTCTCAAAGAAGAAAATCTACTGGAACCATAGGAAGCCAGTCAGCAATTCTAAAAATAATCCTTGCTGCCAGTTTTTTGTTGTTCAGTCACATCTAACTCTTCATGACCCCATTTGGGGTTTTCTTGGCAAGGATACTGGAATGGTTTGCCATTTCCTTTTCTAGTTCATTTTACAGATGAGGAAACTGAGACTTGCTGAGAATCACACAAATAGCCCTATCCACTATACCACTTCGCTGCCTTTGCTTGGTATTAGACCCTTCTTTATGAGTTAGAGCAGTTGGATTTTCTACCACTAGGGGGCAATGCTCCATTTCAGAATTTCTCTTCTGCAAAACAGAATGGGTGGTGTGTGTGGGTGTGTGTATTTGTAGTGTTGTAACCTAGTTAATATTTTAAATTAGGATTAAGAAATCTTTTGTCAAGATCTACTGACCGAGTGGGAAAAGGAGGCTATATAAAATTTTTTAATCTTTTTTTTTTCACTTCCCCTCATCTTTATAAGTTTAGAACTGAGGACAAAACTCTATGTAGGAAATATAACAAATAATAAAAAATGGATATCAGTTTTATTATATGGAGAAAGGGAGAGAAGAGAAGAAAAATATATGGATAAAGAAATTTTTAAAAAAAACAGAAAGATAAGTACAGATATGCTTGAGGAAAGACAAAAAGTAAAGAGAATTTTACGGAGTAACACCTCCATCTTATGGCTGCTTAGGATATTACTGCTAAAGACTTGTCCTTGCACATTCCATGTTTAGGATGATCTATATCATAACTACTCATGTATTTAGACTTTTAAGATTTGCAAAGTGTTTTCTTTTGGCACTTGCTATTGATTCTCTGGTATTTATCTCCGTGTCTAAATGGAATCAATTGATAGGCCAGATGTCGCCAAAGGACTACCACATTCTCCAACCTAATAAATACAACTTTACAAAAGTGAGCCTTCCTTCCTTCCTTAATTCTGTCACAGAAAAATAAAAAAGCAAACAAGTTTGAGGGTAGTGGCCAATTTAGCAAAACCAGCTTGTCTAAATGTTGTTATGAGGAGAAGGAATGAATTGGAATGAAAAATTTCCCCTTTGTTTCTCCATTTAATGGGAGAACCATTCTTCACCAGTAAAATCTATGTAAAATCCCATTCTTTCAAGAAAATAGTAAGAAGACCTATCAGTTTAAAAGGCTACAGTAGGCTGAAACTTTTTTTTTTGAGGCAATTGGGGTTAAGTGACTTGCCTAGGGTCACACAGCTAGTAAGTGTTAAGTGTCTGAGTTCGGATTTGAACTCAGGACCTCCTCACTCCAGGGCCGGTGCTCTATCCACTTCGCCATTTAGCAGCCCCAGGTTTAAACTTTTAAATGTATGTTTAGTATTATGATTTCATTCATGTTGCCATATTGTGTCTTTCTCTTTCTCATTCTTTTCCATGGTATCTTCCAGGCTTTCCTACTTAAACTCTCCCCTAAATGAGAGTTCATTGTTTGTGTAAGTACTGTACTGTTACATTCATACACAAGTATGAATGTTGTGGACCATTTATCATCCTTGTCATTTCTGTAGTATTGTGGGGTATCCAAAGTACTTTCCATAGATCTTTTAAAAAGAGTCCTCTTTGGTGGTTACAATGTCCTCCGAAAAGGTAGATAAATACTGGTCAGTGATTTGTTAGCTATGCCTTTTCTTTTATCTAGTATCCAAAAGAGTAGCATTTCTTGAAACAACACCTTCTTATTGGATTAGTCATGGGAAAGAGTAGCTATTAGAATTCGATCCATTCATGTTGGTGCCATGGGCAGGGTACTACCAAGCTTCTGGAAAGGGTCCCGTAGATTATATCAAGACAATGTTTGCCATCTTGGAGGTCCACAGACATAATTGCACATTTTCTTAGTTTATAACTACCTATACTTGGGAAGATCTGGAGGGTTACCTATTTATGAAATGAACTCTGGTTTAGCTGAATGTGGAGAAAAAAGGAGAAAGGAAGAAATGTCTCTTCCCTAAAGTTTTGGGTTTTTTCTCCAATCCACCAGCTTTTGGCGGCAGGCTGAAAAACCCACTTCGAGTTGTCCTGGTGGCCACCCATGCTGACATCATGAATGTTCCCCGACCTGCTGGAGGCGAGTTTGGTTATGATAAAGATATGTCATTGCTGAAAGAAATTAGAAACAGGTAAGAGGACATGTCTTCAAGACAGACTCTGACATGTACTTGCTCTGAAGTAAACAGTTTACATGAGAAACAAAATTAAAAATGCCCCAAGTCAACCTTTTTTGGGTCACCCAGGGACCTAAACCAGCTCAGTGATACATACTGCTGATTAGCACAGGAGCACCTGCTCTGGTTTTGTGTGTTGTTACTGTTGTTTTGGTTTGGTTTTTTTACCTGGATTGGTTTGCCCCTCCTTAAGCAACCTAGTTGCCCCTGCTTTGGGGACACACTATATTCTTAGCAGTTGAAGTGCAGATACCCAATTGGCTTAACACACTGCAGTTTCAGAACTCCTAAGCTCAAAGGTTACACCAGCCTCAGCCTCCCTCAATTGCAGGAAAGCAGGTGTGTCCTACCACACTAAGTCCCTTCTACTTTTAGCTACACTGCTTCTTGGGTAGATACCCACAAGGGTGGGGGGTGGGAACTGTTTCTTCAAAGTCTTCCCCCCTGCTTTGCATCGCTTCTGAAAAGCTTAGCTGTGATTTATTAAATCTGAAATTTTACTTTCTCGAACACCCTCTGGCTGTGAGATAAGGAGAAAGATCTTACTCAGAGCTGAAAGGAACCTCCAGACCCCATCTAATATATCCCCTTCATTCATTTCAGTACTTCACTCTAAGGCATCTTGAACAAAATTATGCCCTTCTCTTTTTAAAATAGATTTCCTTTCCATTTGTCCACTACCCTCTCTTTTCTCTTAGATTTGGGAATGATCTTCAGATTTCTGACAAGCTGTTTGTTTTGGATGCTGGTGCTTCTGGATCTAAAGACATGAAACTACTGCGAAATCACTTGCAAGATATAAGAAGTCAGATTGTTTCTGTAAGTAGGACCTGCCAGTGAAGGCTCCAGATGCTTTATGTTAGAGCCCAGATCACTTGAGGGGATTTTTGATGATAGCTGCTACCTCGGTACCTTCAAACATGGTGCTACTGAAATGGGAGACCCTCCTTTTACCCCTTCTCGATTTTATTTCAGCAGGTCAATTAAATAAGCAGTAATCAAGTATCTATGCAAAGTCAGAAAGCATTTATATTGCTGGGCCACTGCTAAGGGAAGACAAATACAACTTTCAGTAGGCACTTTTTACATGTTTACTGAGTGATTCTAATGGGGTAAGATAACAGGAAAGAGGGGGCACAAAGGGAAGAGGTGAAGCACTGTAAGCATTGTGCTAGATGCTGGGGAGACAAAGGTCAAAATGCAGTCTCCAACCTCAAGGACTTAGAATTCTACAAGGGAAAAGACATGTACAAAGACATGTACAAAGGTAATTAAATAGATGAAGCAAGTAAGTGATATAATGGATAGAGGGCTGGACCTGGAGTCAGACCTGAGTTCAAATCTAGTGTTAGTCACTAACTAGATTTATAACCCTGAGTGAGCCATTTAACCTCCATCTGCCTCAGTTTCCTCATCTCTAAAATGAACATAATGATAGTACCTACCTCCCACATTTGTTGTTGGTATAAAACAAGATATCTGTTTGCTTTGCAGACCTTAAAACACTATATAAATCTAGCTATTATTATTGACTATTATATTTGAAGTACAGTTAAAGTAAATGCAAAATAATTTCATGAGGAGAGACAGCACCTAATAACTGGGAGGCAGGAGAAGAGAATTTAAAAAATGCCTAGGCACATGGGCCAAGCAATAAAAGAAGGCTAAAAAGTGGAGGTAAGAAAGGATTGCACGTGCAAAGTTAAAGAGAAGGAATGCCATGCACTGGACCGCTAGGTGGCGCAGTAGATACACCATTGGGCCCAGAGTCAGGGAAACCTGACTTCAAATATGGCTTCAGACACTTACTAGCTGTGTGACCCTGAGGAAGTCACTTTTACCTTATTTACCTCAGTTTTCTCATCTGTAAAGTGATCTAGCATCTTAGCCAAGAAAACCCCAAAAGGGATAATAATTGAAAATGACTAAAAAACAACAGGCCAGTGTGGCTGGCACAGAGACTGTATTAAGGCAAGATAGGTGAGATCAATCTAGAAAGGTAAATTAAAGCCACATTTACAGGGGTTTAAATGTCAGACGTGGAATGTGCATTTTTATCCTAAAGCCTTTGAAGATGCTTGAGTAGTCACAAACTCTTTTAGAAAGAATCTCATTTGATCCTCCCAACAACCTTGCGAGATAGATGCTATTATTATCCTTTTACAAATTTGAGAACTGAGGCTAAGCAAGGTTTAAGTGACTTGTCCAAGATCACACCGCTAAATAAGTATCTGAAGCAGAATTTGAACTCTTCTTTCTGACTCTGTCCAATATTCCACCCTCTGCATCACAACTATACTTAAATGAAGAGTTTTAAAAACTATTTCCATACTTAAAAAGTTTGATGGAGTTTAAATGTGGAAGCGTCTCATCATAGTAATTGTTTGTTAAACCATCCACTGTTAAATCAATTGTGCATAAGCTGTGGATTGTTCTGTTACCTGCCACAATTCCATATGCTCTGAAGACATTCTCACAAGGCTGCTACATCTCCCCTTTACTTGTACCCCTGAAGGATTGAGAAACTTTTTTTCTCTTACTTTAACTCTTGAGAAACCACCAAGGTACTTTCCCACATTGATTATCAACTAATATCTATCAGTCAAGCACATTTAATTAGCATAGGAAAAACAGTTTGCACAAAACATTCCTCTTAAAAGTCGGTGACACACTCTTAGACCACAAGGACAGAGGGAGTTTGGGAGAAATTGGGCTCCAACTTAGAAAGCACTTGTGACAAAGAGGTCATTCACAGAGCCCCCTAAGGTGTTTTGTAGCTTTTTTTGCTAAAATCCTTGTAGAACCTTGAATCCGGCTTTCCTCATTGAGTGCAATCTACCTTTTAGCTCCCACAGAAGGCACTTTATTGTTGTTGCAGCCCCATCAGCCATTGCTGTCCTGGTGATGCTGCTAGAATGCTAAGGAAAAAAATTAGATCCTCTGAAGTTCACAAAGTTGTCCTCAGGTCACTGGAATGGGAAAAGAAGACCAAAGTACTCTTCCCATGCCCATTTCCCACCCCAAATCCCTATCAATAAATTCCTCCTCGAGGATTTGGCCAGGGACTTCTACCACTAAGTTCCCAGACTCTTCAATCTCTGCTGGTCCACTGTTTTATAGATAACCCATGGGGTATGACCAAATTTCTTTAGTCAGTCCAAACATTATTCCTGTGCACCATCACTTAAGTTCATCCAGTAGGTTTCAAGGACATTTAAAAGTGATAAAAGATTGTTTTCACATTTAGTCTAAAGCCTTTGATTCTGTTAAGGGCTAAAATTCTAGCTAGTCTGTCTAAAATATCTAATGAGTGGTAGCCAATAAATTATAAGCTTTAGCAAGAGTTAGACTTTTAAGCATTTATTAAGGAGAATAAGAATTTGGTAAAGAGAGAGAGAAACACCTACATTCATCTATCTATTAAAGGGAGAGCACATTTCTAGCTCTGCTCTCCGCCAGAGTCCACAGGAAAGAGTGAGTCAGAGCGCCGGGTTCTTCCCTTCTTCCTCCCACAAGCAAACGTCACTTCCTGACACCAAAGAAAAGAGGCATGGTCTTGCCCTCAAAGACCTTCACCTCATGGGCGGAGCTCTTCTACAGTAAGTCTCCAACAGGTGGCGTCATTCCAATCGTTACAATTCAATAGAGAAATATTCTTACCTCATTAAGGTATCAGGGCATTTCATACTGACCTTTAATTTAAGTAGGGTTGAGTGATTCAATTGATTGACTCAATCAACCCAATCTTTATACCTAAGAACTCTTGGCTCATCCATGAGCACCCTAGTCCACAAAGGGATAAGAGAAAACCATTAAATGCTACTTTCCATCTATTATTTTTTTTACATTATTCTAATATAAACAGAACATTATATATTATATTATAAATTTCCTTCTGGGCATACAGGTGGGAAGAGTAACTTAGCCTTTCAAAAAGGCTTTCAAAAAATGAACTGACAAACTCCCTAATAATTTTGTTTTGTTCATTTGTTTTGTTGGGTTTTTTTTAGTGAGGCAATTGGGGTTAAGTGACTTGCCCAGGGTCACACAGCTAGTAAGTGTTAAGTGTCTGAGGCTGGATTTGAACTCAGGTACTCCTGACTCCAGGGCCAGTGCTCTATCCACTGCGCCACCTAGTTGCCCCCCACTTAATTGTTTTTTAAAGTTTGCGTCTTGAGGAACATATCTTAATACATCTAAAATATAAGACTAGCAAAAGGAAATTCAAATTCCTCTCCCTGAGTGCATTCTATAAACACTTTTGTCTCTGTGTGCAAAATATTTGCTTAAGCACTAGGGGATATAAAGGCTTTAGAAGTTAAAAGGTCTGTAATCTCATGGAACATTATGGGAGTGAGAAGTAAAGACAGCAGCAGTACACAAAATCACATGCCAAGGGCATTAGTAAGTTGCAAAACAAAATGCTACATGAGGCCCAAGGGAGGAGAGAGGGGAGGAATTCTTGTAAGAGGTTGCAGTTTGGTTTATCTTTAACAGATAAATGTGAATTCATCCTGTGCAGAGGAGGCAGAGAGGGTGTCCTTGGCCTAGAGAGGCAAAAGTAGCCATAGTTAATTTTGTCTGACAGACACGTGGCTGAATCTGAATGGGGAGGATAGTAGTATGAGATAAAGCAGGAAAGTTAAGGTGGTACAAGATTATAAGAAATCATGAATGTCTAGGAATGGAATCTGAACTTTACTTGGGAGACAAGAAAATGACGGGACTATATTTATATGTCAATAAGATTATTCTGGCAACAGTGTCGGACAGATTGGAGGGAGTAGAAGCAGGAATATTGTTCCACTCAATGCATTGCAGTGGCTTTTTTTTTTCATTGTGGTTATGTTAATTATACAACTCCCCAAGTTTCATTTTCTATGGATGATTGAATAGTGAATGCCAAATATTTTGAAATACTGAAAATATCCTACAAGAAGTGCTACTCTTAGTCTGACTAAAACTTATCATTATTATTATTTAGAGAACTATACCAAGCCACCTACATTTCCTGTTTCATTGCCCGTAAAGTTATTTTTTCTATTGATGAGCAAATGAATCAAGTAAATCTGCTCACTCAACATTTATTGTATGAATGGGTTCACATTTGCATGCATTCCTGTTCCTGTGCCTAAAAGATCTTAAGAGATATTCAGGGAACTGTTATTCATTTACATTAAGTGGTAGAAATGAAAATCCTCAGCAGATTTTTTTGTCAAATATAAAGAGAGATGATTGGAATCTGATTAGAGTTGGCATTGAAAACTCCAGAGTGCTCACTTTAAAAAGAAAAAAGAAAACTAGGTCCTTTGGGAGAAAAAAAAGTAATGTTGGATAAAAATAATTATCATTGAAAGTGTAGGGGGAGGGGCAGCTAGGTGGCGCAGTGGATAGAGCACTGGCCCAGTGGATAGAGCACTGGCCCTGGAGTCAGGAGTACCTGAGTTCAAATCCAGCCTCAGACACTTAACACTTACTAGCTGTGTGACCTTGGGCAAGTCACTTAACCCCAATTGCCTCACTAAAAAAAAAAAAAGGAAAAAAAAAAAGAAAGTATAGGGGGGCAGCTAGGTGGAACAGTGGATAAAGCACTGGTCCTGAATCCAGGAGGACCTGAGTTCAAGTCTGGCCTCTTGACACTTACTAGCTGTGTAACCCTGGGCAAGTCACTTAATCCCTCATTGCCTTGCAAAAGAAAAAAAAAAAAAGAAAAAGAAAGTGTACCTTCAGGGCAGCTAGGTGGCACAGTGGATAAAACACCTGCCCTGGATTCAGGAAGACCTGAGTTCAAATCCAGCCTCAGACATTTGATACTTACTAGCTGTGTGACCCTTGGCAAGTCACTTAACCCTCATTGCCCTGCAAAAAAAAAAAAAAAAAATCGTACCTTCAACACCTCCCCAGACACCTTTGCAGGGGTGAAAGGTATACTGGATGTAGAGTATTGCATAGGTTGTCAGTTTTTTTTCAATGTACTGATTGGTTCTTTTGATATTTTTTCTCTTACTCTCATTTTTTAAAAATATTCTCTGATATGAGGAATGGCTCTCTGGGAGTAGGGAAGAGAGAAATTAGGCCTTGTGTTTTTACAAAAGATCAACTTTAAAATTTTTTAAATAGAAATGTATATGTTTGGTGTGTAGACAACAGTTAGTTATACAAATGAATGTTCATTAGGTTTGCCCTCCAATGACACACCTGTGTGAGAAAATCATCTCCACTCTGCCTGCCTGGAGGAAAATGAACGGTCCAAACCAGCTGATGTCTCTTCAGCAGTTTGTATTTGATGTGCAAGACCAGCTGAACCCACTTGCAAATGAAGAGGATTTAAGGCATATTGCTCAGCAGCTCCACAGCACAGGAGAAGTGAGTGGTCCACAGCATGGTGATTAAAGAAGCTTAAGAAACATTTACTTTTCTATTCTGTGATGTTTGTCTGCTTTGCTTGAAAAGTCTGTACTTGGATGTGTGGAAGGGGATGATTTGTCCATACTCTCCTAAAGTTCCTGGCTATGGAGTGATGAACATGAATAGCAGAGAGGGTAGGCAGAACACAGAGGAAGGAGGGAGACAGGGAGAGCATGCACAGGAGAAAGTATATATTTTATATATAATTTATATGTAATATATAATAAATGCTTTCTTATATAATATTCACATGTGTTATTAAATAGATGTATTTATATTAATAGATTGTATATATTAATTATAACATAATATACAGGGTAATGGGGAAACTATTAAATGCTAGTTTATACCTGTTATTCTATTCTATTATAATATAAATAGAATATTATATATTCTGTTATAATATAACATCACATATTCTATTATAGTAGACGAGACTGTTCTATATTCTATTATATATAGAATATTGTATTTTCTATTATAATATAAATAGAATATGTTCTGTTATAATATAAATAGGATATTATATATTCTATTATAAATCTTCTGGGCATACAGGTAGGAAGAGCAATTTAGCCTAAAATAATATATAATTTTATTATATATGTATGATCCCATATAATATTAATATCTAATAAATGCTGTTTCTATAACATTTATACACATTTGTGTACATATAAATAATTATATAAATGAACGGAAATTTTATGTATAAATAGAAAGAAAATTGCCTTTGGAAATATATATATACAGCAAAGCCAAAGGAATTTTCCTTACCTATTCTGCTCCAGTGTCTTCAGTTTCTCAGAGCTTTGCTCATATACTTATTTTATAAGACATAGCATAAAACTTAACTGATTTTCTTTAAGTTAAGCAAATTCCTCATTTAACATTAAAGTGCTTGTATTGGTGATTTAAAAATTTTTCATTTTTCCCCTATAGTACAGAACTTCAGTGGCTACTGACTAGTACCCCTTCCCAGTTATGAACTTGCCTCTTTGCCTCACTTTCAAAACACAGACTATTGGCCCTCTCTACATCATTTTACTGCCTTGTTATAGATTCAGTATTTGAACGTTTGATGGGACCTGGATTCACCTCATTCTCCAGCAACCTTGTATTTTCACTGAGCTACTAAAAAGGGATGACACATTTGACAAAATGTCATCACTTTGACCAAATCTCTCAAGCTCACAATCAAGACCAAAGTCGGAAGGCTGTGTTATGTCATGGCAGAGAAATTCTAAGATAAGAAGCTATGTACCAGGGGGCAGCTAGGTGGCGCAGTGTATAAAGCACTGGCCTTGGATTCAGGAGTACCCGAGTTCAAATCCAGCCTCAGACACTTGACACTTACTAGCTGTGTGACCCTGGGCAGGTCACTTAACCCTCATTGCCCTGCAAAAATTAAAAAAAAAAAAAAAAGAAGCTATGTACCAGATGATAATTTTTTTTTTTTGGCTGGGCAATGAGGGTTAAGTGACTTGCCCAGGGTCACACAGCTAGTTAGTGTCAAGTGGATAATTTTTTAAAGAAATAAATACATTTAAGTTCTGAAACACTTAAACAGTCTTGACCAGGTAGCTACAACTCTTCCAGAAAGAATCTCTAGCCAGAGATGCATTGGAAATGGCAAGTTGTTTTAGGTCTTAGATATGTAACATTTGC
The DNA here is from genome assembly GCF_019393635.1 of Dromiciops gliroides. Classification (NCBI taxonomy): domain Eukaryota; kingdom Metazoa; phylum Chordata; class Mammalia; order Microbiotheria; family Microbiotheriidae; genus Dromiciops; species Dromiciops gliroides. Next base: position 499,383,889 of record NC_057861.1, on the reverse strand, counting down.
AGCTTGGGTTGTACACTTCTAGTTGCATCATTGCTCCATTTACCCCCCCAAAAAAACCCACATTTATCTGTACTTAGGAATAGGAGAGGCATAGTATAAGTTGATATAGTGGACATGATTCTACTTGCGATACTACTACAGAAAACCAGTATGGATGTTTATAATAATGCTTTCAGAATCACAAAGCACTTTTATACCTTTTTGTCATTTGATTCCCCCCTCTTACACACAAGGAAATTCTGTTTTAGGATTACCAAGAATAATAATAATTGAAAAAATCGGTGATGTTCACACAGCTAGCAACTGAGACAGGATTTGAATTCAGGTCTCTTTCAAGATTCAGCAGTCTAGGGGCAGCTAGGTGGCTCAGTGGATAGAGCACCGGCCCTGGATTCAGGAGGACCTGAGTTCAAATCCGGCCTCAGACGCTTAACACTTACTAGCTGTGTGACCCTGGGCAAGTCACTTAACCCCAATTGCCTCACTAAAAACAAAAACAAAAACAAACAAAAAAAAAGATTCAGCAGTCTTTCTATCACATCACACTAGGGGACAACAAAGTTTCTCCTACATACTACCTGCCACCCCAACCCCCCATACCCCTGTCCTTTAAGCCATTTTCTATTTCAGACTATACCTCAGCTGGCTTGATATCCTCCTTAAGATTAAGATCACAAAGGAAATGAGGAAATCTTCAATACAGTGACAATGGCTTCATTCAAGTACCTGTCCTCTAATTTTCATTAAAGGGACAGTTACTATACTTGTTTAACCCAACCCATTCCCAGGCAAAGGATTTCTAGTCTTAGAAAGAGGAGAAGGGCAACTAGGTAGAGCAGTGGATAAAGCACCTGCCCTGGATTCAGGAGGACCTGAATTCAAATCCAGCCTCAGACACTTGACACTTACTAGCTGTGTGACCCTGGGCAAGTCACTTAACCCTCATTGCCCCCCCCCAAAAAAAAAGAGGAAAGAAAGCCCCCAATGTTGGTACTGATGTCTTGGTGGCTTTTACATTCCTTAACAAATGTCTTGTGAACTGAAATGATTGCTTCATGCCACAGCCCAGAAATGTGACCCATGGAGTCACAGTGCTATGGCTGATTTCTCAACTCTGTTCCTAGGCCAGGGGGAAATTGAGCTGCATGATTGGAATGGGCAGTATTCAGAAAAAGTTCCCTAAGTTTCAGGTGTTTAATTAAGAACCCTAAATTCTAGAGGGTTTGATAAGGGAACTCAAATGAGTTCATTTTGTTACCTCTGATTTTTAGATATATAGATTTATTTATTTATTTATTTATTTCAGGGAAGAGGTTGAGTTTAAAATATACATTGGACTTTCAGGAGAAAGCAATACTCTCCTATGGCTGATAATAAAGATTGAAAATTGACTATGCTTCAAAGTCTATTAATTGACAATTCACAAATCCTCCCTGATTTTTTAATGATAGCATCAGTTAAATAAGAAAAAAGAAACAGAAAATTTTAAGGGTTGAATTTCAAAAGATGTTTTTCCAAGAACTACAAAGATTCTGATTCCATGCTCTAGAATATTATAGCCTAAAAGATGTACAATTGATTTATCATAAACAAATAGCAGCAGTAAAGTATGTATAAAGTGATCATATTTTCCATGGACAAGCAAGTGAATGATATATACCTGTTTAGTTGACATCTGTCTCATGACTGAGTCCACATTTGCAAGGCGTCTCAATGCTTATACCTGAAAGGTCCTATTAGAGATATTCAAGGAACTATCATTCATTTATGTTAAACAGTAGAAATAAAGATGCTTAGCAGATATTTATGTCAGAAAGAGATAGCAAAAAGGACTTGAACATCACTTACAAGCTGCTAGAGAAACATTGGCTTGTTGGGCCTGTTCATTTTTCTCCAGTCAGGCAGCGTATTGACACAAATGCCTCACTGGAGGACAATCCTAATCAGTACAGTAAAGAGACCAATATCTGTGTTCCATGGGTGAGAGACAAGAGTAAGTTGATAACTGGTTAGATATCCAGGACAGTAGCTAATGGAATTTGTTCTGTTCCATAGCAAAGGGCAAGATGACTCTTTTTATCCCTGACATAAGCATTTCACTGTACTAAGAAAAAACCCTACCATTTACATGTTTATTTCCCAGTAAGTGACTACTCATTGTTCCCTTTGGCAGATTAACATAATGCAGAGTGAGACCGTCCAAGATGTCATACTGCTGGACCCACGATGGCTCTGCACCAGTGTTTTGGGAAAACTCCTCTCTGTAGAGACACCCAAAGCCCTACACCATTACAGGGGGCGATACACCATGGAGGACATCCAGCGCCTGGTACCAGACAGTGACGTGGAAGAATTAATCCAGATCCTGGATGCCATGGACATCTGTGCGCGCGACCTGAGTAGTGGGACCATGGTGGATATCCCTGCCCTAATCAAGACTGACAACTTGCACCGGTCCTGGACCGATGAAGAAGATGAAGTGATGATATACGGAGGGGTCCGAATCGTCCCAGTTGAGCACCTCACCCCCTTCCCCTGTGGGATCTTTCACAAGGTACAGGTGAATCTGTGTCGGTGGATTCATCAACAGAGCACTGAAGGGGATGCAGACATCCGACTGTGGGTGAACGGCTCCAAAATCGCCCACCGTGGGGCAGAGTTGCTCGTTCTACTGGTCAACCATGGGCAGGGCATTGAGGTTCAGGTCAGGGGTCTGGAAACTGAGAAGATCAAATGTTGTCTCCTTCTGGATTCAGTGTGTAGCACCATTGAGAATGTCATGACAACCACTCTACCAGGCCTGTTGACAGTGAAACATTATCTAAGCCCCCAGCAACTGAGGGAACATCATGAGCCTGTCATGATTTACCAGCCACGGGACTTTTTCCGAGCACAGACGCTGAAAGAAACCTCATTGACTAACACCATGGGTGGCTATAAAGAAAGTTTCAGTAGCATTATGTGTTTTGGGTGTCTTGATGTCTACTCTCAGGGTAGCCTCGGAATGGACATTCACGCTTCAGACCTGAACCTTCTGACGCGGAGAAAGCTGAGCCGCCTGTTGGACCCACCTGATCCTATGGGGAAGGACTGGTGCCTTCTTGCCATGAACCTGGGCCTCCCTGAACTTGTGGCAAAGTATAATAATGGAACTCATAAGGACTTCCTTCCAAGCCCAGTCTATGCCCTCCTCCAGGAATGGTGTAACTATCCCGAGAGCACTGTTGGCATCCTGATGTCCAAATTGAGAGAACTAGGCCGCCGTGATGCGGCCGACTTTTTACTGAGGGCATCCTCTGTGTTCAAAATAAACCTAGATGCCAATGGCCAAGAAGCCTATGCCTCGAGCTGTAATAGTGGAACATCTTATAATTCAATTAGCTCAGTTGTGTCACGATGAGGACCAGCCATGGGTAGAAGTAGAATCTCTTCCAACTGCAGAAGCCAGAGGAGCACAGTATCACAATGAATTCTGGATGTACTCATTCATATGCTTATATACAATCTTATCCCCATGTCTCCCTTCCCCATTGCCTCCTCCACTGTATCCTTCCCTCACCATGCATTCTGTTTTATGTGAATAATCTTTCGACCTTGAGAGCAAATGGTTGCTTTTACTTTGGCCGTTAAAAAAAGCTGGTCTACTTGCAGTGTTTTCAGTTCCGTATCTAGCCCACCAATGTACTGCTTCCTATCGCTAATTAAATTGGAATATCTGACTTTTCAGTGAACTTTTTAAAAAGCTATTATGTTGACTTTTTTTTTATGTGCATGTATCAAAAATGTACATGTATGCCAGTTGTATTCTTAAACCATCTCCTCGGGCTAACTTTTTTTTTATAAGCCATAAACTGTTTAATATTAAGCAGTCTGTGGTCAGTTTACCATAATACCACTGTATAATTTATAAATAGGAATTTTGTGAGTGCCTTTTGCAGAAGAGGATGTGTTTGGAATCATCAGAGCTGGCCAGGAATTGTCAAAAAGAAAATGCTACCTCTTTGTCCCTAACTGCATGCTGATCATTGCAAGTGGTGCTTCACCTCTGGTTTTCCTCCAGTTCTGAAGTGTTTTGTTTGACAATGAACAGGGAGAGAGAAAAATAAAAATCCTTTCCTAGGAAAGTTTCACGTGTGACACCTACTGCTACACAGAGTTGTGTGTTACCAATTTTGCTTTTGTTTGAAACTCAGTGTGAAGTTCCCCATGAGCCTCTAAATTGTCCTTCTTCATTATTTCCTCTCATCTCAGGTAAAAGGTCCATACAGTTGTAAGATAACCAAAACCTGTGTAAAGTATGCGATACCACAGTGATATTCTATGGCTGTCCATCATTACTGGTACATAGCAGGTGGTTTGCAGCATTCAGGCCCTGGTTTGCTTATTTCCAGTGCTTGAAGTGTGAACAACAAAAACAATAAAGGAAGTTTTCCTGCAATGATTTTAAATTGTGATCCATAGCTTTTAAATTAATATGAAGAAACATGTCCTATTCTGTCCTGAAAAGCATGTAATGTTAATTAATGGCACAACATATATGTGTATATACATATATATGCAGTATGTGTGTATATATATTAATACAGGTATTTTTTCTTAAACTTAAAAATGTAGTAAATTTTAAATTTTGTTTTTGTTTTGTCCTAAGGAGTTTTTATTTTGTTGGGGCAGTTTTTTGGTTGGGGTTTTTGGTTTGTTTGGGGATTTTTTTTTTAAAACAAATAAACTGTTGCTTGTTGCATCATTTTTGTTAGACTTTGTTCCAGAAGAAATTATTTCTCTGAGTTCTGTGTTCATCATCACTGCTCCTCACATGACTTTTCTCTTTCTGATTTCATATTGTATAGATGTCAATTTGGGGGTGTTCTTGATTGAGTACCCTAAAATACTGATGTTATGGGGAGTGAAGAAGAGGCAAGAACAAAGCTTATTTTTTTATATATGCTCTCTTTTTAAAGGGAAAGGGATGAATCTTTGTTTCTTCGGCAGACTAAAAAGACATGGAGCTGATTACATTGTGGAATGCCTTAAAGGGGTGGTGCAGGTTTAAGAAGAGATCCATCTACTAAGAGACAAACCTCTTACTACTTGTGAGACTTCAATTCCCTCATCAACAGCCAGGAATCCAAATATTTGCACTACCTCACAAGGTGGTTGTGAGAATCAAATGAGATAATGTATGGGAAAGTGCCTTGTAAACCACAAGCCAGTATTAAAGTATTGTTTTATAATATGAAATGAATGGGGGGAAAAATCATGGACGGAATCATTAACAAAAAGAAACTGAAGACATCCACACCTACTGGCTGTTATCGCCATAAAATCAGCATGCACTAGAATGATCTAAATAAACATCAAAGATATCCAGGATTAAAATAAGAGAAGAGGGGGGCAGCTAGGTGCCGCAGTGCATAAAACACTGGCCCTGGATTCCTGAGGACCTCAGTTCAAAATCGGCCTCAGACACTTGACACTTACTAGCTGTGTGACCCTGGGCAAGTCACTTAACCCTCATTGCCCCGCAAAAAAAATAAAAAATAAGAGAAGACAATAGAAAAACTTTTGCAAATGGTTTTTGACAGTGGGGCACTTCAGTCTCATAATTGACACTATCTTTGGTTTAAAAACAAAATGCATTTGACCTAGTAGAGCAGAAATTCCTAACCTTTGGCAGTCTGATGAGATCTATGGACCTCTTATTGGAATAATATGTTTAAATGCATAAAATAAAAGGGAAAAAAATTGTCAAGGAAACCAATTAAATTGAACTGCAGTTATCAAAATATTTTGTTAGGGGCCGCTAGGTGGCGGAGTGGATAAAGCACCAGCCCTAGATTCCGAAGTACCTGAGTTCAAATTTGACCTCAGAAGACACTTGACACTTACTAGCTATGTGACCCTGGGCAAGTCACTTAGCCCTCATTATCCCACCAAAAAAAAAAAAAAATGTGCTCTTTCCATACACACAGGATCTTTAAGAGATATAATCAGAAAGAACCTTGTTCAATAATCCTAGGATTGCCAATATCAAGTGAGGCATAAAATAGGGATTTGCTTGACAAAGGTGTTCACCTATGTCTTATGTAGGGATACAAAGAAGGATTCTTTATAAATGGTGATTTCTTCCAGATGCTCTTGATTGTGGATGATTATACAGTTATCCCTTTCACTTTGTGACTTTCTTTACCCATCCCAGTTTTGATATATCAAAGGTTAGCATAAAAAATGAAATGGGAATCTTAGGGGAGTTTTGCAAGAGCCACAGATGACATGGGAAGGCCAGCAGATGACACAGAAAAAGTTGAGAAACTCAGAAATGTATTTACATATATGTGTGTGTGTATTTACACATACATGCACATTGAGAATATTGTATAATATCAAGTCTTTCTTTTCATACCGCAAATATACACAATTTCTTTTTTAAAGTTAAAATAAGAAAAAATTTAAAGTCTGCAAAATGATTACAAAAGCCAGTAGGTGACACACAATTTTACACAGATTTTCCACATTTTCCCTAACCCCTGTGATGTAGAAGGGATAACTGTATTCAGTCTCAGAATACTGTAGGGCCTCTTAAATGAGTACCCTACTTCTTCAAATGATGCCCAACAACTCACACAAGAAAAAACAAGTGGATGAAGGATGCCATTGACTCAAACTATGATGTGCACTGGGATGGGCTGATCAATACTTGGACTGAAACTACAAACAACAGACTGGTGCCAGAATTACATAGGAAGAATGAAGTGAATCAGATTTCATTTGGAAAATTAAGGATGTTTTCAATGATCTCAGACTTCTCCCTGGTACTTAAAGCCATGTGTCTCTCACTCTCGCTCTTACTCTCACTCCTTTTTTTTTTCAATATCAGTCATCTTCCAGTAATGCTATATGGCTGCCAATCATGAAACTCCACTAAAAAGAAACAATCACAGGTGATTTAAAGGGCCACAAATAGATGTGTTAATAAGTAAGGTTATAGTATATTACCAATCATAACTTGTGCTTGGGGGGGGGGGGTGACATAAAATATACAATCCAGGAAATGTATAATCAGAAAAGGAGCAGGAGTAAGAGCTAGGTATAACAGATAAACAGACTGAGTGTTGCACTAGTAGCATTAAGTGTTTTTAAAAAGAAAGAAAACACATATCACTTCTCTAACATGTTGGTGGGTTGTTTATGGAGGTTTATGGAAGGACATGAGCAAGAATTACACAGGAGGAGACATAGATAGCTTGTGATCTGTACCCCTAGAAGAAGTATCCATATTAATAAGGTCCTGGATCAATGTAAGCATATGAAACTTTATTAAAGTCCTACCCTAATGCCTCATTATGGGCAGCTAGGTGGTGAAATGGATAAAGTGCTGGGTCTGGAATTTGGCCTTAGACGCTAGTTGTATTACCCTAAGCAAGTTGCTTAACTTTGTTTGCAATGATTTCCTCATCTGTAAAATGAGCTGGAAAAGGAAATGGCAAATCACTCCAGTATCTTTACCAAGAAAACCTCAAATGAGATCGTGAAGAGTTAGGACACAACTAAAACAGCTAAACAACAATTCCTCATTGGGACAGGTAAAGGAACTTGAATTATCATGCTAATAAAGCCCACAAAAAAGGCAACAATATAAGTTGTCTGTCTTTGGAGGGTCAACCTATCTAAATTCAGAAGTGTTCATCACCAGAGTTTGCCCACATGTGATGAACTTGGAAGAGGTGGGGGGTGGGGGGAGCTACAGCAATTCATAAACATGTCTGCTAATCAGGAGGGAGGTGTGTAATGGGGTTACTATTACCATCAGTAAAGCGTAATATTCACAGTTTCTCAACATACTGAAGTATATAAAAGTTATTCCCTAGCTAGAGACTAGGACTGCCTAAACCATTACCGCTATATACAAAATGCTATTGTTCACTTATTTCAGTTGTCTGACTTTTTGTGATTCTGTTTGGGGTTTTCTTGTCAAAGATACTGGAGCAGTTTGCCATTTCTCCATCAGATGAGGAAACCGAGGTAAACAAAGTTAAGTGACTTGGCCAGGGGCACACAGCTAGTAAGTATCTGAAGCCAGATTTGAATTCAAGTCTTCTTTGACTCCAGTCCAGGAGCTCTATCCACTGTACCACCTAGCTGCCCTACACACACAATCCTTGATATTAGATTACAAGTTATTGAAAGGGAACTTGCTTAAAATAATCATTGGAGCACCTGGGCTTCTGGGTTATTAAGACAGATATTAATCACTACCTAAAAATTCTAAGAGTCCTCAGCTAGTATGCCTTATTGATGACTATGAGGCAGTGATGTCTCAGAAATGCTTTGTATCTTCAATAGCTAATTTCTTATGTGCTCTGGTTCCTTCAGTCCTTCATCTTACAATGTGCTATCCAGTCTTGTCACCATCTTGGTCACCCTCTTGTGGATGTATTTGACCCTATCAGTGTCCTTCCTGTGAGAAATGAATATTTTTCTTATATTTAATAACTAATTATTGTATTAGGACCAAGGTTTTTCCCCTTTTCTACTTCCTCATCCAGAAACCAACCAATGTGGCAAATCTCTTAGAGATTTCCCCAGGCCAAGATCTAATCAGGCGGGAAAAGAAATTCTAAGTATGCATTAATGGGTATAATGAGCTAATCCTGTTCCTTGTCTTTGCACAGATAGGCCTGGGGAAAAGTTGATTCTCCCCACTATCAAGATAGATGGTATGGGGGGGCGGCTAGGTGGCGCAGTGGATAAAGCACCGGCCCTGGATTCAGGAGTTCCTGAGTTCAAATCCGGCCTTAGACACTTGACACTTACTGGCTGTGTGACCCTGGGCAAGTCACTTAACCCCCATTGTCCTGCCAAAAAAAAAAAAAAAAAGATAGATGGTATGGAAATTGATGTCTCTTTGACCAAGATTCTAGTGACCGAAGTCAAGTACCCCAAGACTTTCATTTTAATATAGGCCACACTTGTTGTTGTGTTAACCTGGTTGGGGAAGACCTCATCTTCAAAGGGTATATAAACTGTGACCCCACCACCATTAGGGGTCTTTGGTCTGAGAGAGATGGCCAGATGGCCATGCTTATATTAATTACCTGCTAGCCTTATTACTAAAATGATTATATTACGCAGAAACTTTCTCTCTACTTTTTAATTGTCAGATTCCTCAAATGTGTCTAGAACAACTCAGTACTCAATAAATGTTTCTTGAATTACCGAATTCGCTGTCCTAGTCTTGACTCATTTTGAACATATAGACCACTAAAACCTCCTAATCATTTTTTTACAGCAGCTGTAGTCCAGCCATAACTCGTTCATCCTGTATTTGTTAAATATATTTGTTTTTAAATTTAGTATAGAAAATATAACAGCAGTAATAAGCTTATTCAGTGCTCAATGCTCAAGGTAATAAACATCAGGCTAGACATAAATCGAAGAAATATGTGCTCGACACAAGGATTCAATGTAATGGAAGAGATCCAGAAAAGAGCACACATTGATAAAGGATTCCTTGGGTAAAAGTAAGGTGCTCCACACACATATTTGTTTGTGCATGAATCTGCTGATTCAATCAAATCCCCAGACATGGTAGAGCCTCCTGGAAAAGATTTACAATCACTCAAAGGAATTTACCTTGTCCATCCATACAGGAAAGACCAAATGGATGAAGAGTGTTTGTTGCCCCAATTTCAGCATGAATTTGAATGGACACCCTACAGATAAGTATTTCTGAACAGATAGATGGTATTGTTTTAAAAGGACCTAGATCCAGAGAAGCTGAAGAAAAGGGAGCTAGGTCACTTTGGGGAAATTGCAAAGCCCACTATATTGATTCTGGGCATGATGGCAAATGACTGTCTTTTCTATTTCAAACAAACAAACAAACAAAAACATTTTGCTAGTGTTGCTGTATGGCGATGAAATAACACCTCTGAGGGCAGCTAGGTGGAGCAGTGGATAAAGCACCAGTCCTGGATTCAGGAGGACCCTGAGTTCAAATTTGGCCTCAAACACTTGATACTTACTAGCTGTGTGACCCTGGGTAAGTCACTTAACCCTCATTATCCCACACACAAAAAGGGGGGGGGGGGCAACCGAATTTTAGGGGCAGCTAGGTGATGCAGTGGATAGACTCCTGGCTCTGGAGTCAGGAGGACCTGAGTTCAAATCCAGCCTAAGACATTTGACACTTAGTGGCTGTGTGACCCTGGGCAAATCACTTAACCCTGATTGCTTCACCAAAAAAAAGAAAGAAAAAACACCTCTGCCTTCAAAGAACTAATGACAGCTATCACACAAAGGGCAATAAAAAGGTGTGTGGAAGAGGTAAGCAGGCTGCAACACTTAAAACTGCAATGTTTAAAAAATTTGAGAGACATTGTTTCTGGGTTATTTAATAATTTCATTAATAAGACTTGCATGTTATTAATAAAAAGAGGTCAGTGGCACTCTCGATTTCCAAAAGATCCCTTATGGCAGTGGGTTCACAGTTGATATGCCCTTGGAAGAGCAGATGTTCCTGAGGGCAGCAATCACCCTGATTGGCTTGCAATTGTTGAGAATATGAATGTTGCAATGAGGCTCTTGAGATACATGACATAGAGCACTCAATTCCTGGTCAAAGAGACTTATCAATTTCCATGTCACCCATCTGACAAAAGGTAGAGTCCACATTTTCCCCATCTGTCTGAGTAAACACAATGAGTAGGAATCCACCCATTCACTTAAACTTAGTATTTATTTTACTGTCCTTGATTAGATCTTTACCATCCTGGCTGAGTAACTCTTTGAGAATGATTTCCCACACTGGTCGATTTCTGGATAAGGAAGTCAAAAAGGGTCCTGATTCAATAATTGGTTAGTAATACAAAAGAGAAATAATCACTACTCTCAAAACAATGAGGAACTCCAAAGAAGAACAAGAGGAAAGGATATCATCATGGTGGAAAGGGAATATGAGCTGGCCTTGTGTGGTGAGAGGGAGCAATGACAGGAGCATGGCCTAAGGGTCTCCTCATGATGTCAGGAAAGGGTCAGGAAGACTTCCCGGATGTTGGGTGGATGCTCTGTTCAGAAGTTTAGGAGAAGGGGCAGCTAGGTGGTACAGTGGATAGAGCACCAGTCCTGGAGTCAGGAGGACCTGAGTTCAAATCTGACCTCAGAACTTACTAGCTGTGTGACCCTGGGCAAGTCACTTAACCACAATTGCCTCACAAAAACCCCCAAACAGGGGCAGCTAGGTGGAGCAGTGGATAGAGCACGGGCCCTGGAGTCAGGAGTACCTGAGTTCAAATGTGGCCTCAGACACTTAACACTTACTAGCTGTGTGACCCTAGGTAAGTCACTTAACCCCAATTGCCTCACTAAAAAAACAAAACAAAAACAAACAAATAACAACAAAAAAAAGTTTAGGAGAATGTGAACCAGAATTACAAAGGATGGGTTGCAGTTTGCAATTAAAAGTTTGCCTCTTAAAATAGGTGAGATCAAAAAAAAAAAAAATAGGTGAGATCACAGAACCATTTGAGTCCTTGAGTAGGATCTTATAGTTATTCTTATTAATGTTTATTTTTATTAAATTCAACTCATTGTTCTAGTCTAACAGGATCTTTCTGGACCTTGACTGTCATCCAACACATTATCTTTCTTTCCCATGTTTTCTTTCATCTGCACATTTAAGAGCATCTTATTTGTATCTTCTCTCAAACTGATACAAATATTTAACAGCACAGGGCTGAGGACAGACTCACTCTCTTCAATAATGTTTTCACATACTTTGTCAGGAATAAGAATCAAGCTCTCAACCCATGAATTTGAAGAGTTCAAACTCTTCCAATTTCTAAAATAAATAATAATAATCCACCTTTATGGCACACTTTAAGATTTTAAAAGCATGGGACTGCACATCTCCAGCACTAGAGTAGTCTCCCATTGTCCCGGATTTTTTTCAGAGATAAAGAGCAAGCCTTCAGCAATCTCATCAACCAAATCCCAGACTTATCTAATGTGAGAAGAATGACTTGGGGGAATCAAATCTGGAGGGCATTTAAATGCTCTCATTATCTCCTCACTTTAAACTCAACTACCTGCTTATTTTTTTTTAAAGCCACTTCTCTGTCTTTGGGATTTAGCTCCTACCTTCAGCTGGGCCTGAACTTTAGTTTTCCTAACACATTTTAGAAGACTGGGGCATTTTTTTTATATTTGTTCTCATTTATTTTCGTTCACTTCCATCTCCTGTGGTTTTTTTCTAAAATTGAAATTGGTCAGAGTTGAATCTACATCACTCTATCCCGCCTTTTCCTCTTCTCCTTTCTCACAAGAATTTATTGTGCTACAAAATTTTGTTTCTAAAAAACAAAATCTCATTTTGCTTATGCCAAGTTGGGGAGGGGGCAATGAGGGTTAAGTGACTTGCCCAGGGTCACACAGCTAGTGTCAAGTGTCTGAGGATGGAATTGAATTCAGGTCATCCTGAATCCAGGGCCAGTACTTTATCCACTTTGCCATCTAGCTGCCCTCTATGCCAAATGCTTTTTGAGAATTTTGGGATGTGGGAATTTTTGTTCTGTCCTTTCTGAGTCATCATGCATTTATTATATTACTGACACTGGGCTAAACCCTGAGGTTGCAAAGAAAAGCAAAGAAGCCCACGATCTAATGGGAGAGACAACTGTGTACAAACAAGCTTTTGGTTGTTATTCAGTCACGTCTTACTGTACATGACCCTCTTTGAGGTTTTTCTTGGCAGAGTTACTGGAGTAGTTTGCCACTTCCTTTTCCAGCTCATTGTACAGATGAGGAAACAGAGACAAATAGGGTTAAGTGACTTGCCTAGGGTCACACAGCTAGTTAATGCCTGAAGCCAGATTTGAACTCAGGAAGAAGAGTCTTCCTGACTCCAGGCCTGGCACTTTATTCACTGTACCACCTAACTGCCCCACAAACAAGCTATAAATAGGCTAAACTAGGAAAAGATCAACAGAGAAGGGAAGGCACTAGAATTAAAAGGGATTGGGAAAGACTTCCTGGGGCAGCTAGGTGTTGTAGTGGATAAAGCACCAGCCCTGGATTCAGGAGGACCTGAGTTTAAATCTCGCCTCAGACAATTGACACTTACTAGTTGTGTGGACCTTGGGCAAGTCGCTTAACCCTCAATGCCCTGCAAAAAAAAAAAAAAAAGAAAGAAAGAAAGAAAAAAAAAAAGAAATGAGAGAGAGATGGCAAACTTGGTTGAGGATGCACAGCAAAGAAAGACAAAAGAATCATTCCATAAATGGCATATAAAGGACAGTATCTCATCCACAATACTTACTGAATGTCAGGTATGAAAAAAAGTATGATACTGCATTTTTTGGCTTAGTATTTACAAACTCTGTGTACCTAAGAAGGCAGCAAGAACTCATTCATTACCCCTTAAAGTAGCTTTTAAAAAATCAACCAAACAAAAAAACCCAAACATCTTAATTTGTTTGGTTCTTCCTTCTTAAAGACTAGGAGTTTTAATTAAGATTTTGCCCCTTTGTTTAATATGTTTATTTGACTTTGGTAAAACTCAAATATAATTTTTAAATTTTAATGAATTATGATTTTTAAAAGGAAAATAACCATTTTTATCTCACTAAAAAGATTGCTTTCTCTGACTTACAGTCATTGAATTTTGCTGACTAAGATCTGACTTCTTTCCCACTAGCAAACAGATGATTGAACCACTCACAGATCTGGTCATGTGCTCTCTTTCCCCCATCCAGAACCCCAGCAGGATGAGAGTTTTGCAAAAAGTCTGGTATTGTTGCTTCATAGGCAGCCTAAAGGTTACATTCCTTCAGCAGCACCTCCCAAGGAGTGAATCACAGTAGTCAGGTGACAAGCGACTACAGGGCAAAACTGCTTATTTTTAAATCATGTGATAGATATTGGATCTTTGGGGGGGAGAGGGGAGGAGAAGACAAATCAGGGTCTTTATTGTCAAAGGCCCATGCTCCAAAATTTGACTGGTTGTTTGTTTTTTTGGTTTTGGTTTTGGTTTTTTTTGTGGGGCAATGGGGGTTAAGTGACTTGCCCAGGTTCACGCAGCTGGTAAGTGTCAAGTGTCTGAGGCCAGATTTGAACTCAGGTACTCCTGAATCCAGGGCGGGTGCTTTATCCACTGAGCCACCTAGCTGCCCCCTGACTGGTTGTTAAAAAGAAAATGTCCAGCACTTGGTAACAGGTTCATTTGAGTGGGATCTCTGCTTGTGTGCTGAGTGAGACCTCTCTTTAAGGTCAATTTACTGTCCTGAAGCATTTGTTAATTTGCAGCTCTTCAAAGTCCCAGTCTACTACTAGTGCCTTGGAAAATGGACTGGATTGGAAGTCAGAAAACCTGTTTAAAATCCCATTAAATGCTTCCAGTGTGACAGGAGTAAATTATTTTACTTTTCTCAGCCTCAGTTTCCTTCCTGGTCCCTTACAATTCTAAATCTGTGGTCCCCGCCACCTACTACTTTACGTGAATTTCTCCAGCTTCAGTTTCCTCATTTGGATAATTGACAAGATGATGTCCAAGATCCCTTCCAGACAGAATGATCTATGAAGTACCAACTGCACCTCCCCCCCAAAAAAGAAGCCCAAGGAGAAAATTATTTCTTCACTGGGCAATCAACAAACATTTATTAAGTGCTTGCAGTAGGCCAGGAACTATGCTATGCTCTGAGGCAAAACTATCTCCTGACATCAAGGAGTTAGTTCAAATTCTAATAGAGGAGACATGTAAATACAGCTAGGCCCAGATTTGTACCATCTTTTACCTAATTACTACTTCAAATAGTGCTTATTTGAATCCATATAACCAGACCACTTCATAGGATTCAATATTTTCATTCATGAGACTTAAGTACATAAGTAGGGTATATACAAGATACATTGTGGGAATATAGTCAGACCCCCAAGAGACTTAAAGATCCCAACTTCCAAGGAATTCTTAAAGCTAGATGGTGCAGTAGATAGAGCACCGGCCGGCCCTGGAGTCAGGAGGACCTGAGTTCAAATCGGACCTCAGACACTTAACACTTACTGGCTGTGTGACCTTGGGCAAGTCACTTAACCCCAATTGCCTCACCAAAAAAACAAAAACAAAAAACAAAACATTCCCAAGGGAAAAGCACCTCAGGAATAAGGTGTGGCTGATCTTGACCCTGATAAGCTGATAAACAATATCAAAGTCTGATACCCCATTATTCAAAGACTCCCACACTGTTATCTTGCTGTAAAGAAACAAAAGACCAGGTCTTTTATTACTCCAGTGGGACAGTCACCATAGTGATCTGTCCCTGGCCATATTTTCCCCTCTCCTAATAAATCTCTTTTCATTTGACAAGATTTGTGATGAGCCTCCAATTCTTTAGGTGATCTAGCCCCCCAATCCAGGCCGCAAGTCCCCCCAACAGATAGATGTCAGAGGGGAAGGCTGAGAGGACTGGAAATGCTCCCTGCAGAAGATGTTGTTTGAACCGAATCTTGTTGTTATTGTTGGTCCTTTGTTCTCAAAAGGGGGGGGGGGCTAGGTGTCACCAGCCACCAAAAAAAAAAAAAAAAGGACCAAGGACATGGTGGGGGGGGGAGAGGGTGAGGAGGGGGATGTCTTGACTTGCAAGTGAATTGGATTTAAGTGAAGCAGGGCTAAAGAAAACTGCAAGAAGTAAAGAGGCAGAAGTGAGCAAGGACAGAATTCCAGGCTTGGGGAATGACTTCTGTAAAAACACAGAAGTGGAAATGCCAGTGTTGTGTTTGAGGAATAACAAGGAGGCCAGAATGTAGTTAGATCTTAGAATTTGTGGTGGGAAGGAAAGTGAGAAAGGATTGGAAAGATAAGAAGAGGCCAGGCCCTGAGGACTTTATATTTTATTTACATTTTATTCTAAATATTGCCTCTTCTAATCTGGGTAACCAGCTGTTCTTCTCATTAGCCCCAGGACCTCCAGATATCTAGAAATCAGAAGGTTGTTTGCAATGTTGGATACACCCACCTTGGGATACTTGTTTGCCCAGGAAAAAAAACAAACACAAAAAAGGCAAGGGTTAAACACAGGTTTAGGCTTGCTGTAACTGCCATGGCAACATGGAGGTGGAGAAGAGGGACTAAGGAAGTCATTCTCTCCCAAGGCAGCCCATTCTATTTTGGACGACTGTACTCTTTTGTTTTGTTTGGGCAATGAAGGTTAAGTGACTTGCCCAAGGTCACACAGCTAGTAAGTGTCAAGCATATGAGGCTGGATTTGAACTCAGGTCCTCCTAAATCAAGGGCTGGTGCTCTATCCACTGAGCCACCTAGCTGCCCCTGGACAACTCTACTTATTAGAAAGTTCTTCCTTATTTTAAGCTGAATGTGTTTCCCAATAATCTCCCTACATAAATTCTTTTTCTGCCTCATGGAGTTACACAGAGTCCTAAGTCCTTGTCTACATGATGGGTTTTGAAGCATTTGAATATTTGAAATCATTTGAAAATAGCATATTCTCAGGGGCAGCTTGGTGGCACAGTAGATAAAGCACCAGCCCTGGATTCAGGAGAAGCTGAGTTCAAATCCAGCCTCAGACACTTGCCACTTACTAGCTGTGTGACCCTGAGCAGGTCACTTAACCCTCATTCCCCTCCCCCCCCCAAAAAAGAAAATACCCTGTTCTCTGCTATGGCCTCCCTTCATAAGGTTAAACATCCTGACTTCTTTTAACCCATCCTGGTATAACCTAGTTCCCAGAGTTCATCACCATCCATTTCTGAGCATGCTCCAGTTTGAGCATGTCATTAAAACGGGGCTCCTAGAACTTCACCCAGTATTATTCACCCAGTAGATTATTCCTATGAGTAAGTACAAACCAGGGAGTTGAGAAACTATGCAGAGAATTGTTTTCCCCATACCACAATCAACTGGTGTCATTTCCTAGAAAAACAGTTCTCAAAAGGGGACGCAATGGATAGAAGGATGGGCCTAGAATCAAGAAGATTTATTTTCCTAAGTTCAAATCTGGTCTCAGAGATTTATGAGCTATATAACCTTGTGTCTCAGTTTCCTCATTTGTAAAATGAGCTAGAAAAGGAAATAGCAAGCCATTCCAGTATCTTGGCCAAGAAAATCCCAAAATGACTCAGCAACAAGAAGTCTGACCCTCATTTTTCTGGAAGAAGGGTATTTGTCAGAGGTTCTGAGAAGTCCAACAATTTGCCTAAGATTATACAGTCAACTGCAGAATTGCTGAGGAAACCCCAAATGACATAACAAAGAGTCAGACACAACTGAAATGATTCAACAATCATAACTCGGGAGAAATGGAAGGGGTGTGGAAAGAATCTGTAGTCAAAGAGAAGACAGAGAAAATGTTTCTGAAATACAATTAATAGGACTGGCCTATAACCAAGAATTATGGGTGGGTTCAAATAGCCAGAGATCTGCTAGATGCCTAATTTTTATTCAAAAAAGTGTATCTAATAAATCCTTGATGCAACTTACTAATAATTTCATTTCTCAAAAGGTAGAAAAAGCAACGAAGAGAACCTCTCCGGACTTAATTGTGACAAAATGATAGACGTGATAGAAACATCATCTTAGAATTTGCAATAGTGAAGGAAAAGAATGGTGGACATAGACAGGTACTCCCTTTCAGTAAGAGAGCTGAAGTCTAGCTTCTAGGCAATAAGCAGAAAGAAAAGAGTTAGGAGAATCAGTTCTGTCCTCTTAAGGGGAAAAAGGTAGATAGTGCTCAGCCGATCACTATAGCTGAAGCCCATTAGGTGGCTTTACACAATAACAACATTATAAAGACAAACAACTTGGAAAGACCAGGCAAGTTTGAGCAACACAATGACCAACAACAATTCCAGAAGATTCAAGGATAAAACATGATAACCCATCTGCTGATGGAGAGGTGATAAACTCTTGAGTATAGACTGACCTCCCCACCCCCCCCCCACCCCACCCCCACCCCACCCCACCCCCTGACCAATGCAGGAATTAGTATGGTTTGTTTACGCATGTTCCACACTGGGGTTTATTGGTTTATTTGTTTTTTAATCTTGTCTTTTCAATTGAATGGGGAGGGGAAAAAATGAAGATCTGAAAATAAGATAAATTTAATTGAAGGAAGCCGAGGAATTCTAAGACAAAGGTAAGGAAGAGTAGTCAACAAACATTTATTGATCAGCTTCCAGGTATAAAGCTTAATCCAAGGAGTAGTTTTCAGATTACATGGAGATCTATTTCTAAAACATAGATTCCCATGCTTTAGTAGCTCCCCACTTCCCTTGCACTGATGCTAGAAGCAGGTACGACATGACCTAGTGGAAAAAGCATTGGAGTTAGGAAAACTGGATGTCAGCCTTGACTTTGATATTTATTTCCTGTATGACATTGACCAGGTAGAATAGAAAGGGAACTGAATCTGGAGTCAAAGGATTTATTTGTTTTTGTTTGGGTTTTTTTTGGGGGGGGGAGGGGTTGTGTGGAGTTTTTTGCAGGGCAAGGAGGGTTAAGTGACTTGCCCAGGGTCACACAGCTAGTAAGTGTCAAGTGTCTGAGGCCAGATTTGAACTCAGGTCCTCCTGAATCCAGGGCTGGTGCTCTATCCACTGCGCCACCTAGCTGCCCCTCTGGAGTCAAAGGATTTAGATAAATTCTGAGTCTGAGGATGACTTGTTTGTTCAGTCATCTTCAGTCATGTCCAACTTTTATTGTTCTCATTTGGGGGTTTTCTTGGCAGATACTGGAGTGGTTTGCCATTTCCTTCTCCAGCTCATTTTACAGATGTGGAACTGAGGCAAACGATTTGCCCAGGGTCACACAGCTAGTAAGTGTCTAAGGCTAGATTTGAACGCAGGAAGATGAGTCAGCCTGACTCTAGTCCAGGTGTTCTCTCCACTGTGCCACCTAGCTGCCCCAAGGATCACTAGCTTTGTAATAATGTCTGAGGGATGGTGGAGTCAGCATCTAACCACTATATTTTCATTGTGAGCATTTATACCTTCCTGCTACAAATCACGGTTTGATTGTTGATTGTCTAGACTGAGGATAGTGATGGAGAAAAAATGTTAACAATGTATATTATACTTAAAAGCATGTCTGGCATATATTTGGGGTAGAAGGAAGAGTCGGGGAGGAGAAATAGTTGTTTGGGTGCATGTCTGAGGCTGGATTTGAGCTCAGGTCTTCCTGACTCCAAGCCCAGCAGTCTATCCACTGCACCACCCCTAGCCACCCTCAACTTACTGTCTGGAAAATGGGGACTTTGTCCTGGAAAACTTCCCTTCCTGTTGCCTTGTCATCATTGTCCTTTTCTTCACTAAGAGAAAGCTCCAGATGTAACCTAAAAGCATTGAAAAGGAAAGGGAAGGAGCTGTTTGGCAGGGTGGAGAGAGGCACAGGAAGAGTTGGAGTAAGGCAGATCAGAAGCAGATTTTGCCAAGGTTGGGCCCCAATTCATCCTCTATTTCTCTAGGAGAAGTTAATATTGTTCTTATCAAACATCTGTGACTGCTAAATTTGCTTAGTTGGGTTACAAAATGAAAGGTTAAAAAAAAAAATCTGGAAAGGAAAAAAAATGCCATGCCATCTCTAAAGAAAACGTTCATTGTCTCTACACTCTATGATTGGCCTTGGGTCATTGTGGTTAAGGGAGACTTAGGATTTCTCTTGGGAGGATATTTCTGTGCTAATTATGGGCTTCATTGATCTGCACATCTGGGAGGAAGTATGCCTGGAGAACACAGAGCTGCTTCAGCAGTGTAAAGAAAAGTCACTAAACCTGAAGATGATGTGGGATAGATAAAGTGTGTAGAAGCCTGGAGAGGTGACTTCATGAATCAGTGTGTCAATGCATGCTCTCAGAGTTAGAAAACATTGCTGAAAAAGACCTCCCAAATTGTCATACAGCCTCTAATTAAAGAATTCCAGTGATCTAGTGCCTCCTAAAGCAGCCTGATTCCACTCTGCCTAGATAATAATAGTAATAGCTAACATTTCTCTAGGACTAACATTTATATGTGCCAGACAATGTTCCAAGTGTCTGAGGCTGGATTTGAACCCAACTCTGCCTGATTCTGTGCTCAGTACTCTACTGCACCACTTAGCTGCCTATAAGTTAAACTAGTTAAAAATAATAATAAATAACATTTATATAAAACTAATTTACGGGGCAGCTAGGTGGCACAGTGGATAGAGCACTGGCCCTGGATTCAGGAGGACCTGAGTTCAAATCCGGCCTCAGACACTTAACACTTACTAGCTGTGTAACCCTGGGCAAGTCACTTAACCCCAATAGCCTCACCAAAAAACAAAAAACTAATTTACTGTGTGCCAAGTACTGTGCTAAGCACTTTATGATTGTTTCATTAGACCTTCTCAATAACCCTGAGAGATTGGTGCTATTGATATCTCTAGGTAACTTGCCCAGGGTCACACATCTAGTAAGTAGTATCCGAAGCTTCATTTTAACTCAGTCCTTCCTGAGTCTAAGCCAGACTTTATCCATTGCCACTTAGCTGCTCCAAGAAGGTTTTCCTTACCTCAAGCCCGAATCTGCCTTTCTGCGGCTTCCTAGTTTTACCTTTTGAGGTCAAAGCAAGATTCTAATCTTTCTTCTACTTCATAAACCTTCAAATCCTAGAATAACGTAAGTGTGGAGACTTAATGATCAATTAGTAGTCAGTTATCCCCCATTTAAATAGAGGACAAGATACATGGTGAGGGGGTGAGAGGCAATTAGGTGTTGAAGTGGATAGAATGCCAGACTTGGAGTGAAGAGGACCTGAGTTTAAATCCACCCTCAAACATTTACTAGTGGTGTGACCCTGGGCAAATGACTTAGGTCTGCCTCAGTTTCCTCATCTGTAAAATAAGCTGGAGAAGGAAATGGCAAACCACTCCAGTATCTTTTCCAAGAAACCCCCAAATGGGGTCAGTTGTGTTGGACACAACTGAAACAACTGAATAACAAACCTTTGTCGGGGAAAATAACAAATCAATCAGATATGAACAAGGACTGAGCACTTCTACTAACTCATACATTTGAATTAAGTAGGAAAGTTTTAGATTAATTTATTTGTTCTTAATAGCCAATGTATGAAACTGGATTTGCACTGGAAGTGTGCTTCAGATTGGCTAAGAAAACCTGAGCACAACCTTTGGGTCATGTATAAAATAACAAACTATAGTTATCCCTTCCACATTGAGGGAGTTTAGGGCTACAGCACCCCTGAGATCTGGAAAATTTGCATAAAAGTTTTTGGCCCTCCCTTAGTGCCAGAGAAGAAATCTGAATTATTATGGTCTAAAAATTGCTATTATACAATGCTATACATATATTATATGCTTTTTTGAGTTTCTAAATTTCTTCTGTGTCATCTGATGGCCTTCATGTGTTGTCTGTAGCTTCTGCAAAACTCCCCAAAAATTCCCATTTAATTTCTTAGGCCAACCAATGATATATTGAAACCATGATGAGGAAAACTGTGATGTGGAAGGGATAACTGTAGTGAGAAACACATTACTTGAATGTCTGCTACCCCAGAGGGATCCTCCAGCCAAACCCTTAAGAAGGAATCACTGGGAAGGCAGAGTAGGTTTGGAGAAGAATCCCAGCCTCTGGCTTAGTCCTCCTACCCCAGCCCACTTGATCAGGGAAGGACCTTCTGAATTTCAGAGGGTCAGGGAGGATTTTTAGACCTCCCACGGGCATGCCCAGAACAACTAACACAGTGTCTCCATTTGGAGGCATAAACAACTTAGACACACTGAGGAAAGGCACCTTTAAGATTCTCCAAGAAGACCAGCAGACAAACTTACACCATACCTAAGTGGAATTCCACGAGAACTCCAGGAAGAAGATGAAAAGCCTTCAGAAACCAGGAACTTTGAGTTACCTTTTTGCCATGTACACTCCTAACTTAAACCCACTTTCCCTCGCCTACATATTTCTGGGTGGGAAAATGTGTCATACTTTTGAGGTTGCTATGTATCAACTCTTCTTCCTATACTATCTTTTTTTTTTTTTTTTGGTGAAGCAATTGGGGTTAAGTGACTTGCCCAGGGTCAAACAGCTAGTAAGTGTTAAGTGTCTGAGGCCAGATTTGAACTCAGGTCCTTCTGAATCCAGGGCCGATGCTCTATCCACTGTGCCACCTAGCTTCCCCTTTCCTATACTATCTTAATAAATGCTCCTTCTAGAAAACTAAATCTGGCAGACATAATCAACTTAGACCCATGGGTGAAAGCACCCTAGTAAGGGACTAAAAAAAAAAGGCAAACCTCTCTCTCCCCACCTCTACAGGCCCTCAGAGCTACCCCTAAACCAGAGGGGAGACACAGCAGTACAGCACTGAGCATGTGAGCTGCCAGGTGTGAGTGTGAGTTGGGAGAGTAGCTCCAGAATGTGTGATGTAATAGTAATAACTGATATGTAAATAGCCCATTAAAGTTCTTTACATATATGATCTCATTTGGACAAGCACTGCAAGACAAGTGCTACTAGTATAATTACACTCATTTACAGATGAGAAATTGAGGCCAGATAAATAAATTGATTCTCTCATGGTCTCAGAGCTAGGTCGAAGTGGAATTTGAAACCCTAGTTCGTTTAATTCTCAAAGGGCATGTTCTCCAGTCTCCTCACCATAGTTAGTCACGCTTCTCTGGACTCTCACCAGTTTAACTCTACTTCATCACTGTAGTATGCAGGCTCTTGACAGCATGGCCCATGACAAGCTCTACCAAGCTGGAAAAGCTTTGAGTGTGGCCCAAGGGACAAGCTGTTGGTTGCCTGATGACTAGACAAGTTAAGTACAGAAAGGGTTGACCATGAGGTGATGAATACTATGGTTATGACAACCTATGACATTTCTGCTCTTTGAAAACTCAAATGATCTGTGACCCCATTGACATTTGTACTCAACTCCAGTGATACCGATCACGGGCTATCTGTGTTTTCTCATCTTCTGCTAGTCCTGTTTATGTTCTCTTACAAAGGTTCTCCAGAGCGGATCCCACCAACCTGGTGAAGGCTTCCCTCTAGATTTCTTGGCACTGCATGATACCTATGCAA
This sequence comes from Dromiciops gliroides, assembly GCF_019393635.1. Classification (NCBI taxonomy): domain Eukaryota; kingdom Metazoa; phylum Chordata; class Mammalia; order Microbiotheria; family Microbiotheriidae; genus Dromiciops; species Dromiciops gliroides. The sequence continues at coordinate 499,360,823 of NC_057861.1, read as the reverse complement.
CACACAGCTTGTCCATCTTTAGCTGTATGACTGGCCTACCTAATTTTTTGGTAAGTCTCTGATGACATCTCCTATACACCTCTTTATTGGTGGTACATTGCAACCTGTCCAATGATTCTCTCTTGGGGATCTATGACTTTGGTTCTTCAAAGACCAGGTTGGGGGCAGCTAGGTGGCGCAGTGGATAGAGCACTAGCCCTGGAGTCAGGAATACCTGAGTTCAAATCTAGCCTCAGACACTTAACACTTACTAGCTGTGTGACCCTGGGCAAGTCACTTAACCCCAATTGCCTCACTAAAAAAAAAAAAAGGACCAAGTTGTTCCATGACTTGAAGTCATACAGCATCGCTAGAAGAATATTGATGGGTGATGGGTCCCTTGTTTCAGAAAGAAGCTTAGAATGATTAAAAAGCACCACACATTTCCCAAAGGAAGGCCAGACTGCTCTTCTGTTCATTTCAACCCAGCTCACTCTCCATTCGCAATGTCTGCCAAGATAGTTGAAATGAGAAATCATTGTATGGGTTACACACACAGCTATATATAAGTTGACAATCCACAAAGCAAAGAAAAATACGAAAGGGCTCTAAGCCTTGTGCAACTCTCCTTTGCTTCTACAGTAATAAAAGGAAGAAAAAAAAACCCAAGCATTTATTAAGTACCTACTATGTGCCAGATACTATCCTGTTTGATCCTTGATGTATAGTGAAGTGAGCAGAACCAAGAGAATGTTGTGCATAGAGACAGCAATATTGTTTGACAAAGAACTGTGAATGACTTGACTATTCTCAGCAATACAATGATCCAAGACAATCCCAAAAGACTATTGATGAAACATACAAAGAAAGGGACTGATATTGATGGAACAGATGGAAGCGACGCTATTTTTTTACTTTCTTTCATTTTTTTCTTTTAATCAAGTTTTCTTGTAGAAAATGACAAATATGGTAATATTTACATAATCATACAATATAACCCATATATGACTGCCACCTCGGGGAGAGGGAGGGGGAGGGGACCAGAGGGAAGGAGGGATAAAAATTGGAACCTGAAAACTATAAATAAAAATGTTTATTACATTTTTAAAAATTGATCTTCACAATAATATAGGGAAGGAGGTTGCTATTATTATCTCCATTTCACCGTTGAGACAAACTGAAACAATAGACCCTTACCCAGGGTCACACAGCTAGTAAATATCTAGGTCAGATTTGAACTCAAGTCTTCCCGGCTCCAGGCCCAGCACTCTATCCACTGTACCACCTAGCTGCCTAATGGTGTCAGAATGGTAGAAAAGGGGGCAAAGTGATAAAAATAGCATAGATATTAGTACATCTGCAGAGTAGGCCAAAAGTTACAAAGGGGTCTGATGTTTTAATAACATTTTGAAAATTATTTTTTCTTTATTTTTCACCATTTATGAGATTTTATTTTTCACACATGATGTAAATTAATTTCCTATATATTCTGTATATGATGTTATGGCATTGTAAATTAAAAACAAAAAATAAAGGAGTTATTAAATATTCATGACTTTTGGTCCACCCTATATAAACATTAAATGTATTCTAAATGTGAGATCTTTGACCAAATAGTCTTACTACTAGAGGAAATGGAATCCTAGTATACATATGGCATTCCTTATAAATGAAAACCAGAAGACAGAAGAGGTTGGCAAACTAACTGGAAGGGGTGGATTTATAGGTTCTTTATGGAAAGAAAAATAAAACAAAGTTAGAAGAGTTGGTTTTATCATCTATCTAAAGGTAAAAAGTCATTTCATTGGACATCATTTCATGGGATATATTTTATGGTCATCTTGCCTTGCAGTACTCATAATAAGCACAAGCAAAAACATCACCATGATTATAATATCAGTTATTATCAGGCAGCTGTTGTTGAAGATGAGGAGGTAGGGAAATTCTACAGCAAATTAATGCGGTGCCCTAAATAAACTCAGCAATATCTCACTGGACTTCAATGTAAGGGTGTTCCATAGGGGAGGAGAAGATGGGAAATGGGGGGGGGGGGAATATGACTCAGGATCAAGAAACAAGAGGTCAAAGGCTTTGCAGACTTTGAAGTAGTCTTATGCCTATATATCATAAACACTTGATTCAAGAAGACAGTCAGGAGGTACTGAACACACTGGGTACCTAATAACATCACCCAGAAAAATGAAATTAATTATATCTTAATTGACAGGAAATGACTAGTTACCTATGAGTCATTTCTGAATCAGCTACCTGTGTGCAAAATATCAACTAGTTAGAGCAAAGATAAAAATCAGCACCAAACTAGAAGAAAGGATAAAAATGGGGGGAAAATATATAACAGTTAAAACTACTCCAACATGACCTTTGTTAAACAAATAATTTAAATCCTCCAAAATGACAAACAGATTGGGAATGATGGAAAATAGATACATGACAAAACATGATAAAGTGATGGAAAATAGACATTATCATGGATTTCCACCATTTATTTTGGAAGTTTAACTAATGTAAAGCAATAACCAAAATGACAAAAATCTAGAGACTACCATCAGCCATCAAACACTTGACTTCTTTGCCAAGTGGAAGAATATAGCAGCTAAGGAGAATTATGGCATAGAATGGGAACTCATTTGCAAATTCTTGCCTAGGAATGAATATTTTAAGCAGTATCATTTCATAAAAGAGTGAGATGTGAGATACAGATGAAGAAAAGAAATTTGCAGTAAGTTTTTTTTTTTTTGGTGAGGCAATTGGGGTTAAGTGACTTGCCCAAGGTCACACAGCTAGTAAGTGTTAAGTGTCTGAGGCTGGATTTGAACTCAGGTCCTCCTGACTCCAGGGCCAGTGCTCTATCCACTGTGCCACCTAGCTGCCCCTGCAGTTAGTTTTAATGTGAAATACAGTTGAACCACCTCATCCTTACAGAATTTAAGAATGAAATCATAAGTAGAACATCAGAAAAAAATGCAAAAGATCAGTCAACATTTCAGAACAAACTATTCTCTTCATCAAAGACAGTAGAGCCCCTTGATTTGGACTCTAACAACCAAGTCCCCAGAATACTACATGAAGAGGTTTAGAAATTACACCAACAGGGCAGCACAGTGGATAGAGCACCGGCCCTGGATTCAGGAGGACCTGAGTTCAAATCTGAACTCAGACACTTAACACTAGCTGTGTGACCCTGGGCAAGTCACTTGACCCCAATTGCCTCAAAAAAAAAGAAAAGAAAGAAAGAAATTAAATCAACAAAAATAAGCACACAAAAGAGTCTCTGGCCAGACTCAGTATACAGAGGTGGTTCATTTTGGGGGTGACACAATTTTGAGATTACTGATAACTTGATTCTGAAGAAATCTGAAAGTGGAGGAGTCACCCAAAATGAGTAAAGAAAAAAAAACACAAACAGTATTTCTATCTATTGTCAGGAAGACAAGAACGATTCCTACGTATGCCAACTTGATCATCTCTACAAAATCTTTAAAAGAATAACATGCTTGTATCATGATGTATGAGATGATTATGGATTTGAGTCAGATTAAACTCTGAGGATGGGGTCTGGAAGATACCCAGCCCTGCCCCAGTATAGTTAAAAAGTTTATTGCTCGTCAAATTCTCGCTGTCTCCTTTAAGTTTTATTGCCAATTAATAGTATTTTTACTTCTGCTCAGTCTCCCCACTTGTCAGCTACATCTTAGTTTAATCTGGAATCCATCATGTGGGATCATGGGGCGTGGCACAGGATGCAACAATTAAGTTGAGACCAGATGTTAAGTGACATGTTTCTTTTTCTCAGAGCAAAATCCCCTTGACCCTAGGGTCCCAACAATGGATTATTCTTTTATTCTTTATTCTAGTTCTTTGATTTCCCAACATAACTGAAGATAAATTTTAACCCTGTCATCCTTCTAAAATTAACACGACTACAAAACAATGCTGAAAACACCTGAGTGACTCTTCCTGTTATTCAAGTTGAATATCTTTAGAGATAGGGGCCAGGAGAGGGGAGGGGGGGAGTCATTGGGAACTGTGATTCCTCTCACTGTCATTCCCCTGTTCCCTCTTCCTTCGGTTTGACCTTGTTCCCAGTCCCCTTTTCCCCCTTGTTCCTGGAACACATATGCATGTCTCCATACATTGATCACGAGCCCGCACCCTGGGTGAGACAGGATTGGATGTTAGATTATGAGCTCGCTCTGGTGTGCGTGGGGACTTCCTCCCCACCAACATTACTATAAAAGCTCAAGGCATGTATTAGTTATTGCGACTCAGTTATTGAGTTTGCTCATTCTTGCAAGAATGTAATAAATCTGTCTCTGCTTGACTTGGTGGTCTCCTTGAGTTATTTGGGTAAACTGAGGCAGTTTGCCCCCAAACAATGATGGAAATATGAGAATGATGATAGGGAGGTTTTTACAAATTATTTTCCAGAACAGACCACATCTTTACAGTCACATAGTTGCCTGAATAGTACAAAAATACAAGATTCCTTTTGTGTATTCTTTATTGACTACAAAAAAAAGCTTTTGATTCAATGAAGCAATATGCTGCTTTAATGGCTTTCCTCCAAAAACGTCTCTCTTACATATGTTGAAATTCTACAAAATTCCTTGAAAAATTCAGCAATAGGGATAATTGTTCAGTATTTATTTTGTTATCAATATTCAGCAGAGCATAAGACAGGGAGATGTATGTTCCCTAAAGGTATAGTCCATTGTTATGAAAGATAAGATATCTAGTGCAGAGTTCAAATGAAAGAGGAATTCCCTATAGATGGTAAGATTCACCATATGACCCTGTTTCCAGGTGGCATTTTGCTGATTGCAAAAGGAGCCACACTTTCCCAAGTGCATTTTATAATCACTCACAAAAGTTCAACCTAATCATCAATATAGGAAAAACAAAGGAGACAAAGAAGTCTATTATACAGATTAATATGAGCAGTTAGATTGACAGCATATAGTTGGACGTATATCTCAAACAAATACTGCAAATAGTCAATGATCTGGTTGGTTAGGAAGAAGAATTGGTTAGGAAGAAGAAAGCTGGCAAAGTTGCATTTGGGAAATTATGTAGCTCTTTTGATACCAACAAGCTTCTTCTGAAACAAAGGCCCATCTTTTGAACACCAATATTATTCCAATTATTTCATGTGACTTTATACCACAATGTGTAAAACAGAAAATGAGACAAGGAAGCAGAACTAAAGTTACTTTAGAGGCTATCAAGTCTGAACCTTCCCAACTCCTATTGCTTTTGAGGAAACAAAGGCCCATATTTATACTGTATGTAACATGTGATCATTGTATTGATTTTGCTTAATTTTTTTGCTTTGTTACAATCAAACAATTAACTTGTTCTTTTGTTCAGTCGTTTTCAAGTCATGTACGACTCTTTGTGACTCCATTTAGGATTTTCTTGGCAAAGATACTGAAGTGGTTTGCCATTTCCTTCTCCTGCTCATTTTACACAGGAGGAAAATGAGACAAACAGGGTTAATCTACTTGCCCAGGGTCACACAGCTAGTAAATTTCTAAAAGTGCATTTGAACTCAAGAAAATAAGTTCCTAATTCCAAACTCATTGTTCTATCCATTGTGCCACCTAGCTGCCCTAACATTTATTAAGTGCCTACTTTGTGCCAGACACCATCCTAAGTGCTGGTAATACAAAAACCACTAAAAGACATTCCCTGCCCTCAAGGAGTTTATAATCTAATTGGGGAAGAGAAGGAGAATTCAAGGTAGTGTGATAAAGGTATTATCCTGGAAATGACAGCAATATAAAACAAAAGGCCTTCTGTTCTGAGAAACTATTGTTTTTTTAAAAACAATTTAAAAAAAAAATCTTATGCCATGTACCAACCTAGAAAAAATCTGCTTCCTGGAGTTCGACAAAGAAAGAAGAATTTCAACCACCCAACTTTTTGATTCATTGGTCAAGAGCAATTAATAAATGTCCACTGAGTGTATATTATTGGTTTAGGCTCTTTACTCTAGCCTGGGATCCTATCCATAGTGACCTTACTACCTTGCTGAAGATGGTCATAGGTTTAATTAATGTTGTTGATAAAGTCACAGTGCCCAGAAGGCCAAGCCTCTCCTGAGGGTCAGAGATAACAGATGGGTAATGGAAGCTGCTTTTGTGAAAGGGGACTAGGGACTCTTAGCTCTAACTGCAACTTTCCCACAAAACAGGTTCTAGGCAAAATCAAAAATAGATAAAGATGACCTTTGGTGCCCTTCTGCTTGTGCTCACCATTTCCTCCCTACTTCTACTTCTCCCTCTCCTCTAGTGAAGACAACTCCTCCAGAGATTATCCCCCCTAACCCTCCCATCCCCTGTCTCACTCCTCGGGACCACCTCCTTCTCTAAGGAGTCTATCCCATCTTCTAGATTTGCCCTCAGCTGTTGAATCGTCTATAAACTGATAAACTCTATTAACCAACATTTATTTAGCACTTTCTATATGCAAGGTGCTGGGGACAGAAAGAAAAAAGTGAAACATTCTGTGTACTTAAGGATCTCAATGGGATAACCAAAGAATTTGCTCATTAAGCTTCATGCATGACCTTCCCCACATTTGTTTTATTTTTAAGGATATTTTATTTTTATATATTTATATAATATTAAATATATTACTGATTACATGAAATATTAAATATATTTATGTTTATAAATAATATTTTATTTCTCTTTTAAGGATATGCATATTTTTAAGGATATTCACTTTACCTTCAAGTTCCAAGGAATGAAGTTATAATGGAATGTCAATGCTCATTTTATTTCTTTAGTATCGGGGAGGGTTGCCTTCAAATCACGAGTGAGCAACTTTGTATTAACGGATTTTCTGTGACTAGCAGACCAATTAAGTATCTCTTTTGTGGCATCCTATTTGCCCCTGTATAAAATTAATCCTTAACCCAGCTATACCATAGTTGCTAATTGTTTCAGGCCAGGGGCTACTTCTTCATTTTATAGGATTAGATGAGGCCTATTGTAGGAACTTTTTACCAAGGACTTCCTTTCTGCATTCTATCCCAACTAGTTCAATTTGTTGCAAAATAAGAACAATTATGTGGCTAAATAAAAACCTAAAAGACAAGTTTACTTTAAAGGGTTAAAAAAAACCCTCACATGTCAAATTAAAACTTTCTCCTTGAAAGCCATTGTAAAAACTTCCTTGAAACATCAACTTTCCTTCAAAGACTAGCTAATAGTTCTTTCTTTTCTCCTTTCATTCCTGCCCCCCCCCCAAGAAAACCACACACACAAAAAAAACAATTATTTCACTGGCCCCTCTGCCCCTTCAAATTATAATATAGATGTGATAGTCGAGATATCTTGGCCTACAAACTTTTCTTCCTTCCTTCCTCATTAACTACCTTCTACCTTCACTTGAGCCAAGAATATACTTCCTTTTCAAATCTTCCATTCCTTTTTCCTACTTACTCCAACCCCCTCAAATTAGTTTACCATGCCCGAGATGCCCTTTAGACAACTCATCCTGTTAGGATTCCCCACTTTTCTTCCTCCAAATTGATGCAACACTCTGGGGATGACTAGGCCTCTCAAAGAAAACCTCCTCATTATTTTCAGCCCCTTTTTTCACTCCCTTTTTTTCCTGTCTTTCCCCTCCCCCCATCCTTTCTTTGAGTTTGAGTCTGGAACTACATGGCAAACCCTATAGGTAGGCACCATATAACTTGATTTTCTGCATGGTACAGTGTATACTGGCCCTTAGAGTCAGTTTCAAATTCTGCATCTAATGCAGATGTATCTACATGATCTTCAGCGAATCATTTCACCTTCACTTTTCTGGGCCATCAATTTCTTGATCTACAAAGTGAGGCAGTTGTCCTACATTGCCCCTGAGGACCTTTCTCACTATAAATCTATGATCCTCAGTTTTCTGTAGCACAAGACCAGAAGCCAAGACACCTAGGTTCTAAGGCCACCTCTGATATTAACTCTTTGTAATCTTAGCTGGATGAATTAACTTCTTTGAGACTCCATTTCCTCAAATGTCAAATGGTGAGAGTGAGACAGGTGATTTCTAAAGTCCTTCCTAATTCTAAAATTCTGGCAGTCTCTGATGTGAATTATTTTTGGATTTCTATGTAGATTTCTCCATTAATTCTTCAGGACCAGATTTCCCAATAATTCCCACTCCCGACTTGGAACTCTAGAGAATACAGAGAATTTCCAAGGAAGCAGGGGGAGAGGTGAAACAGCTCTTTGTTAAAATTCTGTGGTAGTTCCACAATGGGACATAGGAAATCCATATCACAAGGATTTTGATTTTAGCACAACCAGGAATTAACTCTATCCTAAAGGACAGGGGATATGTGTGGATTGGAGGCTAAGTCCTGTCTTGGTTCAGTCATTAGTTAAACAAGTCCTTTTTCTAACTCCATTAAACCACATTCCACTTGGGGGATGTCTTTGGTAACGGAGGTGAAATAAAAATAAAATATATAAATACATGTTTATTTTTTTAAATTGAGACAAACCATTGTTAACAAGGTTAAACAGGGTCTGGAGTTAACCACAGTCACTTGTTGGTAAAACCTCAACCTGCTATTTGACTTGTTTTCCTATTTAAACTCATCAGCTTAGTTCCAGGGTAATCCAGGGGTATGTTTGTCTATTTCCTCATTAATTAAAAAAATGTCAACATCTCTCTCCAGCAACTAAGATCACATCCCAGCTCATTAAGTATTATTTATTTAATAAACTAGAGAAGCCTACTTTTCTAATAGTTGCTATTAATATCTCTCTATGTTAAATCCCTTAATCTCCTAGGATCAAAGAAATATTAAAGTTATTGAATACACAATTTGTGAACAATGAAATAAATAAGAAAACAAAGATACAGGTAAATTATTTACGATATTTTAGCTGTGAGAAAAATCATAGCCAGAGTTATGCCAAACCCTTACTGTAACTTCAAATGACTTCTTTCCATTTCTGGGAATGTAAACCCACACCATTTTATTCATGAAGGCTACCAAATGAAGTCTCCTCAGAAGAATCCTCTACCTATTCTTTTTTTTGTTTGTTTGTTTTGTTTTAAGGCAATTGGGGTTAAGTGACTTGCCCAGAGTCACACAGCTAGTAAGTGTCAAGGGTCCGAGGCCAGATTTGAACTCAGGTCCTCCTGGATCCAAGGCCGGGGCTCTATCCATTGAGCCACCTAGCTGCCCCACCTCTACCTATTCTTTACAAGATAAAGGTTACAATGATTTTATTAGAAAAGAAGATTTCGCTCTCTTTCAATCTTCTCCAATTTCTGATCAATCATGACAAAAAAGACTCTAGTTTCTCTCTCTCTCTCTCTCTCTCCTCTCTCTCTCTCTCTCTCTCTCTCTCCTCTCTCTCTCTCCAGGGCAAATGAGGGTTAATTGACTTGCCCAGGGTCACACCAGCTAGTGTCAAGTGTCTGAGACCAGATTTTGAAAACTCAGGTCCTCCCTGAATCTAGGACTGGTGCTTTTAATCCACTTCAAAACCTAGCTGCCCCCCCTAACCTCTTTCAAGTTATCCTCTTAAGAGCCTCTTAAAATGAGAATTAAATTTACCATTTCCACAACATTTCCATTTGGCCCCTTAGATGGAATAATAATAAGCTATAGTCTCTGAGGAAGAGCCCAAATATTTTTTACCCCCACCCCCCAAAAAAAACAGTTAAAAAATGAGCACTGTATTGTACACCACTACTGCTGCACACTGGTTATGCTTCAGGCAAGTGTGTGGGTTGTGCTTTTTTTTTTTTTTTTAACTTGTGCAAATAAAAGAACTATTATCCTCTCACAATAACAATAACAGGTACTAATCTGGAATAACATGCCAAACAATCTCTAGTCATAGGGATAACTATCCAAACAGACAAAAATAGTGTTAATAATCACCACTATTTAACCTGTCTGAGTAATCCTTTTAATTTTGCTTTGTAAGAGCATCAATCAACAAACATTTATTAAATTCCTTGAGATTAGGGATTGTTTCATCCTTTATATTTGTATCCCTAGCACAGTGTATGACACAAAGGTGTTCCTTAGATGTTTGTTGGGTGATTGGTTGACTGACTGAAGAAGTTTATATTCTATTGAGGAATGCACATATAAGTAATACAAAAAAATACACAAAATAATTACAGGATAATTTGAGAAGGGTAATTCTTCTAGAAGGGCAGCTTGGTGGCTCTGTAGATAGAGCACCAGACCTGAAGTCAGGAAAAGTCATCTTCTTGAGTTCAAATCTGACCTCACATTAGCTGTTGTGACCCTGGACAAGTCACTTAAACCTATTTCAACCCAATTCCTCATCTGTCAGGTGAGTGGAGAAGGAAATAGCAAATTATTCCAATATCTGTCAAGGAAAACCCCAAAAAAGGTCACAAGAATCAGATACTACTGGAGACAACCAAACAACGATTCTTCTTCTAGAAAATAAAAGAATCAGGAAGATCTCTTGTGGCAAAGGTGCAATTGAACTGAGGAAAAGGAACCTGGGATTGTGAGGAAAGAGGGAGAACATTCTCAGGTAATGGGGGAATGGCCTGTGAATAGGCTTAGAGTTGAGAGATGGAACCCCCACCCCACTGCTCTCTGAAATTATTCCCACACATGAGGGTTGGGTTTCCAGAGGATAACTACTACTCCCACAGATTCTAGATTATACTGTGGGTCTACACAAATAAGAATTTAGTTGGGGTTTTTTGTGTTTTGGAGGGAGGCAGGGAAACGGGGCTAAGTAACTTACCCAGAGTCACACAGCTAGTAAGTTTCAAGTGTCTGAGGCTGGATTTGAACTCAGGTCCTCCTGAATCCAGGGCCAGTGCTTTATCCACTATGCACCTAGCTGCCCCCAAGAAATTTAGTTTTAAAAGTCCACAGTGTGTTTCTTATTAAACAGTGAGCCAGAAGACCAAATTAGTTCTCATCAAAGGCATTTATCAAGATGCATAGCAAGATCAGTAACTACAAAACATTTCCCCCTCCTAATCCTGGGGCTCACTGTCCCTACAAAAACATACAGCATCCATGCGGCTAGTTGTTATTGTTGTTCAGTCACGTCCAACTCTTTGTGGACCCCATGTGGGCCATAACATGCTAATGCTGTGTATGGGGTTTTCTTGGCAAAGATACTGAAGTGATTTGCCATTTCCTTCTCCAGTGGATTGAAGAAAACATAAGTTTAGTGACTTGCCCAGGGTCACACAACCAGTAAGTGTCTGAGGCCATATTTGAACTTTGGTCTTCCTGACTCTGGGCCTAGCATTCTATCCACTGAGCCACCTACCTGCCTCCAATTGGGATAGTACACACAAAGTCATTGAGGTATGCATAAAAGGAATACATATAGCCAAGCGTTGCTCTTCTGGCACCATAGGGCCTGGAAGTACTTTCCCTCCTGGTGGAGTCCCATAAAGCTTCCCTGTGGGCCCAATGATTCTGTTGGACAGATTGCTCATTTCGGTCCCATAATCTGCTCCTCTCCTTTCAACTCTCTATTGCCCAAGCTAGCTCACGCTCGCGCTCTCGCTCTCATCCATATCCTTTCTTTTCCACTGTGAAGTTGCTTCCTCCCCCAAGTAATAGCTTTTCCATCAGTGTCTCTGGATTGCTTGTCTTTAACTGGACTTCAGACCTCTCAGACTGACTCTCCAAGTCTCTGGATGAAGTGTCTCCTTACGGAAGAGTGACTCCTGTGAGAGAAATTGCTTCCTACCCCCTTCGTCTGATTTATTCAGAGAAAAATGTTCATACCTTCTAAAGTGTGAACACTTTGTTAATGCATTAACACCTCACACTTTGTTATCTCTGTTACCCACTTTTTGCTTCCTGTGATTCTGTCACCCATGGCAGGGAGAGGATATGGTTCTCTGCTACTCACTCATAGAGGATACTGTAAGAAGATCCATTTGGCTGGACCACAGAGAGCAGAAAGAGGGACTGGGATAATGATCCTGTAAAAGCAGGTTGAACTCCATTGTGAAAGCCTGTTGGTGCTACACTGAGGAATTTGTATTTAATCCTAGAGAAAATATGGAGCTCCACTGCACCACCTAGCTGCCCCTGTGTCTAACACATCTTAATTGTCTCTTTTTTTCTGAGCTTTTGTGACACTGCTCTCTCCTAGTTCTCCTCCTACCAAATGCTTCTTAGTCTCCTTTGCTGGATCTTTATGCCCACTGAACCTGGGTGTCCAACAGGATTCTGTCCTCCCTCTTATTTAACTTGGTCTTCTTTCTTAACAGTCTTCTCCCTCTTATTTAACTTGTTGAATTCATCAGCTCCCATAAATTCAATTATCATGTTTATGCTGATGATTTTCAAATTCACTTAACCAGCCCTAACCTGTGTGCTGACCACAGGTCTCATCTCCTACTGCCTATTGTACATACCCAAATGGATGTCCTTATACTCTACGTGTCCAAATTCGAACTCATTATCTTTCCCCAAAACCCTCCCTACTTCCAAACATCCCTATTGGTTGTCAAGGTATCTAGGGTCACACAGCCCAATAAGTGTCTGAGGTCAGATTTGAACTCAGGAAGATGAGTCTTCCTAACTCTAGAACCAGTGCTCTATCCACTGTTGGAAACATAGTAGGAACTGAATAAATGTTTCTTGTACAAATTGTGACTGTGTCCAAATGCATCTAGTTCTAGTTTTTATATCTCAGAATCAATGGCCAAGATGGCCTCCTTTTATAATGGACTCCTTTTATAAGCTGAGGTTGTTCAGATAGCCAAACCCAAGCAAATCATCTCCAATTCACCTATCCAGGAGATTCTTTGGGAGACCTCAATGAAAAGTTCCAAATAATGGCCTACCCTATCCCATCCACATCCCTCATCCATCAAGGCATCTGATCTAAGGGATTTTCCCACTCATCAAGAAGGTAATCAAAATCCCAGGCAATCACCTCATCTTTTGTTTTTGGTGAGGCAATTGGGATTAAGTGACTTGCCCAGGGTCACACAACTAGTAAGTGTCTGAGGCCAGATTTGAACTCAGGTCCTCCTGACTCCAGGGCCAGTGCTCTATCCACTGCACCACCTAGCTGTCCCTCAATCACCTTATTTTTGACAATATTAAATTGCCTAGGCTCCCCCGTGATCTCATTCTCCTACCAAAAATAATGAGCTCTTTCAATAATTCCATGTTCTTGCTAATATTTTCACTTGGAATAATAAGTCTAAACTAAGGGTTTATTAGGAATAAAAGCTCTCTTGAATTGGTTTTCATAGGTTTAGTTACTTAACTCTGGCTACTGATTTGGTCTTTGATGGGATAGTAAGTCCAGTTCTTCCAGGTGAGAATTCTAAGAGGATTTTCTAATTCTTCCACCAATAGTAACCTTGGGAACTCATAATGGTGTCTGAGACAAAGGGGAAGTTAGTATTTGGTGTGACAGACTAAATCATAGAAAGTAACTTTTCATTTGCAAACTATAGTAAAGGAGAAGGGCACACACTATGGCAATCTCTGTGGGGGTCAGGCTGAAGTGGTTACCTGTAAAGACATCAGACGCTTTAAAGCTGGCATCATGCCTGATCTCAGGGTCACAAAACTTCTGGAGATGGTAGATCTTCACAAACTTGAAGCTCTGCTTAGGGAGAGACTGAAGTATAGACAGAGAGAACATAGGAGGCTTCTATGGAATACCTGAGACCTTCCCCTGGGGAAGAAACCTGCCCCTAAGAAGAAGTTTTTCTTTTTGTCTTTTATATGTCTAGTACTTGACATCTAGTAAGCATAGTGGCAATTAGTTGGCATAGTGACACAGGGCCAAACTTGAAGTCGGAAAGACTCATCTTCCTGAGTTCGAATCCATCCTCAGACACTTCCCAGCTGTGTGACCCTGGGCAAATCACTTAACCCTGTTTGCCTCAGTTTCCTCATCTGTGAAGTGAGCTGAACAAGGAAATGGTGAAACACTCCAGTAACTTTGTCAAAGGGGGTCACAAAGAGTTGGACACAACTGAAACAATAAGCATTATGGCCACATAGCATAATGGATAAATAGCAGGCCTTTAAAACCCAAGATGGCCTAGGATTGACTCCTGCACCTGCCATATTTTGACTATTTAGTAAAATAAATATTATATAAGCCTTAAGATTTCCCTTAATCAATTAACCAACTTTTATTAAGTACCTATTATGCACCAGGCACTGTGCTAAGCACTGGGGATACAAAAGGAGGCAAAAGACACTACCTGCCCTCAAGGAGATTGGGAAGACAACATGAAATGAAAAATATACAAAACAGGTTATGTACCTGAATAAATAGGAAATAATCAACAGGTAGAAAGCACTAGAATTAAAAGGGGTTAGGAAAGCCTCCCTGTAAAAGATGGGATTTTTGTTGGGACTTAAAGGAAGAAATAGAACATTCCAAGAATGGGCAACAGCCAGAGAAAATTCCTGGAACAAAGAAATGAAGGGTCTAGTTTGCAAAGTAGCCAGGAAGCCAGTGTCACTGGATCAAGGTGGGGAGTGAGGTGTGAGAAGACTGGAGAGGTAGGAGGGAGTTAAGTCATACAGGACTTTTAATGGCAAACAGAGCATTTTGTATTTCATCCTGGAGGAAATATAGAGCAATGGAGTTTATTGACCAATGGGATAACAGGATTAGACCTGTGCTTTAGGAAAATCACTTCAGTGGCTGAATGAAGGATAGACTAGAATGGGGAGAGATTTGAGGGAGGCAGACCCACCAACAGGTTATTGTAATAATCCAGGTCTTAGATAATGAGGGAGGGAAAGAGGAAGGGAGAGAGGGAGAGAGAAATGAAGAAAGGGAGGGAGAAAGGAAAAGAAAAGGAAAAGGAAAGGAAAAGGAAGGAAGGAAGGAAATAGTAAGGAGTTTATAAATTATGTGCCAAGTACAAGTTAGAAGTATAATTTTTTTAAAATTGTATTTTTAATTTATGGAATAAAACAAGCATTTCCATAACATAGTGCAATAAAAAAGAAGATTGGATGTGAAACTGCAAATCTACTATGTGCAACTTGCTATTGCTTTCAAAATTTTGATAGTGCCTTGAAAGAGGCATCTTGATGCCATAGTAGATAGACTACTGGGCTTATAGCTAACTATAAGATAAGATATAAGACTATAAGATAAGATAGACCCAAGTTTAAGCCCAGCTTTATACAATTACTAGTTGTGTGGCCCTGAGTTTTCACAGTAGTCCAATCAAGAGAGGGTAAACACCTAGATTAGAATAATCTATGCAAGTAGTGAGAACAGGACTACTTTGAGCTATGTTGTGGGGGTAGATACTTGGCAACTGATTGGATCTGAGGAGTAAGGAATATGTTTCCTATTGGGCAAACTTGGGTAATTGAAAGAATGGCAGTTACCTTGACAGAAATAGAGAAGTCAGGAGAGGGGAGGGTTTTGGGAGAAAAGATTTGCTTTGGGACATACTAAATTTGAGCTGCCAATGAGACTCAACTTCTGACTTCTGTGGGCAAAGAGTATGGAAGAAGAAAAAAGGACTAGTGATAAATAAGACAAAAAAAATGGTGTAGGTGATTTGGAGAGGTTGGGACTAGCAAAGAAGGCTACAGATTAAATTGGAGGATAGAAATTTGTGAGAATGGAGAAAAAATTGAAAGACAACAAACTCTAGGTTAGAAATACTGGTCATGGGGCAGCTAGGTGGCACAGAGGATAAAACACCAGCCCGGGATTCAGGAGGACCTGAGTTCAAATCTGGGCTCAGACACTTGACACTTACTAGCTGTGTGACCCTGGGTAAGTCACTTAACCCCCATTGCCCTGAAAAAAAAAATACTGGTCCAGATTCTACTTCTGGTTTCTATGAGAGAAGGTGAAGGAGAAGGAGCAGGTTTAAGGAGGATTATGGAATAAAGACCTATAAAGGAATACTCAACCAGGAAAAGGAGAAAGTAGTTGGCAAGACTAGGCAAGATAAGAGAAAGTAAGTGGAACAATTGGAGACTAAGGTAAAATGATGGAGTAAATTAGTGGGTGGAGCAAATTGGTTAAATGAATCGGAGATTGGTTCCAGGGGGAAGAGGATGTGGTGTGGGACTGTTATCAAGACTATAGAAAGGAATTTGGGTGGGGATGCCAAGGTATTTAAGGGCTGTTAGGTAGCTAAGTTAAAAGAGTGCCTCTTTGTGACCCCATTTGGGCTTTTCTTGGCTAAGATACTGGAGTGGTTTTACCATTTCCTTCTCCAACTCATTTTACAGATGAGGAAACTGAGGCAAACAGGGTTAATTGACTTGCCCAGGGTCACAGAGCTAGTGTCTGAGAATATATTTGAACTCACAGATTCCTGACCCCAGGCCTAGCCCTCTATTCACTGCACCACCTGAGTACAAATCTGGCCTTACAGTTAATGGATAACGTAAGACTTGAGTCTTCATTAATACAAGTCACACTGATCAGTACCCATAGAGGGAACATGGGTAGGTAGGCCATGAATTCCTTAAGTGATAACAATGATACACTGACAGGCTATAGAAATTCAAACTAGAAATAAATGAAAAATGATGACGTCTAAACCCCTAAAACACACCTCCACTGGAGAAGGTACCCACCTCGGGAGTTGGCTTAGGACCCCAGGAACTCCAAATTAGGATAGGCCCTCCCCTGTACCTCTCTCTTTTTTTGTTTGTTGGTTTGGTTTTTTTTAGTGAGGCAATTGGGGTTAAAAGTGACTTGCCCAGGGTCACACAGCTACTGAGTGTTAAGTGTCTGAGGCCACATTTGAACTCAGGTACTCCTGACTCCGGGGTCCGTGCTCTATACACTGTGCCACCTAGCTGCTCCCCCCTGTACCTCTCTAATGGAGATTATTATAATGAGACTGATAATCAATTTATCCATACTATAAATATAACTGTCTTTTCTTTCACTATTTGAGAGATACCTTTCCAATATTCTGGTTCTCTCCCTGTGGTCACTCACAGTATTGCAATAAAACTTGGGAAACTGAGTCACTAAGTCTTGTAATTCTTTTGGAACGACCCGCGATCAATCTGACCCAAAATCCATCCCACATCAGCTCCAGTATCATTGCCAAGAAAACCACAAATGGGGTCACAAAGGTTGGACATAACTGAACCGACTGAATAAGCAAACGTCAAGGTATTGTCTTAAATAACGTCAAAGTTGATAACGGGCGGCAAAGGTTTTTGCTCAATGTTGAGATATTATACAAATATTCCTATTTAGTTTAAAAATAAGAACCAGACTAAAAATCTCAACCACCAAGGAGGGTGGAGAAAATCTGGAAGTGTGTGTGTTGCTTGTTTTCCAGTCACAGTTAGTGATTTATCCAAAAGTAGGCTGACTCCTTCCCCCTCCAAGAGAATGAAGATATTCAAATGAAGTACTTCTTTATCCAAAATTTGAAATGTAAATGAGATGAAGGCCTTCTGGATGGAAGAGAAATCTTTAGCATTATCTGATTCTATTGTTTCTAAGATAAGTGTTCCTCACTCCAGAGCAAAAGCGTGGAGGAGAGGATAGGAGGTGCTCTTTGACCTGACTGAGGGAGAATTTGAGAGGATAGCCACAGGCTACTGAGTACTGCTGAGATTGCCATTACTGCTGCCCTGACAGGAAGCAAGATACTGAGGGGAGGGGGGGGGGGGGACTGTAGCTGAACTATGCAAAAGCCGTATATAGCAGATGCTGAATCTCTATCCATGTCCCTTTTTACTAAGAATGAAACTCATGGCAATTCTACATTGTTTTCCCTTACATGGTGTTTGACTCTCACACTGAAGCTGATGTGGGATGGAATTTGGGGTCAAATTGATCGTGAGTCATCCCCAAAAAATTACAGGACTCCGTGACTCAGTTTCCCAAGTTTTATTGCAATACTGTGGGTGACCACAGGGAGAGAACCATTATAGTGGAAAGATATCTCTCAAATAGGGAAAGGAAAGACAGTTGTATTTATAGTATGGATAAATTGATTATCAGTTTCATAATATTCTCCACCTTGGGGTGCTTCAGGGGAGGGTCTATCCTAATTTGAAGTTCTTGGGGTCCTAAGCCAATCCCCGAGGCGGGTACCTTTTTCAGTGGAGGTGTGTTTTGGGGGTTTACATGTCATAAGGTGAATCTGGGGACAAATTTGACCTTTTCTGCCCATGTCTCTTTCTGATTCCCATGGCTAGTTTCAAAACATAATCATTTTTCTTTAGAATTTCTATACCCTTGTCATTTTATCATTGCTATAGTCTTCAGGTCTCCTCAGCCTAGGTCCCTCTGTTCCTGTTATGGGCAATGATTTATGTGGGTACGAAAACCCAGCATCCTACTTGTAAGTTATCCATTAACTGGGGTCTGACTCCCTTTTAGAGCTAATATCTGAATTAGAGCTTGGGTCTTAGGTTTTTCTATTAACCCCTTTTTGCCTCCTACATCAAAGCTATATCCCCAATTCTCGTTGCAGAAAATAATAAACTCTTTAAAGCAAAGTGTTTTTTCGTTTTGTTTTTATTTTGTTTGTTTTTCGGGGCAATGAGGATTAAGTGACTTGCCCGGGGTCACACAGCTAATAAGTGTCAAGTGCCTGAGGTCACATTAGAACTCAGGTCCTCCTGAATCCAGGGCCCAAGCTTTATCAAGTGTGCCACCTACCTGCCCCCTTGCCAAGTGATTTCCAAAGAAACTAGTTGGGGCAGCTAGGTGGCGTAGTGGATAGAGCACCGGCCCTGGAGTCAGGAGTACCTGAGTTTAAATCCAGCCTCAGACACTTAACACTTACTAGCTGTGTGACCCTGGGCAAGTCACTTAACCCCAATTGCCTCACTGAAAAAAAACAACAAAAAACAAACAAACAAACAAAAAAGAAACTAGTTTCCCTAAAATATCATTCATTATTTTTATGTGTCCTGAGGGATTTAATGCAAATAAGGAAGGATAATGGATAGTCAGATACATGAAGGGAGAAAGAGAGAGAGAGATTTTCTTTCTAATAGTTGAGACTGCCAACTGGGAGCCTGAGCCAAAAAAACACATGTTCTTGATATTTTATAGCTCCCCCAAAGCAAAGAAGATTTGAATTCTTTTATGTTAAGTCTGTTGAACTTTTTTTTTTTGGCTTAGGCAATTGGGATTAAGTGACTTGCCCAGGGTCACACAGCTAGTAAGTGTTAAGTGTCTGAGGCCAGATTTGAACTCAAGTCCTCCTGACTCCAGGGCAGGTGCTCTATCCACTGTGCCACCTAGCTGCCCCCAAAGCAAAGAAGATTAATTAAATAGTTATCCCTTCCACATTGCAGGGGTTAGGAGAGCACCACCTTGTGACCTGAAAAAACTGCGTATCATTATTTTGGCCCTCCTTTTGTATGAGAGAAGTCTAAGTTTTTTCCTTTTTTTTTTCTTTAATGTGGTGTTTACAAGTACCTTATTGTAAAATTTGGGTTAAGTATTTGGTCATAGTGATGTAGGAGGCAAAAAAAAGGTTAACAGAAAAACCTAAGACTCAAGCTCTAATTCAGATATGAGCTCTAAGAGGGATTCAGACCCCAGTTAATGAATAAGTTAAGATTTGGGAAACAAGTCAGGGACTAGGTTCTTGTTACCCACATTAATCACCACTCATAACAAGAACATAAAGAGGCAGGTCAGAGAGACATTAACAATAACAATGATACACTGACAGGGCATAGAAATTCTACTGATAAATGAAGATAGTTTCAAACTGGACATGGGAATAAAAAAGTGACATGCAGAAAAGGCCAAATTTATCCCCACATTCACCTAATGACATGTAAACCCCCAAAACACACCTCCACTGAAAAAGGTACCCATCTTGGGAGTTGGCTTAGGATCCCAGGAACTACAGATAAAGATAAATCCTCCCCGGTACCTCCCTAAAGTGGAGATTATGATAATGAGACTGATAATCAATTTATCCATACTATAAATATAGGTCTTTCCTTTCCTTATTCAAGAGACACCTTTCCACTTTTCTGGTTCTCTCCCTGTGATCACTCACAGTATTGCAATAAAACTTGGGAAAGAGTCACAGTCTTGTAATTCTTTTGGGACAACTCACCATCAATTTGACCCTAATTCCATTCCATATCAATAGGTTCTGTGTTGTCTTCAGTTTCCACAAAACTCCCCCCAAATTTTCCATTTAATTTCTTATGCTGACCTGTAATATATATGGAAGCTGCGATGAGGAAAGTTGCAATGTGGAAGGGATCATTGTAAAGACTATGTTGGATATAGGATAAGCAAGCAGTTTTCTAGTGAAAAGAAGTTTGGTAACCAGTAGGAAACAACAGGGCCAGAACCAGTGGCCTCAGACAACCTCCGTTCCCATTATCTCTCCTTTTGTTGTTGTTCAGTCATATCAGCCTCTGTGACCTCATGGATCATAACATACCAATATTGTCCAAGGGGTTTTCTTGGCAAAGATACGGAATGGTTTGCCATTGCCTTCTCTGGAAGATTAAGGCAAAGAGATGTTAAATGATTTGTCTGGGATCATACATCTGATAAATGTCTGAGGTCAGGTTTGGGAACAGGTCTTCCTGACTCCAGTGCTCTATCCCACTGAGCCACCTGGCTGCCTCCTTTATCTCCCTAGGCAGATTTAAAAGAACCTTCTTCCTTCAAGGGATGGAGCAAGGTAGATGTTGGGGAAATCCCCATAAGGGAAAAATCACACCCACAGGAATACTGACAAAGAGAACCAGAGGAAAATTAGAGCCAGTGGACACAGGGGTAAGTGATTAAAGATAAGGACTGGAGCCAAACAACTACCCTTAACAACTGCTATCAAGCAATGCCTCCCCAATCTCAGGTTGTTAAGAAAACAAAATATTACTAAATGAAACAAAACTGAGACTTCCATAGGGGAAAAGGGAGGGGGGGTGATTTGTGGTGGAGAAGGGGAGAGCTGACTCTTCTTGGGAAGTTAGAAATGGATGAGTATCACACAAAAAGGGAAAATAAAAACAGATTTGAGAGGGGCAGGTAGGTGGTGCAGTGGATAGATCACCAGCCCTGGAGTCAGGAGGATCTGAGTTCAAATCTGGCCTCAGACACTTAACACTTACTAGCTGTGTGACCCTGGTCAAGTCACTTAACCTCAATTGCCTCACCAAAAAAAACCCCCAAAAAACAGATTTGAGGCTTTTGTTTAAGAAGGAGCCAGATACTCTAAGGAGGGAGCAGCTTCCTGTCCTCCAAAGATGGATAAAGTAGTGTCACAGAAGCTATCAGGTGAAGTGTCATCCAGTGAGGATCAGAGAAAGAATGGAAGGGGAAGTGTCAGCCAATAAATGTTTATTGACTGACTACCGGTAAGTTACTTTTTCATTGCACAGGATTACTGAGGCAACTACTTGTAGAACTGATAATGATTAAAAAAAAAAAATAAAGGTCTGTAATCTCACCTCTCTGTATTCAAAATATAACAGAGAACCTTATTAAAGCAAGTGCCTACAACCAACATCTGGTGAGTCAGCTAAGCACATGTGATGTTGCAAAGAGCAACCAAAAAATTGTTCTCAAAATTGTCTTAGACAAGAAACTGAAGACCATGTGGGCCAGAAAGGATATATGCCTCAGGATCCTAAATATCTTAAATCAAAGTTTGTAGTCTATAAACCAGTCATCATTACTGTTAAATCACTTATATTAGTAAGGGATGGGGAAAATCTCACATTATCCCTCCTTTGATCCAAAAACAAGTGGGAACATTTGTCTCTTGAATCATTAACAATCTAAAAAGATGTTTACGCTCCAATGCATAGAGGGCAGTCCTCTATGAGCAATTAAAATTCCAGAGGGGCCAGACCACAACTGAGATGCAAAATTACAGGTATGATAGAATAATGTGAATGGGTCCAACTTATATTAGTATAAGAATATTGATTTGGTCTAATACAGTTACAAAATCATAAACACAGCAAAGCTCAGGCTTGATGACTAATCTCACTAGGAAAATAACAGCAAACACAAGGATAATTTATGTGCTCCCCAAAATGATGCTCTATAACATTTTATGCATAGAGTACCATAGGGACCAACAGATTGGTGATTCATTACTGTAGAGGGTTTTAACTGCAATCTAACCTGAACACATTTCTTAAACCTGCAAGGACAACAATTAAGAATCAAGTTTGGATTCCCATGACATTTGAAAGAGGTGGGACAATTATTACTGACAACAAGACTTTCTGAATGGGCTGATCATGTAGCCTTCCTATAGAATTTATACGTAACTTTTTGTTTATTTTTTTTTGGTGGGGCAACGAGGGTTAAGTGACTTGCCCAGGGTCACACAGCTAGTAAGTGTCAAGTGTCTGAGGCTGGATTTGAACTCAGGTCCTCCTGACTCCAGGGCAGGTGCTCTATCCACCGAGCCACCTAGCTGCCCCCTATAGAATTTATAACAGTTATTGCAGCATGGAATTCCCCTTACAAGTCTGTGGGCTCCCCTGCTACAAACTGCATAAAGCAACATTGTGTTCACCATAGCAGTAGCAACAGTGTTCAAAAATTGAGCGATGTTCCATTCAGATGCAGTCATTCATATTAACATTTGAGGATGAGGCCGACTGGGCTGACTCAAAAGCAGAAGGATCAGCTACAGGTTCATGTTGAATATTTACCTTGTCACCAAAAGAAAGGATAAAGTCCACACAGTATAGGTGATATGAAGTCCACCAATATTAAATTATTTCAGATCATTGCAGATTTCAAGAAGAACAGGTTGCAGTTATATACTTGCAGAAGACGGTACATCAGGAAGGAAAATAGGATCCAGAATATTTGCAGTATCTTGGAAGAGTTCATGCCTAAAAAGGACACTTGAAGAACATCTAGAACATACCACTTACAGTCAAGTTATCTTTAAGAAAATGGAGGAGTACAACAGTTCACAATTATGTTAACAAGAATAAAAGCTCCTAAAATGATTAAGCCATATGTTGCTACTGGATTAGTGCTTCCCCAAATGTCAGATCTCCTTTCTTGGTGCCACCATGCACCTAAGTTCCTAGTGGACTTAACATTAACTAACCCATTTGTATGGTTCTTTATGGTCACTGTTGGGATTAAATAAGCTATTCCACAGGTACCATTCCATCCTGCAGGGAGTGAAGAATAAGCTTGTCCAGCACAGATTAAAAACTGTCCAGGAAGTTGAGGGGGGTGCCCATCAATTGGGGAATGGCTGGACAAGTTGTGGTATATGAATACAATGGAATACTATTGTGCTGTAAGAAATGATGAGCAGGAGGAGTTCAGAGAAACCTGGAGGGTCTTGCGTGAGCTGATGATGAGTGAGATGAGCAGAACCAGAAGAACATTGTATCATCAACATTGAGTGCTGATCTACTGTGATGGACTATATTCTTCTTATCAATGCAATGGTACAGAAGAGTTCCAGGGAATTCATGATAGAAGAGGACCTCCAAATCCAGGGGGAAAAAAAAAGAACCATGGAGTAGATGCCGAATGAACCATACTATTTCTTTTGTTTTTGGTGCTGTTGTTTTTTTCTCTTTTGAGGTTTTTCATCATTGCTCTGATTTTTCTCTTATAACATGACTAACGCAGAAATAGGATTAATGTTATTATGTGTATATATATATATATATATATATATATGTATATGTGTGTGTGTATATATATATATATATATAAAACCTATATCAGATTACCTGCTGTCTGGGGAGGGGGGAGGGAGGGGAGGGAGGGAGAAAAATCTGAAATTGTAAAGCTTGTATAAACAAACGTTGAGAACTATCTTTACTGTAATGGGAAAAAAATAAAATACTTTATTAATTTTTTTTAAAAAGAGAGAGAAAATGGAGGAAAAACAAAAAAAAAACAAAAAACAACTGTCCAGGAGTCACAAGTCCCCAGGATAATGTTGGGTTAGGCTCTTTAGTTCTATTTAAGTTTATCTGATTATATATTACAGTAGCAAAGGTGACTGTAAAATTATGTTCAGGGCTAAGATTTCTGGTCACAGCACAAATGAAGGAAGTTAAATTGTTTTCAGGCGGAACCTCAAAGGTCTTGTTACAATTAAAGCTAAAACCTAAATTAATTTTAGTATAAGAGGTTCTATTTCTGGTTACACATAAAGTAAAATTTGGTAGTGGGGGCAAAACAGTCAGAGGAGGGATTCTGGATTTTATAAAATGAGTTTGATTTGAAGAATCTGAAGTGTTAATCCTAAATCTAACCTGATTCAAGGGAATAATATCCATAGATATTGGAGTTTTCTATTCTGAAATATTATGTGTACTGTGAAGAATACATACTACATAGGCAAACGGGGCAAATAGGCCAAAATATGGTAAATTCAATCCCCTTTTTAAGAGCGTAAACTCTCCTAAACTTACAAGTACCACTGACCATTTTTGTAAACTATGTTGATGGATTTTTTATAGATCCTACATCCCTGAGGGCCTGATTGGCTTGATATAACTTGTAACTTATGGTACTATGCAATCTGATAACATGATTATTCATGATCCACTCATTGGTCAGTTTAGAATTCTTCTCAGTGATGTTACTTCTTTCCTTAGTCTGGTTTGTCCATCTAGTAGAATTTAACCACCATACATGGTTATATGAACCATGATATATGTATATATGATACTGAAGGAACTGTGGAATGAGAAGAAAGAGTGGGTTTGAGGACAGGCCTTCTGACATATGACATGTGAGGATAAAATTCATAATTATAATGTACGAAAGGGGGTGGATCCCAGGGATGGTGGTGATCCAGATATCCTCAGGTCAGTAGCAAGATAAGCAGTAAAATAAAGATGGGGTTATAGATTGGGTTTAACATCCATACTGTGGAAGATCTCTTTAGTATAGAAGTATTAGGAAGTAATTCTGTTACTTTTGCCCCATGTGTCATATCCTGATATATATCCTCATCAACACTACCATATAAACTCTTAGTATCACCAGAATCACTGGTCTGGGTTGTAACATCTACAAATCTTCTGGAGTCACAATAGGTTTCTTGTTTTAATTCAACAATCTGTAGTTTAAAGCAGGGCTCCCTTTTTGCATAAGTAATGAGTAGTCCCACCAAATCTATGGATACTATATTAGAACCTGCCTTGCTGTTTCTGGGATTTGGGACCACTCTTCTCCAGAAAGTATAACACTGAAAAATTCCCAAGCAGCACAAAAATATGACCAAATGGACTATGACTAATAAGAATATTCATAAAGAAAGTCATTGCCTGCTATGTCTAAAAGTAGGAGGAATAGATATATCTCCATTTGAAGTATTTTTAATTCCTGTATTTAAAGTTGAGTTCTCAAAGCCAGGCCCTTGCACTATATCTATCCCTCCTTTCAGGGAGGTGGTGTTATGATCCTATTGATTGCCAATTTGGAGTAAAGGCTCTTTCAAAAATAAGAAGACATCCCCGGGGTTAAGCAAAATGTATAAAGTGTAAGCTCCAACATCTGGTTTTGTATAATCGAAAAATACATCATCATCAGAGTCTTCAGGCAAGATCATATTATGGAACACCAAAATTAACTCTATACTCTCTAAGATGTAAGTGGAATAGGCCATTACCTTGTAAGAATCATCGAATCCAATAGAATTATTGATACATTCCCTGAGATTTACTGATATTCAAGACCCATCTAATAACAAGAAGAGTATGTGATCTCATTACAATAAAACATCTGTCCATGCCACCAGCATTCCATTGGGGTTTGGCAACTAAAAACACCTTCAGGGAGACACAGAGATGATCTACATTGATAATCTCTCTCTGAGGTTTGGATACACTCTAGAACAGAATTTATGGTGTCATTTTTCATTTTCAGGTGAATATCTTCTGTAGTAAAGTTAGCTTTAACAGAGAAAAGAGCAAGTTCTGCTTCATTTTAAACTTTATCTGATAATGTGGGGGCATTTCATCATACTGAGATAAATTGTTCAAATTTTACAACTTAAAGACTGTAGTTCTGGTTCATATTGGGGATGACAAAAAAAATTTCCATGGCTTTCATAAAGTGGCCTTATTTTGGGAATAAGGGAAAAACAAATGAGCAAGAAGATAAACCACATGTTTACATCTCAGGTAAGATCACATTACATCCAATATCAGGAGGAGAAGCTACTATAAAAGGCATTCCATACATAATATAATGAAAAAGGAGAAGTTCAAATCCTATATTTCTGAATATTTGTGTCATAAACTCAAACCAGAATATAATGAATAACAGAATCAACCCTTCCCAAAGCATAATTGTCCCAAGATATTTAGAAAACTGTACAGAGTACCTTGTATCCAGATCAAATAAGTCAGAAACAAATGCAGTAAGATTGGAGGCTGTTCTCAACAGGTAAAAGGAGCAGGTTTGATATGGGAACAATGAATCCACGAGTCCTTCTGTTCAACTTTGAATGCTGAAGGAGTAGTGAGAGCTTGAAAAAGTCTTTCCCAAGCTGGTTGAATTCCACTAGAGTGATGAAAATTTATATATACAAAATTCAAAAAGTTGAAAATTGTGTAAAGAGAAGTCAATAGGGCTGGATTGGGCTACTGCTCCAACTGCTTGTAACTCTTTAAACCTATTCTATAATTCTCATATATATATGTGTGTGTGTGTGTGTGTGTGTGTGTGTGTGTGTGTGTGTGTGTGTGTGTGGCTATTGATAAGTCTCCCCCTAACATAGAGGTATACACTGGTATAAATGTTCTTGCTTTCAAGGGTGGATGGCCAAACAACATCTCATAAGGAGAAATATGACAATCTCCTTTAGGTCTACTCATCAGATAAAACAGAGCTTGGGGTAGTACATCAAGCCATTTCAAATGTGTTTCCTGGCATAATTTTCCAATCAAGAGCTTAATTTTTTTTATTCCTACACTCTACCTGTCTAGACGATTGAGGATGGTAGGGGTTTGGGAATGTAGGTATAATTCCCAAATTGGCATAGACTCTGGAGAGAACCATATCAGTTAAATGAGAACCTTTGTCTGAATCAATTTGAGCTAGAGGGCCAAACCTAGGTACAATCTCCCCTGTAATTATTTTGTCCATGAAGGCTGCATCAACCTCAGAAGTAGTAATAGCTTCCATCTACCTTGTGACTTTGTCAGTGATCATCAGACAGTATTTAAAATGCCCAGATTTTGGCAAGGTTATAAAATCAATTTGCAATGACCCAAATGGTAGACATGCTGGAGGGTGACCACCATATGCCATCTTTTTAAAAGCAAGCTGATTAAAAGCCAAACATTCCATACAACCAGATGCAATATGAGAGGTCAGTGGCCCTGAAGTGATCCCAGGAGCCACCCACCCCCACCTTATTGTATCTGTGATTGCCTGTGAACCATAATAACCTCCTGTATGAACTGCCCTTGGGAATAAAAAGCTTGCCTTCCTCACTTATCCAACCCCTTTATGTCTGTTTTGCATCATACCATTGTATCCAGGTTTTCACTTCTTTGTCTTCATAAATGAGGCCAGGCCATCAATTTTTGTTTCTAGCATCAGCATCTCATTTGCATTATTGTCAGCATCAGGAGCTTGAAGTGGCATCACATAAACAGGACTTTCTATTATGGCTGCCATCTTTGACACTGAATCAGCTCTTTCATTTCCCCTGGACACCTGACCATTCCCTTTTAATGTATTATGCCTGATGCCTTAGGTATCTGGATAGCTTCAAGCAAGTCTCTATTCAAGTCAGAGTGGGCTCTTTCTTTCTTTCTTTCTTTCTGGCAGGGCAATGAGGGTTAAGTGACTTGCCCAGGGTCACACAGCTAGTAAGTGTCAAGTGTCTGAGGCCGGATTTGAACTTAGGTACTCCTGAATCCAGGGCCAGTGCTTTATCCACTGCTCCACCTAGCTTCCCCTCCCCCCCATCTCTTTCCCTAATGAAATTAAGAATCCTCTCTGTAGTCATAACATAGCCTTTGCATAACATTCCAATAGCATAAGGGGAGTCTGAATAAATGTTAGCACTCTTCCCCCTAGCCAAGTGGCAAACTTTTGTTAAGAGTATAAGTTCAGTTGCCTGGGTACTTAGATTTGATGGAAGGGAAGTTGACCACAACATGTCATAGTCAGTAACCACAGCCACCCCTGTGAATCACCTTCCTTCCTGCACAAATGAATTCTAACTCAGGATTTTCAAGAGGAACATTTGTGAGATCTTGGCAAGGTTTCTTAGCCAGCTCAGCCACAGTTTCACAGTCATGTAAGGGTTCCCCAGATAAAGGAAGACCAAGCAGTAATGTGGAAGGATTCAAGGCATTACATCTTTTAATAGTAATGTTTTCATTTCCTAATAGAATCACTTCATATCTAGCATATCTATCTTTCTCTGGTAGAGAAAGCCTGAGTTTGGTGGAGCAATAATAAAGCTTCCACCTCATAAAATAGAGTCCTTCACAACCAAAGGATTTCCCAGTGCTAACTCTGCCAAATTCTCCACCCACAAAGCTGTAGCAGCTATGATCCTCAAGCAGGGTGGAGCTCGAGCAGCAACAGGGTCAAACTGAGCAGCCAAGTAAGCTACTGGGCATTGGGAGAATGCAAAGGTCTGGGTCAGTACTCCAGAGGCAACTCCCTTCCCTTCATGCACATAGAGAGCGAATGGCTTGGAATAGTCAGGCAACCCAAGGACAGGAGAGGTCATAAGTGCTTTTGCAAGCTCTCTCAGGGCCACCAGATGTTCTGGCTCCATTTGTAAAGGTTCAGTAACAGAGGCCTTAGTGAGAGCAATGACGGGTTTCACTATCTCCCTGAAAGAAGGAATCCAAGATCGGCAATAGCCTGCAGCCTCCAATATAGCATGTACCTGTTTCTTGGTCTTGGGTACTGACAGGTTTTGCAGAGCCTGTATCCTCTTTGAGGAAATAGTCTTTTCTCCTGGTGACAAAATAAACCCCAAATATTCTACTTGTGTTTGACACCACTGGATCTTTGCCTTGGATATCTCATGTCCCCACTGAAATAATTCCTGGACCAAATGGCAACTATCATGGTAGCAAATTTCTTGGCTAGGGGAGGCTAGGAGCAAATCATCCGCATACTGGATCAAGGTGGAACCTTTAAAGGTGATAGTAGGTAAGTCTTTCTATAGAATCTGAGAGAATATTGTTGGAGAGTTTATAAAACCTTGCGGTAGTCTGGTCCACATGTACTAGTGGTTTAGTTAGATAAATGCAAACAGATATTGGGAAATGAATAAAAGGCTGCACATAAATCAAATACTGAAAAACAAGTGGCATCACAGCGTATAGCAGTCACAATAGTGGCTGGGTTAGGCACAACAGAAGGAAGAGCAATCACATAAGCATTAATTGCTCTAAAATCCTGAACAAAACTGGGAGGATAGGAGTATTTGCCTCTGACCTACATGGAACAATAATCCCTTGTTTAATAAGAGAGTCAATTATGGGAATAATACCAATAATTGCCTCTTTAGAAAGTGGATATTGAGGCACAGATGGTGGTTTCCCTCCTTTGGTGGTAATAGAAATTGGGACTGCTGATTTAAGTAGTCCCACATAAGTTGAAGATTTTCCCCAAACATCATCAAGTAAGGTGTCTGGAATAGAGAAGTTTTCAGTTTGAACTAACATCAAAGCAGACAAATCCTCACTACAAGATTCACTTGATACATTAATAAACAATGGAGTTAACACATTTTCACCAGACATATCAACAGTTAGTGTATTGTCTGACATACAATGAATAACAGTTTTCAATTTACATGATAAATATTTATCCAAAAGATTAATAGGAGATTTTGGTATCCACAAAAAAGAATGCCTGACTGTGATGAAATCAATGGTAAACTCAAGTGGAGAAAGCAGAGGGACCGTTAGACTATGCCCCTCAGATCCCACTACAAGCATCCTTTTTAACAATACTTCCTTTATCCTTGGGGAATAAATCTTAACATAGATCTTGAAGCACCAGTATCAATTAATCTTTTTTTTTTTTTTTTTTTTTTTTAGTGAGGCAATTGGGGTTAAGTGACTTGCCCAGGGTCACACAGCTAGTAAGTGTTAAGTGTCTGAGGCCGGATTCGAACTCAGGTACTCCTGACTCCAGGGCCGGTGCTCTATCTACCAGTATCAATTAAACAAGAACATTTCACACCTTCAACATATAAATCAATATTAGGTAAGGGAGAGGCATGAACAGATACGGCAAGGGCAAGAGTCTCAGTGGAAGTTACAGCAACCCCCCCCCCCAAAAAAAAAGGTAAGAAAAAGTTCAAGGGGCAGCTAGGTGGCACAGTGGATAAAGTACAGGCCCTGGATTCAGGAGGACCCGAGTTCAAGTATGACCTCAGACACTTGACACTTACTAGCTGTGTGACCCTGGGCAAGTCACTTAACCCCCATTGCCCCACAAAAAAAGGTAAGGAAGTTACAGCACCCACATCCTCTACCTCTCCCCGACACCATCATGCTGAAGCAATTTCCTTGTTCTCAGTGCTCCAGTTCTTAAATCTAGCCCGATTCCCTACTTGTCCTACTCCCTGACCATCCCCAAATTTCTTTCTTTCTTGATCCTGCTTCTTTTTAAAACACTCTGTGGCTGTGTCCTACTTTTCCACAATAGAAACAGTGAATTCTTCTTTTTCCTTGACTTTGAGGCATTTGCTGAATAGTAACTAAAACTAATTTGGTCTTCTGACTAGACCTTTATTTCCCTTCTTTCTTATCTTTTCCTTCATACACACATAGAACAATTGCTTTTAGTTACCAATGTTCTTTTCATGCCATCCAGGGCAATATTTTTTTTTTAATTTTTTAATTTTTTTTTTTTTAGTGAGGCAATTGGGGTTAAGTGACTTGCCCAGGGTCACACAGCTAGTAAGTGTTAAGTGTCTGAGGCCGGATTTGAACTCAGGTACTCCTGACTCCAAGGCCTGTGCTCTATCCACTGCGCCACCTAGCTGCCCCGCAATATTTTTTTAAAATACTCCATAATATTTGGGAGAGACTGATTCACAAAAGCAGCATTTATCATTCTAGCATCCCTAGGATTTGTAGGGTCCAATCTAGCAAACCTTCTAACATTCTTACACAATCCATCATAAAATCTCATAGGGATCTCATCTCTCCTGTGTAGTCTCTTGGAACTTAGTAGCTCTCCAGTCTCTGAGAAAAGTTCCATTTCTCTAATAGATTATTTCTAGCATCCCTTAATTGATTCATATCTGCTACAATATTGGGATCCCAACCGGGATTTTGGAGGGGCCATTTTCTTCCTCCTCCTGGACCTACCAGTACACAACTGAACATTTCCATAAACTCCCATTTTTATCCTTCTGATAACAAAAACATCCATCATGTCTTGTACATTAGTCCAGGTAAGACCGTGCCTACGAAAAATAGATTTTAATTGATCTATAACAGCTATGGTGTCTTTATCAAAACAGGGTGTTACTTTGTTTCCACATAGCTAAATCAGAAGGTCTAAAAGGGTAATGTTCTCTAATGTAAAGCAAATCCCCCTGTGCATTTAACTGAGGCTTTATCTATTAAGGGAAAACTAGAGACTGGGGCATGTTGGGACATGTTGGGGCATGCCCTCTCTCTGGCTCATCCTATCATCCCTTCCTTCCTTCAGGTAAATGTCAGAGACCAGATTTAAACTAAGAAAGATAAGTCTTCCTAAACTCCAGACCCAGTACTCTCTCCACTGTATCACCTAGCTACCTGTTTAGAGCTTTGTCAACTAGCAAATTCTATAACAAGTTCTTTTTTTTTTTTCCTAACTGAACTGACAAAACTCAGGGCAATTTTTACTTCTTTAATATATTCCATGGAAATACCCAGAGATAGCTTTGACCACTGAGGAAAACTGACTCTGTATATAATTTTCCTTCATTTGCTTCTGACAAATTCTAGGAAAGGCCATTGCTGAGAAATTTTAATCTATATAGAACACTTATAAAGAAATGTAGCATCCTGGGATCATAAATATACATGAGGAGGGCACCTAGGTGGTACAGTGGATAGAGTACCAGCCCTGGAGTCAGAAGGACCTGAATGCAAATCCAGCCTCAGTCACTTGACACTTACTAGCTGTGTGACCCTGGGCAAGTCACTTAATCCCAATTGCCTCACCAAAAATAAATACATAAATAAATAAATATACACAAGGGACTTTAATGGTCATCTGGTCCAGCCTGTTGATTTTACAGACAAGGAACTTGAGGCTACCAAAAAAATTAAATGCCTTGTCGAAGGTCACATAGGTGACAGCACTTTGCACTCCTTGGTACTGATGCTTGTGATTGTATTACTTCTTTTTTTGGGGGGGGCAGGGCAATGGGGGTTAAGTGACTTGCCCAGGGTCACACAGCTAGTAAGTGTCAAGGGTCTGAGACCAGATTTGAACTCAGGTCCTCCTGAATCCAGAGCCCATGTTCTATCCACTGCACCACCTAGCTGCCCCTCCAACTCATTTTACAGATGGAGAACTGAGGCAAAGAGGATTAGGTGACTTGCCCAAGGTCACACAGCTAGCAAGTGTCTGATGCCAGATTTGAACTCAGGAAGATGAGCCTTTCTGACTCCAAGCCCAGCCTTCTTTCCATTGTGCTACCTAACTGCCCACCTAGCTGTCAGGAAGATCTGAGTCCAAAGCCAGTCTTGGATACTTTCTAGCTGTGTGATACTGAACAAGCCACTTAACCCTGTTTGTCTCAGTTTCTCCATCTGTCAAATGGAGATGATAATAGCACCTACCTCACAGGGTTGTTGTGAGGATCAAATAAAATAATAATTGTAAAACACTTAACAAAGTGTCTGGCACATAGTAAGCACTATATAAATGTTAGCTGCTGTTATTATGATTATGATTATGAGAGTTACCTAGAGCAGTAAGAGATAAAGTCACTTGTCCAAGGTCATACAGATGGTAGCTATTAGGGCTGAACTTGAGCCCAGCCTTCCTGGTTCAGGGCTCTCTCTCTATCCTGTGCTTTCTCTGTTGCAAATGAAATATCATCAAATAGAGGTAATTGTTTTCATAACAAGATAATTTCTTTCAAATAGTTTTAGCTGCTTGCCTTTTGATAAAATGTTGATATCTTCAAAACAATTATTAACAGACCAAATATGCATGCTATACTCACAAGATTTGCTCAGCAAATTCCCTCTTCATACTGGTACAAATATACACTCTATCTCTGACCAGGTCAAATGATCACAAATTACATGGTCACTTCAGTCGTCTGACCCTTCCTGACCCCATTTGGGATTTTCTTGACAAAGATCCTGGAATGGTTTGCCATTTCCTTCTCCAGCTTATTTTACAGACAAGAAAACTGAGGAAAACAGAGTTAAGTGACTTGCCCAAGGTCACACAGCTAGTAAGTATTTGAGGTCAGATTTGAACTCATGAAGATGAGTCTTCCTGACTCCAGGCCCAACACTATCTACTCTGCCACCTAGCTGCCCCCAAATTACATAGTAGCAGACTCCAAATGAATAAAGTTTTACTGGATTTAAATTTGAATATCAGCATCTCAATTTTCCCATTTTAAAAATGTTCAGAATGCAGGGAGGCCTTAGGGGATGGACAATCTCATTAACCAGAAATGCATACTTGAACATTAACTCTTAGAGAACAGGGCCCAAACTTTGGGTTATTTAATTCTGCTATAATTCCATACTAAACCTGTATTCAGTAAGTATTCAATTCAATGTAATTCAATTCAAGTATCATTAGCTCCTGCAACCTGAAAGTATCTCTGCTTGGTGCTAGGGATATAAAGACAAATAAAAAAAAAAAAAGAGTTCCTCCCCTCAAGGAGTTTACATTCTAATTTCATTCACTAATGAATAATGCTGGTAGTGGCAAAGATAATAATAAAGACAAAGATAATAATAAAGAGAAATAGGGGCAGCTAGGTGGCACAGTGGATAGAGCACCAGCCCTGGAGTCAGGAGGACTCAAATAAGACCTCAGACACTTAACACTTACTAGCTGTGTGACCCTGGGCAAGTCACTTAACACCAATTGCAGAGAGAGAGAGAGAGAGAGAGAGAGAGAGAGAGAGAGAGAGAGAGAGAGAGAGAGAGAGATTTTATAACAGAGAAACAGCTCAAACCGTGGAATAGAATGGATGAGATCTGAAGAAGTGAGTAGGTCAGCAACATTTTTAAATTGTTTAAGGAGCTAGTGACAGTTACTCCACCTATAAAAAGAAAACATTATCTTACAGTGCTTCAGAAATTTTGTCTCTCTGTGGCTCCAGTCCCTATCCCTATCACCTGCAATAAAACTAAACTACTTAAAAGTAATACAATTACAAGAATCAGCACCAAGTAGTGGAAAGTGCTGTATTTACAGACAAAGCATCTGGGTTCAAATCTATCAATCACTACTTGTGTGACCCTGGACAAAGCATACATATAAATTGGCTCTATGTGGCCGTTTCCTCCCCTTTTTTCCTACTAAACTGAACATATGAAATATCTTTTTTTTTGGGGGGGGGAGACAATCAGGATTAAGTGACTTGTCCAGGGTCACATAACTAATAAGTGTCTGAGACTGGATTTGAACTCAGGTCCTCCTTAACTCCAGGGCTGGTGCTCTATCCACTGCACCACCTAGCTGCAATATGAACTATCTTTTAAATATTCATGTGTATTGTGTAAAATAATGTAATCTCAATTTAGAACTTCTGATCTCAAAGCTACCTAGGGAGGTCAGTAGCATAGTGGATAGAGCGCAGGACCTGGAGTTAAGAAGACCTGAGTTCAAATTAAACCTCAGACACTAGCTGCCTGATCCTTGTCAATTCACTTAACCTCTAATTCAGTTTCCTCATCTGTAAAATGGGAGTAATAATATGAACTCCCTCCCTCATAACTACCTCCCAGTGTTGTTGTGAGGATAAAATGAATTAATATTTGTAAAATATTTTGTAAAATAACAAATCCCCAAAGCGTATTCAAATTCACACTATTCCAAGTTTGTTGTTGTTGTTGAGTCATTCAGTTTTGTCCAACTCTTCATGACCCCATGGACTATTGTACACCAGGCCCTTCTATCCTGCACCATTTCCCAAGGTCTGTCCAAGCTCATGTTCATTGCTTCCATGACACTATTCTTCACTCTGTCATCCCTTTCTCCTATTGCCTTCCATCTTTCCCAGTGAGTCCTGTATTCTCATTAAGTGACCAAAGTATTTAAGTTTCAGCTTCATTATTTGTCCTTCCAATGAATAGTCTGAATTAATTCCTTTAGCTATTGATTTCATCTCCTTGCTGTCCAAGGGATTCTCAAAGTCTTCTCCAACACCAGAATTTGAAAGCTCAATTCAGCAGATTCATCTTTTCTTCAAGTGCAATTCTCACAGCCATACATCACTACTAGAAAAACCATAGCCATCCCAAGTTATAATTACGTAAAGTATGATCATTGGTTCCAGCCCAGTGGAAACATGCACTGAGAATTAAAGTAATGAAACCATTTCAGGGGAATTCATTGTTCAAACTTACTGGGATCTGGCTAAATTCAATTTGAAGACCAAAACATGAGGAGAAGCAGAGAGACCAAATGTGAAATCACTTTCCCTTCAGCTCTATTATAAGGGAAGTCTTAAAGGGAGAGTATCCCCCAATTTGTTTCATTCCTTTGGGTTTGGTAGGTGTTTGACTTTCTTTGACCATATCAGTATTTTACTCATACAGTATTTCAAGAGTTGAGTACAAGTTAAATCCAGCAACTGAACCAATGTATTTGTGAAGTGGATGAGTCATTGAAGTAACCCTGCAAAATTCCCAGGAGCACTTAGAGAACTATTTCAGCTATTTTGAAGCAGAGGTGTAAACACTTGCAAGTTCTATGGGAAAGAAAATCAATTTTCACCTTCTACAGGACTGTAGAAGACCAAAGTGAGCATAAGAGAACTTGAAGGGAGACCTTTTGGTTAGTCTGTCTTCTTTTGGTGTTGTTTTTTTTTAATGACCTAGAAAAAGACTTTTAGTAGCTTACATTTTCATAATGGTTTATAGTCCATAGAGTATATTCACATATATCAACTTATTTCCTTCTCATAACAACCCTGTGAGGTAAATAGTACAGGTATTATTATTGTTCCCATTTTATAAATGAGGAAACAGAGGCTGAAAGGTTCTATGACTCATCCAATTTCACATAGCTAAGTAAATAGCCCTGTCTGAACTTGGACAAACCGGGTTTTCTGACTCTAGGTCCAATCTTCTTTGTATCACACCTCCGTACTTCAGTATGTGGTTATAATAATTTAAATAGCTGAGATGTTGAATTCAAGGTTGTAATTAGAGTCTTCCTTGCTACAAATGGATTCCTCTCTCCATTAACCAACCTCAAACCCAAATGAGTTAAGATTAAAAAAAAATCAGTTAGTTTCATATGCTTTTGTTGGAGCAGGATAAAATGACTAATGCTAGAATCCACATCCTCCTTTATGTTTTTGAAAAGGAAAAATAAACAATAGAATAGAACAATGAATAGAACAAATGAATAGAACAATGCAGCAGTATGTATAGCTGGGTTGACAGTATTTTCTCAACCCCATTATCTGTCAAACCTGAAAAACAGGTCTGTCTCATAGATATGAATGGGAAGAAAGAAGTGTGATGTACTAGATCAGTGATTTCTGCAATAATTTAGTGGGCTCAATGATAGTGATAGAGAATGGACCTCTGATTTCATCAAGGTAGGGAACTCCAGGACGAAGAAACTCCCTCTACCAATGCAGATCAGCACCTTCCAGTCTTAGAGAATGGCCTAGAACCCTGAGAGGTTGAATTCCTTGCTCAGTATGGAACAGCCAATAGGTATCAGATGTAGAACTTGTATTTGAACTCCAACCCAGGTCTTCTTGGCTTTGAAGGCCATGTGCTAGCCCCATAAGTCAGTACACCAGGATCAGGACAATTCATCCCCCTTTATACCCATTTTCTTGAATTCTTGGTGTCCTTGCCACTTCCAATAGCACTGGAGACATTTTTTATTCACTGTGTTAACAAAAAATTAACAATGCTTTCAGGAAACAGGTTAAAGTGATTATCTTATCTTAAAATGCTTATAATCTCTACCAAGTACTTCCTTTCTAACTTGTATTGCTTATAACACTAGACCGTGAATTATAACATATAACTTGCAAACCCCTCTTCCTTTTCACCAAAGCAAGACAAACAATTTTTGAACATGGACAATGAAAGATCCTTTAGTACAACCAGCCCCATTCTCATCCAACTTTATTCCATCTCACCTAGGCAGCATGGTTTTTAGAAAAAAATGCTGAAGGATCTGTGTTCAAATCTAGGCTCTGCTACTTGCTACATGAATGATTTGGGGCAAGTAATTTCACTTCTCTGAGCCTCAGTTTCCTTTCCATTCCTTTATTTATTCATTCAATAAGCATTTATTGTAATGTTACTTTTTTTTTTGGTAAGGTGATTGGGGTTAAGTGACTTGCCTAGGGTCACACAGCTAGTGTTAAGAGTCTGAGGCTAGATTTGAACTCAGGTCCTCCTGACTCCAGGGCCAGTGCTCTATCCACTGCTCCACCTAGCTGCCCCCATTCAATAAGCATTTATTAAGGGAGGGGAATTCCCAACCTCCAAGACTTTATATTCTATTTGGAAAAATCAAGTAGATGGATATGCCAAATAAGTGCAAAGTGATTTAGGGGAGGGGAGGGCACCATTAACTCAAGGATTAAAATAGACCTCATAGAACTTGAGCAAAGGCTTGTAGAAATCTCAGGATTACAAGAGGCAGAAGTGAGGAATGAATGTATTCCAGGCCTTTGGGCAGATAATATTAAGACCTTGAGGAAGAAGGTGGAATACTAAAGTCAGGGAACAGAAAGTAGGTCAGTTGGTTGGCACATACGTCCAGAAAACAATTGGGAATTCATTAAATGTATGCACTCACTGACTCAACAAGAGATGGAAGAGGTATAGAAGGAGCACAGGTAGAGCAGTTTGACCAAAACACAGAGCTTATGAAGGGGAGTATTATGCAATAAACCTGGAAAAGGAAGCTGCAGCCAGATGGTGAATGGTTTTAAATGCCAAACACAGAAGTTTTGTATTTAATCCAAGAGGTAATCGGGAATTCTGGATACTTCTTTTTTTGGGGGGGGGGTGTGCAATGAGGGTTAAGTGACTTGCCCAGGGTCACACAGCTAGTAAGTGTCAAGTGTCTGAGGCCGGATTTGAACCCAGGTACTCCTGAATCCAGGGCCAGTGCTCTATCCACTTCGCCACCTAGCTGCGCCCCCCCCCCCACCAGATACTTCTTAAGCAGGGAAGTGACATGGTCCTACATGTGCTGAAGAAATGTCAATTTGGCAGCTCTGTGTAGGAAGGATTGGAAGGCAGAGAGACTTGAGGGAGGGAAGCCAATTAGAGGATTAATGCAGTTGTCAAGTAGAGAAGTGATCAAGGCCTGAAATAAGCTAGTGGGTATGTAAATAGATAGAAGGGGTTGAGGGAGAAGAAAGAGTCAAGGGGGGCAGCTAGGTGGCACAGTGGATAGAGCACCGGCCCTGGAGTCAGGAGTACCTGAGTTCAAATCCGGTCTCAGACACTTAACACTTACTAGCTGTGTGACCCTGGGCAAGTCACTTAACCCCAATTGCCTCACTAAAAAAAAAAAAAGAGTCAAGGATGTCATGATCTTTTGGGCCTTTTCCAATCCTAATGTTCTGTGGAGGGTGAGGTCAATTTCACTAATTTCAACTTAATTTCAAGTCAACAAGCAATTACCAAGTGCAAAATATATGTGAGCTATAGTTCTGGGTGGGCAGCTAGCTAGGTGGTGCAGTGGATAGAGCACCAGGCGAG
The DNA here is from genome assembly GCF_019393635.1 of Dromiciops gliroides. Lineage (NCBI taxonomy): Eukaryota > Metazoa > Chordata > Mammalia > Microbiotheria > Microbiotheriidae > Dromiciops > Dromiciops gliroides. The sequence goes on along the minus strand of NC_057861.1, from coordinate 499,321,969 downwards.
GAGTCAGGAAGACCCCAAGTTGGAATCCAGCCTTGGACCCTTACTAGTTGTGTGACCTTGGGCAAGTCACTAAACTTGGTTTACCTCAGTTTCCTCATCTGTCAAATAAGTTGGAGAAAGAAATGGCAAAACCCTCCAGTTTCTTTGCCAAAACCCCAAATGGGATAATGAAGAGTCAGACACGACTGAAATGACCAAACAACAAACAATTGCTCTGGGTACTGGGGACTACAAAAGCAAAAATGAAACTCTGTCACAAGGAGCTTACGTTCTATTACATGACCTTTGGCATATCACTTCATTCTCTGGGCCTCAGTGTCTTCATCTGTAAAATGGAAAGTTAAACTAGAGGGCCTCTCAGGTCCCTTTCAGTTCTAAATCTATGATCCTACACTGTCTCCTTGTTCATTTCAGCACCTCTGTTGATCATGTCACTTCATGGAGTTGGTGAAAAACTCAACAAAGTTAAAGGATAAAACTTTTGTCTGGGACTTTGATTGATCCAGTGCGTTATAATTCTGAGACAGAGATTGTTTTCTGGTTTTGAGGTGTTTTTTTTTTTTACCTGAGGAAAGTGTAAAATACATAAAGTTTCATCTCCAGGCCATAGTAAAGGTTTAAAGAGATTCAGACCATATCATGAAATACTGTACCCTTCATTTTTAGAGATAATGAAACTGAGGCCCAGAGAAGAGATTTGACTTCACAGCAGTGATTGTTTTCTGATACCACGGTCTTCCTAGGACACTGGTCTGAGAATTTGGAAGATTAGGAGAAAGGATATGGGGAGAAATGTTACATGGCTCCTTTTTATAAAATGCTTCTCAGCTAGGTGGCTCAGTGGATAAAGCACCAGCCCTGGATTCAGGAGGACCTAAGTTCAAATCCTGCCTCAGACACTTGATACTTACTAGCTGTGTGACCTAGGGCAAGTCACTTAACCCTCATCACCCTACAAAAATAAATAAGTAAATAGATGGATGGATGGATAGATAGATAAATAAATGGATAGATGAATAAATAAACAAATAAACAAATAAATAAGTAAGTAATGAAATGCTTCTCAGGAAGAGACTCATTTTGATTCTCATCAGTTTTGGAAAAGAGTGTTGGAAAGGGTAGGCATGCAGCATGGTGGTTTGCTTAGAGAGTAGAGTGTAAAGTGAAATACAGCTGGGTCCTTCCTCAAATAGCAGGCTGAGAGTGAGGTTCCAGGGTATAAGAATTAAACTGAACTCCTTTTCATAAAAAATGTATGGTTTGTTGCTGTTGTTTGTGGGGCAATGAGGGTTAAGTGACTTGCCCAGGGTCACACAGCTAGTAAGTGTCAAGTGTCTGAGGCTGAATTTGAACTCAGGTCCTCCTGAATCCAGGGCCAGTGTTTTATCCACTGCACCACCTAGCTGCCCCCATATAGATTTATTTTTACATGTATTTGGACTGTCACTCCCACTTCCCCCCACATCCCCCAATGAACTAAAACAACAACAACAACAAAAATAAAGCCTTCCTTATAAATATGCATAATCTAGCAAAACAAATTCCCACATTGCCCATGTCCAAAACTGTATGTCTTTCTCTCTGCATTTTAAGTTCATCACTTCTATGGGAAGAGATGTATAGCATAGTTCATCTTCAGTCTTCTAAACTCATGGTATAAAATTGTGTTGATCTGAATTCTAAAGTCTTTTAAAGTTGTTTTTCTCTATAATATTGTTGTCATTTATATTCATTCAACGCACTTCATCCTGAATCAGTTCATAGAGGTCTTATTATTTTCTGGAACTATTAATTTCATCATTTCTTACTGAACAATACTATTGCATTATATCCATACTCTATAATTTGTTTATCCATTCCCATATAGGAAAACATACATTTAGTTTCCATTTTTTGGTTACTATGGAAAAAGATACTATAAATATTTTTATATATATTGGTCCTTTTCCTGTTTCTTTTATATCTTTAGGTTACGAGTCTGGTTGTGACATAGCTATGTCAAAGGGCAAACGAGTTTAGTAACTTTGGGGGCATAGTTCCAAATTGCTTTCCAGAAAGTATGGACCAATTCATAGCTCCACCAACAGTGCACTAGTATGCCTTTTTACTGAGGGAGATGATCTATTCAACATTGAAATGAGTCCTGGGTCAGAATTGACCTAGTAGATGATTGGCAAGTACATCAAATATACTCCATCCCTTTAAGCAGCAGCAAGGCCCAAGATACCACTGACCTCTGCTTTGACTATTAAGTAGGATCAGGGACTCCACCTCAAGGGGTCATAGCCCTTCCTCTTCTCCCATTATTGTTGAGTCAACCCATCTCTTATTCAAGAACTAATAAATCAACATTACAGAAAACACTTGTATAGATTCAGCTACAAGGTTTCTCTAAAGAAATAAAGAACAATTTAAATACCTGCAGTACTCATGCCAATATAATAAAAGTGACAATACTGCCCAAGTTAATTTATACTTTTAATACTGTACCAATCAAATTATCAAAGGGATGTATTTTTTTCCAACCTGAAAACTGTCATTGGCTTTATTTCTACTTGTTTTGTTTTGTTTTTTGTTTTTTTCCAAAGGGATATTTTAAAGAACTCTACAAATTTATAACAAAATGTATTCAGAAAAATAAAAAATCTAGAATATCAAGGAAAATAACGAAATAGGGATAAAGGAAGAATAGTGCTTCCTGGCCTTAAACTCTATTATGAAGTAACAATATTCAAAACCCCTGGTATCAATTTAAAATAGATCAATCAATGGAACAGAGAAGCAGAAACAACGGAACTCATTGACTCAGTGTTTGATAAACTGGGAAACATAAATTACTTAGGAAAGAACTCTCTATTTGGTAAAGACTGGAAAGCAATCTGGCAGAAATTCGGCTTAGATCAACACTTCATGAGGCAGCTAGGTGGCGCAGTGGATAAAGCACTAGCCCTGGATTCAGGAGTACCTGAGTTCAAATCCAGTCTCAGACACTTGACACTTACTAGCTGTGTGACCCTGGGCAACTCACTTAACCCCCATAGCCCCGCAAAAAAAAAAAAAAAGAAAAATGAAGATGGAGATCAACACTTCATACCATATCCCACAAAACATTCTAAATGGATATGTGACTTTAATAATAAAAATAAAATCATTTATAAAATTAAAAGATAATTAACATTGGTGTTGCTGATCTAGTCCCCACTGATTCGATTCTGAGTCCCTGTAATTCTTATTTGTAAACTGCCTAGGCTCAATATCCTGGCCAATCAATCAGCAAGAGTATATTCATTTATTATATTAATTTACTATATGCCAGACACTATGCTAAACTGTGGTGATATATATGTAATGGGGAGGCATGAGGTCCAGGGAGGTCCCTGGACATTGACTACTAGAATTTTTTTGTTTTGTTCATCTTATGTGGTAAAGAAATATCAGGTGGTTTTAAAAATTCTAGTGGGTCTTGGAGAGGCCTTGAAAAAATGAAAAATTTAGAAAGAGCTGGAGAGATGACTTCCTTGCCCACACAGTGAAGTGGATGAGAAGCAACTAAAAACTGCTCATGCTGTCTAGAGCACATACACTCTCTCCCCTTTCCTCTCTCTCCCCTTCTCTCTCTTCCTTTCCTTCTGTCTCCCTTCCTCTTTCACCTTTCCTCCCTCTCCCTCCCTTTACCTCCCATTCCTTCCCTCTCCTTTTCTCTCTTTCTTCCTCTCTCCTCTTCCCTCCTCCTCTCCCCTCCCCCTCTTTCTTCCCCATTCCCCCTCTCTCTTTTTTTTTTTTTTTTTAGTGAGGCAATTGGGGTTAAGTGACTTGCCCAGGGCCACACAGCTAGTAAGTGTTAAGTGTCTGAGGCCGGATTTGAACTCAGGTACTCCTGACTCCAGGGCCGGTGCTCTATCCACTGCGCCACCTAGCTGCCCCTCCCCCTCTCTTTTATCCCTTCTTTTCCCCCATCCCTTCCCCCCCCTTTACCCCCCTCTCTTCTTCCCCCCTTAGTTTTCCATCTCTTTTTCAAAGGCTCTCCAATTCCTACTCCCATCCCTAAAACCAAGTGATACTCCCTTCCCTCAGGAGATGAACAAAAACTCAAAATTTCTGCAACTTGACACTACTCTAATGCAGAGAAGGTATTGTGCATCAAAAGGCAAAAACACATAGTCCTTGCCCTCAAGGTCTATTGTAAGCTCCATTCCTCCCTTACCCCATGCCAGTCTAACCTACCCTTCCGTGGTACCTTCTGGAATTCCATTTGTATTGTTAACAAACTACCCTTCATTTTAGATCTATGCTCTCCTCTTGGATATTTCTTTTTATCTATTTTGTATTTAATTTTGTGGACACAAGCTCTGTGGTGACTATACTATATGTTAGAACATCCCTTCTTCACAGGGAAGCAGGACAATGGAGCTACACAACCACCAGCCAATTAGAAGGATTTTTGAGGCTCAAAGCTGCTTGACATACCAGTGATCCTTCATGAAGAGAACCTTAGATGAACTTGGAGATGGCTGTAGAGGTTGGACCAGTCTTGAATGGCTCAAGGCTCAGGACTTTCCAAACATCTTACTCTCTGGCTTATACTTATCTATAGAGGTCTTCTCCCTTAACTCTCCTCTCCCCCTCCAAAAGCCTCTAGAAACTATATTATAATACCCCCCACACACACACACACATATACACCTTTTCCTCTCCTCTTTGAATAGCTGAAGAACTCTTTCTCTCCTTCTGCTCACTTGTAGGATTCTTGGACAATAAATGCATTTAATTGATGTATTGGACTCTGTTTCATTTCAGGTCCCTTTATGGGCCTGGAAAGTCATTTATTAACAATTTTCTATTTACATGCCATTTCTTCCAATAGAAAGCAAATTTCTTTCTTTTTTTTTTTTTTGTGAGGCAATTGGGGTTAAGTGACTTGCCCAGGGTCATACAGCTAGTAAGTGTTAAGTGTCTGAGGCCAGATTTGAACTCAGGTACTCCTGACTCCAGGGCCAGTGCTCTATCCACTGCACCACCTAGCTGCCCCAAAAGCAAATTTCTTGAGAGCAGGGACTGATTCATATTTTGTTTTGTATTCCCAGTAGGTAGTCACAGTGCTTAGAACATAGCAGGTATATAATAAAAGAAAGTTGTCAAACTGAACTGAGTGCCTTTATTTTATGGTAACAGTTCTCCTATACCTACCATTCTTGTGCATGTAGCCAGAAGAGAACCCATTTGCCCCTTATTTTCTAGGCACACTCTGTTCTGGTTCAGCTATGTCATGGGGAAAAGGTGATAGTCCTTTGGTATTCCTCAAAAAAGAATTACACTCTCAAACACAGTCCAGTTAGAATTAAAGTGGCCTTTTATTTGGCTCTAGAGAAAGTGACCCAGGGGTAAGTCAAAGACTTCACCCTTCAGAGAGGACTCAGAAACATCCTCCTCCCAGAACAGAAGGAAGGCAAAAGCTTTTATAAGATAGATGGGGTGACCATATGAAGACTGAAAAGTTCCCTTTTGGGTTGGGGTGGGGAAAGCTTGGATGCTTGTCATATTCCTGAGAGTTGAGGGGATTTTTTTAAAAATGATGGTTCTGACCTTTGGGGTTATCTCTGTCTCCTGCTTCCTGTCAGGTAGTAGCCACGCCTACTTGACTTTCCCACTATAGAATTTTATCTGCCCTTACTTAGGTGTTGCCTGTCCTGATATCTAGTTGGTCATTCTAAACTTTAATAGTTTCTTGACTTCTTTATATGTCTGTCCTGTAATCTCGTCATCTTTGGTTTTGCTTCTCACAGGAGAAACTTCTGATTTATCCTAAGCCCCATGTCAAGCAGCTAATTAAAAAAACCCATCCAGTAAGAAGACTATAAAGAGTCATGCAACTCCTGCCTATGCTCTAAAGTGGAGAGGGATTCCCAGGCAGTCCCTGCAGCTAGTTCAAACTCTGTAAGAGCCGATTGTTAAATTTTCAGTGTAAGCATTTACCTACCCCTCAGAAATCAGCCGGGGCAGGGAGTGGGGGGGGGGGGCAACTATGTGGTACAGTGGATAGAGCACTGGCCCTGGATTCAGGAGGACCCGAGTTCAAATTCGGACTCAGACACTTAATACTTACTAGCTGTGAGACCCTGGGCAAGTCACTTAACCCCCATTGCCTCACCAAAAAAAAGAAAAGAAAAGAAATCAGCCAAGGTTACAAATCAGGGCTTGACTTATTATTTCGTTGATTATCTACACTTAAGAAAGTGATAGAGAAAATATAAAGCATACACATTAAAAGTGTGTATTGTGTACATCTTTTTTTCAGAGACAGCTGTTAAATATCACCAACACATGTAGGCCCTTTTATTCCTTATCTTGGGCACTTCCAGAAGGAGGCTCACTAAACATACATGACCCCAGGACTCATTGCCCTGGGCCACATTACAGAAGGTTCTTAGGTTTACAGTTGCAAGTGATGTTAGAAGCCATCTATTGCAACTCCCCCATTTTTACAAATAAGGGAACTTAAACCCTAGAAAGAAGGAAGGAAATAAGTATTTATTAAGCACTTTTTATGTGCTAGGGACTGTGCTAAGAATTTATAATTATCTCATTTGATCCTCACAACAGACCTGCAAGGTAGGTGCCATTAACCCAATTTTGCAGTTGGGACAACTGAGGTTAAGTGACTTTCCCAGAGTCTCCCAGCTAGTAAGTGTGTGAGGTCAAATTTGAATTCTGGTCTTCCTGATGCCAGGTCCAGTTCTCTATCCACTGTGCCATTTAGTTGCCTCTATAAGAAGTTAAATGACTTGCATCTGTTAAGTGCTTACTGCATGCCAGGCACTGTGCTAAGCACTGGGACACAAATACAAGCAAAAAGAAAGAGTCTTTGCCCTCAAGGAGCTTACAATCTAACGAGGAAAGACAACACACAAGAAAGAGCTGGAAGGGAGAGATGAAAATATTCAGGGTCATAGTGCTGAAGTCCAAAATGTCATCTTCGTCGTCGTCACCACCACCACTAACATTTCTATTGCAACTACTATATGCCAGGCACTGTGCTCACCATATTACAAATATCTCATTTGACCCTCACAACAACCCCAAGAGATAGGAGCTATTATCATCCCTATTTTGTATTTGAGGAAACTGAGACAGAGATTAAAAGAATTGCCCAAGGACAGACACATAACTAGTAAGTACCTGAGGTCACATTTGAACTCAGGTCATCCTGACTCCAGACCTAGAGCTCTATCCACTGTATCATCTTGTTGCCTAGGTGGGTAAGGAAGCACAGCCAGGAGGAAAATGAATGTTGACCAGTCTGGAACCCCCTACCAAATGGTGGACCCAGAAAGAACTTACTAATGGGAGAAGGTCAAAATAATAGTCATGTTCTGGGCTTAGAAGGCCACAGATGGGTGTTCGAGGTAAAAAAATGCAGATAAGGTATGGTGTTGAAGTCCAGAAAGAGGCACAGTGGCTAGAGTGCTGGGCCTGGAGTTGGGGAGACTCATCATCCTGAGTTCAAATCCAGCCAAAGACAGTTATTAGCTGTGTGACCCTGGGCAAATCACTTAACCCTGTTTGCCTCAATTTCTTTATCTATAAAATGAGCTAGAGAAGGAAATGGCAACCATTCCAGCATCTTTTCCAGGAAAACCCCCAAAACTGCCACTGATATATAATTGCTGTGTGACCCTGAACAAATTACTCAGCCTCTCAGTGCTCTAGGTCAAAGGTGTCAAACATGCAGGTCGAAGGCAGCTGGAAACAGATTAAAATGGAACTGAGAAATATTTAATGAGATAAATAAAAATATAATAGAATATAGGTAATGGTAATATATGGTTTTCTAAGTCAACATGCAACCCACTGGGTTCTTTATGTACAGTTTAGTGCCCCCACCATTTCCATTTGAGTTTGATACTACTTCTCTAGACAATTCTCCAGAATTCTCTATACAAATGACATCAGAAATCCAGTCCTTATCGCTAAAGATAATCAGGATGATAATGAAGATGATAATTCCTAAACTTCTTAGAATCCTTAGTTTCCATCAAGGTTCAGATCAAGCACTAACTTCTACATGGAGCCTTTCCTGACCCTCCTCAAATGCTAATGCTTTCTCCCATTAAAAAACAAACAAACAAAAATCCCCTTATATTTAATTTGTATGTAGCACCTCTTCTGAGACTAATTTTTCATCACATTAGTAGACCAAGTGCCCAGCCAATGGATAACTATTGCTCCTTTCATAATTCAAAGAATAACACTGAAGGGTAGGGGTTTCTAGTATTGTTGCTCATAAGCCCCCAACCGCTATGCTCCTAGCTGATTATCAGACATGGTTAGTTAGCTTTTAGAAAAGGATGTTTACTAAGGTAATATAGCAAGAACAGTTGATACAAAACAAACATGCACACACACAAGCCTGGAGCATATTCTTCCACAACTTCACACAGAGTCCAGAGAAAGAGTAAGCTTAAATGTAGAAGTGCATAAATGAAATAGGAGGAAAAAAGGGCTAGTAGAAAAACCTAAGACCCAAGCTCTAACTCAGATATGAGCTCTAAGAGAGATTCAGACCCCAGTTAATGGATAACTTATAAGTCAGGATGCTAAGTTCTCTTACCCACATAAATCAGTACCCGTAACAGGAACAGAGGGAGAGAGGCCATGAAGACCTTAGACTAAATGACAGGCAATAGAAATTTAGACTAGGAATAAATGATAATTAATAAATAAATAAAATAAATTCATGTTTTGAAACTAAGCATGGGAACCAGCAAGACATGCGCAGAAAAGGCCAAATCTGTCCCCAGATTCACCTTATAACGTGAAACACCCAAAATGCACCTCCACAGAAAAAGGTATCTGCCTCGGGGGTTGACTTAGGACCCCAGGAACTCCAAATTAGGATAGGCCCTCCCCTGTACCTCCCCAAAGTGGAGAATATTATAATGAGACTGATAATCAATTTATCCATACTATAAATATAACTGTCTTTTCTTTCCCTATTCAAGAGATACCTTTCCACTATTCTGGTTCTCTCCCTGTGGTCACTCACAGTATTGCAATAAAACTTGGGAAACCGAGTCACTGAGTCTTGTAATTCTTTTGGGACAACTCACAATCAATTTGACCCCAAATTCTATCCCACATCATAATGATTTAATGACACTGACAACTCCCTGTAACTAGAAGTCTTTTCTTTTGTCCATAGCCCACCATTATTTTGTGATTCAAGAGCTTTTTTACCTTGAAGCTGTTTGGTCCCCATGTGAATATCTTTCCATATTCTGTGTTTGGGTGTGTTCTTGGTGAATCAATCAATCAATCTCTCTCTCTCTCTCTCTCTCTCTCTCTCTCTCTCTCTCTCTCTCTCTCTTGCTCTCTCGCTCTCTCGCTCTCTCTTGCTCTCTCTCTCTCTCTCTCTCTCTCTCTCTCGCTCTCTCTTTCTCTTTCTCTTTTTGCTCTGGGTTGGATGAGATATCTATTAGTTCTGATGACAAGGTCACTGGATGAGGAGATGGAGAATGGGAAAAATTCTCTCTTTCCTATGCCCATAATGGTTCCTTCTCTGGAACTTGGCTCCAACTGGAATCCTCAAATTTGGAACTGAAATCATTCATGGCTAGATTGAACCTCTCTGGGTTGAATTCACCGATGGACTGGCTACTGTTGTTTACACAGGTCCAATGACCGATTTTAGAAAGCCATTGCTTTCTTTCTTGACCCAAAGATGTTCACACCTTAGAGTATAAACCATCTTTTTAATACATTTAAAAACTTCATCACCAGCAGTTGATTGATTTAGTCATTGGGGTAAAAGAAGAATCCTACCCTTACATGTATATATTTTGTATTTACTTTTATGTATAGATGTTTTCTCTCCCAATAACATGCAATATCCTTGAGTCATAAATTGTTTCACTTTTATCTTTGTATTCTAAGTGCCTAGGACAATGTCTGACATAGCAAACACTTAATGAATGAGTGAGTTAAAGAATAAATCATAAGGGGCAGCTAGGTGGAGCAGTGGATAAAGCACTGGGCCTGGATTCAGGAGGATCTGAGTTCAAATCCGACCTCAGACACTTGACACTTACTCGCTGTGTGACCCTGGGCAAGTTACTTAACCCCCATTGCCCTGCAAAAAAAAAAAAAGAAGAAGAAGAAATCATAGAAAAATTACTATGTGAAAGAATGATAAAATGATGAGGCAAAATTTTTGTCATGTAGCTAAAGTGGAGAAAAATATATTTATGAAAATATATATTAAAAAGCTAGAGAGGGGCAGCTAGGTGGCGCAGTGGATAGAGCACCGGCCCTGGAGTCAGGAGTACCTGAGTTCAAATCAGGCCTCAGACACTTAACACTTACTAGCTGTGTGACCCTGGGCAAGTCACTTAACCCCAATTGCCTCACTAAAAAAAAAAAAAAAAAGCTAGAGAGGATGAATGAACTGAGTATGCAATTTAAAATCTAAAGAAACCCAGAAAATAAAACAAAAGAGGAAATCTTGAACATTACAGAAGAATAAAATTGTTAAAAAGAAAAAAACAAACTCATTCAATTCTGATAAAAAGTTCAATTTTATAACCATTATTTACCTTTCTAAAATACATCCAACAAAATGATCATGGACAAGAACCAAACTGTCAAAGATTATCGGATTTTAAGATAGAAAATAAACTATAAGTCAATAGCCCTGAAAGCATGGTCTGTGAACCCCTGCAAGTTCCTAAGAATCGTTTCAGATGGCATTTGAGGTCAAAACTTTTCATAATAATTGTAAGATCTTTATGCCTATTAAAATACTTCTCCATTTTCCAACTATGTATCTCTGTGAGCCAGATTTTCTTCAGCCAAATAGCATATCTCAACAAATTGAATGCAGAAGCAGATATGAGAATTGAGCCAGACATTGAAGAGATTTGAAAATAAAATATCTTTAAACTTATTAGTTTTAGTTTATAGTATGGTAAATATTGATAAATATAATCCACAAAAACAATAGCTCCTTGGGATCCTCAATATTTTGAAGAGTATAAAATATTTAAAAGTATAACTATACTCTTTATAAAGAGTATACTCTTAAAAATATTGAGGACCAGGGACAGCTAGGTGGCACAGTGGATAGAGCAAAGGCCCTGGAATCAGGAGTACCTGAGTTCAAATCCGGCTTCAGATGCTTGACACTTACTAGCTGTGTGACCCTAGGCAAATCACTTAACCCTCATTGCCCCACAAAAACCAAAACAAAACAAAACAAATATTGAGGACCCTGAGATTCTCAGATCTGAGGTTCTGAGAGCAAAACAACTATGTGAAAACAAGCTATATACAGGGTAAATTGGAAATAATCAGTAGAAGGAAGGCACTATACTTAAGGGGCATCTGGAAAGACTGCCTCTAGAAGATAGGATTTTTATTTTACTTATTTACTTACTTATTCCTTCCTTCATTTATTTCTGAAGATAGGATTTTTAGCTGGGATCTGAAGGAAATCAAGGAAACCAGAAAGTAGAAATATGGGGGGAGGAGGTTCCAGGCATGGGGGGCAGCAAGTAAAAGTTCTGGGACTCAGGAGATGACTTGTCATTTGTGAGGAAAAGCAAGAAGGCCAGTGCCACTGGCTTGAAGAGTAACTGGGAGTAAAGATGGTGGGTGGGCTATAAAGCACAAGAAGACTAGCAAGGTTGGGGGGTTGGAGGGAAAGGACAGTGTATGAAAACAAATAATGTCCTAAGACATTCCAGTATGTGGAAAGGCCTCAGGCACCCTCCAACAGCCCACCCACCTATTCAGGAAATCCTCAGGAATAGTAGGGTAGCCAAAACTTCAGGATGCTATCATTGAATCTTTCCTAAGCAGATTAATAATGTTCTTTTGGCTAGAAACACCTTTCAGAATATTTATATATTTTATGCAAGCTGAATGTTTAACAGTCGGGTTCAGAAGCAAACAAAAAGCTGAATTTCATGGTTTAAGTTAACAATTTGGAAACCAGTTCAAGTAGTTGGGGGTGGGGGGAGGGAATGGAAAAACCCTGTACTTAGACTCAGGTAATGTTGTAGGCATAGCTCTACCTCCGGCACCCTCCTCGCTCAGGTATAGTCACTGAACATTGACAAAAGATAGGATTTGCTCTGTCCTAGCACAGTAAGGATATGCAACAAGAACACAGTGGTACTTAGCTTTGTGGTGGCCCCTCTCTTCTCCATCTGGAAACCTTTCTGGTCAGTGAGTCATCAGGGTGTAGGGTCTCCTGTGATCTCAGGCAACCACCATGTCTGAGAAGCTCAGATTTCACTCAGCTGTGACTTTTGATGGGGCTTGTCCAGGAAAAGCTGGGAAAATCAGGAAAGCTGAGGCCAAAGTGGGGGTAGGGGTGGGGGTGAGGGGTAAATGTGTGTGTGTGTGTGTGTGTGTGTGTGTGTGTGTGTGTGTGTGTGTGCGCGCGTGTGCGTGCAGGAACCAGGTGGAGTGGGGTAGGGAGGAAGCTGTCAGGGAAGCTAGGGCCTTTCAGGGAAGCTGGGACCTAATAAAGTTGTATTAGCAAAATTCTAGCCCTGTCTCAAGTAACTAACATTCACTTTATAATTCATAAAATAGAAGTCAGCAGTTTCAAAATTATTGTATATGTCTTCTCCCCAAGAATGTATGTGACAAAGCCTAAAGGAGTCCTTCTTTGGGGGTAAAGAGAACACTACATTTCTTCTGTCCCCATTTGTGGTTAAGTCACTTCAGCTGTGTCCTACTCTTCATGACCTCCATTTGGGGTTTTCTTGGCAAAGATACCGGACTGCTTTGCCATTCCCTTCTCCTCTTCATTTTCCAGATGAGGAAACTGAAGCAAACAGGGTTAAGTGACTTACCCAGGGTCACCCAGTTGTCTGAGGCTAGATTTGAACTCAGGTCTACTCCTGAGTCCAGGCCCAGTGCTATATCCACTGGGCTATACCTAGCAGTCACAATCTATCCCCCTAACTTGCCTCATGATGCTAGTTGACCCTAGAGGTTTCATGGCCCAACCCCACCCCTCCAGGCCTAGGATCTCATTTCAAGGTGTACTGAATCCCATGCCAATCCTAGAGTCCTGGTGTATGTATCAATGGTCAAATTATCCTCTGACCTGCACCCCCTGACTCCCTATCTTTAGTGTTTTAGCTCCACGTAAAAATATTCCTAGTTATGGCCCTGCTCTCCCCCTTTCTTTATGCCCCTGCACCCGGTAATTTTTTTTCTATTGATGTGATAAGTGAAGCAGTAATAGGTTTCAGTCAGGATTTTGAAGTAAATAGTTGACACCTGATCAGGTTTGGATACCTGTAATACGCATACTGGAAATAGGAAGGGTGGATTAGGAAATGAATACCTCCTACAAACTAAAAGATAAACACAAACCCTTTCTTGCTTTATTAAAACAAGCCTATGACTTGTACAGAAATTATGTCATTTTGATACTGATGTGGTCCAGGTTTTTATAGGTTTACCTTTTGTGTATGACAATGCCTATAACAATGCAAAAGAAAACAACACTACAAGGTGGTGAAATTTCTGATTAATTATCATGACCAAACTCTGCCCTTCAACAAGAATGATGGGAAAACACACCTCCCACCTCTCAGTGGAGATAAGGAACATAGTATATACTGTCAAACATATTAATTTTTGATACAAGGGAAGGGAGTTAACAAGGGAAAATGGGTGCCTAATAAAAGCAAATAATATCCATTTTAAAATTTAAATTATTTAAATTCAATTTTATTTAATTTCCACTTCCAAATTCTCTCCCTCCCTCCATCTCCTCCCCCAACCCATTGAGAAAGCAAGAAAGACAATAGCCATTATACTTTCGAAGTCATGCAAAACATTTCCCCATTAGCCAAGGAGGAAAAAATGTATACCTCAGTTTGGAGATGGACAGCATTTTTCATCATGAGTCCTTTTGGAGTAGGGTGGGTCATTGTATTGATCAGAGTTGCTAAGTATTTCACAGTTCATTCTCTTCACAACAAAATTTAAAAAAAAAATTTTTTTTCACAACAAAACTTTTTTTGTTTTTTGGTTTTTTTTTGTTTTTGCAGGGCAATGAGGGTTAAGTGACTTGCCCAGGGTCACACAGCTAGTTAAGTGTCAAGTGTCTGAGGCTGGATTTGAACTCAGGTCCTCCTGAATCCACAAAACTTTTTAAAAGGACAAATTTTCTATTTATGTTTCCAAGATAAACTTTATAATACCCTAATTCCATAATGAACATTTCAATTTTCCAAGGGAATCATAAAACCTATAATCATGTTCACCTGATGATATACAGAATTGACATTAGGGAAGAGGGAGAATAATAGTAGGGTACCAAGGGCGGGGGCAGGGAAAGAAGTGGGAGAGCTATGAGCAGCCTAATGGAGAGGGGGTGATCAAGGACCCTTGATTGATTTGATGAGATTATTAGTCCTGAAAAATTTCTTAAAGGGCATCTCCCCCAGGGAGGCAGCTAGGTGGTGCAGTGGATAAGGCTCCAGCCCTGGATTCAGGAGGCCCTGAGTTCAAATTTGGCCTCAGACATTTGACACTTATAAGCTGTGTGACCCTGGGCAAGTCACTTAACCCTCATTGCCCTGCAAAAAAAAAAAAAAAGGCATCTCCCACAATTCAAAAAGGAGTGATGGAAATTATTGCTTTTATTTGATTTTTTTTCTACCAGCTGCCCCATGTGACCTTCTTGTTTTCTCTCTGGCTGAACAGAAAGAATGGAAGCCTTAATTGGTTAGATTTTTTTTGATGACGAGCTTTCAATATTTATAGCTGTCTTGTTCGCTCTGATTAATTTCATTAAACATTAAAAATTCATTTGTCAGGGCAGCTAGGTGGCACAGTGGATAAAAGCACCCACCCTGGAGTCAGGAGGACCTGAGTTCAAATCTGGCCTCAGACACTTGACACTTACTAGCTGTGTGACTCTGGGCAAGTCACTTAACCCCCATTGCCCTGCAAAAAAAAAGAAAAGAAAAAAATTCATTTGTCTCCTTTCTTATACAACCCCCAAAAATAGTAGGCTTAAAGAGAATATAAACCCATGTAAATTATACAGTCACACACACACACACAAATCTTCTACTCCCCCACCTACTTGTTTGATAAAATGACTGGGATGTTATTTTTTTAAATTAACGAACATGTTTTTCTCTCCTTCCCTCCTTCTTCCTGATATAGTGGGAAATGGGGTACGGGTTGGGGTTGGGGTTCTTGGGAATTCCTCTTTAAAGAATTACACCCTCTTGCACACAAAACTTAGTTAGAACAAGGTGATAGTTTATTTAGGAGCAAGGGAAGGGAAGGGTGGGGGGAGGGAAACCATGAAAGAAATCCTTAGACTTTCCATGGGGAGATTTGGCATAAAGCACATGGCTCAGAGGTACCAAATCTCCTCGAACAGGAGACCGGAAGGTACTTTTATAGATGACTGATGGGGGTGGACCATCCCCCACTGGTGGTAGCTGGGGGAATTGGGTGAGCAGTGGAGGACCATCCCCCACTAGTAGTGACTAAAGGAATTGGGTGAGGGGTGGCTACGGATCCCTCTTCAGGACACAAAGGCCGAAGCCACACCCAAACTTATCTCCCCAGGATAAGGGAGACCAGAATGAAGGGTAGGAATCCGAAGCTAGCTCAGTCCGGTTTGGTTCAGTTTATCTCTCTAGGCGTTATCTGTTCTCTGGTTTAGTTTCTCAAGGAGAAGATTCCTCGGTGTGCCCCAGAGAAATTCTGGGGTGCTCTGCGCCCCATGACATTCCCTTCCCTTCCTAAATTGAAAAAAGAAAAAAAACACAAATAAAACATCTTTATCTGGTGTGTGTGTGTGTGGGGGGGGCGCGTGGCTCTTGCTGTTATGTTTGAATCAGTTCCTTATATATCCTGGAAATGAGACTTCTTGTGCAAAGTAGATTTGCAGTTTCGTGACCAATCTTTTTTTTTTTATTATTATTTGAGACATTTTCTGCAGAGATTTTTTTCCAGTAGACTCTTTCTCTTCTAATTTCCATTCCCATCTTCTCTAACAGATTGCCCCCACTCTATCATTTAGTTTCATTCTCTCCCTGTCTATGTACCCTACTGCCTACAAATGTGCCCTTGGGTCCCCCATCCTACAAAAACCCTCACTTGAGCCTTCTGTTCCCACTATTGTCCTATATCTCTTCTGCCTTTTGTAGTTAAACTCCTTGAAAAGGCCATCTACAATAGGTGCCTTTCAGACGTCTCAAAATGGATGTTCAGTACACATCTTAAACTCAACATGTCCAAAGCCAAATTGATTATCTTTCCCTCAAACCTTCCCCTCTGCTAACTTCCCTATTATTGTCTGGAACAACACCATCCTCCCAGTCCCTTAGGCTCACAACCTAGGTGTTATCCTTGACTCCTCACTGTCTCTCACCACACCCTTACCCCCACTAATCTGATGCCAAGACCTGCCAATCTAATCTGCAACAGCTTTCAAATATGGCCCCTTCTCTCCTCTGACACTGCCATCACTCTGGATCAGGCCCTCATCACCTCACACCTGGATTATTGCAATAGCCTGTTGGTGGGTCTGTCTACTTCAAGTCTCTCCCCACTTAAATCCATCCTCCATTCAGGCACTAAAGTAACTTTCCTAAAGCAGAGGTCCAAGCACGTTACCCTTCCCCCCCCCCCCAATTCAATAAACTCCAATGGCTCCCAATTGTATCCAAGATGAAATAGAAAATCCTCCCTAGGCTCTAGGCATTTTTCTCTGGTTCTCTCCTATGCCTGGAATACCTTTGCTCCTTTGATGTGCTTACTGGCATCCCAACCTTTCTTTAAGTCTCAGCTGAAGTCCCATCTTCTACAGGAAGGCTTTCCCAACCCCTCTTAATTCTAGTGTCTTCCCTCTATTATTCCCTATTAATATATAGCTTGTTTATATAAACCTCTTTGTTGTCTCCCCCATTCAATTGTGAACTTCTTGAAGGTAGGGACTGTCTTTTGCATCTTTTCGCATCCCCAGCATTTAGCAAAGTGCCCAGGACAAACTAGATGCTTGATAAATGTTTATTGACAGACTAATATTAATCTCATTGGTTTTATCACACTGTTACTTTTCTCTTTTTTTGTTTTGGTTTTGTTTTTGTTTTTGGTGAGGCAATTGGGGTTAAGTGACTTGCCCAGGGTCACACAGCAAGTAAGTGTAAAGTGTCTGAGGCTGGATTTGAACTCAGGTCCTCCTGAATCCATGGCTGGTGCTTTATCCACTGTACCACCTAGCTGCCTCACATACTGTTACTTTTCTTTTTTTGTTTTTTGTTTTTTGTTTTTTGTTTTTGCGGGGCAATGGGGGTTAAATGACTTGCCCAGGGTCACACAGCTAGTAAGTGTCAAGTGTCTGAGGCCAGATTTGAACTCAGGTACTCCTGAATCCAGGGCCGGTGCTTTATCCACTGTGCCACCTAGCTGCCCCACATACTGTTACTTTTCAAGGGAAAACTTTTTAAAAAGAATTTTCAAGGAGACTGAATTACAGAAGGTTAAGAAGATAGAGCAGGTAAAGACATTCTTTTTCTTTCTTTCTTTCTTTTTTTTTTGCGGGGCAATGGGGGTTAAGTGACTTGCCCAGGGTCACACAGCTAGTAAGTGTCAAATGTCTGAGGCCAGATTTGAACTCAGGTCCTAATGACTCCAAGGCTGGTGCTTTATCCACTGCACCACCTAGCTGCCCCCCAAAATTGGGAAGTTTAAAAGGACTGACAATGTGGTAGCAGCAAGAGTGATTAAGATATTAAGATAGATGTTAGATGACTAATATGGAAATATGTTTTACATAATTGTGCTTATATAACCTATATCAAACTGTTTTTTGTCTTAAGGAGGAGGGAGGGGAGACAGGGAGGGAAAAATTTGGAACTCAGAATTAAAAAAAAAAGAATGTTAAAAATTGTCTTTACGTGTAACTAGAAAAAACATACTATTTAAAACAGAAAATAAAATAAAAGTGCTGAGTCACACATTATCAGAAGCAACAACAACAAAAGATAAACGTCATAAAGGTAGATTCAATAAGACTTGGCAAATAATTGGATGAAAAAGATCAAGAAAAGGAAAGAGTCAAAGGTGCCTCTCAGATTCTAGGTCTGGGCAATTGGAAAAGTAGTAGTGCTATCAACAGAGATAGGGAAGTTGAAATTAAGGTTTTAAAAAGACAAGTTCACAAGAGCATTGTATTCAGATCTGGAAGCATTTATTAAGCATCTACTATGTACTTCACAGCACTCCTCCTCACAGTGGCCATTCCAGAGAAACATGCCTCTTGCTCTGACAAACTTTGGTAAACTGGCCTTCATTTGCCAGCTGTGTTTCACTTAGGACTGCTATTTGGATGCGATACCTGCTGAGTTCTTTCCCAACAAGAGCTGTGACAATGGTGAGTGGAATCATTTTCGTACAAAATTTTGTACATTTTTTAAAATATTTTGACTACAAGGGAAGATCCCTGCCTAGTGAGGTAAGCAGGCCAAGGTTGAAGTGAAGCAGATAATTTTTAGGACACCTTTTCTAGCCCCTCAACCAGGAGGTGAGCAGTGTGGTCCTTAGCAAAAACAACAACAACAACAAACTGCATAGATTTCGCAATCAGATCTAACCCAGTTAGTGAACTTGTATGCCTCCCAAAAGGAGTGAATGACAGGCTCTACACAAGGCAACTGCCATCTGTGGGAGAGTACAGTGCCACCATCATCGGTACCAATGCTCCCACCATGACAAACCCTGATGAAGTCAAAGAAAAATTTTGTGAAGACCTCGAGAGCTTCATCATCTATGTGCCTATTGTTGAGCCATGAGACACGCTGGCCCAGGACCACCCAGCATAGCATGCCCACATCAAAGAAGGCACCGTGCTCCATGAGCAAAGCAGAATTACAGTAGCCCAAAGGAAACATGAGATGCACAGCTCCAGAGACATCTCCATCCCAAATGTTCAAACAGACTATGTCCAACCTGAGCTGGTATTGGACTGGTCAGCCACAATGGAACACACTGTACCTTGACCCCAATGTCACAATGACATCATGACATTGGTCCTCTTCAAGTACAAAGGATAAACAACAATAACAACCATGTGCTAGGCACTTTACAAATATTAACTCATCTGATCCTCACAACAAACTTGTGAAGTAGGTGCTCGGATTCAACCCATTTTACAGTTGAATAAAACTGAGGCAAGAACTTACCCAGGGTCACACAGCTAGTAAGTGTCTGGGGCCCCATAAACCAGAGGGGTTAGAGTTAGGTAATTTCTCCAAGAAAACAGTAGATTGAACCTAGATCCCTTAACATCAAATGCAGTCATTTCCTTCCTGTATCATGCTGCCTCTCAGTTCAATTTTCAACATACTGACTTTGAGAAACCTGAAGCATATCCAAGTGGAAATATTTAGCAAGCAGATGGAAATGTAGGAATGGAGATTAGGGGAGTGGTTGAATTGCTTAGCACAGTGCTTGGCATATCGCAAGCAGTTAATAAATGCTTGTTGACTGATTAATGAGGTAAGACATAGATTTGGGAGTCATCTTTATAAATATAGTCATTGAAGCCATGAAAACGAATGACATACCCAAGGAAGAGAATAAAGAAAGAGTGGAGTTGAATTTTGCAAGGATGCATTGGTGCCAGCTCAAACTGGCTTTCAAGAGCCAATTGTTAAATTTTCAGTGTGAGCATTTTTTACACCTCTGAAATCAGCAAATATCACCCCTCAGGCTTAGATAAAATGTTAATGCAGATTAAACTCTAAAATTTATTGTTTCCTGACTCCAGGTCCAGAACTCTAACCACTGTGCCATATAAATCTCAAGCCTTAGCTCCATGCATATACCATAAAAGTCATGGCGGGGGGCAGGGGGGAGCAGCTAGGTGGCATAGTGGATAAAGCACCAGCCCTGGATTCAGGAAGACCTGGGTTCAAATCTGGCCTCAGACACTTGATACTTACTAGCTGTGTGACCCTGGGCAAGTCACTTAACCCCAATTGCCTCACCACTACCACACACACACACACAAAAAGTCATATGGGGGAAAAGATCTCCCATCAGCCCCATGGTGTTGAATAAGATCAATCTCTCTTTTTCATCTGACAGACCATAAACATATAGCCACTACACCAACCAGTTCTCCATTCCTTTTCATAACCCTTAAATCAGCTTTTAACTCCTCCAAAGAACAACTACCACCACCCCAGTTGCTTCTTAATGCTTCCAGATGCTACAGAGAATTGTTATTCCTCATCCCCCTTTGCAGTCAACATCACAATGGAAGGATATGGGGAGGAAATCTTTCTGTGGAAGGAACATTTGTGTCTGTCTTCACTACTCAGCTCTACAGCCTCCTCATGCTCACGATACTAATTTTCTCCTGGTGGTGGTCTATAGCTGCAAATCATGGGACCCCACAATAACAAAATAATCAAAACCTTAGGTCACCCCCCAAAAGCAGTGGTTTTCATGCCACGGAACATATTACCAATATGATTTTCATGTAAAAATTGTCAGGGACATTACTGAGTCAACAAATGAATGAATCATCAAACATTTATCAAGCACCTCTTATGTTTCAGGAATAGGAAATGAAAAGACAATAATGAAACAGTCAAAGGAACTTCCATCCTATTGAAGATAACAACATAAACACATTTAAGTAAATACAAAATTTCAATTTCACACTCCCATGTGGGTTGAGGCAGTGCCCAAAAGACAGCCCTTTTATACTGCAAATATAGGGAGAGGGGAATCTCGATTGGCTGAGATATTTCTAGGAGGAATCAGAGAAAGGAAAGAGTAGTCATAGATTTTATTTATTTATTTATTTATTTTAGTGAGGCGATTGGGGTTAAGTGACTTGCCCAGGGTCACACAGCTAGTAAGTGTTAAGTGTCTGAGGCCAAATTTGAACTCAGGTACTCCTGACTCCAGGGCCGGTGCTCTATCCACTTCGCCACTTAGCTGCCCCTAGCCATAGATTTTAAATGGTCAATGAAAGGCCATCGATCCATAGTCACATGAAGGGGAGCCAGCACCAGGACACACACGTGATTACAAGCTCCTAAACCACAGAGATTGCTCTGAGTGGGTGAGATCATCGGCTTCTCAGCTGAGCTGAGATTTCATTTTACTTCTGAATACAAGTGCCCCTAAATTGTTCTGTGTTTCATCATCCAAACTAACCCTTACCCTTTTACTGCTTGTTTAGATAAAGTGTTTTCTTGCTTTCTATAGTTATCTTTTGTGTAATAAGCAATTTGTGGGAAGAAAAGCAAGCTAGTGGAGATTAAACCTGCCACCCTCCCGGTCTGAAACAGAACAATTTCCCCAATCCCCTGGTATGGTCAAGAAAGCGTAAGTATGGCCAGTGACTGGATCATGGAGTACATGGAGGGAATCAAGGAATCAAGCTGATGAGGAGTTTTAAATGCAATGATCCTCTGGGTGATGGAAAGTCACTGGAGCTCACTGAGCAGATGGACCCACTTTAGCAGCTAAGAGGAGGGTAGATTGAAGTGGAGAGAGATGAGGTAGTTAAAAGATTATTGCCATAGACCAGAGGAGAGGGGATGAAGGCCTGAACTAGGTGTGTGGCTATATGAGCTGGGAGAAGGGGATATATACATGAGAAGTGTTGTGAAGGTAGAAACAAGATCAGGATTAGTGTTAGAGAATAGCAGTCATTTTTTTTTTTTTTTTAGTGAGGCAATGGGGGTTAAGTGACTTGCCCAGAGTCACACAGCTAGTAAGTGTTAAGTGTCTGAGGTCGGATTTGAACTGAGGTACTTCTGACTCCAGGACCAGTGCTCCATCCACTGAGCCACCTAGCTGCCCCCGAGAATAGCAGTCATTTTAAGAATATTGAATGGGGCTACCTACCTACCTACCTACCTACCCATGTACCTATCTGTCCACCATCCACCCTTCAGTCAGCCAGTAGTGATTATAAAAGGTCCATTCTAGGAAATCTGTATTGAGCATATAGTTTGTATCCTTTCGATCAGACTTACCATTGGACAGAAAGCTTATTTCTCTGGTGGAGAAATTGTCTCTCTCTTCCTCTTCTTTCCGGGCACATTTTTTATAATCACCACAATGGGGCAGCTAGGCGGCGCAGTGGATACAGCACTGGCCCTGGATTCAGGAGGACCTGAGTTCAAATCCGGACTCAGACATTTAACACTTACTAGCTGTGTGACCCTGGGCAAGTCACTTAACCCCAATTGCCTCACACACACACAAATAATAATAATCACCACAATGAAGTCAGGAGTTATAAGAAATTTGAGTTCCTATTGTTAAGTTTTCTGACCCTCCTGTGGTTCATGAAATGCCCACAGGATACTGTTAATATTAAATGGGACCATGACATCATCATGGAATTTCCAGAAAAACTTGGCTTCTGCTCCCATGCAAATCCAACCCCCAATCTCAGGATATTTGGGGAGGTATTTCTGTTTGGGGGCTCTTTCTTTTTAAATCTGATCAGTCAGGAATTCCTCAATTTGCCCCCTGAAGTCATAGGGATCTCTTCCCCATATACACATACCGGACATGACAGAAATGGCTCTGGGAAGTCTCTGGCAAAGGCAGGTGAGGAAGGAGGGGGGCAGGGCCTGGAAGGCAGTGGGGAAGAGCACCTTGGCTGTGGGTCACAAGAGTTGCAGCCTTAAGGTCATGACTTTGTGGAGAGGAGGCAGGTACAAGGATAGCAGGGAGATTCAATTTGTTTTTTGTTTTGTTTTGTTTTGTTTTGCAGGGCAATGGGGTCACACAGCTAGTAAGTGTTAAGTGTCTGAGGCTGGATTTGAACTCAGGTACTCCTGACTCCAGGGCCGGTGCTCTATCCACTATGCCACCTAGCTGCCCCCAATTTGTTTTTGTTTTTTGTTTTGTTTTTTGTTTTTGCTGGTCAATGAGGGTTAAGTGACTTGCCCAGGGTCACACATCTAGTAAGTGTCAAGTGTCTGAGGCCAGATTTAAACTCAGGTCCTCCTGAATCCAGGGCTGGCGCTTTATCCACTGTGCCACCTAGCTGCCCAAAAACACAACTTGCCCTCTCTAAGGCTCAAACTCGGGACCTTCAGATTATGAGACTGACATGCTTGATAGTAATTTTTAGAGAACTGACAAGCATTTTTCCCATGCTTTTTTTTTTTAAATGACACTTTTTTTTTAAGTGGAAGCTCTTTCTTCATTGGGATCTATTTATGACTCTATGATTGTTTGCAATTGTTTCTCAATTTTCCTTTTAGCTTTTTCTAATTTCAGTAATTTTGAGGGCACAGAAATAATTCTAGTACACTAACTCCTGGAATTGTTTCCCAGAAATTATTCCAAGGATTCCCTGTTTATTCTCAATATCATATTTTAAAAAGTATTTTCCTTTATTTCCTGGAAATGTAAAGAGGTTATCCAGACCAGCTTGGCTTCATACCCTAACTGGTGCTAGCATGAAAACATTGTTATGCAATATGTATATTGCTGAATTTTATTAATGTGCTATGTGTTTATAGACAAGTTTTGAATACCTGGTATGCGCATCATTGTGTAATATATGTTGATATGTGAATAAGTTACTGAGATGGTTTTCATAGTTTTGAGTTCATATGTGTTACATTAAAATTTTGTTATGTAGCTTATATTAATTGCATAAAGCCTTGTTTTCTGTTATCATGAATATTTATTGCTTGCATTAATATTTCAGTATTGATGTCCCACATGATGCAATCTCTTTAAAAAGATGGGAGTTGAAAGTTTAATTGCATTGTAGTTTGTTTGTTATTGTAAGGAGCTAAAATTCTAGCTAGTCTGTCTAAAATATCTAATGAGTGGTCGCCAATAAATTATAAGCTTTAGCAAGAGTTAGACTTATAAGCATTTATTAAGGAGAATAAGAATTTGGTAAAGAGAGAGAGAAAGGCCTAGATTCATTTGTCTATTTTTTTTCTTTCTTTCTTTTTTTTTTTTGCGGGGCAATGAGGGTTAAGTGACTTGCCCAGAGTCACACAGCTAGTAAGTGTCAAGTGTTTGAGGCTGGATTTGAACTCAGGTCCTCCTGAATCCAAGGCCAGTGCTTTATCCACTGTGCCACCTAGCTGCCCCAATTTATCTATCTATTAAAGGGAGAGCACATTTCTAGCTCCTTTCTCCACCAGAGTCCTCAGGAAAGAGAGTGAGTCAGAGCACCAGCC
This sequence comes from Dromiciops gliroides, assembly GCF_019393635.1. Classification (NCBI taxonomy): domain Eukaryota; kingdom Metazoa; phylum Chordata; class Mammalia; order Microbiotheria; family Microbiotheriidae; genus Dromiciops; species Dromiciops gliroides. The sequence goes on along the minus strand of NC_057861.1, from coordinate 499,297,739 downwards.
TCCCCCTTCTTCCTCCAACCAGCCAACGTCACTTCCTGATGCCAAAGAAAAGCTACATGGTCCTGCCCTCAGAGGCCCTCTCCTCATGTTGCAGCTTCCTACAGTAAGTCTCCAGCAGGTGGCATCATTCCAATCATTATATTATGAAAAAAGGTTAGTTGGTCAACTGGTATTTACCATGTGCAGTTGAGTACTAAGAATACAAAGAAAGGCAAAAACAGCCCCTGCCGTCAAGGTACATACATTCTAATGAGTGAGATGACATGTAAACAACTAGGAAGATACAGAGATAGTTGATGAAGGGATCTGAAAGGGGGAGCAACTAGCAGCTAAAAGTCCTACTGCACAAAGTGGGTTTTGAGTTGAGTGTGGAAGGAAGCCAAGGAAAATAAATATTGGATGTGATGGAATAGAGCATTTCAGGCATGAGAGATAAGCCACTGCAAGTATGGCCAATGTGGTTGGATCACAGAGTGCGTGGAAGTGAGTTCAATGTAACTAGAAAGGGAAGAAGGACCCAGTTTATGAAGAGTATTACTGGCAATGATCCTTGAGGTAAGGGGAAGCCACTGGAACTCATTGATAGTCAGAACCATGCTTTAGGGGGGAAAAAAAAACAACCACTTTGTTAGCTAGTAAGAAGATGAAGAGACATGAGACATGAGACAGGAAAGACCAGTTAAAGGATTATTACAATAGATCAGAGAAGAAATGATGAGGGCCTGAACTAGGGTTGCAGCTATGTGAGTAGGGAGAAGGAGACATATACATAAGAAGTGTTGTAAAGGTAGAAATAAGATTAGGATTGGTGTTAGAGAATAGCAGTCAATTTAAGAATATTGAATGGGGGGGTAGGTGGAGCTAGGTGGAGTAGTAGATAAGGCACTGGCCCTAGATTCAGGAGGACCTGAGTTCAAATCCAGCCTCAGACAATTGACATTTATTAGCTGTGTGACCCTGGCCAAGTCACTTAACCCTCATTGCAGAAAATCAGCAAGAGGATTGGTTTGTTCTCACTGAATGAAAAGAATGTGGGATGTGTCTGTGGCATAACACTCAGAATATAGTTCCCTCATATATGATCATTTTGAGAAGATTTCTTTATGATGGAAAAATCTCAGAAACTATTCTAAAGAAATCCTAGATAATGGGATCATCATAGAATCCAGCAACCTTTATGTATCATCAGGAGTGGTGATACAAAAGAAAAATGGAAACATATAAAGGCCTCCCTACTCACATAGGCTTGGGAGTTTCAGATGAAGGACACAATGAAATATTCCCCATCAGTACATTTCTTTTTTTTTTTTTTTAAGTGGGGCAATTGGGGTTAAGTGACTTGCCCAGGGTCACACAGCTAGTAAGTGTTAAGTGTCTGAGGTTGGATTTGAACTCAGGTCCTCCTGACTCCAGGGCCGGTGCTTTATCCACTGCGCCACCCAGCTGCCCCTAGTACATTTCTTAATGGAGAGAAGCCTGCCAAAGTAACCTCTCTTTTGGCTCAGATGAATGAAGACAGAAACAAAAAAGATCTTCAATAAGTGGCCCCTGTGATCTGGAAAATTTGCATAAAATTCTTTGGCCCTCCTTTTGTAGCAGAGACAGTCTGATTTTTTTTTCTTTTTCTTTTACGGGGTGTTAACAGTATCTTATTGTAAAAATTGGGTTAAGTATTTTGTCATAGGCTATATTATACAATGCCATACATATACTGTATGCATTTCTGAGTTTCTAAAGTTTTTCTGTTTCATCTACTGGCCTTCATGTGTTGTCTGTGGCTTCCACAAAACTCCCCCAAAATTCCCATTTCATTTCTTGTGCCGATCCGTGATATATTGAAACTGAGATGGGGAACATCATGATGTGGAAGGGATAACTGTACTCCACATTGCCCCCTCTAAAGGCAAATATATGTAAACTAAAGACAAGATGATTTGGGGGGTGGGAGAAAGGTACTAGGAGCTAGGAGGATCAGTAAAGTCCTCTTGAAGGAGATGATGCTTGAGTTGAGTTCTGTTCTGTTCTGTTTTGTGGCTTTCAGTCAACAGTTCTCCTGCTATGAGGATGAGTTAGATGATCTTCATCTATCTTCAAGAGACCCTTTTGTTCATGAATTCCACTTTTCTCTGTAGAAGAGCAGATCTTTGAACTTGAATTTGAGTTTATTCTCAAAGCAAATCCCAAGAAATCTCCCTTTTCTTTTAGAAAGCTGTTCTGTGATCATGCTGCCTGGGAAATTTCCCTTTCTATAATAAGGCAGGAATAACATAATTCTTGGATTCCCTTCCCAGGCCATATTGGCTGAGCTCATGTGGCTTCTGGGATCCTTCACCAGAGCCCTGAGTGTTGTGATGGGCTGAGGACATCCATGGAGGAATTCTCCTCTTGGGCCAAATGTATAAAAAGTTCGAGGGCAGGTACATGTAGCTCCATGAGATTTCTCCCCATCTTGGTTACAAGGATATCCCAAGAGACTTTGTTTGACTAGAAATCTAGTTTAACTCTGTCTATGGAATTCCTTTCATCTGGCAATCTCATAAAAAAAAATTAATATAGACTGGCATAGCCAGTTCTTGATGAAGTCACTCTCAGGATCACCATTCATCTTTTAGGTGTTCCTTCATTCCTTTTGTATCATATTCTGAAATTATGCCAGGAATCAAAATTTACAGAGTCCTCTCTTTTTTCCTTTTTTAAAAACTGAGCCTTTTTTTCTACATTCCTGAATACTTTAATTCTCCAAAATCTCTCAATCTCTCTCTCTCTCTCTCTCTCTCTCTCTCACACACACACACACACACACACACACACACTCACACACACTCACTCACTCTTACTCTTCCTCACTCTCTCTCTCTGCCTCTCTTTATCTCTGTCTCCCTATTTCCTCATCTTTCTCTGTTTCTGTCTCCATCTCTCTTCTGCTTTATTGATGTTCTTTCTAAAAAACATTGTTATAATTTCCCAATGACTCCCCCCTCTCCATCCTTCTTTGTAACAAATAAGTATAGTCAAGTAAAACAAGTCAATGGATTGGTCATGTTTGAAAATGTATGCTTCATTCTGCGCCCATTAACTTTTTTTGTAATAAACATTTTTATTTATAGTTTTGGGTTCCAAATTTTTATCCCTCCTTTCCTCCCTCCCCTCCCTGCTCCCTGAGGTGGCAATCAGATATAGGTTATACGTGTGTGATAATGTAAAACATGACCATATCAGTCATTTTGTATAAGAAAACTTGAATAAAAGAAAAAATGAAATAAAGTGAAAAATAGCATGTATCAGTCTGTTCCATCAATATCAGTTCTTTCTTAGGAGGTGGATGGTATGTTTCAATAGTTTTTTGGGGATTGTCTTAGATCATTGTATTGTTGAGAATATTCAAGTCAAGAGAGCAATTTGTAACTATGCCCAAAGGGCTATGGGACTGATCATACCTTTGGACCCAAGGGTACCACTGCTGGGTCTGTATCCCAAAGAGATCATAGAAGAGGGAAAAGGACCCACATGTACAAAAATATTTATAGCACCTCTCTTTATGGTGGCAAAGAATTGGAAAGCAAGGGGATGCCCATCAATTGGGAAATGGTTAACAAGTTGTAGTATATGAATGTCATGGAATGCTATTGTGCTGTAAGAAACAATGAGCAGGAGTTCAGAGAAACCTGGAAGGACTTACATGAACTGATGCTGACTGAGAGGAGCAGAACTGGGAGAACATTGTACACAGTAACAGCAACATTGTATGATGAACAACAGTGATAGACTTGGCTCTTCTCAGCAGCACAATGATCCCAAACAATTCCTAAGAACTCATGATAGAAAATGTTCTCAATATCCAGGAAAAAGAACTGTGAATTATGAATGCAGATTGAACCATACTGTTTCTACTTTGGGGTTGTTGGTTTTTTCCCTTCTTTTTTTCCCCCTTCTTTTTGGAGGTTTTTCCCTTGTGTTCTGATTCTTTTTTCACAATATGACTAATGCAGAAATATGTTTAATGTGATTGTACATATATAACCTATATCAAATTGCTTTCCATCATGGGGAGGAGGGAGGGAAGGCAGGGTAAGAGAAAAATTTGGAACTAAAAATCCTATGAAAACAGATGTTGAAAACTTTCCTCATATGTAACTGGAAAATAATAAAATAATTTTATTTTTAAAAAAAGAATAGTCAAGTCATTCATAGTTCTTCATCAAACAATATTTCTGTCTCTGTGCACAATGTTCTCTTGGTTCTACTTACTTCACCATACATCAATTAATACAAGTCTTTCCAGACCTTTCTGAAATAAACTTGCTTGTCATTTCTTATAGAATAACAATATTCCATCACCATCATATGCCACAGTTTGTTTAGCCATTTCCCAATTGATGGGCATTCCTTTGATTTCCCATTCTTAGCCACCACAAAAAGAGCTACTATAAATATTTTTGTACAAATGGGTCTTTTTCTCTTTTGGGGGATGTCTTTGGGATATAAACATAGCAGTGTCTGTACCCATTTTCTACTTATAGGTAAGAGGCATGCTTTACCATAGAGTATTTTGGGGAGGCAGGAATGAGGGTTAAGTGATTTGCCCAGGGGCACACAGCTAGTAAGTGGCAAGTGTCTGAGGTCAGATTTGAACTCAGGTCCTCCTGAATCCAGGGTCAGTGCTGTACTCACTGCACCACCTAGCTGCCCCCTACCATAGAGTCTTAGGATGCTATCATCTCAGCAACCACATATGCTAAATGGCTCAGTATCATAATATCCAGTTAGTTAGGATTTGTCTAATTGAACTCATCAAAGACAACCAAGTACTCTATTATTCTCTTCTTACTTCTCCAGGATTTTAACTCTATATTAATCATTTATTGTTCTGTCCTACAGTATTATGGAAGCCAGTGGAGAAGAAAGTTTCAAGATGGAGAACTAGAAACTGTCAAATCTGGCAAAAAGTTAATGTCAATGAGGACTAAAGTACAGTCAGACTGAAATGGTTCAAGTCTTTTCTTTTCCAAGACTTTTTTTCTTTTCAATAATGTTATTTAAAATAAACTGTAAGTAAACCAAGAGAATGTTGTGCACAGTGACAGCAATATTGTTCAATGAAGAACTGTGCATGACTTTATTCACAGTAATACAATGATTAAGACAATGACAAAGGACTAATGATGAAGCATACTATCCACCTCCAAAAAAAGAACTGATATTTATTGAACACAGACTGAAGTATGCTATTTTCACTTTCTTTCATTTTTTCTTTTATTCAAGTTTTTCTTATACAAAATAACTAATATGGTATTGTTTTACATACTTGCACATGTATAACCTATATCAGATAGCTTGCTGCCTCGGCGGGGGAGGGAGGGTAAGAGAGAGAAGGAGGGATAAAATTTGGAACTCAAAACTTTAAAAATGTTTATTATTTTAAAAAATAAAATAAACTGTAATCAAAACAGGCATATGTAAACATATACACACATATATGTGTATGTGTATAAATTCTTCATAGAATTTCTCCATAGCACTTTGACTCTGGTATCTTGAATAGATGAGAGAACTTTCTGATTAAATAAAAAATCAGAACTTTGTGTGAACGTGACGTGTATACTTCCTTGAATCAGTCAAAGTCATTGTGTAAAAGACTGACTTATTTTTTTTTTTAATTTTGTTTTTTGTTTGTTTGTTTGTTTGTTTGTTTGTTTTGCGGGGCAATGGGGGTTAAGTGACTTGCCCAGGGTCACACAGCTAGTAAGTGTCAAGTGTCTGAGGCCGAATTTGAACTCAGGTACTCCTGAATCCAGGGCTGGTGCTTTATCCACTGCGCCACCTAGCCGCCCCCAAGACTGACTTATTTTTCAGATTAATTTTTTTTTTTTTTTTGCAGGGCAATTGGGGTTAAGTGACTTGCCCAGGGTCACACAGCTAGTAAGTGTTAAGTGTCTGAGGTCGGATTTGAACTCAGGTACTCCTGAATCCAGGGCCAGTGCTTTATCCACTGCGCCACCTAGCTGCCCCGAGACTGACTTATTTTTAAGTTATTCTTTTATTTTTAATCCCTCTCATGAAATGACACAAACAGGAAAATAGTCCATATCTGCATCTCTCTAAGTAACTAAAAATCTTTAGTTGTACGATTCTAAATGTAAGCATAAAGTTCTTTTCTGTCCCATTTGAAGTTAGGAAGTTCACAGGGAAAATGGAGAGAAAACTTTGCCTTAACCCTTTCCTAAATTCTCCATGATAGTTAGAATTATGTTCGTCTTCCCCAAAGATTCACTCAGGTGGTCTCAGTGCAATGAATGACAACCACAGGCATGTGCAGAGTGTGAGTTAGATGTGCCTGCCTTGGCCAACCATGCTCTATAGGAACATAAAGAAATGATGCTTGTTACATGAAGTTATGTTGACAATGAATAGAAATTAGAATATAGGTAAGGAGCTTATATATGTATGTGTGAACTGAGGGAGGGAACTGAAAAAGGCACATACTAAGTATGAAGAGTCAGACAATGATACTTAACAATTAGGACTGCCCAAGAAGAAAGTGCTATGCCTGAGAGCTGGTAGGTTGATACTTTAGGGAGGTCTTCAAGCAGCAAAAGAAAAGTGGATGACCACTTGTCAAGAACATTAAGAATGTTATAGTGGGGATTCCTTTCCAAGGGTGAGTTGGATTAGTTACCCACTGAGAACATTTTATATTTGATTATGGAGGTAATAGGGAGCCACTGAAATTTATTGAGAGTTGTGGGTTTGGGGGGAGGTGATAATTAAAGGACAAGAAAACTATATATTTACATAATTTATAAACCATATGTAAATATTATATATACATACATATACAACAAACTATATATATATATATATACACACACACACACACACACACACACACACATACAATACATATTTAAATCAATCAATCACAGGGGAGGTCTCTCTCTTTGTCATTGCTGGCATGATTCTTGCCAGAGTCCTCCTTAATAGGCTGATCCTTCACCTGGAAGATGGTCATCTACCTGAGAACCAATGTAGCTTCAGAAAGTGCTGAGGAATGGTCAACATGGTATTTGCTGCCTGACAATAGACCTCTCACCTCTGAAGGTCAGCAATGCTGACCTCATTGTTGTATGCCTATGAAACCCAAGCAGTGTATAAGCACCATGCCAGGAAACTGAATAGTTCCTACTTGAATTGTCTGAAGATCATATGACAGGATAAGACACTAGACACTAGGGTCTTCTCTTGAACTAAACTGCCAAGCATTCTGATATAGAGAGGGCAGCTAGGTGGCACAGTGGATAAAACACTGGCCCTGGATTAAGGAGGACCTGAGTCCAAATCCAGCCTCGACACTTGATATTTACTAGCTACGTGACCCTGGGCAAGTCACTTAACCTTCATTGCCACCCCCCCCCCCAAATTCTAATGTAGAGAACGAAACTCTGATGCACTGGCCACATTGTTCAAATGCCAAACATACACTTGCCTAAAAGACTATTTTATGGAGAACTCACATGGGCAAGCACTCACATGATGGTCAGAAAAAGCCATTTAAGGACACTCTCAAGGTCTCACTAAAGAATTTTGGAATCAATTGTATGACATGGGAGATATTGGCACAGGACTGCCCAGCATGGCATACCTGCATCAAAAAAGGTGTTGTGTTCTATGAGCAAAACAGAATTGAAGTATGTGAGAATTGGAATGACACCCCCTGCTAGGAGGGAAATTGTGAGCTCTGGTCATGAAAAGAAATCATGTGACTTTAGCTTCCAGAAGAGACCTTTTTTGGAGTTTCGAAGGTCAGGTCGGCATCAGGAAGTGATGTTTGCCACCTGTGGGACCTGTCAATCAGAGCTACCAACCAATTAGCTTGGAGGTGTGTGTGTGTGTGTGTGTGTGTGTGTGTGTGTGTGTGTGTGTGTGTGTGTGTGTGTGTATGGCCCTGTCTCCTGTTTGATAAGAGGCTTCTGGGAGAAGGAGGAAGGAGCGAGCCTTTTCGGTTCCTGACTTGGGCAGAGGCGGCAGAGACAGGCAGAATAGGGATACTTTATCACGTGTTTCTCTTCACTAACCCCTAATATACTTTAATAAATACTTAATGCCCAAAGATTGGTGCTACACATTTTCTAATTTAAGGCGACCACTCATTAGATTTTAGACATCATAGCTAGAATTTTGGGCCCTTATAAGTAGCTCAAAAGAAATATAAGATGGGGGGTGGCTAGGTGGCACAGTGGATTAAGCACTGGCCCTGGATTCAGGAGTACCTGAGTTCAAATCTGGCCTCAGACACTTGACACTTACTAGCTGTGTGACCCTGAGCAAGTCACTTAACCCCAATTGCCCCACCAAAAAAAAAAAAGAAATGTAAGATGCCCAAATTTAGAGAATTCAACCCAAATGTTCACATGGACTATTTATACCTGACCTATGGTAGAGCATTCCGAATTTGTATTGGTCTGATCAGCCACAGTTGGACACAATATAACTTGACTCTAACACAGCGATGTAATTTTGTTCCTCTTGGAGAATGAAGGACCACAATCAACCAACCAACGTACTTAAATTCTAAGCTCAAAAATCCTAAATCTACCCTGGAAATTCATTTGGAAAGATGTCTCTCCTTGATGTATCTGAAGGGAATTATAACAGAATGGTAGGGGATTTTGATTAAATTTATTTCCCTTTCCTCCAATGGAAGAACTGAGACTGACATTTGTTTCCTATCAAATGTGCATCCCTTTGGGGTTGCCCCTTTTGAAGATAAAATTAGCATATCTCATCAAGACATTTTCATTCAGATGATCAAAGTTGGAGCCCCAAGATTTTGTCATAAGGAGTTATCAAAGTATAAACACCCCAGAGGCACAGAGAACATTCTGACAGAAACAAGAATGTTGATGTAGGAGAGGAAAGAGTATGTAGCAAGCGCAAATCTGTCAGGCAACATGCTTTCTTTATAGCTCACCTGCCTCCTCCCTATAGCATAACATTCAACTGATACTGACACCCCCCACCCCCAAGTCATTACCAAATCCAATAGCCTTTTCTCAGCCCTGCCTTCTTAACCTCTCTCCTCTGCAGCATTTGACTACCCTTTTTGTTGTTGTTCAGTCATTTCAGTTATGTCCAACTCTTGGCAGGGATACTGGAGTGGTTTGCCATTTCCTTCTCCAGCTCATTTTGAAGGTGAGGAAACTGAAGCAAACAGACTTGCCTAAGGTCACACAGCTAGTAAGTGTCTGAAGCTGGATTTGAATTCAGGAACATGAGTCTTTCTGACTTTAGGCCCAGTGCTCTAACCACTGAACCACCCAGCTGCCCACCTGACTCTCCTCTCCTCCTGGATAATTTCTTCTCTCTGGAATTTAGGGACACTGCTCCCTCTTCACTTCATCTCAGCTACACATGGGGAAGGACTTACCATCACCCAGAAATGTCCCACTTTTGAATTAAGAATTCTGAAATTCCTTTATTCATCCATAATCTCCTACCATTTCATGTCTTCTCCCTAGGACTCATTCCTCTCAAACTTACCCTCCATCCTTACCAGGTCCTCTGCACCTCCACCTTTTAATATTCTCCCAGACAATCACTTCAATTCCAGCTTCATTTGCTTCCTTTTCCAACCTTGACTCAATAGTTAACCAATTCAATTTTATACTTTCCTCTACTCCAGAATTCCTTTATCCCCCTTGTTCAGTGGTCACAAACTATAACTCTGGATTCCTTCCATCTGCCTCATTTATTCCTACTCATACGCTGCTAAGTGGTGCTTAAGGAAATCACCCAAACATGCTTTCTGGGGGAAAAAAATGGGGAATCTAGCTTCATTTGGATCCTCACTGTAGCAAGGCAGCCTTTTTTTCACCTCTCTTTGTATCCCTAGCACTTAGCACACTGACACCATGGAGGCATAGTAGGCATTTAATAAATGCCTTGGGGACAGCTAGGTGGTGCAGTGGATAGAGCATCAACCCTGGATTCAGGAGGACGTGAGTTCAAATTCGGCCTCAGACACTTAACACTTACTAGCTGTGTGACCCTGGGCAAGTCACTTAACCCCAATTGCCTCGCCAAAAATAAAATAAAATAAATGCCTTCATTTGACTAGACTTCACTTTTACTACTTCCAAATGTCTTCTCTATTGCATTCCCATCTGCAATTATTTTAAACCATGTCTTCTGTTCCAAAGCTCCCTCTACTCCCTCCTCCCCTTGCTACCCTCTCAGCTTACTTTACCAAGAAAAGTTAGTCCTTTCTACAGGAGTTCTCTCTTTTCCCTTTTTCCTCTCTTAAAGCCTCTGAGTTAAAATCTGACCTCAGATACTTTTGAACTGTGTGACCCTGGCCACGTCACTTAACCCTGTTTGCCTCAGTTTTCTCATCTGTAAAACTGAACTGGAGTCTCAACACGTCTCCCCAGTCCAAGACTGTGACTTTTTAGCGACCCAATGGAGAACCAGGCAGCCACTCCAGCCCTCCAGACTCCGCCGCCGTCTTAAAGCCTCCATTCTTTCTTCCTTTTAGTTTAGTATCTGATGAAGAGATGTTTCTTCTCCTCCCCAAGGCCAACCTCTCTATTATTTGTGTACTTGACCCCATCCCCTCTCATATCTTCCGGAACATTGCCCCCACCATCTTGCTCCTTCCCGTCTAATCTTCACTCTCCCTATCTACTGGTTCATTTCCTTCTGCCTACAAACATACTCAGGTCTCTTCCATCTTTAAAAAATAAATTTTAAAAACCCTTCACTTTACCCTACTATCCTGTCAAGGTATTATTCTATATCTCCTTCCATCTTACTCACAAACTCCTAGAAAAAGCTGTCATCTCTTATTGACCTCACTTCCTTTCTTCACAATTGCGTCATAACTCTTTATAGTTTTGTTTCTGACTTCATCAGTTGGCAAAAATTGCCCACTCCTCCACACTTTACTAGATATGTGATCTTAGGCAAGTTACCAAGTTACTTAACCCCCGATTGCCTCAAAAAAAAAAAAAAGTTATAGTCCCAACTAAAATCCCACTTTCAACAAGAGGCCTTTCCTGATTCCTGTTAGTGCTGGTTCCTTCCCTCTGAGATTATCTCTGATTTATTCTTTTTCTTTTGTTTGTTCATGATTGCTTTCATATTGTCACCTCAATTAGATTGTGATCTCCTTTAAAGCAGGTACTTTGGGGTAGGGGAAAGAAGTTTCTCTGTATCTCTCTGTCTCTGTCTCCTTCCCCCCTCCCCCCATCTCCATTTGATTCCAATATACCTTCTAACAGTTAATAAAAGGTTTACTAGCCAGTGCAGGGAAAGGATTTTCATCAAAGATACAGTAGAGATCCAGTTGTGCATATTTTTCTAGCGTTAGTCATACTACTTGTCTGACTACTAGTTAAAAGAGTCAACTCAGGGACAGCCCCCAATTCCTCATGAACTGGCTTTTCTACTAAGCCTTAGTCCCCTGAGCCAATCAAGTCTCAAGGACAATTTCAATGCTTTTTAGGGGAAAACTAGCCTAAGTTGCATGGGGGTAGTACCTCAGGAAAAACATGTTCAGCCTACATAGGAAGAATCTAGGAAATACTACTCCTATCATAATCTCAAGCTCAACATATCTGAAGGAATGAATGGCTTTCCCAGAAAACCCACTAGTCTTCTTGACTTCCCTATTTCTGTTGAGGGTACCACTCCATACTTCTAGACATTCAGTTTAGCAACCATAGAGTCATCCCTCGCTCTTCATTAGTTGTCAAGGAAAAAAAGTTCATATCAATATAATACTATGCATGGGGCAGCTAGGTGGTGCAGTGGATAGAGCACCGGCCCTGGAGTCAGGAGTACCTGGGTTCAAATCCGGCCTCAGACACTTAACACTTACTAGCTGTGTGACCCTGGGCAAGTCACTTAACCCCAATTGCCTCACTAAAAAAAAAAAAAATATATATATATATATATAAAATACTATGCATTTAGGTACCAATATGGTCAAAAGTTCTGTTTCACATTATCTGTATCCAAGCTTGGAAAGAGATATCTAACCTAGCATAATATAGCATGTCTTCTGACATAACTCTTTCCCCAAGATAATTTCAGACATTTTAGGAATCTCAAGAAGGAAAAAGATATCTTAAATAAAGCCTAGTTTAACATTACAGAACTGAGCAATGATATCTTCAAGAGGTAGAAGGAGAAGATTGCCCTTAGGTTGATGATCAGTATGGAGGTCACATGGGATGGGGGCCCCCAGGGAAGGCAACGTTCTTATCTAGATATCCTTTGTTAGGTTTCTGGCTATTACCCTTAATCCATTCACCTAAGGAAAGGCCCTTTTTCCTTTTGTTCAGATCTATTCCGCCCAACTTTTCAAGGAGCTTTTCTTAGGTGTCTGGAAAGAGCTATAGAGAAAAATAGACTTTCTTAATATTTCTAGAGAAACTAAAAAGGAGCAACAGCTAAATAGCTCAATGGATATAGCAATGGACCTAAAGTCAAGAAGACCCAAGTCCGAATCCTGCATCAGACACTTTCTAGCTGTGTGAAATTAGGCAAATCATTACATACCCTGTGCCTCAGTTTCCTCATTTCTAAAATGAGGATACCAGCACCTTGCCTGTAGTGAGGTTAAAATGAAATAATATTTGAAAAGCACTTTGCAAACCTTAAAGCACTATATAAGGGCTAGTTATTTTATTATTAGTAATAGTAATATCAATATGCTTCCATAGTTAATAAGTCTCATCCATTCCACCCACACATTTCTCAAATCTATCCCCTTCACTCTGCTAAAGAGCCATTTCCTTTCCAGTTCAGTTTTTTTGGGGGGGTGGGGAGGGTTCTGGTCTGGCTTTATTAGAAGTAAGGAAAGCTTAAGAACTGGGTGAGGCTGCCATGGGAAAGGATAAAATGGGGCTAACTCTAGGGCAGGGGGGTTCTTCAGGGGAGGAGAGGAAGAGGGAAAGAAAAATGGGACGGGAGGTAGGCTGGGGTCCAGACTCCAAGGGGAGGGGTGTACGGCAGAAAGCTAGCTGGAGAGGGCTCAGAAAGGAGCTTCCCGGGAAGTGCAAGTGGCCATCAGGGCCCATTTCAGTTTCTCGTAAGTGACAAACAACACTACATTCCAGGAGCCCAAGCGGAGGAAGGAAGGTATGAACCCTTTGTAGAAGGCTTGGGGTCCCTCCTTCCGGAGCATGTTGAGGGCGCAGTGGCCAGCACTGGCATACTGGCCCGAGGCAGAGTTCATGTATCTCGTCTTGACCACATCCACAGGGGAGGCAATGATGGTGGTGCAGAAGCCAGCCCCAAAGGCTGATGTGAAGTGGCATGGAAGGTCATCAGTCATGAGGTGGGCCTTCAGGAGGGCATCTTTGATGAGATCGTATGTCACCAGCTCAGCACAGTTGACAATAGCATTGTGGGCAACATTGGGTGAAGTTCCTTTCCATAGGCCCCGCAGCCCCTCCTTTCTGGCAATAGCCTTATAGGCATCCCGTGTACCCTGATATCTCCGGCTGCCCCCTGCACAAGCCTGGGCCTGGAAATGTAGCTTCACCACATCTGTGGGCTGGGCTACGGCCACTGCCAGAGCCCCTGTGGTACAGCCTGCCAGGAGGCGGCTCCCAATGCCTGCATGCTCAGATCCCTTGGTGTAGAACTGCTTGACAGAGTCATAGAGGCCAATGCGGACAGAGGCAAAACTCAATTGGTGCTGCAAGCCAGCCACCAGCCTATTGTACAGGCTGCCAGGGCCCTCAGTCTTCACCATGGTCAGAATGGTGCCCAAGACACCCCGATACTGGGCAGTGGCAGAGGAAGCTTGGACAGCCCCCTGGCTCTCTCCTCGAATCTGCAGCAGGACTTTGGCTGTGTCCAGGGGGAAAGTGATGAGGTCAGCAATGCAGGCAGCAGTGCCAGCCCCAAGGAACTTGATGGTGGCTGTTGGGGGCACATCTGTAGGCTTAAATCCAACCATGATTCGACGCTGGTTTTCTGCTACTTCCCAGGAGGCAGAGAAATGGTAAGATGGCCTCTGATGATTAAGATGAGATAGAGGAACTCTGCTGGAGTCCTGACTTGGAGGGTCTCACAATGATGGCACCTTGATCAAGCTTCTCTAAAGGTGTCCCGCTCTTCAAAGTTGCTCACAGCAACCATGGCCCACTTCCCTTGATTTTTCCATAGAAAATTGCTGGGAAATTGAACACCTAATGATCATACTATGTGCCCGGGACCGTAAAGGAAAACAAGAAGAAGCGGCGGTGTCGGGAAGCACGAGCCCTGCGGCGGAGTCCAGAGTCTGGAGGGCTGGAGTGGCTGCCTGGTTCTCCATTGGGTCGCTAAAAAGTCACAGTCTTGGACTGGGGAGACACGCTGCGACTCCAGTTCAGTTTTACAGATGAGAAAACTGAGGCAAACAGGGTTAAGTGACTTGGCCAGGGTCACACAGCTCAAAAGTGTCTGAGGTCAGATTTTAACTCAGGAACATGAATCTAAGTCTGGTGTTCTATTCACTGTGCCACCTACCTGCCTGGGACACGCACACACATGTGTTTGTATATATACACACACATACATGCATGTGTGCACACATACACACATACATATGTCTATATAGGAGGAAAGAGATTAAGTAATTTGTCCATGGTCAGTCAGACAATAAATTCAGAGATAGAATTTGAACCCAACAATATTTCTATTTACAATCTTCTCTTGGTTCTGTTCACTTGACTATTCATCAGTTATGTGTTTCCAGGTTTTCCGAAATTATCCTGTTTGTCATTCCTCATAGAACAATAATATTCTATTATAATCATATATCACAGCTTGCTTAACCACTCTCCAGCAGCAGAGTGTATTAAAAAACAGAATCCTACAATATATTATTTACAAGAAACACATTTGAAACAGAGAGATAAGGATTGCTACCCCTGCTTTTTTTTATTTCAGTTGATGCATAATATATTTTACTCCAGTCTTTTACCTTCACTCTATGTATATCTCTCTGTCCCAAGTAGTACAGCATCCAAATTCTTTTTTGTGTGTGTGTGTGAGGCAATTGGGGTTAAGTGACTTGCCCAGGGTCACACAGCTAGTAATTGTTAAGTGTCTGAGGCCGGATTTGAACTCGGGTCCTCCTGAATCCAGGGCCAGTGCTTTATCCACTGCACCACCTAGCTGCCCCGCATCCAAATTCTTAAAGAAGTGAGTTACGGGGTGGCTAGGTGGCGCAGTGGGGGTGGCTAGGTGGCGCAGTGGATAAAGCACCGGCCCTGGATTCAGGAGTACCTGAGTTCAAATCCGGCCTCAGACACTTGACACTAGCTGTGTGACCCTGGGCAAGTCACTTAACCCCCATTGCCCCGCAAAAACAAACAAAAAAAAAAAACAAAAACAAAAACAAAAACAAAAAAAAAAAAAGAAGTGAGTTACAAGAAGAAATAGACAGCAAAATTATATTAGTGGGGGACCTCAACCTCCCCATCTCAGAACTAGATAAATCAACCACAAAATAAATGAGAAAGAATTTGAGGAGGTGAATAGAATTTTAGGAAAATTAAATATGACAGTCCTCTGGAGAAAACTGAATGGTGATAGAAAGGAATATGCCTTTGTCTCAGTAGTACATGGCACCTAAACAAAAATTGACCATCTATTAGGGCATTAAAAATCTTACAGTCAAATGCAGAAAGATAGAAATATTAAGTGTATCCTTTTCAAATCAAGATGCAATAAAAATGATATGTGATAAAAAGCCATGGAAACATAGACCAAAAATTAATTGGAAACTAAATAACCTCATTCTAAAGAATGAGAGCGTCAAACAGCAAATCATAGAAACCATCAATAATTTCATCAAAGGGAATGACAACAATGAGACAACATGCTAAAACTTACAGGATGTAGTCAAAGCAATTCTTAGGGGAAATTGTATATCTTTAAATGCCTACATAAATAAAATAGAGAATGAGGAGATCAATGAATGGAGCATGCAACTAAAAAAGGTTAAAAAATTAAGAAATTAAAATCCCCAATTAAATACCAAATTAGAAATCCTGAAAATCAAAAGAAAGATTAATAAAATTGAAAGTAAGAAAACTATAGAATAAATAAACAAAACTAAGAGCTGATTCTAAGAAAAAAAAAACAATAGAAGGCCACCTGCCTTAGTGTGGTTAAACCTCAATTTATACACTGGTGGCTAGACAAAGAGCCAAAGACTATATATAGTGTAGCAACAATGCTGAGGCACAACAGCAACAGTGATGAAAGGTTTTCTAGTGACAAAAAGTCTGTTAACACCAGGGCTCCATGTCTGGGTCTCTTGGTGCTTGCCAGAGCTCAGAGACTATCAGTTCCAGAAGGTGAGCACAAAAGGATTGTTGTTATGCTAAGCTCAGGGCACAGCTTTCTGGGCCTTACCTCTGGAAAATAAGGTATCTCCTACTATCTCAATATCTGCCATTTCCTTTTCCAGCTCCTTTAACAGATCAGGAAACTGAGGAAAACAGGGTTCCGTGTCTTGCCCAGGGTCACTCAGCTAGTAAGTGCCTGAGGCCAGATTTGAACTCAGGAAGGTAAGTCTTCCTGACTCCAGGCCTGACACTCTATCTGCTGTACCACCCAGCTATACCACAAACAAGATGAATACTGGATAAATTGGAGATAATCACATAGAGAAGAAACTAAGTTTAAGGAAGACAGGGAAAGTCTTTTTCCAAAAGGTGGGAATTGGAGGCACCAATTGTAGATGACCTTCTAAAGGAGCTTAGCCACAAAAGGGTGGAGAGATTTAGAGTGATAGCAAGAAGGAATCAAATCTAGGTTTGTTGAGGATAGGAGAGACCTGGCAACTTTTGTTGTCAGTAGGGAAGCAGCCAATAGAAAGGGAGCACCTGAGGAAGAATCTACTGGAGAAAACAGCTCCCAGTACAGAAATGTGGCTTCCCCACCTCCAAACTTTTTTTATGCCTAGAATGCTATGCCCACCACGTTGCCAGGTGAAACCCTCTCTATTCTGTAAGACTCAATTGCAATGCCATCTCTTCAAGGAAGCCTGCCTCTGATCCAACCCCACCCCTAAACTCCCATTTCAACAACCAGTCAATTTAGTGCATCTAACATTAATAATAGCATATAATGTTTTTCTGCCCAGAGATACCATTCCCATCCACAGTTAGTTTGCTGGGGACCCAGATCTGCATCTTGTAAATCTCCTGGTTCAGAGTCTTCATACAGAAAACCTCAGAACTTGGAGTGAGAGGGCCTGTGTTTCAATCACAGAGCCACCCTTCTTTATTTGACCCTGAGCCTCGATTTCTCCACGTATAAAACGCAGGGCTGTATGATTCTTTAAATGCTGAAATGAATTAGTGAATATACAAGTGGTTTATCGGTGTCACATCTGACAAGCCACTTAGTCGTTCATGGTGACTAGGATATTCCTTCCTCCCACCCACTTCCCAACTCTAAAACCCAGCCAAGCAGAGGCACCTTCGAAGAAGCCCTGACCCTTTTCACCTTTCCGGAGGCAAAGTAAAATAAATCAGCCTCCCGGATCGCCAAACCCATTTCTTCTCCTCATGTGCCTAGCCCTAAGGCAACAGAAAAAACCCAGAAGTAGACACACTGACCCACCGGTGGCACCACCGCCTTCATCCCGGCAGAACCAATGGGAAGGATGGGTAGCGGGAACTGGCGGGCTCATCCCACGACCTTGGCATAAAAGAAGAGCCCCAGAACCTGGGGCTACACACTCCGCCACCAGGACCCTCTGGCTGCGTTCGAGGTTCCGCTGTCCGCATTCCCAACGCTGCTGAGACGCTCAGGTGAGGGCTGGGCAGCCACAGCTCCCAGGTTCCAGGGAAGAGCTCGCAAAGGGGCAGACACCTGTGGCCCCGGGACACCCCCAGGGACGCGAGGGAGTAAAAGAGGACAGAACCTGGGCTTGGGAAGAGGGATGGCTGGGGAAGAGTTAAATATAAATAGCATATACTTCCCAGGAAGCTCACATGGGAGAACATCTGTAAAACCCTCTGTAAACCTTAAAAAACGTTAGAAGAACGTTTGTCTTCCCTTTTATTACCATTATCACTTATCCGGATAGCTCAGGGAGCTGAGTCCGCAGCTTATGGAATATGGGGTGCGTTTTTGACATGAATTTAATGGGGGAAGAGATGGTAAGAAGCAGGGGACTGGGAAGGCGGCATTGAGGAGGGTCATCTGTTTGGTTAGATTTGCGGATGGGGAGCGGCCAGTCCGGGATGAACCGTGACTCCCTCCCGGGATCTGATGGAGGCTGTTCTTCCTTTCCCGGGGTTCTTTCATCCGCCGATGACCTCCTTACAAACTCAGCAGACACCCCTGGGGTAGGGGTGCTAGGGAGGTGTAAATGTCCTTGCTCCCGTCTACCTGTATGGAGAGGAGGAGGAGGAGGAAAAGGGCTCCTCCCTGGGTCCCCTTGAAAGGCCCCCTAGGATGCCCTGCAAACTCCCCACAGCCAGTGGCCTGGAGCTGGGGGATGGGGATAGTGCTGGGAGGGGTTGCTTATGACCTCCAGCCAAGTCCCTTCGGCCTGGCTGGTAGTTTAGGGGGTCCTGGCTGACATGGGCACCTCCACTTGGCCTCCTCGCCTTGCTTGGAGAGGTGGGCCTTATTAGGAAAAAGAGGCAGATAAGTTGTTTTGGAATGCAGAAAGTTTAGATGTCCAGAGGTTGTGTGATAGGCTTCTTCATCCTTATATGTGTTGGAGATGAATTGGCATCCAGGACCTCCATCTAAAGGCTTATAGCATCTCAAAGTCTGAAGGTGACTGTCTCACTCTGCTACAGAAAAGACAGAAAAGATTTTCCTTCTCTCCCACTCTCTCCACCAGCAGCTGGCTGTAAAGACTTACTTTTATACTCTGTAGGATCATAGATTTAAAGCTGGAAGGGACCTGAGGGAAACTGAGACCCTGAGGTGAAGTGGATTGCCCATATATGTGTACCCCTATGGTAGTAAGTGCAGAGGTCAGGCTTGCATTAGAGCAGATTCAAACCAAATCTAGCTCTATTCTAGCCTAGTGTGTTGCTTGGTCAGGCTTCTGAGAAATGGAGTGGTTTTGAGTTCTGGAGAATGTTGAGTTTGGTGATTAAGTTTAGGGAGAGGCTTAGAAATGTTGTAGTGGCTTTAAGAAAATCATTTGTATAGAATCTACTATGTGCCAGGCATTGTGCTAAGCACTGGGAATATCAAAGACAGTCTCTGCCCTCAATAAAGCAGTAACCTGCAGACTTTTGCAAAGACACACCCATATTAGGAAAAAAAAAAAACTTGTGAGCACTGTTGATCAATATATGTACATTTATTTCTATAAATTATACATGTACTACTGTGCTAATATAAACACAATTAGGAGTTTTTAAAAGTAACTAATCAGCACCCCTATAGAAAGAACTGATAAAAAGAACACTTGTGGATTGTACATATATAACCTGAATGTGATCTTGTGGAGGGGGGAGGAAAGGGAGGGAGGGAGGGAGAAAAATTTGGAACTCTAAATCTTATGAAAATAAATGTTGAAAACTACCCTTACATGTAAATGGAAAATAAAATAAATGTTTGTTGCTAAAAAAAAAAAAGTAACTGATCAAGGGGCAGCTAGGTGGCACAGTGGATAGAGCACTGGGCCTGGATTCAGGAGGACCTGAGTTCAATTCCAGCTTCAGACACTTAACAATTAGTAGCTGTGTGACCCTGGGCAAGTCACTTAACCCCATTTGCCCCCCACACACACACACATGCACACACACAAAGTAACTGATCAAAATGAAATAATACAGTCCTAGGGACAGTAGAGTCACTGGAGTATACTGGAGTATACTGGAGATGATCTGAGCAAAATGGTGACTTTAGAATGATTTTGGCTGCTGTATGAGATTATGATGGAATGGGGGAAGATTTGGGGCAGGGAGATGAGTTAGAAAGCTAATGCAAGAATCCATTGCAGGGGCAGCTAGGTGGTACAGTGGATAGAGCACTGGCCCTGAATTCAGAAGGACCTGAGTTCAAATCCAGCCTCAGATACATGACACTTACTAGCTGTGTGACCCTGGGCAAGTCACTTAACCCTCATTGCCCTGCAAAAAACAAAACAAAACAAAACAAAAAAAGAATCCATTGCAGAGGTGATTAGGGCCTGAACTAGGCTGTTGTGCAGGCAATTGAGGGAGATGTTTTGGCAACTGGTTGGATATGTGGGATGAGGGGGAGTTGAAGGTGATACTGAGGTTGAAAATTTAGGAAGGACAATGGTATCCCTGACAATAATAGCTGTCATAGTTTGGAAAAGGGATGGGTTGGGAGACAAAAGTTAATGTAATAAAATTTCTATGTATTCCGTATACTGTTGCCTCATCCTGGGGGACTCACAAGAGGAGAGGGGGAGTCTTCCCAGTCACTGCTCCAGCTATAACACCCTCCCTTCCCACTTTGTCCCAATGGCTGCTGTTTGGCAGTAATTTCATCATCGCTGCCTTTTAGTTGGGGAAGGTTGGGAACATGAGAGAAGGCTGAGTAGGAGATAATTAGTGTAATTGTCTTAGAGACAAGCCTTTCAGATGGCCAGTCAGGGACTGGGATGTGGACTAACCTCAATCTCTGAGAGCTTAACAAATAACAAAAACAATAATAATGAAAAATAGCTAGTGCTTTAGGATTTAGAAAGTACTTCATAAATATTATATAATTTTGTTCTCACAACAACACTGTGAGGGTAGGTACTACTAATAATAACTTATCCCCATTTTGCAGATAAAGAAACTGAAGGTAAGAGTGGTTAAGTGACTTGCTTCCAGCCTCATAGCTACTGCTAAGTGTTGGAGGCAGGATTTAAGCTCATGTCTTCCCAACCCTAGACCTACCACTCTAGCCACTGTGCCACCTAGCTGCCTCTAACCCACTGTGGTCACACCTTGGCTTCCATTTTGGGAACCACTGCCATTAAATTTAGGAGCACATTTCAGCTTTTAAAAACAGCTGCTACGTTTGAGCTGGATGTCCTGCAAACTCAGTTTTTAATTATCAATTCTCTTGATGTTGGCACTAAATTGATCATTGACTCTTGTATTTGCCCTCACTCTACCCCAGCATACACATAGTGCATAGCACATAACTAGATCTTGTATGACTATTTGGTGAAATGAATTTTGCTTTTCCACTGGGAAGACTGTGTTTTTTCCCAAAGAAACAAGAGCTTGCATTTTTGGTTTGGCTTGATTTTTAATCCTATGCATTTTATATCTTTCTTCCTTTTTCCCCTTTAAGGTTTGAAACATGAATTTCTACCTGTGTTTAGCTTCCCTGTGCTTGGGGATAGTAGCTGCTGCTCCACAGTTTGACTACACTTTAGATGCTAAATGGCACCAGTGGAAGGCACAGCACAGAAGGACCTATGAAGCGGTAACCTTTAAACTACCTTGTTCTCAACTGTGCCAAGTACAACATGTCCAAGGCTGACTAAGGAAATGGCCTTTTCCCTAGAAGCCAATTGTCCAGATTAGAGCTTCATTTGCTCAAGATGGCTGCTTTTCCCACAGGATGTCTATAGCATGAGAGCTTGGAAAACCTTGTGGGAGGGCAGTATTTGGAGGTGGTCACCACCCTAACTGTGGGCTAACCCAGTTATGGACAGTGGATTTGTGCTGAGGATAGTTTAACTTGTATGTGTAGGGATATAAGCAGAAGCTTACTGAACCTCACATTTGTGTACTTGCTTCCAGGATGAAGATAGTTGGAGAAGAGCAACATGGGAGAAGAATTTGAGAAAGATTGAAATGCACAATCTGGAGTATAGTGCTGGCAAACATAGTTTCCAGATGGAAATGAACAAGTTTGGTGATATGGTGGGTGTGCTGGGACAATCTGATGCTAATACTGAGAAGTCAATTATATTTAGCTCCCAACATACTTTGTATAAATCACTTTTCTTTTCATTTTAGACCAATGAAGAATTCAGGCAAATGATGAATGGCTTTAGACAAAACAGATTTGAAACGAAGCCCAAAGGAACTCTGTTTCATGAGCCTCTCCTTTTGGAGACCCCTAAATCTGTAGACTGGAGAGACAAAGGCTATGTAACTCCTGTTAAGAATCAGGTATTCAAGTTGCTTCAGTTTGATCCATAGGTACTCAGATAAAACTCAGTGTAGCTTATGACTGATAAAACAGTCTCTTTTAATAATGGGACTTCAGATCAGAAATGTCACTGACTTCCCTTCCATCTTTAAATTGTTCACATCTGTCTTCAAAAGATGGCTGAAATTCTCTTGTAAACTAACCAAACCTTTCTGACTTTTTCAGGGCCAGTGTGGTTCCTGTTGGGCATTTAGTGCAACTGGTTCCCTGGAAGGTCAGTGGTTCCATAAAACAGGACAACTTGTTTCACTTAGTGAGCAGAATTTGGTTGACTGCTCTACTGCTGAAGGCAACAATGGTTGTAATGGTGGCTTAATGGATCAAGCCTTTGAATATGTGAAGGAAAATGGAGGCATTGATACAGAACAATCATATCCCTATGAGGCAACGGTAAGCATAACTATTAGATTACCCATCATTTTGGTTGAGCTGACTTTGAAAGGAGAGTCTCAGTTAGGGAGATGGGAGTTGAATGGAGACTTGCAGAGAGGGCAGACTTAAATACCACCTCCCTCCCTAAACAATCTACAAATGCATCCAAAATGCATTAACAATTAAATTTAGTGTCCTTCACTATGATATCACCCAGAGCAGATATTTTTTGAATAAGAGCATAAGTAGCTATACATACAACATTTAGCAAGTATGTAGACTGTGTTGTCTCAGACACTTTACAGGTCATTTGATCAGGCATCTTCATTTTACAATGGCTTGCTCAAGATCACAAACATAGTAAGTGGCAAAGTCTGGATTTGAACCTAGGTTCCCTGAACCTACATCCATCCTTGCCTTTATACCCTACCCTTAGGCCTCCTGAACACCTAGTTCTCCCAACAAGTGCTTCCTTAGGAGCAGGGAAGCAAATGACAATTGAATCTAATGTTGCCTAATACCTGCTGACATTTATATCATACTTAAGGTTTACTAAGCATGTCATTCCCTTAATCTCTTTTGGTCATTAAACAGAACTGTCAGGGGGAGATATTTTCCTTCTTTTTCTGAAAACCTTTCAACCTCAGGCCCATGATCATTTAGCTTGGAAGTGGAGAGCTAGATTCAAACCTAGGTCTCACTGGACCATGCTACAACCAGTAGGCCCTTAATAGCTGCTAATTAATTGGTTGTTTTCCAGCAGTGGTAACAAGCCCAAGGAGAAATGGGGGCTATTGAAGTATACATTAGAATCTGTGTGGGATGATGCACATTGACTTAGGAGTGATGTATAGGAATATCACCAGCCCTCTGGCTTACACCATGTGTCCTTTCAACATGACTTTCCAATAGTTCATTACCCACCCATATCCAGCTACCTTCTTGAGCTATTTATATAATAAATTACATGGGAGAACATTGCCCATAGATCTATTAATTTCATGACCAACAATATTAAATTCAACTGGGCCAAACCCTTGATAACGATTTAAAGCAGACCTTTTATCGGTTTCCTTTGAATAGGATAGCACTTGTCGATACAAGCCACAATCCTCTGTTGCTAATGTCACAGGATTTGTAGACATCCCAAAGGGGAAGGAGGAGGCACTCAAAAAGGCTGTGGCAACTGTGGGTCCCATCTCTGTTGGGATTGATGCATCATGTGACTCCTTCCAGTTCTATCACTCTGGTAAGCATTTCTTCTTCATTATTTCTGTAACAATGCACTTAAAACTGTAAGGGGCTAAAATTCTAGCTATGATGTCTAAAATCTAATGAGTAGTCACCTTAAATTAGAAAACGTATAGCATCAATCTTTGGCCATTAAGTTTTTATTAAAGTATATTAGGGGTTAGTAAAGAGAAACACGTGAATAAAGAATTAGATCTGCCTGCTTTCCCTAATCTGCCTCCCCTGCTGCCAAGCCAAAGTCTCCAACCCCGCAAAAGCCCGCTCGATCCTCAGCTTCTCCCAGAAGTCTCCTGAGAAACCAGAAACAGGGCTGTCTACACATACAACTCCAAGCTAATTAGCTGGTAGCTCTGATTGCCAGGTCCCACAGGTGGTTCTACAGATGTAACTTCCAGACACTGGGCAACTTCCGGACCCCAGGTAACTTGGGGACACTAAAGTCACATGGTTTCTTTTCAGGCCAGAGCTCATAATATCCCTCATGGCAGGGGATGTCATTCCAATTCTCACAAAACCATGTTATTGCCATTTGCTAGTTAGTATTTCACAAGTTAATATTTCACTTGAATATCCTAGGTATTTATTATGAACCAGAATGCAGTAGTGAACAACTAGATCATGGTGTGCTGGTTGTGGGCTATGGTGAGGATGAAACAAGTGGAAAGAAATACTGGATTGTCAAGAACAGGTAAACCAAGTTTTTGCCTGCAATGTCATGGACCCACCAACTTTGGCTTATTTCATTTTGAAGAAAAGAGAATGAGGAAGAAGGGTGGGGTTCCTGGGATCCTGTGAAATGGGGAAAGGATGTTCATGGATGGAAGGGGCCCCTATTTTTAGGATCCAGAGTAGATTGAGAGTTCCCCAGCGGTCCCTTAGAGTTTCCATGACCACTAATGACTAGGTAGTACCAAAGGTTTCCTGTTGGCTAGTTTGTGGGACTGTTCTAATACTGTTATTGTCAGACTGATTCACAAGGTACTCTGGGTAAAGCACTTGGAAAACCTTCAAAGTGCTTCTTGATGAGTGAGTAGTTGACCTGAATAGGGAAGCTAGGTGGCCCAGTGGACAAAGCACACCAGCCTGGATTCAGGAGGACCTAAGTTCAAATCTGACCTCAGACACTTACTAGCTGTGTGACCCTGGCTAAGTCCTTTAAATCACTTTGCCTTAGTTTCCTCATCTGGAAAATGAACTGAAGAAGGAAATGGCAAATAGCTTTAGTATCTTTACCAAGAAAAGCTAAAAATGGGGTCATGAAGAGTCATATGCAACTAATCCACTAAACATCAACCAAGTTGTCCCCAGCCATTATTTTCATTGCTTTCTGAAAGGTCCAACTCACTTGCTGAATTCAGTCAAATCAGGTGTCAGAAAGTGTTGTGTCCATGCAGTAAAAGTGTACTTTTGAGTGGTGCTCTGAAGCTTATGACTACTTAACTTTCTTTTCAGCTGGGGTGAGGAGTGGGGTGACCAAGGTTACATTTTAATGACCAAGGACCAGAGTAACCACTGTGGAATAGCAACAGCAGCCAGCTATCCTCAAGTATGACTTGACTGAAGGAGGATTGATTCACAGAAAGAAGTGATCTGACCTGTGTATCATTTGGGATAAAACACCTGAATCACCCAGGAGAAACTAGCTGTAATTTGGGGTTCTTGTGACATTTTTACAATTGAAAAATATAAATACTACTTTTCTATAAATAGCTGATAATACTGAAAATCAAGACATCAATTTTCATTTAAAAATTGTGTATATAAAATTTTACCATTTAAAATGAACCTCATTTCATTATATGTGAACTGGAGAAGTGCAAATCAGTCAGCCTGGGTGTGGCTTTGGCATTACTTCAGTCCCAGGAATCTCAAGATGATTGACTTCCTAGAATATCTTTAATTTCAATATACTTTGTTTTGACAAGATAGACACCTTGACCCCACATATACCCTAACTGCTTCAGCCACTGTCTCCCATAGTAAAAAAGAAAAACCACCTCACAGAGTGAGTGTGACTCATAAGACATGTGTTTCCCCTCTTTTGGTTTGGTTGGGGATTTAAAGAAACAAGCTGTCTTCCATTTCACAGGGTTTCCCAAAAACGTTCATGCAGTTTTAAGCCCACTTTTGAAACACAGTGTTTTTCACCCAAGATTTTAATGTTAGTTCTCTTTACTTTGTTGTAATTATTGTACACAATTGTTCTTTTGTCTCTGTTTTCTTCTGTCTGCATCAATTCTCAGCATGATTGGCTGAATTCTTTACACCTTCTTTCCTTATTGGACAAGAATTCATTACATTTATACATACCATAATTGGTTTGCTATTCTACAATCATTGGACACATACTGGGCCATGCCTAGGAGCAACTATGTCACTGGGCCTAGCAAATAATAAGCTCTTGCTTAAGAAATGATGGTTGGCTGACTGATGGACTGGGTGGTAGTACTCCCTGGGATATATCAGCCTCTTCTTCCCTTCCCTCACCTTCCTTGGCTGCCTTTCTTTTGCTTTTTTCTGTAATCAAAACAATTCAGCCCTTGCCTGTGAAAAGAGTTTGGCTATGGAATGTGCTGTTATCTTTGTGACTTCTCATAGAAAAACACCCTCCGCAGGTCACCCATTTCCTTTTTGTACAGTCTCCCCATTATAATATAAGGTTCTTGAGGGCAGGGACTCTACCTCTTCATTTGTCATCAGAGGAGCTGCTTGCTTGATTTGTGATAACCAAAAGCTGGTAAAAATAAAATATGGATGAAAGTTTTTATAGCAGTGCCCCACTTTAAGCAGGAGTTAAAAGTTAAGAAATAGTCTGACAAAATGAGTGGCCAGAAAAAGATGCAAACCATAGAAAGTTTCTTTGATGACAAGGAAGATCGAAGCGCACCCTTAGAAGAGAATAGCAATGTCAGAGATCCTACTTCCAAAGCTTCCAAGAAAAATATGAATTGGTCTCAGGCTATAGAAGCACTCAAAATGGACTTTGAAGATAAAGTAAGAGAGGTAGAGGAAAAAATGGGCTCAAAACTGCATGAACACTTTTGGGAAACCCTGTGAAATGGCAGGAAAGTCATGAAAAAAAACGTCAACAGTTTGAAAAGCCAAATTAGCCAAATGGAAAAGGAGGTACATAAACTCTCTGAAGAAAATCAGAAAATTAAGAAAATTGCCTAAAAATTAGGATAGAGCAAATAGAAGCTAATGACTTTATGAGAAATCAAGACATAATAAATCAAACCAAAATAAAAAAATTAGAGGGCAATATGAAATATCACATTGGAAAAATAGCTGACCTGGAAAATAGATCTAGGAGAGATAATTTGAAAATCATTGGACTACCTGAATACTGTGATCAAAATAACAGCTTAGGCACCATCTTTGAAGAAATTGTCAGGGAAAATTGCCCATATATTCTAGAAGCAGAAGGTAAAATAGAAATTGAAAGTATCCACCAATCACCTCCAGAAAGAGATCCCAAAAGGAAAACATCCAGAAATATTGTAGTCAAACTCCAGAGACCCCAGGTCAAGAAGAAAATACTGCAAGCAGCTAGAAAAAAGGAATTCAAATACTGTGGAGCTGCAGTTAGGATAACAAGATCTAGCAGCTTCTACATTAAAGGACCAGAGAGGATGGAATATGACATTATGGAGGGCAAAGTAACTAGGACTACAACCAAAAATCACCTATCTGGCAAAACTGTGTATAATCTTTCAGGGGCAAAAATGGGACTTCAATGAAAAAGAGGACTTTCAGGCAATCATTGACAAAAAGACCTGAACTGAAAAGAAAATTTGACTTTTAAGGAGAAGACCCTAGAGAACCATAAAAAGGTAAACAGTATAAAGAAATCATGAGGGATATTAAAAGGTTAAACTCTACATTCCTAAATGGGAAGATGATTGTTCTAACTCATAAGAACTTGCTCAGTATTAGGGCAGCTGAAAGAAATATACTTAGAGTGTACAGGTGTGAATTGAATATGAAGGGATGATATCTGGAAAACATTTATTTTTTTGTTTATCCTTGTTTTTTGTGGGGCAGGCAGGGTGGGGTGTTTTATGTCTAGGGCTGGATTTGAGCTTGGGGACTCCTGGGTCCAGGACTGGTGCTTTGTCCACTGTGTCACCTAGCTGAGCCATGATTGCATCTTTAAAATAAAGTTAAGGGGGTAAGAGGAATGCACTGGAAGAAAGGGAAAGGGAAAGGTGGAAAGTGGTAAAGCAGCTCACACAAAAGAAACAAGAAAAAGCTTATGGAATGGAGGGGAAGATGATGAAGGAATAGGGCAGTGAGTGAACCTAACTCTCATCAGAATTGGCTCAAAGAGGGAATAGCATATAGACTCAAGGGGGTATAGTAATATATTGTGCCCTGAGAGAAAGTTGGAGGGTTAGGTGATGGGGAGAGGGGAGAGGCAAAGGAAGGGAGGGCAGATTGGGGGAGGGGGCAGTAAAAAGCAAAACACTTTTGAGGAGGGATAGGGTGAAAGAAGATAAAAAATGAAGTAAATATCAAGAGGAGGGAATAGGATACAGGGTAATACAGTTATCAATAGTAATAGTACAGTAGCAATAGTGAAAATAATGATGAGCAGGATGCTATCAGAAGAATGTATGAAAAAGGCAAACGATCAACAAAGAAAGAACTGATGGTATGTGAATACAGAATGAAGTATAATTTTATTTGTTAATTCCTCTTTCTAAATTTATTTTGTCTATTTTCTTTCACAACCTGACTAATGGGAAGATGGGTTTGTTTGTTTTTTGCTTTGAATAGAATTTTATTTTCCAAAATATATGTAAAAACAAATTTTAACATCAATTTTTTAAAACTTTGTGTTCCAACTTCTCTTCCTCCCTCCATTCCCACCCCCCACCCACAAGAACTCAAGCAATTCAAAGTAAGTTATACATGAGTAGTCATGGAAAAATTCCTATATTAGCTAGTTGTGAGAGAAAACAGTCAAAAAAACCCAAACTTCCGATTAAGGAATTGTCAAAGAGGAAAAGAAAAAAAAATTTTTTTAATGTGTTTCCATCTGTTTTCATATACTATCAGTTCTTTCTCTGCAAATGGGCTGCAATCTTCATAAGTCCTTCAGGGTTATATTGGATCATTGCCTTGCTGAAAATAACCACATGCTTCCCAGCAGATCATCCTCCACTATTGCTGTTATTTTGTATACAGTACATTTCACTCTGCTTCAGTTCATGTAGGTCTTTCCAGGTTTTTCTGATAGTATCCTGTTCATCAAACCTGTATATAGTACCTTAAGCTTGACAGAATTTTCTTCATAATATCCCAGCAAAGTAGGTACCATATGTTTTGCCATTATAATCAGTCATCATAACTAGTTCCCTCCATACTACTCCCTTCCCATGACATTTACTCTATTTTCTTTTTACCTATTCCTTCTCAAAAGTGTTTTACTTCTGACTATCCTCTCATCGCTCTGCACTCCCTTTTTTCACCCTTCCTTCCTTATCCTCCTCCCCTCCTACTTTCCTTCAGGATTAAATAGATTACTCCTCCCAATTGGGTATGAATGCTATTCCCTCCATGAGCCCATTACGATGAGATCAAGGTCCCTGAGTTAATTCTGTGTTCTAAATTTTTCTTCCTCCCTCCCTCCTCAACCCTCCCTATGAGATCAAGAAATTTAATATGTCATACTGGTGCAGTAATGCAGAACATCTTAAAGTGTTTTGCTTTTTACTGCTCTCTCCCCTGATCTGCCCTTCCCTCCTTCCCTTCCCCTCCCCTTATCTCCCTCCCCTCCCTCAGGGCAAAAATATATTATTATACTTACTTGAGTATGTGTGTTATTCCTTCTTTGAACCAATTCTGATGATATTAAGGTTCACTCACTCCCCAACTCCTTCCCCCTCTTCTCCTCCCCTCCATAAGCTTTTTTCTTGTTTCATTCATGTGACCTACCTCTCCCCAGACCATCTCTCCCCTTCTACCTCCACCAGTCTATTCCTCCTACACCTCAACCCTATGTTAAAGATGTCATCATGGGTTAGTTAGGTGGCACAGTGCACAAAGCACCAGCCCTGGACCCAGGAGGCCCCAAGCCCAAATCCGACCCTAAACATAAGACACCCCACCCTGTCTGCCCCACAAAGAACAAAACATAAATGCTTTACAGATATCATTCCTTCATATTCAGTTCAGACCTGTGTCCTCTGTGAATTCCTTACTGAGATAGTTCTTATGAGTTCAAAGTATTATCTTCCCATGTAGGAATGTAAACAGTTTGACCTTTTAATATCCCTCATGAAGTCATTTTCCTGTTTACCTTTTTATGCTTCTCCAGGGTCTTGTATTTGAAAGTCAAATTTTCTATTCAGTTCAGGTCTTTTAATCTCAAATGCCTGAAAGACCTCTTTCTCATTGAAATCCCATTTTTTCCTCTGAAAGATTTTACACAGTTTTGCTGGGTATGTGATTTTTGGCTGTAGTCCCAGTTCCTTTGCCCTCTGGAATATCATATTCCATGTGCTTCAGTCCTTTAATGTAGAAGCTGCTAGATCTTGCTTTATCCTTATTGGAGTTCCACAGTATTTTAATTCCTTTTTTCTAGCTGCTTACAATATTTTCTCCTTGACCTGGGAGTTCTGGAATTTGGCTATAATATTCCTGGAGGTTTTCCTTTTAGGATCTCTTTCAGGAGGTGATTGGTGGATTTTTTAGATTTCTATTTTAGCTTCTGCTTCTAGAATATCAGGGCAATTTTCCCTCACAATCTCTAGGAGGATGGTGTCTAAGCTTTTGTTTTGGTCATGGTTTTCAGGTAGTCCAATGATTTTCAAATTATCTCTCCTAGATTTATTTTCTAGGTCAGCTGTTTTTCCAAGGAGATATTTCACATTGCCCTCTATTTTTCCATTCAATTGGATTTGCTTTACTGTGTCTTGGTTTCTCATAAGGTCACTAGCTTCCATTTGTTCAATCCTAATTCTTAGGCAATTATTTTCAGCAGACAGTTTTTTAATCTCCTTTTCCACTTGGCTTTTCAAACTGTTGACTTGGCTTAGCCACCTTCCCCCTGCCTTGTATGACCCTGGGGAAATTATTTGGCTTTTCTAGGTCTCAGTTTCCTCTCCTGTAAATTAGAGGGTTGGATGAAATGGCCACTAAGGGTTCTTCCATCTCTAAGGCTATGATCTCATGGATGTTATTTCCTTTCAATGGTCCTTTCAATTAGACATAGAAATGACTCAGCAAGTAATTAGGAGGGAGTCATCTGGCTGCATAGAGATGTTCAGAATATATTAGCCTGTTTGTTATACTAGTGAGTGAGGGAAAAAGCCTCTTCCATTAGGAAAAGCAACTACTCATATTTACTCTTTGAGTACCATTGTATCTTCTGTTTTGTACCAACATTTTAAACCTTATGACAAAACCAAAATTTTCAAAGACAACACCATTTTGTTGTGTGTGAACAACCCAGTAGTTTTCCTCTGTCTTTTCCAGTGTGAAACCAAAGAAAAGGCCTTTCTGATAGTTGTAAGCAAATATGGCTGTTGTTTGTCCTTCATTCTCAAAGAAGACCATAACAGATAATGATGTGGGATAGAATTTAAGGTCAAATTGATCATGAGTTGTCCCAAAAGAATTACAAGACTCAGTGACTCAGTTTCCCAAGTTTTATTGCAATACTGTGAGTGACCACAGGGAGAGAACCAGAATAGTAGAAAGGTATCTCTCGAATAGTGAAAGAAAAGACAGTTATATTTATAGTATGGATAAATTGATTATCAGTCTCATTATAGTAATCTCCACTTTAGGGAGGTACAGGGGAGAGCTTTTCCTAATTTGGATTTCCTGGGGTCCTAAACCAACTCCCAAGGTGGGTACTTTTTTCCATGGTGGTATGTTTTGGGGGTTTATACATCATAAGGTGAATCTGGGGACAAATTTGGCCTTTTCTGCACGTCTCTGGTTCCCATGCTTAGTTTAAAAACATCTTCATTTATCATTTATTTCTACTCTGAATTTCTATAGTCTGTCAATTTTATCATTCTTATTCGACCTGCCCCTTTATGTCCCCATTATGGGTACTGATTATGGTGGGTACAAGAACCTGGCATCCTGACTTATAAGTTATCCATTAACTGGGATCTGAATCCATTTTAGAGCTAATATCTGAATTAGAGCTTGAGTCTTAGGTTTTTCTGTTAGCACTTTTTTTTTGCCTTCTACATCGTCCTCCCCTTTTCATATGCCCTGGGAAAAAGGACGATGCTCATCTCTTCTGTTACTGCTTCCTGCTGAGTGGGGGCAAAGTAGGGGCCCACAGGGCTTTTATGAATTGAGGGACATCTAGGAACCAGTTACATATGCAAGAACCACAACACAAGACACAAATGATTTACAAACAGATCAAAGGGCAACAGGGACCCTAATACAGAATAATTCTAAGAATTCCACGAAAAATAACTGGGCAAAGCAAATAGTTGTGAATGAGTTTCAGCCATCCAGGTAACCTCTGTATGAGGAGCTCAACCTTCAGGAGGTGTTCTGAACCATATAGGACCACATTTGCCAGAGAATTAAAGCACTCTTCCAATTCTAGTAACCCTAATGCAGTAGAATCAGAAATTTATTCTATTATCAATGTTAAGTTTGTAAACATAGCTTCATGTTCAAGTTACCCAACAAAAGGAATAGCGAGGGCAGCAGTTTTTCAGACCCACCAAAGAAAATTATCTCAGGTTCCTCTTCTGACTTTAGTATAAGAAGAGGCAGTAGCATTCTTACTCTGGAATCCAAATAGCCCAAGATAACATGGGCTTAAGCGGTTGGTAGTTAACACTAAAGACTTATAATCTCCTCTTTGTTATAGGAAGGGGAAATATCTTTGGGGCACAGTAGGGTGTAAGGGGACCAGGGCTAGGGTTGACTGGTGAATGGACTTAGCAACCAATCCAGCAGCAAGCTCTGCCCTGTGATTCCCTTGTGCTATGGAGTTGGTAACTTAGTGCCCTTGGCAGTACGTAACAGAGATTTGACTGGGCAGATTTATGGTAAAACCTGAAATGCATAACTATGTTTCCTAGTTACCATCCCCCCTCTCATCAGCAATGGGGAGGAATTTCACTTTCTTCTAAACCAAAAAGATACCCAGTTAATTTAACCTTATCATAATACCATATAAACAGTAGCAGGCAGATGACAAACCTGAATATTAACATACCTTGTTGTTTGGTATATCAAATGACCACACATTTAAACTGAAAACAGTAAGATCTTACATACTTGCATTGTGCTCATTTCTTCTACTGACTACTTGCTTTGATCATAGAAATCTGCTATAAAAGAAAAATCAGGGACATGATTATAAGGCCAGGATAAAACATCCTTAGCTCTGTTTGATTTCAGGTAAAAGTTATAATTGACCACCAGTCATACAGTAATAGCCAAATTCAGGGGTAGCCAGCAGGGAAACATTTCCTGTTCAGTAGGAAGTCAATGAGCCAAAAGGAGCCTACCTCAGATTGAGTCCAAAATTGTCCTCTTGACTTTTTCCCAGATATCTCCACCTCTAAGCAGCACATTCCCTCTTGTGGCATTGATTTGTGGCATTCTCTCCTATATCAATACCATGACTTGCAATAAATTAGATATAAGTGAGGAAGGGCTATGCAAAATCACCAGGCTCACTCTCTCCTCCAGAGCGTTTTGGGTCCAGTGGCAAGATATAAATATCTATCTACCTTTCTGTGTGTGTGTGTGTGTGTGTGTGTGTGTGTGTGTGTATCTATCTATCTATCTATCTATCTATCTATCTATCTATCTATCTATCTATCTGTCTATTTCAGGATGACTAGAGATGCTCATGGGTGTTTTATTCAAAGTTATTTTAATTAAATTTGATTTAGAAAATAATTCTGTGACAAATCATATCTTTTATCAAAGAAGCCATAAAAATACATTTTTGATATTACAAAAGGTTGAGAAACATTGATCAGGGATAAAACCATGAATTCATTTTATATCATTTTCTTTGCCTCTTCCCCAAATCATATTGCAAGTCTTTATAAACAGAGACAAAAATGTAGATCATTGTAGTGGGAAAAGAGCTGATCTATAAAGTTTTTTTGGTTTGTTTTTGGTTTGGTTTGGTTTGGTTTGGTTTGCAACAAACATTTATTTTATTTTTTCCAGTTACATGTAAGGGTAGTTTTCAACATTCATTTTCATAAGATTTAGAGTTCCAAATTTTTCTCCCTCCCTCCTTTTCCTCCCCCCTCCACAAGACATCAACCAATCTGATATAGGTTATATATGTACAATCCACAAGTACTCTTTTTGTCAGTTCTTTCTATGGGGGTGGATAGTATGCTCTGTCATTAGTCCCTTGGGATTGTTTTGGATCATTGTATTGCTGAGAGTAGTTAAGCCATTCACAATTGCTCATCAAACAATACTGCTGTCACTGTGCCACAATGTCCTCCCAGCTCTGCTCACTTCACTATCCATCAGTTCATATGAGTCTTTCCAGGTTTTTCTGGGATCATCCTGTTTGTCATTTCCTATAGTACAATACCATTCCACTATAATCATCTACCACAGCTTCTTCAGTTATTCCTCAATTGATGGACATTCCCTTGATTCCCAATTGTGAGAAAATAATGGGATTTGGCAGATACTCCAGGAGTATCCACCTGGAGATTCATCTAAACTGATTGAATTAAGTGAGAGTGACTGACTTTGCAGATTAGCCTACTTGAAGTTAATTAGATTGTAACCACACCTGGCTGACCCTTAAGAAGGTATTGTTTGGGACAGCTAGGTGGTGCAGTGGATAAAGCACTGGCCCTGGATTCAGGAGGACCTGAGCTCATAAGCGACCTCAGACACTTGACATTCACTAGCTGTGTGACCCTGGGCAAGTCACTTAACCCTCACTGCCCCCCCCCAAGGTATTGTTCTCAAAAGCTAAGGACTTTGAACTCAACTGGAGACCACCTTCAAGTCCAGTGAACCAAAGGATTTGGATGATGCTAACCAATCAACTTGAAGCAGTGTATAGGGACCGCTTATGCTCCAGACCTATAAAAAGCTTCCACACTCACTTTTCTGAGGCAGTTTGTGATTGAAGGAGGCTCATGGTAGAGGGCTTGAGGAAGAACCAGACCAAGCTGGAACTCTAGGCTACATAGCCCTTTCCTTAACTTTCTGAACTCCACGTGTTCTCCTTTTACTAATACCTAGTATGCTTTAATAAATGCTTAATGCCCAAAGACTGGTGCTAAAGCTTCTAATTTAAGGTGACCACACATTTAGATTTTAAACATTGTACAATTTTTAGCCACCACAAAGAGTTGCTATAAATACTTTTTGTACAATTTTCTCCCTTTTCTCTTTTTCATGATTACTGTTGTTAAATATTTCCCTCCATCCTATTGACTTCCCCATGATATTTACTCTATTATCTATCTTCTTCCATCCTATCCTTCTTCAAAAGGGATTTGCTTCTGACTGTCCCCTAGCCCAATCTGTCCTCCCTTCTTTTGCCCCTCTCTCTTAATCCCCTTCCCCTCCTATTTTCCTGCAGTGTTAGATAGATTACTCCACCCAATTGGGTGTGTATGTTAATCCCTCCTTGAGCCAATTCTGATGAGATTGATCTCTTTGAGCCAATTCTGATGAGTGTTAGGCTCATTTACTGCCCAGATTAAATAGATTACTCCACTCGATTGGTTGTGTGTGTTCATCCCTCCTTGAGGCAACTGATGAGATTAAGGTCTTTAGCCTATTCTAACGAGTGTAAAATTCATTTACTGCCCTGCTCCTTCCCCATCTCTTCCCCCACTTCATAAGCCCTTTACTATTTCTTTCATGTGGGATTTGATCCCAGTTCCCTTTGCCCTTGCCCCTCCCCCAATGCATTCCCCTCCCCCCTCAATTTTACCCTAAAGATGTCATCATGGGGCAGCTAAGTGACACAGTGGACAAAGCATCCATCCTGGACCCAGGGGGATCCCAGCAAAAACCCAGCCTCAGACACAAGACAGTCATCCATTGCATGACCCCAGGTAAGTCCCCCAACTCCAATTTTTTAATGGTTCCCTAGGGTCTTGTATTTGAAAGTCAAATTTGCCATTCAGTTCAGGTCTTTTCATCATGAATACCTGAAAGTCCTCTTTTTCATTGAAATCTCATTTTTTCCTCTGAAAGATTATGATCAGTTTTGCTGGATATGTGATTCTTGGTTGTAATCCCAATTCCTTTGCCCTCTGGAATACCATATTCCATGCCCTCCAGTCCTTTAATGTAGAAGCTGCTAGATCTTGTGCTATCCTGACTGGGGCTCCACAGTACCTGAATTCTTTCTTTTTGGCAGCTTGCCATATTTTCTCCTTGACCTGAGAGCTCTGGAATTTGGCTATAATATTCCTAGGAGTTTTCCTTTTGGGACCTCTTTCAGGAGGTGATCAGTGGATTCTTTCCATTTCTATTTTACCTTCTGCTTCTAGAATAGCAGGGAAATTTTCCTTGACAATTTCTTGAGAAATTATGTCTAAGCTCTTTCCTTGTTCATGGTTTTCAGGTAGACCAATAATTTTCAAATTATCTCTCCTGGATCTATTTTCCAGGTCAGCAGTTTTTCCAAGAAGATAATTCACATTGCCCTCTATTTTTTTGTTCATTTGGATTTGCTTTATTGTGTCTTGGTTTCTCATAAAGTCACTAGCTTCCATTTGTTCAGTCCTATTCTTAGGCAATTATTTTTGTCAGAGAGCTTTTGTACCTCCTTTTCCATTTGGCTTTTTAACCTGTTGACTTTTTTCTCATGTCTTTCCTGCAACACCCTCATTTCTTTTTCCATTTTTTCCTTTACCTCTCTAACTTTATCTTCAAAGTCCTTTTTGAGCACCTCTATGGCCTGAGACTAATTCATAATTTTCTTGGAAGCTTTAGATATAGGGATGCTGACGTTGACATCTTCCTCTGAGAGTGCACCTCAATCTTCCTTGTCGCTAAAGAAACTTTCTATGGTCCTCACCTTTCTCTGTCTGCTCATCTAGGCTTTCTTTTACTTGACTTTTAGCTCCTTAAAGTGGGCCACTGTTTCCAGGCTGCACTGTCCCAACCTTCAGAAAGTCTCAGGTGGTATGATTTAAGGAGGAGCAGGTTCTTCATTCACCTGGCCTGATCCCTGGTCCATAGATGACCCCGGACCAACTTGCTAATCAACCAGCTTTGTGTGTTGTGGTTGCCAGCTCTGACAAGCCTATTCCCCTCCCCCACCTGGGCCACTCCTACTTGAGCCTACCTCCTGGTTCCCAGCAGGGGTAAAAAACCCAAGTTCTTCCTCAGCACCAGCAGAGACCCCTGTAACCTCTCCCTCCTGCCAAGGGCTCAGCCCTCTCACCAGACTGTGAGCTTAGTTCCAGATGACACTGGTGTTTCAGCTGATTCAGAGGCTCTTGGGGTCTCTTTCTCTGGCAAGGCCTTCCTGGGACTGGATCTGTGTCAGGGTGACTGTGGGGTTGGGCTCCACTCCTGTCTCAGCACAGCAGCTCCCTCCCTCCAACCTTCCAAGCCATCCTTGGTTGGAAGATGATTTCAGCATGTTCTTCTGTGGGTTTTCTTGCTCCAGGAATTGTCTTATGGCATTATTTGTATGTTTTTTGGAACGATCATGTCATGAGTTTGAGAGCTCACTGCCTATCCTCAGCCATCTTCACCCATGGTTGTTTTAGGCAATTATGGTTAAGTGACTTGTCCAGGGTAACACAGCTAACAAGTATCTGGATCAGATTTGAACTGAGGCCCTTTCAACTTCAGGGACAGTGCTTTGTCTACTGTGCCACCTAGCTGTCCCCTATAAACAAATAAATGTGTTTTTGAATGATTTTATGCTTATGATTATAGTGGCATGCATATCAGGGTAAAAACTATTTCACAGAACTTCTGCTCTTGGTAAATTCCCATTTTGTCCACATACTCGAATCATTGTGACTAAGATACTTCTCTTTGGGCCACATTTTCTTTATCTGTCAAATGAGATAATTGGATGAGATGGCCTCTAAGGTACCTTCAACTCCAAACTATGATTTCATGATCACAGACTTAGAAAATATCTCTAATGTCATCATCCCATGGAGATATCAAAGGCTATCTACTCCAGCCAGCTAAGGACCAAGAAACACTCCCCTCCCTGAGTGAGTTTTTATGTTGTTGTTTTGTTTTTTTTAACAGATCTGTAATTTCATTCCATCAGTCACTCTCCTCTAAGGAAATTGCATTGAAATTTTCTTCTTCAAAACAAACTTAAGATGTTTCTGATTTAGTTTTAATGATTAATAGAATAACAGTCTGGTCTCTAATATTGTTGCCTCCATATCCAATTATTTTTTTTGTTTGTTTGTTTTTGTTTTTTTGCAGGGCAATGGGGGTTAAGTGACTTGCCCAGGGTCACACAGCTAGTAAGTGTCAAGTGTCTGAGGCCGGATTTGAACTCAGGTCCTCCTGAATCCAGGGCCGGTGCTTTATCCACTGCGCCACCTAGCCGCCCCCCATATCCAATTATTATTACCTCAGTTTTAAAAAATTGTGTTTAAGGAACTTGTTTTATACACAGAGGATACATAACTAATAACAGACAGATGACAAAGTCAGATACTCATGCACTTTATTTATTTAAAATAAAGAAAGGTTGAGAATTTCTAGGCTAAAAAGCTGAAATCCTATACCTGCATCTCACTGTATTAATCCATAGTTCACTTTAAACTTCAGAAAATTGAAGCTTTTACATGTCCCATTAGAATAATTTATACTTGACATGCAGGATTATCTGATGTTGTTGCTTCCTCAAAATATTCCACTCTAATTGATTCCAATTGCTTTAGTCGGATCAGATGGAATTGAGAATTCCATTCTACACATAAAAACACAAGTAACAATACTCTTGTGGGTAGAGGCTTTCCACTCCCAAGGTCAATGGTTACAAAAATGAATTTACTTATAAGAAGCTGACTTTACTCCAATTATAAATATAAGTACTACTAGGAAGATGACAAGCCCAAGTACTCATTTGCTTAGTTGTTTGGAATATGAAGTGACTACACATTTAGACTGAAACAGTAAGATCTTACATACTTGAATTGGGCTCATATCTTCTACTGGCCACTGGTTCTGATTCTAGAAATCTGTTATAAAGAAAAATGCAGGGACATGATGATAACAGCATCAAATTGGTGTTTGAGGCTTAAGCCTTAGGGCACATACATGGCAGGACAAAGCATCCTTAGCTCTATTTGACTTCAGGTAAGAATCACAAATGACTACTAGTCATGCAGTAACAATTTCACCTCATAGCCAGACTGGGGAATAGCTGGGTGGGAAACATCCCTGTTGCACAGGAACACAATAGGGAAACTGAGCTAGAGGGATTGTCCTCTTGGCTTTTTCCCAGAGAGAGACCTCCACCTGTAACAGGTCAGGATCCCATTCCCTATGAATAATATGTAACATTTCTCTTGAATGGTGGATTACTGACTTAATGATCCATCTGATAACTTATACCTGAATTCAAAACTCAAAACAACAGCACTTACAGTCCCAGGAGATTTTATCTCAAATAGCAAGTTTCAGCAATCACAGTTTAGGGCTAGGTACAGTTATTTTCTACTTTTCTATTGCAATAAGCAATAAAAGTTTACCAGGAAACACACACACATAAGAGATTTCACATAACATATTTCAATTGTTTTTTTCCTCTTTTTGAATTTAAACTCATCCTTCTGTAATGATCAATCCTTAGAAATTACTTCTTTATAATAAGTAAACTGATAAATTCTCAGTAAGACCATTACTGGTTTAGGAATTTTACAACCCATAACAAGTTCTTTCCTCAGGGTGGATGACCTTGCCCACATAGGTGGTTTCAAGAAACCTGACAAGTTTACAAATTAAAGGGAGCCTACAAGGTCTCTTTTTTGTGACTTTTCCCATATAGTAATCACCAACTTTTCCCTTATTTCCAAAATTCTTCCAGCACTTTCCTCTCTTGTTTTAGAGAGGAAATACAACACTCAATACACACACACACACACACACACACACCCCAATTTAAAAGTTACCTTAAAATTGACCAGAACTTAAGTTTGCCTGACTCCATAAATATCTATTTAGATGTTCTAATTATGTTCAATTACTTTTTTTGCTTCTTCCCTGACTCACACAAACCTTTTCTCACTTTGTGAGCCAAGAAAGGGTTAAATGCCATTTATGTTGCAAAGTGAAAGCTTTTTCCCCCTTCACCTTGAGCTTTTTCACTGGTGTAGCTCCCAAATCTGTCTCTAAATAACCATGAAAAATGGCAGTAGGCTCATTTTTATTCTTTCCTCAAAAGCTTACAAACTGTTTACTCTCAAATTCTCTGTTCACACTGTCAATGCAAACACTGACAGTGTTCTTTTTACTTATTTTTACCAGTCATATCTCAAATAATCTTGCCTTACCTGAACACACTTTCTCTCCATTTCTAACCCAGCCTACCTTACACTGCAAAAGAGAGAGAAAGAAAAAGAAAAAAGACTCTCTGTTAACCTTTTTAAAAATCTATATAAATGATTAAAACAATAACTCCAAATAGCTTAGTTAACAGTATAAGTTCTTAATCATAGTACTTCAGACTAATGGACCCAAAGTTTCCTAATTCATTCTTTCTCTTTGAAAAAACACAGGGGGTAGCTAGTTAGCACAGTGGATAAAGCACCAGCCCTGGATTCAGGAGGACCTGAGTTCAAATCCAGCCTCAGACACTTGACACTTACTAGCTCTGTGTTCCCAGGCAAGTAACTTAACCCTCATTGCCCTGCCAAAAAAGAAAACACACACACACACACACACACACACACACACACACACACACACACACACACACACACACACAGCTTTTCCAATGTTCATTTAAGGCCATGAATGCATAACAAAGAATTTACATTTCTATGCCAAACTCAAATTCTGAGTAGGTCACAATGTAAAGACATTTTATAGTCAGACTCTGCCCTCCTCCCCTCCACCCCCACTTCCCAGCCTGGCTACAGCTCAGGAAGGCAAGGGGGCTTAGAAGTAGCCTGGGTCTCTGCCCCAAGTGACTTTTGGAGGAACAGAAGTGGCCCAAGCTGGTTTACTGTCCTGCTTCCTTGTTCCTCAGATTTCTGGTTGGATGCTGGCAATTCAGAGGGCTGCTGTGCCAATGCTATGGGATTGACTTTTGTAGATTATGTTTCTGGGCCTCTGGGAGGAGGTGGCATTGGGTGAGGGTTGAGCTCTGTTTCAAGCCCAGACATCTGTCCCTTTCCCTCTGTTCCTGGGTGTCCTACTGAATGCTATCTGCCCCAGCACTGGCTTGTGTGGCCCCAGTGACCTTCCATTATTATATGGAGCACTGTAGAGGTTCACTGGCTATCTGTCCAGGCCAGAGCAGGCTTCTCCATCCTGGAGCCCAGATCTCCATGGTCCTGGAAAGAGACAGAGAAGGTGGGCTGCATGGCTGGGTTTCTTAGGAGTCAGAGTAGATCAATAGCAGGACAAGTAGGGGAGGAGTAGTGAGTGAGTTCAGGGTAGACATCATTTTGCGGGTTTCTTTGTTGCTTTGTTTTTTCCACCTTCTTTTGGATTCTGGCTGTCAAACATAAGAACTATTACTAGAAAAAGGAATTAAAAAAGAAACTGAAGCAGCCAAAGTTGATGTGATTTGCCTACAGTCACACAACTAGTAAGCATCTGAGGGAGGATTTGAACTCAGCTCTTCCTGACCCTAAATCGAGGACTGAGCCACCTAGCTCTTTACAGTACAGGATTCTACCCCCTCATCGTTTATTCATCCAGGATATTTCAATATCTTTTTTAGTTTTGGTTTTGGTTTTTGATTGTGTGTGTGTGTGTGTGTGTGTGTGTGTGTGTGTGTGTGTGTGTGTGTGTGTGTGTGTGTAATAATGAGGGTTAAATAACTTTCCCAGGGTCACACAGCTAGTAAGTGTCAAGTGTCTGAGGCCAGATTTGAACTCAGGTCCTCCTGAATCCAGGGCCAGTGATTTATCCACTGTGCCACCTCATTGCCCCATATTTCAATATCTTTTAAGGAAAAACTAGCCTGGCCTGGATGGGATACCTGTAGATGTTATTCCTATAACATATATAGAAAAGCACTACCCTCTTCAAAGCACTGTCTTGAACACGAAGGTTTGCTTGTGTATATGCTTTTGGTCCTGATGTGTGATTTCTTCACTGTAGGGAGCTCCCTCACATGCAAAGCCTCCCCCCTGCTGATTTAGCTCTTGAAATTGAGCAAAGGAGACTCTAGTGAGCATCTCTTAAGCTCTCACTACCTGCCAAACACTGTGATAAGCACTGTGAATACAAATAAAGCAAAAATGAGACTCTATTCTGAAGAACCTCATGCTGTCAGGGGGCAAATAACATGAAAGGTACAAACAAGAGATCTTGTCTTGCCTGGTCGAACCATTTCCAGCTCTTTGTGAACCTATTTGGGGTGTTCTTGGCCAAGATGCTGCAGTGGTTTGCCATTGCCTTCTCCATATAATTTCCCATATAAGGAAGCTGAGGCAAACAGGATCAAGTGACTTGCCAGGATCATCATACACCTGGTAAGTATCTGGGATTAGATTTCAACTCAAAAAGATTAGTCTTTTTCACTCAAGGCCCAGTGTTCTATCCCCTACACCAGCTAGCTGCACAGCAAGATATAGGCAGGATAAACTGGAGATATCAACAGAAGGAAGTCACTAAAACTAACGAGGACCCATGAAGGCTGCTTATAGAGGCTGGCTTTTAGTTGAGACTTGAAGGCAGCCACTGGAATCAGAAGATTGAAAAAAGGGGGATGAGAATTCCAGGAATGGTGACAGCCATTGAAAAGACAAAGAGTCAGGAGATGGAGTTTGATGCTTGAGGAATAACAAGGAGCCCAGTGGCACTGTATCCCAAGCATATGGATGGTGTGATATGTAAGAGGCCTGGAAAGGTAGGGAGGGGCCAGGTTCTGAAGGGTTTTAAAAGCCAAACAAAGGGTTTTATTTTTGATCCTTCCGGTAGTAATAGGCAACCACTGGAGTTGATCAAATAGTGATCAACTGTACAGACCTACAAGAGGAATAGGAGGCACCAATTGTAGATGACCTTCTAGAGAACACCCACTTTTGTTTTTTTGTTTTGTGGGGCAATGAGGGTTAAGTGACTTGCCCAGGGTCACACAGCTGGTAAGTGTCAAGTGTCTGAGGCCGGATTTGAACTCAGGTCCTCCTGAATCCAAGGCCAGTGCTTTATCCACTGCGCCACCTAGCTGCCCCTGTAGATGACCTTCTAAAGGAGCTTGGCCACAAAGGACTAAGAGATATGGAATGATAGCTAACAGGAATCAAGTGTAGATTTGTTGACAATAGGGAAGATCTGTCACCTTTTGTTGTCAGTAGGGAAGCAACCAATAGAAAGGGAGCACCTGAGTATGACTGAGACAAGAGGAATCTATTGGAGAAATCAGCTCCCAGTACAGAAATGTAATTTCCTCACCTTCAACCTTTTTTATGCCTAGAAAG
The DNA here is from genome assembly GCF_019393635.1 of Dromiciops gliroides. Classification (NCBI taxonomy): domain Eukaryota; kingdom Metazoa; phylum Chordata; class Mammalia; order Microbiotheria; family Microbiotheriidae; genus Dromiciops; species Dromiciops gliroides. The sequence continues at coordinate 499,254,363 of NC_057861.1, read as the reverse complement.
CTGTGCCCACCATGTTGCCAGTTGAAAACCTCTCCCTTCTGGAAGACTCAATTGTAATGACACCTCTCCAAGGAAGTCGGTCTCTGATCCAACCTCACCCCTAAACCCCCACTTCACCAATCAGTCAATTTGGTTACACTTCTCTGGTGCATCTACCATTATTTATAGCATATAATTATTTTCTGCCCAGAGATACCATTCCCATCCACAGTTAGTTCTCTGGGGACTTAGATCTGCATCTTGTAAATCTCTTCATACAGAAAACCTCAGAACATGGAGTGAGAGGGCCTGCGTTTCAATCACAGATCCACCCTTTGCTGTTTGACCCTGAGCCTCAGTTTTTCCATGTATAAAAAAGCAGGGCTGTATGATTCTCTACTTGTTGAAAAGAATTAGCGAATATACAAGTTGTTTATCAGGGTCACCTCTGCCAAGGCTGTTAGTCCTTTATGGTGACTAGGGTATTCCTCCCTCCCTCCCTCCCACCCACTTCCCAACTCTAACCCCCAGCCAAGCAAAGGCCCCTTAGGAGAAGCCCTGACCCTTTTCACATTTCCTCAGGCAAAGTAAAATAAATCAGCCTCCAGATTCTCCAAACCCCTCTCTTCTCTTCCCCCCTAGCCCTAAGGCAGCAACAAAACCTAACAGGTAGAGACACATTCCCATCACCAGGAACCCAGTCATTGGCCCACCAGTGGCCCCACCCCTTCATCCAGGAACAGCCAATGGCAACGATGGGTAACTGGACCTGGCCGGCTCAGCCCAAATCTTGGCATAAAAGAGGAGCCCCAGCACCTGGAACTATGCATTCCGCCACCTGGACCCTTAGGTGGTGTTCCAGGTCCCACTGTCCCCAGGTCCCGCCGCTGCTGAGACGCTCAGGTGAGGGCTGGGCAAACACAGCTCCCAGGTCCGAGGAAAGGGCTCGCAAAGGGGCAGACACCTGTGGCCCCAGGACAGCCTCAGGGACGAGAGAGAGGCATAGAGGAGGACAGAACCTGGGCTTGGGAAGAGGAATGGCTGGGGAAGAGTTAAACAGCATCTACTTCCCAGGGAGCTCACATGGGAGAACATCTATCTGTAAAGCCCTCTGCAAACCTTACAAAGCATTAGAGGAACGTTTGCCTTTCTTTTTATTACCATTATCACCTATACGGGAAGGGCAGGGAGCTGAGTCTGCAGCTTATGGAGTTTTTGACCTGAACTTAATGGGGGAAGAGATGGTAAAGAGCAGGGGACAGGGACTGTGGTATTGAGCAGGGTCCTCTGTTGGGATGGATTTGAGGATGGTGAGTGGCCATCCCGGGATGAACCATGACTCCCAGGATCTGATGGGGGCTGTTCTCCCTTTCTCGGGATTCCTTCATCTGCGGATGACCTCTGTGCAAACTCAGCAGACACCCCTAGGGTGAGGTGCTAGGGAGGCGTAAATGTCCTTGCTCCTTTCTGCCTGTATGGTTCTGTTGGAGAGGAGGAGGAGGAAGAGGGCTCCTCCCTGGGCCCCTTTGAAAGGCCACTTAGCATGCCCTGCAAACTCCCCACAGCCAGTGCCCGGGAGCTGAAGTTGGCTGTCTCACTCTGCTATAGAAAAGGCAGAAAAAATGTTCCTTCTCTCCCACTCTCTCCACCAGCAGCTGGCTGTAAAGACTTACTTTTATACTCTGCAGGATCATAGACTTAGAGCTGGAAGGGACCTTAGGGAAACTGAGACCTTGAGGTGAAGTGGATTACCTATCTATGTATGCCTGTATGGTAGTAAGTGGCAGAGGTCAGGCTTGTACCAGAGCAGATTCAAGCCAAATCTAGCTCTATTCTAGGCTAGTGTGTTGCTTGGTCAGGCTTCTGGTAAATGGAGTGATTTTGACTTCTGGATAAGGTAAGTTTGGTGATTAGGTTTAGAGAGAGGCTTAGAAATGTTCTAGTGGCTTTAAGAAACACATTTATATAGAATCTACTATGTGCCAGGCATTGTGCTAAGCACTGGGGATATCAAAGACAGTCTCTGCCCTCAATAAAGCAGTAACCTGCAGACTTAGGCAAAGACACACCCCCATTAGGAAAAATCTAGTGAGCACTCTTGATCGATATATGTACATTTCTGTCTATAAATTACATGTGTACTGCTGTGCTAGTATATACACAACTAGGAGCTTTTTAAGTATCAGATCAACATGAAATAATACAGTCCTAGAGGCAGTAGAATCACTCGAGTATATTGGAGATGATCTGAACAAATGGTCACTTTAGACTGCACTTTAGAATGATTTTGGCTGCTGTGTGAGGATATGATAGAATGGAGGAAGGCTATTGCAAGAATCCATTGCAGAGGTGATTAGGGCCTGAACTAGGCTGTTGTGCAGGCAAATGAGGAAGATGCCTTGGTTGGATATGTGGGATGAGGGGGAGTTGAAGGTGATTCTGAGGTTGAAAACTAAGGAAGGACAGTGGTATCCTTGACAGTGATAGGTGTTATAGTTTGGAAAAGGAATGGGTTAGGGAAGAAAGATAATGTAATAGTATCTATGTATTCCTTACACTATTGCCTCATCATGGGGGACTCACAGGAAGAGAGAGGGAGCCTTTTCCCAGTCACTGCTCCAGCTACAACTCCCTCCCTTCCCCCTTTTTCCCAATGGCTGCTGCTTGGCAGTAGTTTCATTATAGCTACTTTTAGGTGACTGAGGTTGATAACCTGAGAGGAGGCTGAATAAGAAGTTATTAGTGCAATTGTCTTAGAGACAAGACCTCCAGATGGCCATTCAGGGACTGGGATGTGGTCTACCCTTAATCTCTGAGTGCTTAACAAATAACAAAAAGAACAATAATAAATAGCTCTTGCTTTACAGTTTTGAACGTGCTTTACAAATATTATATCATTTTACCCTCAAAACAGCCCTGTGAGGGTAGGTACTACTAATAATAAATTATGCCCATTTTGCAAATATGGAAACTGAGGATAAGTGTGTTTGAATGACTTTCTTACAGCCCCATAGCTACTGGTAAGTGTTGGAGGCAAGATTTGAGCTCAGGTCTTCCCAACCCTAGACCCACCACTCTGGCCACTATGCCACCTAGCTGCCTCTAATCCACTGTGGTCACACCTTGGCTTCCATTTTAGGAACCACTGCCATTAAATTTAGGAGCACATTTCATCTTTTAAAAACAGCTGCAATTTTTGAACTGGGAGTCTTATAAGCTCTGTTTTTAATTATCTATTCTGTGGATGTTGGCACTTACTTGAGCAATGACTCTTATTTTATCATTTTTTGTACATACATCTAAATTCTCTGAAAAACTCTAGATCAGGGCAGCTAGGTGGTACAGTAGATAGGGCACTGGCCCTGGATTCAAGATGACCTGAGTTCAAATCTGGCCTCAGACACTTGACACTTAATAGCTGTGTGACCCTAGGCAAGTCACTTAACCCCAATTGCTTCACCAAAAAACAAAAATAACAACAACAACAAAAAGAAAACCTCTAGATCAGCATTACCTCTCTTGTATTTGCCCTCACTCCACCCCAGCATACACACAGTGCTTAGCACATAACTAGATATTGTATGATTACTGGGTAAAATGAATTTGGTTTTTCCACTGGGAATACTTATTTTTTCCCAAAGAAACAAGAGCTTGCATTTATGGTTTGGCTTGACTTTTAATCCTATGCATTTTATATCTATCTTGCTTTTTCTCCTTTAAGGTTTGAAACATGAATTTCTACCTGTGTTTAGCTTCCCTGTGCTTGGGGATAGTAGCTGCTGCTCCACAGCTTGACCAGACTTTAGATGTTAAATGGCACCATTGGAAGGCACAATACAGAAGGACCTATGAAGTGGTAAACTTCCTTGTTTCACAACTCTGTTGAGTACAACATGTCCAAGGTGGACTAAGGAAATGGCCTTTTCTCCAGAAGCCAATTGTCCAGACAAGAGCTTCATTTGCTCAAGATGGTTGCTTTTCCCACAGGATGTCTATAGCATGAGAGTTTGGAAACCCTTGTGGAAGTGCAATATTTGCATTTGATCACCACCCAACTGTATGCTAACCTAGTTTATAGATATTGGATTTGGGATGAGGATAGCTTAACTTGTATGCGTAGGAATATAAGCAGAAGCTTACTGAACCTTACATTTGTGTACTTGCTTCCAGGATGAAGATAGTTGGAGAAGAGCAACATGGGAGAAGAATTTGAGAATGATAGAAATGCACAATCTGGGGTATAGTGCTGGCAACCATAGTTTCCAGATGGAAATGAACAAGTTTGGTGATATGGTGGGTGTGCTGGGACAATCTGATACTAATACTGAGAAGTCAATTATATTTAGCTCCCAATATACTTCATATAAATCATCTTTCTTTTCATTTTAGACCAATGAAGAATTCAGGCAAATGATGAATGGCTTTAGACAAAACAGACTTCAAAGGAGGACCAAAGGAACTCTGTTTCGTTCCCCTCTCCTTTTAAAGACCCCTAAATCTGTAGACTGGAGAGACAAAGGCTATGTAACTCCTGTTAAGAATCAGGTATTCAAGTTGCTTCAGTTTGATCCATAGGTACTCAGATAAAACTCAGTGTAGCTTATGACTGATAAAACAGTCTCTTTTAATAATGGGACTTCAGATCAGAAATGTCGCTGACTTCCCTTCCATCTTTAAATTGTTTACATCTGTCTTCAAAAGATTGCTGAAATTCTCTTGTAAATTAGCCACCCCTTTTTGACTTTTTCAGGGTGACTGTGGTTCCTGTTGGGCATTTAGTGCAACTGGTTCCCTGGAAGGTCAGTGGTTCCATAAAACAGGACAACTTGTTTCACTTAGTGAGCAGAATTTGATTGATTGCTCTGCAACTGAAGGCAACCAGGGTTGTAATGGTGGCTTGATGGATCAAGCTTTTGAATATGTGAAGGAAAATGGAGGCATTGATACAGAACAATTGTATCCCTATGAGGCAATGGTAAGCATAACTATTGCATTCCCCATCATTTTGGTTGAGCTGACTTTGAAAGGAGAGTCTCAGTTAGATAGATGTGAGTTTAATAGAGGCTTGCAAAGAGGGCAGACTTAAATACCACCTCCCTCCCTAAACATTCTACAAGTGCATCCAAAATATATTAACAAATAAATTTAGTGTCCTTCACTATGATATCACCTAGAGCAGATATTTTTTTGAATAAGAGCATAAGTAGCCATACATACAACATGTTAGCAAGTATATAGACTCTGTTTTCTCAGACACTTTACAGATCATTTGATCAGACATCTTCATTTTACAATGACTTGCTCAAGATCACAAACATAATAATAAGTGGCAAAACCTGGATTTGAAGAGGGTTTCCTGCACCTACATCCATCCTTGCCTTTGTACCCTACCCTTAGGCTTCCTGAACAACTAGTTCTCCCAAGAATTGCTTCCTTAGGAGCAGGGAAATAAATGACAATTGAATGTTGTCTAATACCTGCTGACATTTATATCATCCTTAAGGTTTACAAAAAACATGTCATTCTTTTAATGTCGTTTGATCATCAAACAGCCCTGTCAGGTGGATGTATTTTTCCATCTATTACTCAAAACCTCTTAACCTATGGTCCTTGATCATTTAGCTTGGAAGTGGAGAGCTAGATTCAAACCTAAGTCTCACTGGACTCTGCTACAACCACTAGGCCCTTAATAGTTGCTAATCAATAGATTGTTTTACAGCACTGGAATCAAACCCAGGTAGAAGTGGGGGCCACTGAAGCATGCATTAGAATCTGTGTGGGATGCACATCGACTTAGGAGTGATGTGTAGGAATATCACCAACCCTCTGGTTTACATCATGTGTCCTTCTTTCAATGTGACTTTCTAATAGTCCTTTCCCCACCCACATCCAGCTATCTTCTTGAGCTATTTATCTAATAAATTAAATGAGAAAACATTTCCCATAGATTTATTAAATTCATGACCATTAATTTTTAATTCATCTGGGCTAAAACCTTTATAAAGAATTAAACCAGACCTTTTATCTATTCCTTTGAAAAGGATGACACTTGTCGGTACAAGCCACAATCCTCTGTTGCTAATGTCTCAGGATTTGTGGACATCTCAAGCGGGGAGGAGGAGGAACTGGAAATGGCTGTGGCAACTGTGGGTCCCATCTCTGTTGGGATTGATGCATCACATGAATCCTTTCAGTTCTATCACTCTGGTAAGCATTTGTTCTTCATTATTTCTGTAACGATGCACTTAAAACCATGTTATTGCCATTTGTTATTTAGTATATCTCAAGTTAATATGTCACTTGAATATCCTAGGTATTTATTATGAACCACAATGCAGTAGTGAACTACTAGATCATGGCGTGCTTGTTGTGGGCTATGGTTTTGAGGCAAACAATGGAACAAAATACTGGATTGTCAAGAACAGGTAAACCAACTCTTTGCCTGAAATGTCATGGACCTGCCAACTTTGGCTTATTTCATTTTGAAGAAAGGGGCAAGAGGAAGAAGGGTGGGGTTCCTGGGATCCTGTGAAATAGGGAAAGCATGTTCATGGATGGAAGGTTCCCCTCTTTTTAGGATCCAGAGTAGATTGAGAGTTCCCCAGTGGTCCCTCAGAGTTTCCATGACCACTGATGACTAGGTAATACAAAAGGTTTCCTGTTGGCTGGTCTGTGGAACTGTTCTAATACTGTTATTGTCAGACTGGCTCACAAGGTGCTCTGGGTAAAGCACTTGGAAAACCTTCAAAGTGCTTCTTGATGAGTGAGTAGTTTACCTGAATAGGGAAGCTAGGTGGCCCAGTGGACAAAGCACACCAGCCTCGAGTCAGGAGGACCTGAGTTCAAATCTGACTAGCTGTGTTCCCCTGGCCTTTACATCACTTTGCCTTAGTTTCCTCATACGGAAAATGAGTTGAAGAAGGTAATGGCAGAGGGCAGCTAGGTGGCGCAGTGGATAAAGCACCGGCCCTGGATTCAGGAGTACCTGAGTTCAAATCCGGCCTCAGACACTTGATACTTACTGGCTGTGTGACCCTGGGCAAGTCACTTAACCCCCATTGCCCTGCCAAAAAAAAAAAGAAGGTAATGGCAAATAGCTTTAGTATCTTTACCAAGAAAAGCTAAAAATGGGGTCATGAAGAGTCAGAAGCAAGTAATCCACTAAACAGCAACCAAGTTGTCCCCAGCCATTATTTTCATTGCTTTCTGAAATGTCCAACTCATTTGCTGAATTCAGTCACATCAGGTGTCAGAAAGTGTTGTGTCCATGCAGTAAAAGTGTACTTTTGAGTGGTGCTCTGAAGCTTATGACTACTTAACTTTCTTTTCAGCTGGGGTGAGGAGTGGGGTAAACGAGGTTACATTTTAATGGCCAAGGACCGGAGTAACCACTGTGGAATAGCAACAGCAGCCAGCTATCCTCAAGTATGACTTGACGGAAGGAGGACTGATTCACAGAAAGAAGGGATCTGACCTGTGTATGATTTGGGAAAAAACACCTGAATCACCCAGGGGAACCTAGCAATAACTTGGGGTTCTTGTGACATTTTTATATTTGTGAAATGTGAACACTACTTTTTTATAAATGGCTCATAATACTGAAAAATCAAGACATCAATATTCATTCCAAAATTGTATGTATAAACTTTCCCTTTTTAAATAAACCTCAATTCATTATATATGAACTTGACTTAAGTATAAATCAGTCAGCCTGGGTGTGGCTTTGGCATTACTTCAGTCCCAGGAGTCTCATGATGATTGACTTCCTAGAATATCTTTAATTTCAATATATTTTGTTTTGATAAGATAGACACCTTGACCCCACAAAAACCCTAACCACTTCAGCCGCTCTCTGCCATAGTAAAAAACCACCTCACAGAGTAAGGGTGACTCATAAAACATGTCAGTTTCCCCTCTTTTGGTTTTTTGGGGGGGTTTCTTTAAAGAGAAAAGCTGTCATCCATTTCACAGGGTTTCCCAAAAGTGTCCATGCAGTTTTAAGCTCACTTTTAAGACACAGTGTTTTTGACCCAAGGTTTTAATGTTAGCTCTCTTTACTTTGTTGTTATTATTGTACACAATTATTCTTTTGTCTCTATTTTCTTCTGTCTGCATCTAGTCTTATCATGACTGGTTGAATTCTTTATACCTTCATTCTTTATGGGACAACAATTCATTACATTTATACATATGTAAGGAGCTAAAATTCTAGCTAGTCTGTCTAAAATAGCTAACGAGTGGTAGCCAATAAATTAGAAGCTTTAGCAAGAGTATTTAAGTATTTATTAAAGAACATTGGGATCTAATGATCAGAGAGAAAGGTAAAAATCTAACTATTTCTAAGATACCCCATCATCCGACCTGCCATGGTGGGGTCAGGAACCAAAAGGACCAACCCTTCCTCTTTCCTCCCAGAAGCCTCCTGTGAAACTGGAAACATCCCATCCACATGCACACACATCTCCAAGCTAATTGGCTGGTAGCTTTGATAGACAGTACCCATGAGCAAACGTCACTTCCTGACGCCAAGGAAAAGCCATATAGCTTGCCCTCAGATGCCTTCTCCTCATGGTGGAGCTTTCCTACAGTAACTCTAGCAGGTGGTGTCACTTCAGTTGTTACACATACCATAATTGGTTTGCTATTCTCTAATCACTGGACACATATGAGGCCATGCCTAGGAGCAACTAAATCACTGGGCCTAGCAAATAATAAGCTCTTGCTTAAGAAATGCTGGTTGGCTGATGGATGGATTGGGTGGTAGCACTCCTTGGGATATATCAGCCTCTCCTTCTCTCCCCTCACCTTCCTTGGCTTCCTTTCTTCTGCTTTCTTCTATAATCAAAACAACTCAGCCCTTGCCTTTGAAAAGACTTTAGCTATTGTAACAATTGGAATGATGCCACCTGCTGGAGACTTACTGTAGGAAATCTCTACCATGAGGAGAAGGCCTCTGAGGGCAAGGCCGTGCAGCTTTTCTTTAGCATCAGGAAGTGATGTTTGCTTGTGGGAGGAAGAGGGGGCAAGGCTGACGCTCTGGGTCTCTTTCGTCAGGACTCTGGTAGAGAGTGGAGTGAAAAATGTGCTCTCCCTTTAATAGATAGATGAATCTAGGCCTTTCTCTCTTTCTTCACCAAATTCTTATTCTCCTTAATAAATGCTTAAAAGTCTAACTCTTGCTAAAGCTTATAATTTATTGGCAACCACTCATTAGATATTTTAGACAGACTAGCTAGGATTTTAGCCCCTTACACTATGGAATGTGCTGTTATCTTTGTGACTTCTCACAGAAAATCTCCCTTCCCAGGTCACCCATTTCCTTTTTGTACAGTCTTGCCAATAGAATGTAAGGGACTCTGCCTCTGTATTTGTCATGAGAGGAACTGCTTGCTTGATTTGTGATAACCAAAAGCTTGTAAAAATAAAATAAGGATGAAAGTATTTATAGCAATGCCCCTCTTTAAGCAGTAGTTAAAAGTCAAGAAATAGTCTGGCAAAATGAGCAACCAGAAAAAGATGCAGACCATAGAAAGCTTCTTTGATAAGAAGGAAGATTGAAGTGCACTCTTAGAAGAGAATAGCAATGTCAGGGATCCTACATCCAAAGCTTCTAAGAAAAATATAAATTGGTCTCAGGCCATAGAAGCACTCAAAGTAACTAGGACTACAATCAAAAATCACCCATCCAGCAAAACTGAGTATAATCTTTCAGGGGCAAAAATGGAACTTCAATAAAATAGAGGACTTTCAGACAATCATGATGAAAAGACCTGAACTGAAAAGAAAATTTGACTTTCAAGTAGAAGACCCTAGAGAAGCATAAAAAGGTAAACAGTATAAAGAAATCATGAGGGATATTAAAAGGTTAAACTCTTTACATTCCTAAATGGGAAGATGATTGTTCTAACTCATAAGAACTTTCTCAGTATTAGGGCAGCTGAAAGATATATACTTAGAGTGTACAGGTGCGAATTGAATAAAAAGGGATGATATCTGGAAAACATTTATTTTTTGTTCATTCATGTCTTTTGTGGGGCAGGCAAGGTGGAGTGTTTTATGTCTAGGGCTGGATTTGAGCTTGGGGACTCCTGGGTCCAGGACTGGTGCTTTGTCCACTGTGTCACCTAGCTGAGCCATGATGGTATCTTTAAAATAAAGTTAAGGGGGTAAGAGGAATGCACTGGAAGAAAGGGAAAGGGAGAGGTGGAAAGTGGTAAAGCAGCTCACACAAAAGAAACAAGAAAAAGCTTATGGAGTGGAGGGGAAGATGGTGAAGGAACAGGGCAATGAGTGAGCCTTACTCTCATCAGAATTGGCTCAAAGAGGGAATAACATACAGACTCAAGTGGGTACAGTAATATATTTTGCCCTGAGGGAAAGCGAGAGGATTAGGGGATAAGGGTTGGGGGGGAGAGGCAAAGGAAGGGAGGGCAGATTGGGGAAGGGGGCAGTAAAAAGCAAAACACTTTTGAGGAGGGATAGAGTGAAAGAAGATAAAAAATGAAGTAAATATCAAGGGGAAGGGGCAGCTAGATGGCGCAGTGGTTAAAGCACCGGCCCTGGATTCAGGAATACCTGAGTTCAAATCCGGCCTCAGACACTTAACACTTGCTAGCTGTGTGACCCTGGGCAAGTCACTTGACCCCAATTGCCCCTCAAAAAAAAATATCAAGGGGAGGGAATAGGATACAGGATAATACAGTTATCAATAGTAACTGAAAATAATCATGAGCAGGATGCTATCAGAAGGATGCATGAAAAAGGCAAACCATCAACAGAGAAAGAACTGATGGTATGTGAATACAGAATGAAGTATAATTTTATTTGTTAATTCCTCTTTCTAAATTTCTTTTGTCTATTTTCTTTTACAACCTGACTAATGGGAAGATATTTTGCATGACTGCATGTGTATGACTTATATTGAATTGCTTGATTTCTTAGAGAGGGTTGAGGAGGGAAGGAGGAAGAAAATTTAGGACACAAAGTTTTACGAAATCAAGGTGCAAAAAATGTGGTTTTTTCTTTACATGTAACAATTAAATTAAATTAAAAAATTAAAAGGAAAAAAAGAAGAGGAATTAGGATTGAACAAGTGGAAGATAATGACTTTATGAGAAATCAAGAGGTGAAATGGAGTAAAATATCTCACATAAAAGAAGCAATCAAAAGCTTAGGGAGTGGAGGGAAAGATGGGTGAGGAGCAGGGGAGTGAATAAGCCTTACACTAATCAAAAAGTATGTAGTTAGGGCTTGATAAGTGCTAAGCCCTGGGGATAAAGAAAAATCAAAAACAATCTCTGCCTTCAAGGACCTTACATTTTCATAGCTTGGTGTTGCAATGCATAGAGTGCTAGGCCTAGAGTCAGGGAGACTTATCTTCCTGATTTCCAATCTGACCTCATACACTTATTAGCTGTGTGACCCTGGCTGGTCACTTAACTCTGTTTGGCAAACCACTCCAGTATCTTTGACAAGAAAGCCCCAAATGGGATCACAAAGCATCAGACAGGACTGAAAAATGACTGTACAACAACAAAGGGACAATAATAGCTAGAGATTGAGAAAGAGCATTCCAAACATGGGAAGCAACCAGTACTCAAAGCACTGGAGTGTTGTATTTGAGGAACAAGTAGGTTGTAGGTTGGTACAGTTGTATCATAGAGTGTGTGGAGAGGAGCAGAATATAAGAAAATTGGAAAGGTTAGAGAGTGCCAGGTTGGGAAGAACTTCATTTATTTTACATTAAAAGGTGCATGTATAGGTTGTTTATTCAATCAATAACCAATTAATAAACACTTATTAATCACCTACAAGTACTGGGCATTGTGTTAAGCACTAGGGGTACAAAGAGAGGAAAATGACAGTCCTGCCCTCAACAACTTTACAATCTAAATGCTCCCATAATCTGTGCTTTCATATATTATTTTTTCTATGATTATTTTATTTACATATTATATCACTTAACAGAATATATTGTTTTAATATATAAGAAAATATGAAATATTAGAAGTGGAATGTTTTAAAAGGCTTAAAAGAAGACTAAATGAAATTCTCCCCCTCTTCTTTCTCAGTCAAAAATAATTTAAGATGACAGATGACAGTTTAAACACAGATGAAAAAAAAGTAAACTATAGCCATATATGTTAACATTTTACTTATATGATACTTTAAGTCTTGTGAAATACTTTACAAATGGTAATCTCATTATGTCTTTACAACAACCCAGGGAGCTATGTGTTATTATTATTGCCCCCATTTTACAGATGAACAAACTGAGGCTGAAAGAGGTTAAGTGACTTTCAGAATCACACAGCTAGTTAGTATCTGAGGAGGAAATTTTAATTCAGATTTTCTGTTTCCAAGTCCAACACTCTTACCCACTGTACCATGTAGCTTAATACAGATATTTAAAAGGTTAAACTCACTTCTTTTTTGGGGGAGGGGGTGGCACCAGGTAGTTATTTATTTACTCATGTATTAATCAATAAATAAATTAATTAATTAGTTTATTATATTTTAGTCATGCAAAAAATTTTCACATTAATCTGGTTATAAAAGAAAACAGACAAGAAAAAACTTAAGAACAAGGAACTAAAACATATATACTTCACTCTGCATTCAGACACCATCAGTTTTTTCTGTGGAGATGGATTGCGTTTTTGGGGTTTTTTTATTTTGTTTTTTGTGAGGCAATTGGAGTTGGTTAAGTGACTTGCCCAGGGTCACACAGCTAGTAAGTGTTAAGTGTCTGAGGCTGGATTTGAACTCAGGTCCTCCTGACTCCAGGGCTGATGCTCTATCCACTGCACCACCTAGCTGCCCCTGGATTGCATTTTTAATAAGTCCTTCAGAGTTGTCTTGGATCATCTCATTACTGAGAATACCCAGATCATTCATTCACAGCTGATCATTTAAGATTTTGCTATTGCTTTGTATTCAGTACATTTCACTTTGTTTCAACTCATGTAAGTCTTTCCAAGTTTTTCTGAGAGCATCCTGCTCATCATTTTAATTACTATTACTAATGTAATTTCCCTTCACCATACTCCCTCCCCATGTCATTTACTCTATTCTCTGTCTCCTTTCACCCTTTGCCTCCTCCAAGGTGTTTTGCTTCTGACTGCCCCTCCCCCTATCTGCCCTGCCTTCTATCACCTCCCCTCTTAGCCCCTTCCCCTCCTACTTTCCTGTAAGTTAAAATTGATTACTATACCCAATTGAGTGTGTATGTTATTCCCTCTTTGTGCCAATTCTGATGAGAGTAAGGTTTACCCACTTCCCAGCATGCCCCCATCTTCTTCTCCACTGAATAAGCTTTTTCTTGCTTCTTTTATGTGAGATACTTTACCCCATTCTACCTCTACCTTTCCCTTTCTTCTAGTGCATTCCTCCCTCACCCCTTAACTTTTTTTAAAAGATGTCATTCCTTTATATTCAACTTGTACCTCTTCCCTCTGTCTAAATATACTCCATCCACCTGCCCTAATAATGAGAAATTTCTTATGTTACAATTATCATCTTCCCATATAGGAATGTCAACAGTTTAGGCTTTTAATATCCCTTATGATTTCTTCTTCCTGTTTACCTTTTTATGCTCCTCTAGAGTCTTGTTTTTGAAAGTCAAATTTTATATTCAGCTCAGGTCTTTTCATCAAGAATACCTGAAAGTCCTCTCTTTCATTGAATTCCCATTTTTTTCCCCTGAAGGATTATAATCAGTTTTGCTGGGTGGGTGATTCTTAGTTGTAATCCCAGTTCCTTTGCCCTCTGGAATGATATTCCAAGCAGTCCAATCCTTTAATCTAGAAGCAGCTAAGTCTTGTGTTATCCTGACTATGGCTCCACAATACTTGAATTGTTTCTTTCTGGCTGCTTGCAATATTTTCTCCTTGCCCTGGGAGCTCTGGAATTTGGCTTTAATATTCCTGGAAATTTTCATTTTAGGATCTCTTTCAGGATGTGATTGGTGGATATTTTAAATTTCTATTTTACCTTCTGGTACTAGAATATAAGGGCAATTTTCCCTAACAATGTATGTATATATATGTTTTAGTTTCCCAAGTTTTATTGAAATACTATGGGTGAACACAGGGAGAGAACCAGAATAGTGGAAAGGTATGTCTCGAATAAGAAAAGGACAATTATATTTATAGTATGGATAAATTGATTATCAATCTCATTATAATAATCTCCACTTTAGTGAGGTACAGGAGGGCTTATCCTAATTTGGAGTTCCTGGGTTCCTAAGCCAACGCCCGAGGTGGGTACCTTTTTCTATGGAGGTGTGTTTTGGGGATTTACACATCAGTCATAAGGTGAATCTGGGGACAAATTTGGCCTTTTCTGCGCATGTCTCTTTCTGATTCCCATGGCTAATTTCAAAACATCTTCATTTATCATTTATTTCTAGTTTGAGTTTCTGTAGCCTGTCAATTTTATCATTTTTATATGACCTGCCCCTTTATGTTCCTGTTTTGGTGTGAGGGAAAAATCCATCCTCTTCTCAATAATTCTTGAGAATTCAGCAGTGAGGTGACAAAGGCTCTTTATTTCCTTCTCATGAGAAGGAGGCACCCTATTGTGCAGCTAGTGGGTGCCAAGCAAGGGGGTTCTCAGGCCCTGTTTTATACCCTAGTCCCTAACACAAATGGATCCTCCCCTTTTTCATCACTGGTCCCATTACTCAAGGGTTACAATCTACACACAAAAACTAGCTAATCAGAACGCAGTATTCCCACCCCACTTCATTGAATGGGCATAACTCAGGTGTGGACCTTATACTTCCTTATATGGACACAACTCTGGAGTGGACCTTATTGAGATCAGGGCTCCTTGAACCATGTGATTTTGTTAACCTGAGGGGGAGGCGGGGATCCGAGACCTTTGTCCTACAAACAGGTCAGGAGAAATATGACTGACTGTTATATCCACATTGAGAGGAGACAACTACCCATTTTTTCACAATCCCTCCTCTTTATTTTTGACCATTTGGCTCCTCTTATTCCATTTATTGAATATCTCCTCTGCCTTTTCATCTAAATCTGTGAATATTAGCATTTGAGTGTTTGCCTTTACTTTCCCAAATGGAGTAACCTTTGTGAGAGAAGTCTCTATTTACCCACTGTAGGAGAGATTCTGGCACACTCCATGGGACTCCTGTGCTATTAGAGCATCAGATGACCCTTTTTGCCCCTCTGGGCTGTGTTTCTTTCTTGATTTAGACTCAGATTCGGAGAAATGCTCAGATGCCATGGTAAAGGGGGTGGCCAGCCGCACCAACCCACAAATGCCAGCCCAGTTAGGGGGTAAGGTTGGTCCTCCACCACAATACCACCACAGGTTGGCTCAGGGGAGGATCAGGGATGAAAAATCTACCAAGTTGTTCTCGGTTATTTCCCATGTTTGGACACAACTCATATTACCCAAGACCAGAAAACCTCTCAGCCATCTGGAGAGACAGGCGGAATGGTTTCCTGGGACTCCAACAACGGTGGGTATGATCTTTTCTGCTGTCCTTTTTATTACAGGGAAGAGTAATTCCAAATCCCTGCAACTCTTACCCTTTGCCAGCCTGTTCTGGTATAATTGAAGGAGACACCGGAACCCCTCCAGGCTAAAATGTGGACTTAGAGTATGGACAGCTGGTGTTCCCAAAGCGCTGACCCATTCCATCTAAGCATTTGAATCTCCAAACCCAGTCTCTGTCTCCACTGTCTGCCTCACATCCTTAACTTCAATGGCTTGTAACTCAGGAGTTTCAGGGTTTCCTGATTTCCCCTCTGGACTTGGAGAGGTTATTTCTGGACTCTTAAAAGGGTAGGATCCATGGGATTTTCAAAGGATTTTCCTATTCTTCCTACAGGATAAGTTCCTCCTTCAGATGCCCATATACCAAATCCTTTTTGCTCCTCCATTACTTGTTTGCCTGAGTAGCTCCCACTATCCCAAAATGTTACCTCCCTTCCCTTTTTTTGTACCAGGCTTGGTATATTGTACATTAAAGTCTTTTTAAACTTGACCCTCGGTCGATCAGATTCCTTATTCACAGTCACTGCTCATGTTTTGGCTCTGGTTTTTCTTCTGGAAAAGGTGCTCCTTTTACTTGAGAGTAGTGAGTCCAGTTTCGCTCCTCAGTCCTCACTGCAATGTCAGTGAAAAGTAACACCAGGAATGGCCCTTCCCAATCAGGTTCCAACTTGTTGCTCTTCCAGGCTCTTATCAATACCCAATCTTCAGCCTTAAATTGGTGAGCTGGAAACTCGAGAGGAGGAGTCTGGGCCAGAAGTCCCTTGTGTCGGAGTAAAGAAACAGAGGCAGAGAGGCCAAAAATATATTCTCTGAGAAACATGTCTTTCATTTCTATTATTGGGAACTCTGTTTCCCTTCCCAAGTAAGGATATCCAAATCTTCTTGATTTGGGGGGTTTTTACTATTCACATATACATTTAAGGCTTCGCATACCCGATTTTCATTAGACCCAAATTTAGGCCAAAGGACTGAACCTCCCTTGAGGGGAACTCCAGCCCATATTAGGCAACAATATTTTATCATTTTCTTCTTGCATTTTCCTCTATACTTCTCAAGTTTATCCCAAATTTCTAATTTGTCTCCCAAAGGGCTGTCTTTGGGAATTTTGGGGGAGGTGCACTTTCTTCCTTTTCTGTATCACTAGAGGTGGCATTCCTCATCTTTAATGAACTCTTTGAATTCTTGGGAACCACCCCTGCCTGGCACACTGCTTGGCATATCCTGGCACATTGCTTGGCAAAGAGAATCCAGGAACCCCAGGATCCTGCATCAGGAGTGAAAAGCTGTTCTGGTGAGAGATGTCACGAATGCCCCATGCTGTTCAAAGCTTTATCTAACATAACAAAGCATTCCATAAATCACCCTCCTCTACTTCTCTTGAAACAAACTTGAGATGTTAAAAACTTCCCCAAGCCACCTGCAAAGGAGTCCATAAAGTTATACTACTATACCCTTCTGATTTAATATAAGACAATTAAGAATAGAATTTTCATCTTTGTTTCATAAAGAATCCAATACCATTGGTACCAGATGCCATGGCCAAATTCAACATTGTGTTTATCATGCCACCTGGGATGATCATGGGGGCTACCATAAAAGAACAAAAGTTGCTAAGCCTCATGGAATACAGTGCAGGGGAAACCGAGTCAGGCTTAATCAGATGCATGGGATTGAGATGTCCATGACATCAGGCATATAGAAGGGGGAATCAAAGTCAGGTGTAAAACGAAACGGCATAGCCAGCCATCCAGTGCTATGTGGGTGGGAAATGAAGCCAAAAGAATCCCACCCCAGCCCCAGCTTTTGCTGATGACTATTCTTTCTGCCTTTCCAAAGCAGTCATTTCTTTGCAACAAATTAACTCTCAAATAGAATGAGCCTCCTAAATCCCACAAGTATATATACACATAACTTTCTCTTTTCTAAGAAAAGGCACAGAATTCATACTCCCCTTCCCCAAACAAATGAATTGCCTGGGGCTAACCGATCTTTGTTAATCCCAGACGCTTGAAGGACCCATGGGCCTCCCCCACCTTCCCCAAGCAAACCGTTTTGTTTTTTTAATAGGCCTAGTTTACCCAAGAAGTTCCCTGGGGCAAATTAAAAGAATCCCCTCCCCAGGAAAGCAAACCAAAGGACAGACACCCCCAAAGAGATACTGAGTAACTCCAGGACCACCACCCTTCACTCCAATCTCCCCCACCCCCAGGGAGGACAAGATTAGGTGTGGCTGCTGTCCTTGTGGTGTGAGGGAGAGAGACATAATCTACACACACAAATGCCTTCCTCATCTCCTACTCTGGGAGAAAGGCATCCCAGAGAGCCACGCCTCTGTACCATGCTATCTTCTCATGAGATGAAATTCAGGGACCTCTCTCCTGGCTTTCCCCCCACAAAAAACCAAAACATTATACTAAGCTACAATAACATTTTGCTCTATCCTTACAATCCTGGGAGGTAAGCTTTCATTCATAAATTCACCCAATATCCCTGCAAAAGACATATAGCAGTGACTCCCCACCATGAGTCTAACAAACCAGAGTGCTGGCTTTTCCTTCCTCCCCACAGCAGTCCCTGTTTTGATAAATTTTTACCCCCTTGGTGAGCATGCTCCATCCTGTGTTTGTGACATCTCTGCTGAGTTCCTCAGACTCAGGAGTCCGGGTGGCCCCCCTCTGGGCTCCGACCATCACTGGTGAAGGGCACTGGGAGTGCTTGAACCCGGAGCGTCCCCACAGCTCCTTAAATCTTGGTGGGACCTCCAATTGTGAAGGAAAAATCCATCCTCTTGATATGGGGGGAAATGGGGTATGGGTTGGGTTAGGGGTAGGGATTGGGGTTCTTAGGAATTCCTCTTTAAAGAATTACACCCTCTTGCACACAAAAGCAGTTAGAATAAGGTGGTAGTTTATTTAGGGGCAAGGGAAGGGAAGGGGGGGAAGGGAAACCATGAAAGAAATCCTTGGACTTCTCATAGGGAGATAGGCACAAAGCATGTGGCTCAGAGGTACCAATCTCCTCCAGCAGGAAACTGGCAGGTACTTTTATAGAGGACTGATGGGGGGAGGAGTGACCATTTGACTCTGGAAAGTTCCTTTAGTGAGGGAGGACCATCCCCCACTGGTGGTGACTAGGGGAACTGGGTGAGGGGTGGCTATGGATCTCTTTTCAGGACACAAAGGCTGCAGCCACACCCAAATTTATCTCCCCAGGGGTAAGGGAGATCAGAATGAAGAGTGGAGATTCTGAAGCTAGCTCAGTCTGATTTGGTTCCACTTATCTCTCTAGGCATATCTGTCCTCTGGTTTAGTTTCTCAAGGAGAGGATTCCTTGATGTGCCCCAGAGAACTTCTGGGGTACTCTGCACCCCATGATACTCTTCTCAGTAATTCTCGGGAACTCAGCAGCAAGGTGACAAAGGCTCTTTATTTCCTTCTCATGAGAAGGAGGCACCCTAGTGTGCAGCTAGTGGGTGCTCCCTAACAATATCTTGGAAGATAATGTCTAGGCTCTTTTTTTCCCCAAGTAAATGAAGGTTAAGTGACTTGCCCAGGGTCACACAGCTAGTAAGAATCAACTATCTAAATCCCAATTTGAACTCAGGTACTCCTGAACCCAGGGCCTGTGCTTTATCCACTGTGCCACCTGACTGCCTCAGCTTCATTTATTTTTTTGTTTGTTTGTTTGGGGGTTTTTTGTTTGTTTGTTTGATTGTTTGTTTTGGTGAGGCAATTGGGGTTAAGTGACTTGCCCAGGGTCACACAGCTAGTACGTGTTAATTGTCTGAGGCAAGATTTGAACTCAAGTCCTCCTGATTCCAGGGCCAGTGGTCCATCCACTGCGCCACCTAGCTGCCCTGGCTCCATTTATTTTTAAACACATTTGTTATTTATTTATTTTAGCATCTTTTTAAAAAAAATGTTGAGTTCCAAATTCTCTTCCTCCCTCTTGCCCATTTCCCACCCACTTAGAAAGCAAGAAATGTGATAGCAATTCTACATATGCTATAATGCAAAAAAAAGGTCCATATTAGCCATGTTACAAAAAAAAGCAAGAAAATTAAAGAAAGTGAAAAATTTATGCTTCAATCTGTTCTCAAGCTGCATCGGTTTTCTCTCTTCAGATGGGTAGTGGAAAGGTCTTTAGCAAATAAGGGACTTTTATACTTGATCTTGTAATTAATTAAGGAATCAGTGGAGTTTATTGAGTGAGGGTTTGTTTTTTTTGCACTGTGGGTTTTTCCTTGTTGTCATTAACTTCCTTGAGATATAAACCCAATAGTGAGATATCTGAATCAAAAGGCTATGAGTAAATTAGTAATTTCTTGTATAATTCCAAATTTCTTTGACCCATTTTCAGTAGCAAAGCAAAGTTCCTAACCTCCCACATCCCTTCCAATAATGGATATTTTAAGCTCACCATCTTTGCCAGTTTCCTAGGTATGAGTAAGTACATAAGTTGTTTTCATTGACATTTTTCTGATTATGAGGCATTTTGAATAATTTTTCATACAGTCAGTCATTTAAATATCCTTTTAAAGTGTTTATCATTATAATTTGACCACATGTATTAGAAAATGTTTCTTAGCCTTATAGATTTATGGCAAATCTTGATTTTTTTGGCTATCAGACTACTAACATTCAAGGTTATAATTCTGTATTTGTTATTCTCACCTTAAAACACTGTTATATCACTTTAAAAAAAAATTTAGGACCAGTTGTGTCAGATAATGCTTGCTTCAAATAATCAGATTCCAGTTTCTTCCTGACCTTCCAATCCATAATTAAATTCTTGGAACTTGCCTTTAAACCAAATTGTTGTCTTTTTACATTGTTCTAGTATTTCTTTTTGAATCTCTTCATTCTTGCTTTCTCTTTTTCAGAGTGTCTATGTCTCTCTTTTTTTTTTTAATTTTTTTTTTTTTTAGTGAGGCAATTGGGGCTAAATGACTTGCCCAGGGTCATGCAGCTAGTAAGTGTTAAGTGTCTGAGGCTGGATTTGAACTCAGGTACTCCTGAATCCAGGGCCAGTGCTTTATCCACTGTGCCATCTAGCTGCCCCATGTCTATGTCTCTTAATAAAATATTCTATCTATTCTAACGTTAGATTCTCATTTGTCTTTTAAAAATTCTTCAATAAGTGCTCCATGTTCCCTCCTTATATCTTTAATTCTTTTAATTGACCTTTCAATCACACTCTACATGTGACACTCCACCTCTTCTCTTCATTCCTTTTTTTATTGGCTGGCTGACATGTCTGGAATGCACTTGCTCCTGATCTCCATCTAACAGAGCCCCTTTCTACCTTTAAGATTTAGTTTAAGCACTGTCTTATTAATGACCTTTTTCTGATTCCTTCAAATGCTAGTGCCCTCCATTCCAAATTATCATATTTAACTACTATGTATGTCTGTATATCACATTACACACACCCATACATACATATATATCAAATTATGTTACATATATGCACAAAGATTACATATTTATATACTATATGTATGTGTGCAACATTATATATATATATGTATAATATATATTAATCAACATTATATATATGGGTATATAGATATATTTCATCACTTATGGTGCATATTTTTAACTGTATCTGTGGTGTTCCATTTGAATGTTATCTCTGTGAATAGAGATTAGTTGATTCTTCGTACTTGTAAGCCAGTGACTAGCACTGTGCCTGGCTCAAAATGAGCACTTAATAAATACTTGTTGGTTGAGTAGTTGATTCTCATTTCTTGGGATCTAATTGTTGATGTTGTAGAATTATTCAATCCTAGAGATTTTACCTTAAACCCTAACTCCATCTCTACAGTATTGCTGCAGCGTAGTAGGAGTTCTTTTATAGTTACTCTTCACTTGGACCTGAGGTCAGGAAGAACTTATTTCAAATCTGGTCTCAGACACTAGTTTTGGGGCAAGTCACTTAATTTCTGTCTGCCTTAGTTTCCTCATGTATAAAATGTGGATAATAGCAACTACATACCTGTTTTGTTATGAAGGTTAAAAGAGATAATATTTGTAAAGCTCTTTGCTAACTTCAAAATGCCATATATAATTATTATTACTACTACTATTATTATTATTATTATTGTGATAGGGTTTTTTGCTAGAAACAATGCATGAAGATTTTCCCCTACTTTCTTTTACTTTCTTGAACAGATTTCTTGCTGTTTTTAGGTGATGGACAGCTGTCTTGTCAGAAATCCCTAGGTCTTCTTTATGAGAGAGTTCCTACATAAGTGGGTTCTGTTTTGCCCAGAATGGTATTGCTTAGAGTTATGCTCACAAAATACTGTTCACCACATTAAGTTTCCAAGTTAGTTTCTAGGAACAACTAAGAGTAAAGAAGCTGAATTGAACTGAAACAAGGATATCATATACTTCTATATTCACATATGTGTGTATGTGTATAGATATAGATATAGATATAGATATAGATATAGATATAGATATAGATATAGATATAGATATAGATATAGATATAGATATAGATATGCATATGATAAAATTTCCTCCCTCTCCTTATATGATCCCCTCCTTCTTTTCCCCTCCGTTCTCTGATAACAAGTAAATGTTAATGTAATTTCATATAAATCTGGTTATGAATCATAATAGCCTTTGTTTCACTTATAATAAGGATCTGTAAGTTTAAGACACTTAAATCATCAGTCACTATTTTAGTTTTGCAAGATGGGCAGCTAGGTAGCATAATGAATAGAGCACTGGGCCCAGAGTCAGGTCAGGAAGACCTGAGTTCAAATCCAACCTAAAACACTCACTATCTGTATGACCCTGGGCTAGTCACTTAATCCTGTTTGGTTGCTGTTTCCTGACCTGGAAAATGAGCTAGAGAAGGAAATGGCAAACCACTCTAGTATCTTTGCCAAGAAAACCTCAACTAGGTTCACAAAGAATTGGACATGACTGAACAACAACAACAAATTTAAGACATTTAAATCATTCTTTAACACCTTCATTTTGGGGGTAGGCAGCATGGTACAATGGAACAAAATAATGGATTTAGTTTCAGCTCAAATCTTGGCTTAGCCACCCCTTTGGCTTTTCTGGGTCTCAGTTTCCTCTTCTGTAAAATGAGAGGATTGGAAGAGATGTCCACTAAGGGTTCTTCCATCTCTAAGGCTATGATCTCATGGATGTTATTTCCTTTCAATGGTCCTTTCAATTAGACATAGAAATGACTCAGCAAGTAATTAGGAGGGAGTCATCTGGCTGCATAGAGATGTTCAGAATATATTAGCCTGTTTGGTATATTAGTGAGTGAGGGAAAAGCCTCTTCCAGCCATTAGGAAAGCAACTACTCATATTTACTCTTTGAGTACCATTGTATCTTCTGTTTTGTACCAACGTTTTAAACCTTAAGACAAAAACAAAATTTTCAAAGACAATACCACTTTGTTGTGTGTGAACAACCCAGTAGTCTTCCTCTATCTTTTCCAGTGTGAAACCAAAGAAAAGGCCTTTCTGATAGTTTAAGCAAATATGGTTGTTGTTTGTCCTTCATTCTCAAAGGAGACCATGACAGATACCATGACTTGCAATGAGTAAGATTTAAGAGAGGAAGGGCTTTGCAAAGTCAGCAACCTCACTTTCTCTTCCAGAGCCATTTGGGTCCTGTGGCAAGATATAAATATCTATCTACCTCCCTCAACCTCTCTCTCTCTCTCTCTCTCTCTCTCTCTCTGTCACTCTCTGTCTCTCTCTGTTTCTGTCTCTTTGTCTATGTCTCTCTATCTATCTATCTATCTATCTATCTATCTATCTATCTATCTATCTATCTATCTATCTATCTATCTCAGGATGACTGGAGATGACCCTGGGTGTTTAAGGCAATTGTGGTTAAGGAACTTGCCCAGGGTATCTGAGGTCAAATTTGAACTGAGGTCCTCTCAACTTCAGGGCCTGTTCTTTATCCACTGTGCCACCAAGTTGCCCCCTAAAGCAAATAAATGTGTTTTTGAATGAGTTTATGTTTATGATTATAGCATACATATTAAGGTAAAAACTATATTTCACAGAACTTCTTCTCTTGGTAAATTTCCATTTTGTCTACAAAATCACTGTGCATGAGATGATTCTCTTTTAGCCTCAATTTCTTCATCTTTCAAATGAGATAAGTGGATGAGATGGCCTCTTAGGTACCTTCCAAATATAAACAATGTTTCATTATCACAGATTTAGAAGATATCTCTAATGTCATTATCCCATGGAGATAGCAGAGATCACCTACTCCAGCCAGCTAAGACCAAGAACCACCCTCCTTGAGTTATTTTTTATGTATTTTTTTTAACAGATCTGTAAGTTCATTCCATCAGTTACTTTCCTCTAAGGAAACAGATTGCATTAAAATTTAGTTCTTCAAAACAAAGGGGCAGCTAGGTGGCACAGTGGATAAAGAGCGGCCCTGGAGTCAGGAGGACCTGAGTTCAAATCCGGCCTCAGATATTTGACCCTTACTAGCTGTGTGTCCCTGGGCAAGTGATTAGCCCCAATTGCCTCACCAAAAAAAAAAAATTCTGATTCAGTATTAATAATTAATGGTTTGGTCCTTAACATGATTGCATCCATATCTAATTATGAATAACTCAGTGTTTAAGGAACGTGTTTTATACACAGAGGATGCATAACTAATAACAGAGAGATGACAAAGTCAGATACTCATGCACTTTATTTATTTAAAAGAATGAGAATTTCTATGCTAAAAAGCTGAAATCTTATACCTGCATCTCACTGTATTAACCCATAGTTCACTTTAAACTTTAGAAAATTGAAGTCTTTACACATCCCATTAGAGTAATTTATACTTGACATGCAGGATTGTCTCATGTTGTTGCTTCCTCAAAATATTCCACTCTAATTGATTCCAATTGCTTTAGGAGGATCAGATGGAATTGAGAATTCCATTCTACATATAAAAACATAAGTAACAATACTCTTCTGGGTAGAGGCTTTCCACACCCAGGGTCAATGGTTACAAAAATGAATTTACTTATAAGAAGCTGACTTTACTCCAATTATAATTCTAAGTACCACTAGGAAGTTGACAAGCCCAAGTACTCATTTGCTTAGTTATTTGGGATATGGAATCACTACACTTTTAGACTGAAACAGTAAGATCTTACATACTTATATTGTGCTCATATCTACTACTGCCCACTGGCTCTGATTCTAGAAATCTGTTATAAAGGAAAATTCAGGGACATGATGATAACAGCATCAAATTGGTCCTTCAGGCTTAAGCCTAAAGGCACATACATGACAGGACAAAGTATCCTTAGCTCTGTTTGACTTCAGGTAAGAGTCACAAGTGACAACCAGTCATGCAGTAACAATTTCACCTCATAGCCAGACTGGGGAATAGCTGGGTGGGAAACATTCCTGTTCCACAGGAACACAATAGGGAAACTGAGCCAGAAGGATCTTACCTTAGGCAGAGACCAAGATTGTCCTCTTGGCTTTTTCCTAGATAGAGACCTCCACTTGTACCAGGTCAGGATCCCATTCCCTCTGAATAACTTGTAGGATTTCTCTCTCTCTCTCTCTCTCTCTCTCTCTCTTTTTTTTTTTTTTGGTGAGGCAATTGGGGTTAAGTGACTTGCCCAGGGTCACACAGCTAGTAAGTGTCAAGTGTCTGAGGCTGGATCTGAACTCAGGTCCTCCTGACTCCAGAGTTGGTGCTCTATTCTCCATGCCACCTAGCTGCCCCCATAGCATTTCTCTTGAATGGTGGATTACTGACTTAATGATCCATCAGACAACTATACCTGAATTCAAAACTCAAAACAATATCACTTACAGTCCCAGGAGATTTTATCTCAATTAGCACATTTCAGCAATCAGAGTTTAGAGTTAGGTACAATTATTTTCTACTCTCATGAAGTTGCAATAAGTAATAAAAGTTTACCAGGAGACACACACACATAAGAGGTTTCACATAACATATTTCAGTTGTTTTTTTCTCTACTTCTCCAGTTTAAAGTCATCCCTCTGTAATGATTAATCATTAAAAATTATTTCTATGACCCCCAAAACAGCAATAAAACAAGCCATGGAGCTGCAAAACCCACAAAAAGATGGGATGAGATTATTTTTCCATCCAAAGACAGATTAAAGGGGGCCATGCTGGGCTGTGGGAAGAGTCTAACCCCAACATCACGCCCCATCACAGAGACTCCAGGCATGCTGTGCCAGAGGAACTTAGCCCAAGCAAACTAATCAGCTGCAAGCACCAATGTCTTCTGGAACTAAGCTTATTTTTGGGTAAAAGGGCTGAATGACTGGCCAGGAGGAAATACAGAGGTGTCTGCAGGACATAAGGAAGAATTCTACTATCTCACCCCAGCAGGGACCCAGGAAAAATTCATGAGCTGTGGGAGACCCAGGTGGGGTAGGGGTGCAGGCTCATAGGAGCTAAGAACCACAACACACTTAGTTCTGTTGGCTAGTTAATTAGCAATTTGGCTTGAGATTATCTTGGGATCAGAAAACAGGCCAGGTGAAGAGAAAAACCTTCCCTCTCTCAAAGTGAAATACCTGGGACTCTATGAAACTTGGGACAGTGTAGCTTGGAATTAGGGCCCCACTATAAGAGGGAGCTGAAGGTCAAGTAAAAAATGGCAAGATGAACAAGCAAAGAAAGTTGAGGACTATTGAAAATTTCTTTAGCAAAAAAGGAAGATTGAGGTGCACCCTCAGAAGAGGATAACTACCTCTGGGCCCCAGTGTCTAAAGCTTCTGAGAAAAATATGAATTGGTCTCAGGCCATGGAAGCACTGAAAAGGGACTTTGAAGAGAAAGTAGGAGAGATGGAGGAAAGAATGGAAAGGGAAATGAGAGCAATGCAGGAGAGTCATGAGAAAAAACTGAACAGCTTGGAAAAGGAGATACAAAAGCTCTCTGAAGAAAATTATTGCCTAAGAATTAGGACTGAACAAATAGAAACTGGTGACTTAATGAGAAACCAAGACACAGTAATGCAAATCCAAATGAATAAAAAAACAGAGGGCAATATGAAACAACTCCTTGGGAAAACAGCTGACCTGGAACATAGATCCAGGAGACATAATTTGGAAATCACTGGACTACCTGAAAACCATGACCAAAATAAGAGTATAGACAGCAACTTCCAACAGACTGTCAGGGAAAACTGCTCTGAAATTCTAGAAGCAGAAGGTAAAATAGAATTGAAAGAATCCACCAATCACCTCCTGAAAGAGATCCCAAAAGGAAAACTTCCATGAATATTAAAGCCAAATTCCAGAGCTCCCAGGTCATGGAGAAAATATTGCAACCAGCTAGAAAAAAGGAATTCAAATACTGTGGAGCTAAAATAAGGATAAAACAAGTTCGAGCAGCATCTACATTAAAGGGCCAGAGGGCATGGAATATGTTATTCAAGAGGACAAAGGAACTGGGACTACAGCCAAGAATCACCTACCCAGCAAAACTCAGTATAATCTTTCAGAGGAAAAAATAGGAATTCAATGAAAAAGAGGATTTTCAGGCATTTGTGATGAAAAGACCTGAATGAAATAGAATATGTGACTTTCAAATACAAGACCCTAGAGAAGCATAAAAAGGTAAACAGGAAAAAGAAATCATGAGGGATATTAAAAGATTAAACTTTTCATTAAGATGATTATTCTAACTCATAAGAATTTTCTCAGTTTTAAGGGAGCTGAAAGGAATACACTTAGACAGAGAACACAGGTCTGAACTGAATATGGAGGGATGATATCTGTAAAGCATTTATTTTATGTTTATCCTTGTTCTTTATGGGGCAAACAGGGTGAGGTGTCTTATGTCTGGGGCCAGATATAGGCTCAGGGCCTCCTGGATCCAGGGCTGGTGTTTTGTCCACTGTGCCACTTAGCTAACCAATGATGACATCTTTAAAATAGGGTTGAGGGGTAGGAAGAATGCACTGGGGGAGGGGGAAGGGGAGAGTACACAGGGGAGAGGTAGCTCACATGAAGGAAACAAGAAAAAACCTTATGGAGGGGAGGGGAAGAGGTGGAAGGAGTGGGGGAGTGAGTGAACCTTACTATCATCAGTATTGGCTCAAAGAGAATAACATACATACTCAAGTGGGTACAGTAATATATTTTTGCCCTGAGGGAAAATGGGAGGGGAAGGATATAAAAGGCGGGGGAGGGGAAGGAGGGAAGGACAGATTGGAGTAGGGAGCATTAAAAAGCAAAACACTTCCAAGGAAGGTGAAGATGTTCTGCATAACTTTACCTGTATGACTTATATTCAATTGCTTGATTTCATAGGGAGGGTTGAGGAAGGAGGGAGGAAGAAAAATTTAGAATACAGAATTAGATCAAAGACCTTAATCTCATCAGAATGGGTTTGTTAACCTGGAAATTAAGGAAACAATCAATGTAGGAGAAATAAGGTCTTTAATCAGGGCAGAGGAACTATAGCTCATGGTATTGCAAAGCTCAAAAGCTAGGTGTGAGGGAAAAATCCATCCTCTTCTCAATAATTCTCAGGAACTCAGCAGCGAAGTGACAAAGGCTTTATTTTCTTCTCATGAGAAGGAGGCACCCTAGTGTGCAGCTAGTGGGTGCCCAGAAAGGGGGCTCGCAGGCCCTGTTTTATACCCTAATCCCTAACTCGAATGGACCTTCCCCTTTTTCATCACTGGTTGGGGTTACAATCTATGAGCAAAAACTAGCTAATCAGAACACAGTATTCCCACCGCTCTTCTTTGTATGGGCATAACTCAGGAGTGGACCTTATACTTCCTTATATGGACAGAACTCTGGAGAGGACCTAATTGAGACCAGGGCTCCTTGAACCATGTGACCTTGCTAACCTGAGGGGGAAGAGGGGATCTGAGACCTTTGTCCTACAAACAGGTCAGGAGGAGTATGACTGACTTGTTATATCCACTTTGAGAGGAGACAACTACGCATTTCTCACACTAGGAATACCCAAAAATGGGAACAGAGGACAGGGTTTTTAATGGGGTAACAGAACAAAAGGGAACCAAAAGATTGCTCCAGAGTGACATATAGCTAATTAATGTAAATGAACCTTTGACAAAAGAAATAATAGAACTTCTCCTAATTTAAGTATAGACATTACTGACTCTGAATAGAAACAACTTAATGTAGGTGGACCCTTTTTAGATAATAACATAAAGTCCAGGGAGTAAGGTGGGGAACATTGGGAGGGGATAAGTTGCTTGGGGAAAGGTCCATAAATCTGGAAATGACAAAGACAGTAAGCCCCAGGCAATTCACCTGCCTGGGAAAGAGGGGACTGGGGTGGGGGTGGGGGTGGGGGTCAGGAATCAGTTCTCAGTAAATTTTGCAATTCTCAGGCTCAAAAAGGGAATAACATTCACACCCAATTGGGAGGAGTAATTTATTTAACCTAAGAGAAAGTAGGAGGGGAAGAGGATAAGGAGGGAAGGGTGAAAGAAGAGAGGGCAGAGTGGGGGAGGGGGCAGTCAGAAGTAAAACACTTTTGAGGAGGTATAGAGTAAAAGAAGATAGAAAATAGAGTAAATATTATTGGAAGGGAATAGAATGGAGGAAAATAGTTATGATGATTGACTATAATGGTAAAATGTATGGTACCTACTTTACTGGGCTATTGTAAAGAAAATTTGGTACCTTTGTCAAGTTTAAGGTACTATATAAAAGTTATGATGAACAGGATGCTATCAGAAAAATCTGGAAAGACCTACATTAACTGAAGCCGAGTGAAATGGCCTTTATACAAAATAACATCAATAGTGTAAGATGATCTGCGGGGAAGCATATGGTTATTTTCAGCAAGACAATGATCCAGTATAACTCTGAAGGACTTATGAAAATTGCAATCCATCTACAGAGAAAGAACTGATGGTATCTGAAAACAGATTGAAGCATAATTTTTTTTGATAGTTCCTTAATCAGAAGTTTTGTTTTTATCTGTTTTCTCTCACAACCTAGCTAATGTGAGGATGTTTTCCATGACTACTCATGTATAATACATATTGAATTGCTTGAATTCTTGGGAGTGGGGTTGGGAAGGGAGGGAGGAAGAGAATTTGGAACACAAAGTTTTTAAAAATTGATGTCAAAATTTGTTTTTCCATGTATTTTGGAAAATAAAATTCTAAACAGAAAAAAAAGCAGAATTGCCAGCAAAAAAAAAAAGAAAAGAAAGAAATTATTTCTATGTAGTAGGTAAACTGATAAATTCTTAGCAAGAACATCCTTGTTTAGGAATTTCATAACCCATAACAAGTTCTTTCCTCAGGGTGGATGACCTTGCCCATACATGTGGTTTCAAGAAACCTGAAAAGTTTACAAATTAAAGGGAGGCTTCAAGGTCTCTCTTTTTTGTGCCTTTTCCCATACAGTAATTACCAACTTAGCCCTTACTTCCAAAATTCTTCCAGCACTTTCCTCTCTTGTTTAGAGAGGGAATACAACACTCAACACACACACAAGTGCACACACACACCCCAATTTAAAAGTTACCTTGTAATTGACCAGTACTTTAGTTTGCCAGACTCCATAAAAATCTAACTAGATGTTCCAATTCAGTTCAATTACTTTTTTTTTTGCTCATTCCCTGATTGACACAAATCTTTTCTCACTTTATGAGCCAAGAAAAGCTTAAATGCCATTTTTGTTGCAAAGTGGAAGCTTTTTTCCCCTTCACCTTGAGATTTTTCACTGGCATAGCTCCCAAATCTCTCTCTAAATAACCATGGAAAATGGCAGTAGGATCATTTTTTTTTTCCTCAAAAGTTTCCAAACCGTTTACTCTCACACCCACTGTGTTTGCACACTGTCAGTGCACACAGATTATGACTTTCTTCTTACTTTTACCAGTCATATCTCAAATAATCTTGCCTTACCTGAACACAGTTTCTCTGTATTTCTCACCCAGTCCACTTTACACTGCAAAAGAGAGAGAAAGAAAAAGAAAAAAGACTCTCTGTTAACCTTTTTAAAAATCTATGCAAATACTTGATGAAAACATTAACTTCAAATAGCTTGGTTAACTGTGTAAGTTCTTAATCATAGTACTTCAGAACATGTGGTCAGCAGACCAAAAGTATCCTAATTCAATCATTCCTTTAAAACACACACACACACACACACACACACACACACACACACACACACAGAGCTTTTCCAATGTTCATTTAAGGCCATGAATGCATAACAAAGAATTTACATTTCTATGCCAAACTCAAATTCTGAGTAGGTCACAATATAAAAACATTTTATAGTCAGACTCTGACTTCCTCCCCCCCACTTCCCAGCCTGGCTACAGCTCAGGAAGGCAAAGGGGCTTAGAATTAGCCTGTGTCTCTGCCCCAAATGACTTTTGGAGGAACAGAAGTGGTCCGAACTGGTTTACTGTCCTGCTCCCTTGTTCCTCAGTTTTCTGGTTGGATGCTGGCAATTCAGAGGGCTGCTGTGCCAATGCTATGGGATTGACTTTTGTAGATTATGTCTCTGGGCCTCTGGGAGGAGGTGGCATTGGGTGAGGGAAGGGATATGGGGTTGAGTTCTGTTTCAAGCCCAGACATCTGTCCCTTTCCCTCTGTCCCTGGGTGTCCTACTGAATGCTATCTGCCCCAGCACTGGCTTGTGTGGCCCCAGTGACCTTCCATTATATGGAGCACTGCAGAGGTTCACTGGCTATCTGTCCAGGCCAGAGCAGGCTTCTCCATCCTGGAGCCCAGATCTCCATGGTCCTGGAAAGAGACAGAGAAGGTGGGCTGCATGGCTGGGTTTCTTAGGAGCCAGAGTGGATCAATAGCAGGACAAGTAGGGGAGGAGTAGGAAGTAAGTTCAGGGTAGACATCATGTCCTGGGTTTCTTTTACCTTGTTTTGGATTCTGGCTGTCAAACATAAGAACTATTCCTAGAAAAAGGAATTAACAAGGAAACTGAAGCAGACAAAGGTTAAGTGATTTGCCCATAGTCACACAACTAGTGTGACTAGCATCTGAGGGAGGATTTGAACTCAGCTCTTCCTGTCCCTAAATCCAGGACTGAGTTACCTAGCTCTTTACAGAACAGGATTCTATGCCCTTGTATCAAGAATATTTCAATGCCTTTTAAGGAAAAACTAGTCTAGTCTGGATGGGATATGTGTAGATGTTATACCTATAACATATATAGAAAAGCACTACCCTCTTCAAAGCACTGTCTTGAACACGAAGGTTTGCTTTCCTGTGTGTTTTTGGTCCTGATGTGTGATTTCTTCACAGTAGGGAGCTCCCTCACATGCAAAGCCTACCTGCTGATTTAGCTCTTGAAGTTGAGTAAAGGAGCCCCCAGTAAACATTTCTAAAGGTCTCATCACCTGCCAAACACTGTCATAAGCATGTGAATACAGAGAAAGCAAAAATGAGTCTCTATTCTGAAGGACCTCATGGCATCATGGGGGAAATAACATGCCAGATAAAAACTAGAGATCTTGTCTTGCCTGGCTGAGTCATTTCTAACTCTTTGTGAACCCATTTGGGGTTTTCTTGACCAAGATGCTGCAGTGGTTTGCCATTGCTTTCTCCAGCTAATTAACCATATAAGGAAACTGAGGTAAACAGGGTCAAGTGAATTGCCAGGATCATCATACAACTGGTAAGTATCTGGAATTAGATTTTTAACTCAAAAAGATTAGTCTAGGGGCAGCTAGGTGGCGCAGTGGATAGAGCACCGGCCCTGGAATCAGGAGTACCTGAGTTCAAATCCGGCTTCAGACACTTAACACTTACTAGTTGTGTGACCCTGAGCAAGTCACTTAACCCCAATTGCCTCACTAAAAAAAAAAAAACAAAAAACAAAAAGATTAGTCTTTTTCACTCAAGGCCCAGTGTTCTATCCCCTACACCAGCTAGCTGCACAGCAAGATATAGGCAGGATAAACTGGAGATATCAACAGAAGGAAGTCACTAAAACTAACGAGGACCCATGAAGGCTGCTTATAGAGGCTGGCTTTTAGTTGAGACTTGAAGGCAGCCACTGGAATCAGAAGATTGAAAAAAGGGGGATGAGAATTCCAGGAATGGTGACAGCCATTGAAAAGGCAAAGAGTCAGGAGATGGAGTTTGATGCTTGAGGAATAACAAGGAGCCCAGTGGCACTGTATCCCAAGCATATGGATGGTGTGATATGTAAGAGGCCTGGAAAGGTAGGGAGGGGCCATGTTCTGAAGGGTTTTAAAAGCCAAACAGAGGGTTTTATGTGTGATCTTTAACATAATAGGCAACCACTGGAGTTGATTAAATAGTGATCAAATGTTCAGACCTACAAAAGGAATAGGAGGAGACACCAATTGTAGATGACCTTCTCAAGGAGCTTAGCCACAAAAGGGTGGAGAGCTATAGAGTGATAGCTAACAGGAATCAAGTCTAGGTTTGTTGAGGATAAGGAAGACATGGGCACTTTTGTTGTCAGTGGGGAAGCAAGCAATAGAAAGGGAGCACCTGAAGATGAGTGAGAGAAGAGGAATCTATTGGAGAAATCAGCTCCCAGTACAGAAATGTAGCTTCCTCCCCTCCAAACTTGTTTTATGCCTAGAAAGCTGTGCCCACCATGTTGCCAGTTGAAAACCTCTCCCTTCTGGAAGACTCAATTGCAATGACATCTCTCCAAGGAAGCCTGCCTCTGATCCAACCCCACACCTAAACCCCCACTTCACCAATCAGTCAATTTGGTTACATTTCTCTGGTGCATCTAACATTTATTATCACATATAATGTTTTTCTGCCCAGAAATACTATTGCCTTCCACAGTTAGTTCCCTGGGGACCCAGATCTGCATCTTGTAAATCTCCTGGCTCAGAGTCTTCACACAGAAAACCTCAGAACTTGGAGTGACAGGGCCTGTGTTTCAATCACAGAGCCATCCTTCCTTTCTGAACCTGAGCCTCAGTTTCTCCATGTATAAAAGGGAGGGCTATATGATTCCCTAAATGTTGAAATGAATTAGTGAATATACAAGTGGTTTATCAGGGTCACCTCTGCCAAGCCTGTTAGGCGTTCATGGTGACTAGGGTATTCCTTCCTCCCTCCCTCCCATACACCACCCAACTCTAACCCCCCAGCCAAGCAGAGGCCCCTTAGGAGAAGGCCTGACCCTTTTCACATTGCCACAGGCAAAGTAAAATAAATCTGCCTCCGGGTTCGCCAAACCCCTCTCTTCTCCTCCCCCCAGCCCTAAAGCAACAGCAAAACCCAACAGGTAGAGACACATTCCCATCACCTGCCACCCAGTCACTGACCCACCAGTGGCCCCGCCCCTTCATCCAGCCAGAGCCAATGGCAATGATGGGTAGCTGCACCTGGCGGGCTCAGCCAGGGACATTGGCATAAAAGAGGAGCCCCAGGACCTGGGACTACGCATTCCTCCACCTGGACCCTCTGGTTTTGGTCCTGGTCCCGTGGTCCTGCAGGTCCCGCCGCTGCTGAGACGCTCAGGTGAGGGCTGGGCAGCCACAGCTCCCAGGTCCGAGGGAAGGGCTCCCAAAGGGACAGACACCATTGGCCCCGGGACACCCCCAGGGACAAGAGGGAGGAAAAGATGTGGACAGAACCTGAGCTTGGGAAGAGGGATGGCTGGGGAAGAGTTAAATAGCATCTACTTCCCAGGGAGCTCACATGGGAGAACATCTATCTGTAAAGCTCTCTGCAAACCTTACAAAGCAGTAGAGGAACGTTTGCCTTCCTTTTTATTACCATTATCACTTATCCGGGAAGTGCAGGGAGCTGAGTCCACAGCTTATGGAGTTTTTGAACTGCACTTAATGGGGGAAGAGATGGTAAGGAGCAGGGGACAGGGGCGGCCGGCTTTGAGGAGGGTCATCTGTTGGGGTGGATTTGGGCGGGATGAACTGTTATTCCCCTCCCGGAATTGATGAGGGCAGTTCTCCCTTTCCCGGGGTTCCTTCATCCGTGGATGACCTCTGTGCAAACTCAGCAGGCACCCCTGCCGTGGGGGTGCTAGGGAGGTGTAAATGCCCTTGCTCCTGTCTGCCTGTATGGTTCTGCTGGAGAGGAGGAGGAGGAAAAGGGCTCCTCCCTGGGCCCCCTTGAAAGGCTCCTTAGGATGCCCTGCAACCTCCCCACAGATGGTGGCCTGAAGGTGGGGGATGGGGATAGTGCTAGGAGTGGTGGCTGGTGGCCTCCAGCCAAGTCCCTTCTGCCTGGCTGGTGTTGTTGGGAGTCCTGGTTCACATGGGCACCTCTACCTAACCTCCTTTCCCGGCCTGAAGGGGTGGGCCTTGTTAGGAGAGGGAGGCAGGCAAGAAGTTCTTTTGGGATGCAGAAATTTAGATGCCCAGAGGTTCTGTGATTGGCTTTCTTATCCTTCTATGTGAGAGATTTTGGCTCCAGGGCCTCTATCTAAGGCTTATAGCATCTCAAAGTCTGAAAGGTGGCTGTCTCACTCTGCTATAGAAAAGGCAGAAAAGATTTTCCTTCTCTCCCACTGTCTCCACCAGCAGCTGGCTGTAAAGACTTACTTTTATACCCTGTAGGATCATAGATTTCGAGCTGGAAGGGATCTTAGGGAAACTGAGACCCTGAGGTGAAGTGGTTTGCCGATATATGTATGTCCCTATGGTAGTAAGTGGCAGAGGTCAGGTTTGTAGCAGAGTACATTCAAGCGAAACCTTGCTCTATTCTATGCTAGTGTGTTACTTGGTCAGGCTTCTGGTAAATGGAGTGATTTTGAGTTCTGGATAAGGTAAGTTTGGTGATTAGGTTTAGGGAGAGGCTTAGAAATGTTCTAGTGGCTTTAAGAAACACATTTATATAGAATCTACTATGTGCCAGGCATTGTGCTAAGCACTGGGGTTATCAAATTTTGGAAAAGGAATGGGTTGGGAGGGAAAGGTTAATGTAATACAATTTCTATGTATTCCATACACTGTTGCCTCATCTTGGGGGACTCAGAGGAGGAGACAGGGCATCTTTTCCCAGTCACTGCTCCAGCTACAACTCCCTCCCTTCCCCCTTTTTCCTAATGGCTCCTGTTTGGTACTAGTTTCATCATAGTTGCTTTTAGTTGGGGGAGGTTGAGAACATGAGAAAAAATGAGGAGATTATTAGTGTAATTGTCTTAGAGACAAACCCTCCAGATGCACAGTAAGGGAGTGGGTTGTGGTCTTACCTCAATCTCTGAGTGCTTAACAAATAACAAAAAAACCCAATAATTTCATTTTATCCTCACAACAACCCAGTGAGGGTAGGTGCTACTAATAATAACTTATGCCCATTTTGCAAATATGGAAACTGAGGATAAGTGTGGTTGAGTGACTTTCTTACAGCCCCATAGCTACTGCTAAGTGTTTGAGGCAGGATTTGACCTCTGGTCTTCCCAACCCCAGGTCTACCGCTCTAGCCACCGAGCCACCTAGCTGCCTCTAACCTACTGTGGTCATACCTTGGCTTCCATTTTGGCAACCACTGCCAATAAATTTAAGAGCATATTTCAGCTTTTAAAAACAGCTGCTACATTTGAGCTGGATGTCCTGCAAACTCAGTTTTTAATTCCCAATTCTATGGATGTTGGCACTTAATTGAGCATTGACTCTAGTTTTATCATTTTGTATATATATCTAAATTTTCTGAAAAACTTTAGATCAGCATGACCTCTCTTGTATTTGCCTTCACTCTACCCCAGCACATACAATGCTTAACACATAACTAGATATTGTATGACTATTTGGTGAAATGAATTTTGCTTTTCCACTGGGAAGACTGTGTTTTTTTCCAAAGAAACAAGAGCTTGCATTTTTGGTTTGGCTTGATTTTTAATCCTATGCATTTCATATCTTTCTTCCTTTTTCCCCTTTAAGGTTTGAAACATGAATTTCTACCTGTGTTTAGCTTCCCTGTCCTTGGGGATAGTAGCTGCTGCTCCACAGCTTGACCAGACTTTAGATGCTAAATGGCAACAATGGAAGACACAACACAGAAGGACCTATGCAGCGGTACCTTGTTTCACAACTCTGTTGAATACAACATGTCCAAGATAGACTGAGGAAATGTCCTTTTCCCCAGAAGTCAATTGTCCAGACAAGAGTTTCATTTTCTCAAGATGGCTGCTTTTCCCACAGGATGTTTATAGCATCAGAGCTTGGAAGTCCTTGTGGGAGGGCAGTATTTGGAGGTGGTCACCACCCTAACTGTGTGCTAACCTAGTTATGGACAGTGGATTTGGGCTGAGGATAATTTAACTTGTATGTGTAGGGATATAAGCAGAAGCTTACTGAACCTCACATTTGTGTACTTGCTTCCAGGATGAAGAGAATTTGAGGAGAGCAACATGGGAGAAGAACTTGAGAAAGATTGAAATGCACAATCGGGAGTATAGTGCGGGCAAACATAGTTTCCTAATGGGAATGAACAAGTTTGGTGATATGGTGGGTGTGCTGGGACAATCTGATGCTAATACTGAGAAGTCAATTATATTTAGCTCCCAACATACTTTGTATAAATCACTTTTCTTTCCATTTTAGACCAATGAAGAATTCAGGCAAATGATGAATGGTCTTAGACAAAACAGATTGGAAACGAAGTCCAATGGAACTCTGTTTCGTGAGCCTCTCCTTTTGGAGACCCTTAAATCTGTAGACTGGAGAGACAAAGGCTATGTAACTCCTGTTAAGGATCAGGTATTCAAGTTGCTTCACTTTGATTCATAGATGCTCAGATAAAACTTATTGTAGCTTATCATTGATAAACAGTCTGGGACTTTAGATCAGAAATGTCACTGACTTCCTTTCCATCTTTAAATTGTTTACAACTGTCTTCAAAAGATGGCTGAAATTCTCTTGTAAATTAAACACCCCTTTTTTGCCTTTTCAGGGTGCATGCATTTCCGGTTGGGCATTTAGTGCAACTGGTTCCCTGGAAGGTCAGTGGTTCTTCAAAACAGGACAACTTGTTTCACTTAGTGAGCAGAATTTGATTGATTGCTCTGCAACTGAAGGCAACCAGGGTTGTAAGCATGGCTTCGCTAATCAAGCCTTTGAATATGTGAAGGAAAATGGAGGCATTGATACAGAACAATCATATCCCTATGAGGCAACGGTAAGCGTAACTATTGCATTCCCCATCATTTTGGTTGAGCTGACTTTGAAAGGAGAGTCTCAGTTAGATAGATGTGAGTTGAATAGAGGCTTGCAAAGAGAACAAACTTAAATACCACCTCCCTCCCTAAACATTCTACAAGTGCTTCCAAAATACATTAATAATTAAATTTAGTGTCCTTCACTATGACATCACCTAGAGCAGATCCTTTTGGAATAAGAGCATAAGTAGCTATACATACAACACATTAGCAAGTGTGTAGACTCTGTTTTCTCAGACACTTTACAGATCATTTGATCAGACATCTTCATTTTACAATGACTTGCTCAAGATCACAAACATAATAATAAG
This sequence comes from Dromiciops gliroides, assembly GCF_019393635.1. Classification (NCBI taxonomy): domain Eukaryota; kingdom Metazoa; phylum Chordata; class Mammalia; order Microbiotheria; family Microbiotheriidae; genus Dromiciops; species Dromiciops gliroides. The sequence continues at coordinate 499,216,410 of NC_057861.1, read as the reverse complement.
CGGTAAAGCCTGAATTTGAAGCCAGGTTCCCTGCACCTACATCCATCCTTGCCTTTGTACCCTACCCTTAGGCTTCCTGAACAACTAGTTCTCCCAACAAGTGCTTCCTTAGGAGCAGGGAAGTAAATGACAATTGAATGTTGTCTAATACCTGCTGACATTTATATCATCCTTAAGGTTTACAAAGCATGTCATTACTTTAATATCATTTGATCATCAAACAGCCCTGTCAGGGGGAGGTATTATCCTTCTATTTCTGATAACCTTTCAACCTCAGGCCATTAATCATTTAGCTTGGAAGTGGAGAGCTGGATTCAAACCTAGGTCCCACTGGACTATGCTACAACCAGTAGGTCCTTAATAGTTGCTAATCAATAGGTTTTTTTACAGCAGCAGAATCAAACCCAAGTAGAAATGGGGGCCACTGAAGCATGCATTAGAATCTGTGTGGGATGCACATTGACTTAGGAGTGATATGAAGGAATATCACCAGTCCTCTGGTTTACTCCATGTGTCCTTCTTTCAATGTGACTTTCCAATAGTTCTTTCCCCTCTCACATCCAACTATCTTCTTGAGCTATTTATCTAATAAATTAAATGAGAAAACATTTCCCATACATTTATTAATTTTATGACCTTCAATTTTTAATTCATCGGGGCCAAACCCTTTATAAGGAATTAAAGGGGACTTTTCATCTGTTTCCTTTGAAAAGGATAACAAATGTCGATACAGGCCAGATTCCTCTGTTGCTAAAGTCTCAGGATTTGTGGTCATCCCAAGTGGGGAGGAAGAGGAACTGGAAATGGCCGTGGCAGCTGTGGGTCCCATCTCTGTTAGGATTGATTCATCACATATCTCCTTCCAGTTCTATCAGTCTGGTAAGCATTTGTTCTTCATTATTTCTGTAACAATGCACTTAAAACCATGTTATTGCCATTTGTTATTTAGTATATCTCAAGTTAATATGTCACTTGAATATCCTAGGTATTTATTATGAACCACAATGCAGTAGTGAACTACTAGATCATGGCGTGCTTGTTGTGGGCTATGGTTTTGAGGGAAACAATGGAATGAAATACTGGATTGTCAAGAACAGGTAAACCAACTCTTTGCCTGAAATGTCATGGACCTGCCAACTTTGGCTTATTTCATTTTGAAGAAAGGGGCAAGAGGAAGAAGGGTGGGGCTCCTAGGATCCTGTGAAATGGGGAAAAGATGTTCATGGATGGAAGGGGCCCTCTTTTTAGAATCCAGGGTAGATTGAGAGTGTACCAGTGGTCCCTCAGAGTTTCCATGACCACTGATGACTAGGTAATACAAAAGGTTTCCTGTTGGCTAGTCTGTGGGACTGTTCTAATACTGTTATTGTCAGACTGAATCACAAGGTGCTCTGGGTAAAGCACTTGGAAAACCTTCAAAGTGCTTCTTGGTGAGTGAGTAGTTGACCTGAAATGGGCAGCTAGTTGGCCCAGTGGACAAAGCACACCAGCCCTGGAGTCAGGAGGACCTGAGTTCAAATATGACCTCAGACACTTACTAGCTGTGTGACCCTGGCCAAGTCCCTTAAGTCAGTTTACTTTAGTTTCCTCATCTGGAAAATGAGCTGAAGAAGGTAATGGCAAACCACTTTAGTATATTTACCAGGAAAAGCTAAAAATGGGGTCATGAAGAGTCAGAAGCAAGTAATCCACTAAACAGCAACCAAGTTGTCCCCAGCCATTATTTTCATTGCTTTCTGAAAGGTCCAACACTTTTGCTGAATTCAGTCACATCAGGTGTCAGAAAGTGTTTTGTCTATGCAGTAAAAGTATACTTTTGGGTGGGGCTCTTAAGCTTACTTCTTAACTTTCTTTTCAGCTGGGGTGAGGAGTGGGGTGACCAAGGTTACATTTTAATGGCCAAGGACCAGGGTAACCACTGTGGAATAGCAACAGAAGCCAGCTATCCTCAAGTATGACTTGACTGAAGGAGAACTACTTCACAGAAAGAAGTGATCTGACTTGTGTATCATTTGGGATAAAACACCTAAATCACCCAGAGGAATCTCACAGTAATTTGGGGTTCTTGTGACATTTTTACAATATGTGAACTGTGAACACTACTTTTTTATAAATAGCTCATAATACTGAAAAGTCAAAACATCAATTTTCATTTAAAAATTATACGTATAAAATTTTACCTTTTTAAATAAACTTCAATTCATTATATATGAACTTGACTGAGTGTGGCTTTGGCATTACTTCAGTCCCAGGAATCTTAAGATAATTGACTTCCTAGAATATCTTTAATTGCTGTCGCAGAAAAAATTTAAGTCCGACGGAAAAATGAAAATAACAAAGTTTCCAGGCTGAAGCAAATAGGTTTATTGAGAGAGGGCCAGTCCCTCAACGAAACCGGTCATCCAGGCTTTGGGCCTGAAAGACCCAGAAATACAAACTACATAGGTTTATATACCCCAGGGGGGCATTATCTAAAATTAGGACATAGTCTTGAGTAATAACAAGGGATCAGCACTATGATATCAATAGGGTGGATCATTGTTAGGCCAGTGTAAAGCAGCATGAACAGTAGGCCAGTGTAAAGCGGCGTGAATAGTATTACTGACCACCTACAGACCCTGTGACATTTCCTAGGGTGGATATCACAAGATCTACTACACTATGTCATAGGAAAATTGAGAAACATGGAAAGAGGACTTGACCTACTAACCTTATGCAATCTATATGAAGCACAATTATTTTTTGTTAATATATTGAATATTATTTTAATTAAAGCACTTAAAACTATAGTAAATCTCTTATAACTAAGTTATAACTAAGGGACGGGGAAAATCTCACTCACATTGCAATATATTTTGTTTTGACAAGATAGGCACATTGACCCCACAGACACCTTAACTGCTTCAGGCACTCTCTCCCATAGTTAAAAACCACCTCACCTCACAGAGTGTGACTCATAAGACATGTCAGTTTCCCCTCTTTTGGTTTTCTTGGGGGCTTTCATTAAAGAGAAAAGCTGTCACCCATTTCACAGGCTGTCCCCAAAGGCTTAGTGCAGTTTTTTTGTTTTGTTTTGTTTTGTTTTGTTTTGTTTTTGTGGGGCAATGAGCATTAAGTGACTTGCCTAGGGTCAAACAGCTAGTGTCAAGTGTTTGAGGCCAGGTTTGAACTCAGGTCATCCTAAATCCAGGGCCAGTGCTTTATTCACTGTGCCACCTAGCTGCCCCCTTCCTTCTGATTGCAGTTTTAAGCCCACTTTGGGGACGTGCCATTTTTGACCCAAGGTTTATTACCTTTTAATGTTTGCTCTCTTTAATTTGTTTTCATTATTGTACACAATTGTTCTTTTGTCTCTTTTCTTCTGTCTGCATCAATTCTTAGCATGATTGGCTGAATTCTTTATCCCTTCATATCCTTATGGGACAATAATTCAATACATTTATATACCATAATATCATTAGACATATACTAGGCCATGCCTAGGAACAACCAAGTCACTGGGCCTAACAAATAATAACGCTTTCTTAATAAATTCTGGTTGGCTAACTGATTGACTGGTTGATCATACTCCTTGGGATATTTCACCTTCCTTCCTTCACCTTCCTTTGCTGCCTTTCTTTTGATTTCTTCTGTAATCAAAACAATTCATCCCTTGACTGTGAAAAGAGCTTGTCATGGAATGTGCTGTTATCTTTGTGATTTCTCATAGAAAAACACCCTTCCCAGGTCACCCATTTCCTTTTTGTATAGTCTCCTCATTAGAATATAATGTTCTTGAGGGATTCTACTTCTATATTAGTCATCAGAGGAACTGCTTGCTTGATTTGTGATAACCAAAAGTTGGTAAAATAAAATGTGGATGAAAGTATTTATACCAGTCCCCCACTTTAAGCAGGAGGTGAAAGTCAAGAAATAGTCTGGCAAAAAGAGCAGTCAGAAAAAGATGCAGAACATAGAAGGTTTCTTGGGTGACAAGGAAGATTGGGGTGCACCCTCAGAAGAAGATAGCTATGTCAGGGATCCTACTTCTAAAGCTTCCAAGAAAATATGAATTAGTCTCAGGGCACAGAAGCACAGAAAAAGGACTTTGAAGATAAAGTAAGAGAAATAGAGGAAAAAATGGAAAGAGAAACGAGAGCAAGGCAGGAATACCATGACCAAAAAAGTCAACAACTTGAAAAGCCAAATTGGCCATATAGAAAAGGAGGTAAAAAAGCACTCTGAAGAAAATAATTGCTTAAGAATTAGGATTGAACAAATGGAAGCTAATGACTTTATGAGAAATGAAGACAGAATAAAGCAAATCCAAGTGAATGAAAAAATATAGGGCAATATGAAATATCTCATTGGAAAAACAGCTAACCTGGAAAACAGATCCAGGAGAGATAATGTGAAAATTATTGGACTACCTGAAAACCATGATGAAAAAAAGAGCTTCTTCTAAGAAATTGTCAGGGAAAATTGCCCTGATATTCTAGAAGCAGAAAGTAAAATAGAAATTGAAAGAATCCACCAATCACCTCCAGAAAGAGATCCCAAAATATAAAATTCCAGGAACAATATAGACAAATTCCAGAGCTCCCATGTCAAGGACAAACTATTGCAAACAGCCAGAAAGAAACAATTCAACTACTGTAGAGCCACAGTCAGGATAGCACATTATCTAAGAGGTTCTACATTAAAGGATCACAGGGCATGGGATATGATATTCTGGAGGGCAAAGGAATTGGGATTACAACCAATAATTTCTTACCCAGCCAAACAGAAAGATTATAATCTTTAAGGGGAAAAAATGGGACTTCAGTGAAAAAGAGGACTTTCAAGCATTTGTGAAGAAAAGACCTGAACTGAATCAAAAAGTTGACTTTCAAATACAAGACCATAGAGATGCATAAAATGATAAACAGGTAAAAGAAATCATGGGGGAGGTTAAAAGGTTAAACTGTTTACCTTCCTGCATGGAAAGAAGATAATTCTAACTCATAAGAACTTTCTCAATCTTATGGCAGATGATAGGAATAAATTTAGACAGAGGGCACAGGTGGGTATTGTTTATGAGGGGATGATATCTGTAAAGCATTTAATTTTGTTTATCTTTTTTTGTGTGGGATTGTCATGATTGGGTGACTTGCCCAGGGTGGCACACCTAGTGAGTGTCTTGTGTCTGAGGCTGGATTTGGGCTTGTGTCCTCCTGGGTCCAGGGTGACTGCTTCATCCACTGTGTCACCTAGCTGCCCCATGAAGACACCTTTAATATAAAATATAAGGAGTGAGAGGATTGTACTGGAGAGAAAGGGAAAGGGAGAGGCAAATTGGGGTAAAATGTGTCACATAAAAGAATCAAGCAAAAGCTCATGGAGTTGAGGGAAAGATGGGTGAGGAGCAGGTGAGTGAATGAGCCTTACACTCATCAGAAAATATTTATTTAGGGCTTGATAAGTGCTAAGCCCTTGGGATAAAGGAAAATAAAAAACAATCCCTGCCCTCAAGGATCTTACATTTTCATAGCTTGGTGGTGCAATGCAATAGAGCATGGAGTCAGGTAGACTTCTCTTCCTGAGTTCCAATCTGACCTCATACACATAACTTTTGAGTTATAGATTTAATGGCTAAAAGACTTATATAAAATCATTAATAATTAGTAGTAGAGGGGGCAGCTAGGTGATGCAGTGGATAAAGCACTGGCCCTGGATTCAGGAGGACCTGAGTTCAAATCTGGCCTCAGACACTTGACACTTACTAGCTGTGTGACCCTGGGCAAGTCACTTAACCCTCATTGCCCCACCAAAAAAAAGAAGAAAAAAAATATCAAGAAAAATATCAACTTAGGCTGTCAACATTTTAAGATTTCAAGATCTAGCCCCAAGTTTAAAAGGTATGATTTCAATTAAGCACTAGAAATTCCAAAGGAAAAGATTTTTAGAGATCAGTCTGTAACCAGTTATAGTCTAAGAAATAAAATCATGTCCATGTACCTTTCAGAATAAAGATGTAAGAAGGCCTTATTAAATCTAACACTACTTAAATATTGGATATGACAAAGATATTGGTCATTATGATTGTTATATGAAATCAACATTTCTTTGTACTGTTAATTATATAATTAATATTATTATTTTAATTCAACCATTTAAGTAGCTCTGAACATTCTTTAAGCTTCTGTCTGGGAAAACTGGCCATGCTCTGCTAACATTAAATCAAATTCTTTAGATCTTTTTGCCTGGGCCAAAAAGCAGCAGGTCAACATAGAGTCTTTTTTTTTTTTAAATAAAAGTATTTTATTGTTTTCCAGTTACATGTAGAAATAGTTTTCAACATTTGTTTATATAAGATTTCCAATTTCCAATTTCTCTCCCTCCCTCCCCCCACCCCTAGAGAGCAGGCAATCTGATATAGGTCATAATATACATAATAACATTAAACATATTTCTGCATTAGTCATGTTATAAGAGAAAAATCAGAGCCATGAGGAAAAACCTCAAATCAGAAAACAAATAGCACCAAAAACAAAAGAAATAGTATGGTCCAGTCGGCATCCATATTTCACAGTTCCTTTTTTTTTCTAGATTTGGAGAGCCTTTTCCATCATGAATCCTTTGGAATTTTCTTGTACCATTGGATTGGTGAGAAGAATCTACTCTATCACAGTTGATCAACACATAATGTTGATGATACTGTGTATAATGTTCTTCTGGTTCTGCTCATCTCACTCATCATCAGTTCATGCAAGTCCTTCCAGGTTTCTCTGAATGCCACCTTCTCATCATTTCTTACAGCATAATAGAATTCCATTATATTCATATACCACAACTTGTTCGGCCATTCTCCAATTGATGGACATCCCCTCAATTTCCAATTCCTTGCCATCACAAAAAGAGCAGCTATAAATATTTTTGTACATGTGGGTCCTTTTCCCTTTTTTATGATCTCTTTGGGAAAAAGATGTAAGAGTGGTATTGCTGGGTCAAAAGGTATACACAGCTTTATAGTCCTTTGGGCATAATTCCAGATTGCTCTCCAGAATGGTTGGATCAGTTTACAGCTCTACCAACAATGCATTAGTGTTCCAATTTTTCCACAGCTTCTCCAACATTTATTATTTTCCTTTTTTGTCATTTTAGCCAATCTGATAGGTGTCAGGTGGTACCTCAAAGTTGTTTTAATTTGCATCTCTTGAATCAATAGTGATTTAGAACATTTTTTCATATGTCAATAGATAGCTTTTATTTCTTCATCAGAGAACTGCCTGTTCATATCCTTTGACCATTTCTCAATTGGGGAATGACTTGGATTCATATAAATTTGATTTAGTTCCCTATATATTTTAGAAATGAGGCCTTTATCAGAGGTACTGGCCATAAAAATTGTTTCCCAGATTTCTGCATCCCTTCTAATTTTGGATACATTGCTTCTGTTCGTACAAAAACTTTTTAATTTTTTTTTTTTTGTGAGGCAATTGGGGTTAAGTGACTTGCCCAGGGTCACACAGCTAGTAAGTGTTAAGTGTCTGAGGTCGGATTTGAACTCAGGTCCTCCTGAATCCAGGGCCGGTGCTCTATACACTGCGCCACCTAGCTGCCCCCAAACCCTTTTAATTTCATGGAATCAAAGTCATCCATTTTGCATTTCATAATATTCTCTATCTTGTTTGGTCATAAACTGCTCTCCTTTCCAAAGATCTGAAAGGTAAACTATTCTTTTTTTCTCCTAATTTACCTATGGTATTGCCTCTTATGTCTATATCATGTACCCATTTTGACCTTATTTTAGTATAAGGTGTAAGATGTTGGTCTATGTCTAATTTCTGCCATACTATCTTCCAGTTTTCCCAGCAGTTTTTGTCAAATACTGAATTCCTATCCCACAAGCTGGGGTCTTTAGGTTTATCAAACAATACATTACTAATGTCATTTACTACTGTGTCTCCTGTGCCAGCCTATTCCATCGATCCTCCACTCTATTTCTTAGCCAGTACCAGATAGTTTTGATGACTGCTGCTTTATAATAAAGCTCCAGATTTGGTACAGCTAACCCACCTTCCTGTGCATTTTTTTTCATTATTTCCCTTGATATTCTTGACTTTTTGTTTTTCCAGATGAATTTTGTTATTATTTTTTCTAGCTCTATAAAATATTTTTTAGGTAGTCTGATTGATATGGCACTGAATGAGTACATTAATTTAGGTTAAATTGTCATTTTTATTATATTAGCTTGGCCTATCCATGAGCAATTGATATCTTTCCAATTTTTTAGATCTGATTTGATTTGTGTGAAAAGTGTTTGGTAATTGTGTTCTTAGAATTCCTGGGTTTGTCTTGGCAAGTAGACTCCCAAGTATTTTATATTATCTACTGTTACTTTAAATGGAATTTCTCTTTCTATCCCTCGCTGCTGGACTTTGTTGGTCATGTATAGAAATGCTGATGATTTATGTGGATTTATTTTATATCCTGCTACTTTGCTAAAGTTGTCAATTTTTTCAAGTAATTTTTGAGTTGATTCTCTAAGTATACCATCATATCATCTGCAAAGAGTGATAGTTTTATTTCTTCCTTGCCTATTCTAATTCCTTTAATTCCTTTTTCTTCTCTTTGCTAAAGCTAACATTTCTAGTACAATATTAAATAATAGAGGTGATAATAGACATCCCTGTTTCACCCCTGATCTTACTGGGAAGGCCTCTAACTTATATCTATTACATATAATGCTTGCTGATGGTTTTGGGCAGATACTGCTTGTTATTTTAAGGAAAGCTCCACCTATTCCTAAACTCTCTAGTGTTTTTATTAGGAATGGGTGCTGTATTTTGTCAAAAGCTTTCTCTGCATCTCTTGAGATAATCATATGATTTTGGTTAGTTTTCTTATTGATGTGGTTGATTATGTTAATAGTTTTCCTAATGTTGAACCAGCCCTGCATTCCTGGTATAAATCCCACCTGGTCATAGTGTATTATCCTGGTGATCACTTGCTGTAATCACCTTACTAATATCTTATTTAAGATTTTAGCATCAATATTCATTAGGGAAATTGGTCTATAATTTCCTTTCTCTGTTTTTGCTCTGCCTAGTTTTGGTATCATCACCATATTTGTGTCATAAAATGAATTTGGTAGAACTCCTTTTCCACCCATTTTTCCAAATAATTTGTATAATATTGGAATTAATTGTTCTTTAAATGTTTGGTAGAATTCACCTGTAAACCCATCTGGCCCTGGGGATTTTTTCTTAGGGAGTTCATTAATGGCTTGTTCAATTTCTTTTTCTAATATGGGTTTATTTAAGGATTTTATTTCCTCTTCAGTTAACCTGGGCAGTTTGTATTTTTGTAAATATTTATCCATTTCATTTAGATTGTTAAATTTATTGGCATATAGTTGGGCAAAATAGTTCCTAATTATTGCTTTAATTTCTACTTCATTGGTGGTAAGATCCCCCTTTTCATTTTTGATACTGGTAATTTGGTTTTCTTCTTTCTTTTTTTTAATCAAATTAACCAGTGGTTTATATATTTTATTGTTTTTTTCATAAAACCAGCTTTTACTTTTATTAATTCTATAGTTTTCTTGCTTTCAATTTTATTAATTTCTCCTTTAATTTTCAGGATTTCTAATTTAGTATTTAATTGGGGATTTCTAATTTGTTCTTTTTCTAGCTTTTTAAGTTGCATGCCCAATTCATTGATCTCCTCTTTCTCTTTTTTATTCATGTAAACAGTTAGAGCTATAAAATTTCCCCTAAGCACCACTTTGGCTGTATCCCATAGATTTTTGTATGTTGTCTCATTATTGTCATTCTCTTGGATAAAGTTATTGATTGTTTCCTTGATTTGTTGTTTGACCCACTCATTTTTTAGAATGAAATTATTTAGTTTCCAATTGATTGTCAGTCTACCTTTCCATGGCTCTTTATTACATGTAATTTTTATTGCATCATGATCTGAGAAGAACGCATTTACTATTTCTGCCTTTCTACATTTGACTATGATGTTTTTGTGCCCTAATACATGGTCAATTTTTGAAAATGTGCCATGTACTGCTGAGAAAATGGTATATTCCTTTCTATCCCCATTCAGTTTTCTCCAGACATCTATCATGTCTAACTTTTCTAGTATTCCATTCACTCTTTCACTTCTTTCTTATTTATTTTGTGGCTAGATTTATCTAATTCTGAGAGGGGAAGATTCAGATCCCCCACTAGTATAGTATTACTGTCTAATTCCTCTTGTAACTCATTTAACTTCTCCTCTAAGAACTTGGATGCTATACCACTTGGTGCATACATGTTTAATATTGATATTACTTCATTATCTATAGTACCTTTTAGCAAGATGTCATTTCCTTCCTTATCTCTTTTAATGAGATCTATTTTTGCCTGTGCTTTGTCTGAGATAAGGATTGCTACCCCTGCTTTTTTTTACTTTAGCTGAAGCATAATATATTCTGCTCCAGCCTTTTACCTTTACTCTGTGTGTATCTCTCTGCTTCAAATGTGTTTCTTGTAAACAGCATATTGTAGGATTCTGGTTTTTAATCCACTCTGCAATTCATTTCCATTTTATGGGAGAGTTCATCCCATTCACATTCCCAGTTAAAATTATTAACTGTTTATTTCCCTCCATCTTCTTTTCCCCTTTTTACTCTTTTTCCCCCTTCTTTCCCCCTATTCCACTTGACCAGTGTTTTGCTTCTGACCACTGCCTCCCTCAATCTGCCCTCCCTTTTATCAGCTGCCCTTCTTTTTCTTGCCCCTTTCCCCCCACCCCACTTGTACCCTCCCTTCTATCAATACCACCCTTTTCCCCCTTCCCCTTTTGTTTACAGAGTAAGCTAAGTTTCTTTATACAAATGGGAGTGTATTTTGTTCCCTCCCTGAACCAAGTCTGATGAGAGTAAGGTTGCAACAATGCCCACCCCTCCCTTCTTTCCCCCTGTTGTAATGGGTTCTTTTTGTGCCTCTTCCTATGATATAATTAACCCCATTCCACCTCTCCCTTCTTCTCTTCCCCCTAGTCTTCTTTTATTCTGCCCCTTAAGTTTCTTTATATCATCATGTCAAAGTTGATTTAATAACAATACCTTTACAGAGATACAGATCTCAAGTTAAAAGTATTATCCTCCCTCATATTGACTCAAGCAGTTTAACATCATTGAACAACTCTTTTTACCCTCCTTGTTTACCTCTTTATATTTCTCTAGAGTCTTATATTTGGAGATCAAATTTTCTGTTCATTTCTGGTCTTTTTCTCAGGAAGCCTTGGAAGTCCCCTAGTTCACAGAGTGTCCATCTTTTCCTCTGCTGGAGAATTATCAGTTTTGCTAGTTAATTGATCCTGGGTTGTAATCCAAGCTCCTTTGCCTTCCTGTATATCATATTCCAAGCCCTATGATTCTTTAATGTTGAAACTGCCAGGTCCTGTGCAATCCTGACTGTGGCTCTATGGTATTTAAATGGTTTCTTTCTGGCTGCTTGGAGTATTTTCTCCTTCACCTGATAATTCTGGAGTTTGGCTACTATATTCCTTGAAGTGTTCCTTTTGGGGTCTCTTTCAGGAGGTGTTCGGTGGATTCTTTCAGTGATGATTTTATCTTCTGATTCTATAATTTCAGGGCAGTTCTCCATAATAATTTCCTGGAATATGGTGTCTAGACTCTTTTCTTGATCATGGCTTTCAGGTAGTCCAGTAATTCTCAGATTATCCCTCCTGGACCTATTTTCCAGGTCAGTTGTTTTTCCAATGAGGTATTTCACATTTTCTTCTATTTTTTCCAATCTTTTGATTCTGCTGGGCAGATTCTTGTTGTCTCATAGAGTTATTAACTTCCATCTGCTCAATTTTAATTTTTAAGGCCTTATTTTCAATTTCTTTTTCCATTTGGCTAATTTTTTCTTTCATTTGGCCAATTGTATTTTTTAAGGAATTGTTTTCTTCAGTCATTTTTTGTGCTTCTTTTTGCAGTGTAACTCTCATTTCTCTTATTTCTTTTTCCATTTTTTTCTTCTACCTCTCTTATTTGGTTTTAAAAAGCCTTTTTGAGCTCTTCAAAGAAGGCTTTTTGGTCTTGAGACAAGATCATCTTCCCTCTTGAGTCTTCACTTATGGGCGTTTTGACTAACTCATCTGTGTTTGAATTTTGGTCTTCCCTTTCACCATAGAAGTTGTCAATGATAAGGGTCCTTTTTTGTTTCTTGCTCATGTTGTAGGCTATTTTTAAACTTATCAAGTTGAAGTCTGCTCCTGGGGCACAGGGTTCATGGTTGCAAGCTTCTTACTGCTCTCAGCTGCCCCACCCTCAGCTGTGTTGAGCTGCCTGCTGAGCCGAGCTTTGCTGAGGTGGGCTGCCAGCTGGGACGCTGAGCTGCATTCCCCTTTTACCCCAAGTGAGACAGACCTTTTCTGAAGTCTTCTAAATTATTTCATGTAGCAGGATTTTGTCTCTCTTTTTGTAGGTTCTGCAGTTCCAGAATCTGTTTAGAGGCTTGATTTAATGTTGTTTTTGAGGGAAATACAGGAAAGCTCAGGAAAGTTACTAGCTTCTCTCCGCCATCTTCAACATAGAGTCTTTTTTTTTTTTTGGAGAGGCGATGAGGGTTATGTGACTTGCCCAGGGTCACATGGCTAGTAAGTGTCAAGTATCTGAGGCCGGACTTGAACTCAGGTCCTCCTGAATCAAGGGCTAGTATTTTGTCCACTGCACCACCCAGCTGCCCCATTAAGACTCTATGTTCCTCAGATACTTGACACTTACTAGCCATGTGACCCTGGGCAAGTCACATAACCCTCATCGCCTCTCCAAAAAAAAAAAAAGACTCTATGTTAAAAAAAAACAATAACCAAAAAAAAAATAGTCTTAGCCAAAAACAAAAACAAAAACATAGAGTCTTAGCATATTTTCACTTCAGCATATTTTAAGCTAACCTGATGACAACAGGTATTTAAGCAGATTTTAAATGAAACAGTATTTAAACCATTTTGTAAAACTTTATAAGTATTTCCTAGTATATGCAACTTCAAATTCCTAGGAAGATAGGACCGGGGAGCTGGAATGCTCTATATCTGAGCACCTTTTTATCTGATAAGTCTCAAAGGTAAAGGAGGCAAGGCATGCCACCTCTTTTAAGGAAGCAGAGGAAATGGTTATTCAGAGCTGGGAATTGTTACCACCTGTCTTTTCCTGTTTTAAAAAGGAAACATGTGAATTTGTGTATAATAATCTTTTTCTTTTAAAGTGCTGAATATTAAGTCTTAGAAATTAAAATATTACCACTAGTGACTGACTATAAAGACAGATTTAATTTGACTTAAGCCAATATCTGTCTTGAAGGTAAAAAGAATGGGGCCTGAGAGTTCTCTCTTTTTCAGTACTATTATAACAAATTATAACCTAACAAGAAAAGATATTTGTTAGTTGGCATTAAGAAATGTATTATCTGTATGGCCCCAAGAAGGTTCTATCTGCCTCAATTTACTGTTCTGTAAGGGGATAAAAATTAAATCTACCTCTCAGGGCTGTTGTGAGGATTACATGATTGCAAAGTACTTGGCACAGTGCTTGGCATAGGGTAAACACTATATGAATGTTGACTTTTTATTTTCTCTTTAATTAGGTATAATTGCTTTATACTTCATAACTATATGGGTTTTTAGATGTGATCAGTACACAATGCCAGTGGGTAATGAAGGGAATGATTTTCTGTGTAAAGTACTTTGGAAGAGCATTCAACTAAATTGAGGTCCCCTGATTGGTAATTAATGGGTTTTTTCCATGTTTTAAATACATAATATTATTTAGGGTATTGTATTTCTTAATTTTTTTATATTGTATAATTTGTCAAACAATTATATCACCTATGTTTGTAGAAAAGCACTTTCTCTTATAATGTAGGTTTTCTTAGATTTGGAATTGTAATTTTAAAAAAGGAAGAATGAAAGGTTTAGGAAGCTGTTAGGTCATTCTATCAGCCCTGCTGACCATGTGCTGTAATATTCAGAAGTACTTCTAAACTTCCAAGTTTTGTCTATATTTATGAGTAAGTTTCACCTACAATGATCTGGCTATCTATTACCTATGAAAATTATGAGATTGTTAACTAAGTTATTTGAAATTATTGTCAAAATGAGAGTGAAAATTTTGAGTCTGATGGCAATGTAGAATGAGTTTCATTTAAGGTTATTTTTCTATCACTTATGAAGGTTATATACATGTTGAAGCAACTTAGTCTTAACAACCCCCACTATGAAAGATTAATTTTGTTTTAAGGGGTGAATACAAAATACCTTTACAAACGGAAAGAGGTTTGCTAAGTACCTATGCCAGATTATTTCATCTAATCCTTACAACAGTCTTTGAGGTTGATCAGGTATTATGCTTAGTTTACAGGTTTAAGACTGAGGCTCAGAGGCATAAAATGAGATTTTCTTAGTCACAGAATTAGAAAGTAATAGAGAGGGGGCAGCTAGGTGGCAGCTAGGTGGCACATCAGATAGAGCACCCTCCCTGGAGTCAGGAGTACCTGAGTTCAAATCCGGCCTTAGACACTTAACACTTACTAGCTGTGTGACTCTGGGCAAGTCACTTAACCCCAATTGCCTCACTAAAAAAAAAAATAAAAATTTAAAAAAATTTTAAAAATTAAAAAAAAAAGAAAGTAATAGAGATATGAACCCAATGTGATTTTTAAAAATTGCATATGTAAGTAAGAATGTTTTATAGTGGAAAACACTCAATTATTCAACTTGGGATACCAATAATATATGCTCCAATGGAAAGCTATGTTGATTTTCCTCTCTTATTAGGAATCTGATGTGAGGAATGGAAAATGAGCTCAGAGTTTGGGATGAAAGGTAGAGAGAATGAGGGGTCAGGAACCAAAGGAGCAAGATCTCCTGCCACCATTAAGTCTGGAAGATAATTCTAGGTTCTGAGATGACTCCAAAGTCTTTCTGTTTCCTTTCTTTTGTAAACCCTGGGGATTCGCCTTCTTATTTACATTTCTACTTTTTAATCTTTTGAGACAATTGGGGTTGAGTAACTTGCCCAGGGACACAGGGCTAGTAAGTGTCTGAGGCTGGATTTGAACTCAGGTCCTGTTGACTCCAGGGCCAGGGATCTATCCAGTGGGCCACCTAGCTGCCCCCATTTCTACTTTTGATAGGGGATTTAAAGTGTTGCTCCTATTCTTTTTTCATTCCAGAAACACTTTAATGTTCACACAGATCCCATTAAAAATATTTCCATGTAGGTAATGCTAGGTTCTTTGGTAAGAGGAAAGAATAGAATTGAGTCATTTAACATTTCAATAAAAAGTAAATTCTGGGACTCTAGGTCATTTTTCCACAGGTGATAGGAGGACATGGGGGCTCTGAGGTAAAAATTAGAAAAGAACATTTTCACTGGAGACCAAGATAAATCCAGCATTTCCCCCTCTTCTACCTCACCAGGCATCAGTGCTGTGGCCTGAAAAATAAAGGTAATCAATCCTAGGTAGCAGTTGGACAAAGGAGGAGGATGAAAAAAATCCCCAGTAGATATGGGAATTCTTAGGATCCCTCAGTCAGCCCTTCCAAGGTAACCACAGGTAGGCAAGGGACACTTCTCAGTCAGAGAGATAGCCAGGGATTTTTACCTGATCTTACAGTTCAGCTGATCATATCTTCCTGATATTTCTCTCAATCAGAGAGTGCCTTATGCCAAATGATCAGTTTGTTTTGCTTTTTGAAAAAAATGCTTATGGGGGCAGCTAGGTGGCACAATGGATAGAGCAACGGCCTTGAATTCAGGAGGACTTGAGTTCAAATCTGGCCTCAGACACTTAACACTTACCTGGGCAAGTCACTTAACCCCAATTGCCT
Source organism: Dromiciops gliroides (assembly GCF_019393635.1). Taxonomy (NCBI): domain Eukaryota; kingdom Metazoa; phylum Chordata; class Mammalia; order Microbiotheria; family Microbiotheriidae; genus Dromiciops; species Dromiciops gliroides. The sequence goes on along the minus strand of NC_057861.1, from coordinate 499,200,558 downwards.
CACCAAAACAAACAAACAAAAAAAAACCCCACAAAAAATGCTCAGGGGCATCTATCTAGGTGATGCAGTGGATAAAGCCCTAGATTCAGGAGGACCTGAGTTCAAATCCAGCCTCAGACACTTGACACATACTAGCTGTGTGACCCTAGGCAAGTCACTTAACCTTCATTGCACTGCAAAACAAAACAAAACAAAAAGCTTAGCATAGAATCCAGCACATAGATGACTTAGTATATTTTGGATGTTCTCACAGTAAGCATGAATTAGTGCACACTGAACACATGGCAAAAGTTCAGACTTCTAATGCTATTTAATTGTACAAAAAAAAATTTCTTATGCTGACCCTTAATATATTGTAATGATTGGAATGATGCCACCTGCTAGAGACTTACTGTAGGAAAGCTCAGCCATGAGGAGAAGGCACCTGAGGGCAAGACATGTGGCTTTTCCTTTGCTTGTGGGAGGAAGAGGGAGTGAGGCTGGCTCTCTCGCTCTTTTTCATGAGGACTCTGGTGGAGAGTGGAGCTAAAAACGCACTCTCCCTTTCATAGATAGATGAATCTAGGCCTTTCTCTCTCTCTTCACCAAATGCTTATTCTCCTTAATAAATGCTTAAAAGTCTAAACTATTGCTAAAGCTTATCATTTATTGGTGACCACTTATTAGATATTTTAGACAGACTAGCTAGAATTTTAGCCCCTTACAATATCTAAACCAAAATGGAAAAAGTCATGATGTGGAAGGGATAACTAATAAAACAGAATGTTCCTAATTTATGGCACTTGTTAGAACCTGAATATCATCTACTGATGGAAAGTTATCAGGTTAGCAACTACCATAAAACTGAGTATGCATTTAGGATACTAGATTATAAAATTAAATGCATTGAATTATGTTCGACTCTTCTTTCTTTTGGTTTTACTTCAATCTTTACTTTGTCCTTTAGTGGCTCTTTTCTTCTCAAGCCTGAGCTTTCCTTCATGGTCATATAAATAGGGAAGAAGACACAAAACAAGAGGTAACTAGGGTGGCATTTAGTGCAATGATTGTGCTCTAACTTCCAAGTGTGACCAATTCCCTCATTTCATATTACTATCCATACATTCTAAGTTCCAGTGAGACTAGCACAGTAGCAGTCAGTTCATTACCTAGCAGCTATTAAGTACCTTCTCTGTGTCAGGCACTGTGCTAAGCCCTGGGGATGCAAAGAAAGTCAAAACAAAACAAAACAAAGCAAAACAAGAAACCATAGTCCAGGCTGTCGAGGAACTCACAGCCTAACAGACACTGTGGGGCATGCAACATCATGTCAACAATTAGGTACAAATAAGATATCCTTCAGTCATGCCCAACTCTTTATGATTCCATTTGGGGTTTTCTTGGCAAATATACTGGAGTAGTTTCTGTCAACTGGATCGAAGTGGCCTCTGACCTGTGCATGACCAGAGCCCAGCAGAGAAGCCTAGAGACAGGAGAGTCAGAGATCAAACAGAAGTTTAATTTCAAAGTGAGGGAAATGGTTTGAAAGCAAGGAGGGAAATTAGACACATGTTCCCCCACCACCCAACCCTAAAGCCACCTGCCTTAGTGTGCTCAAACTTTGATTGTGGCTAGACAAAGAGTGAAAGACTATAGTGTAGCAACAATGCTGAGGCACAACAGCAACAGTGAGGAAAGGTTGTCTAGTGACAAAAATCTGTTCACACCAGGGTTCCATGTCTGGGTCTCTTGGTGCTTGCCAGATCTCAGAGACCATCAGTTCCAGAAGGTGAGTGTAAAAGATTGTTGTTATGCCAAGCTCAGGTCACAGCTTGCTTTCTGGGCCTTAGCTTTTGTGGTAAAATATGAAAGTTTTTAACAGTCGATTAGGATAACTGAAAGACGCCAGTTTTTCAAGGACCACCCTTTTGGGGAGGAGACGAACAGTCCGCCTGCTGCGCACGTCAGACTGCCTGCGGGACTCGACTTCCGGGGTGGAGAGAACGGAAGTGAGGCTTGTGGCTGTTTGGCGGGACTCCTGACGGCTCAGCACAGACTTTCTCTCTCCAAAGGTGGACTTTTCGGTTTGGTGAGTTTTTATAAGGAATATAGACTAAGCTTAGACTTAAGACGATTTGTATTGTGTTTCTACTTTCCTATCCTTCTAATCAACATCACCTTGTGACTACCATAACAATAAATAAAAAGGTCTATCTAGAAAACCAAAAGCTTCTTCCATTTACTAGTTTGGGAGATAAATTAAGGGAAAGGTTAAGTAGGGGAGATTTATGATCTAATATCCAATTTTAAATCTCACACTTTGGAATATAAGTTATCTCCTACTATCTTGACATTTGCCATTTCCTTCTCCAGCTCCTTTAACAGATCAGGAAACTGAGGCAAACAGGGTCCAGGGTCACTCAGCTAGTAAATTTCTGAGGCCAGATTAGAACTCTTCCTGACTCCAGGCCTGACACTCTATCTGCTGTACCATCTAGCTGCCCCACAAATAAGATGACACTGGATAAATTGGAGATAATCACATAGAGAAGGAACTAAGTTTAAGGAAGACAGGGAAAGTCTTCTTGCAAAAGATGAGTGTTTAGCTGAAATTTGAAAGAAGATGAGAATCAGAGATGAGGAAGAAGAGAGTTTCAGGCATGGAAGACAAACAGTGAAATTGCAATGAGTTAGGAGGTGGCTTGTTGAGCCTAAAAAAACACAAAGTAGGCTTCTAGCACTAGTTCACATGGAGTGAATCAGGGATAAGAAGCCTGGAAAGGCAGGAAGGAGCCAGGTTATGAAAAGTTTTAAAAGACAAAGGATTTTAGGCTGGACCCTGTGTGTAACAGGGAGTCAGTAGAGTTGATCAGTCAGATGATATTGTCAGACCTACATTTTAGCAAAATCAGTTTGACAGCTTGACTTGAGGATGGACTGGAGTAAGGAAAGACTTGTCAGAGAGGCCAACCTTCAGCCTCCTGCAATAGTCTATGCTGGAGGTGGTGAGGGTCCACCTCCAGGAGTCTCAACAGAGAGGAGGGGGCACTTATAAGGAAATGCATGAAAGGCAGAAAACTCAGGACTTGGCAACCCATTGTCTATGAGAGGTGAGTGGGAGGAGTTGAGGATGACACCTAGATTTTCAGCTTGGGTGAACGGGAGAATGGTATTCTTGATATTAATAGGGAAGTAAGGAAGAGGGGAGGGTTTGGAGAAAAAGCTAATGAGTTCTGTTTGGGGCAAGTTGAAATTAATATGTCTATAGGATCTAGTTCAAGATGTCTAAAAGGCAGTTGGAGATGAAAGTTAAGAGGGAGGTTGGGGCTGGACAAGTTTATCTGAGAGTCATCTCCATAGAGACAATCATTAAAACCATGGGAAATGATGAGGTCATCACATGAAATAGAAAAGAGGGGAAAAGAGAAGTTAGGACAGAATCTTGGGGGACCTTCACAGGGCAAGAAGCATAGGAAGATCCAGCAAAGGAGACTGACAAGGAGCAGTCTCAGAGTCAGGAGAACCAGGAGAGAGCAGGGTCATGGAGACCTAGAAAGCATCAAGGAGAAAGGGGTGACTGGTAGGGTCCAAGACTACACAGAGAGGTCAAGAAGGATGCTGATTGAGAAAAAGGCCATTAGATTCAGCAAGATTAAGAGATCACTGGCAACTTTGCAGAGAACAGTTTCAGCTGAATGATGAGGTCCAATGCCAGGCTGCAAAGAGTGAAGAATTGGTTCAGAGGAGAGGAACTGGAGGCACCAATTGTAGATGACCTTCTAAAGGAGCTTAGCCACAAAAGGGTGGAGAGATTTAGAGTGATAGCAAGAAGGAATCAAATCTAGGTTTGTTGAGGATAGGAGAGACCTGGCAACTTTTGTTGTCAGTAGGGAAGCAGCCAATAGAAAGGGAGCACCTGAGGAAGAATCTACTGGAGAAAATAGCTCCCAGTACAGAAATGTAGCTTTCCCACCTCCAATCTTTTTTTTTTTTTTAATGCCTAGAAAGCTGTGCCCACCACGTTGCCAGTAGAAACCCTCTCCATTCTGTAAGACTCAATTGCAATGCCATCTCTCCAAGGAAGCCTGCCTCTGATCCAACCCCACCCCTAAACCCCCACTTCACCAACCGCTCAATTTGGTTACACTTCTCTGGTGCATCTACCATTAATTATCGCATATAATGTTTTTCTGCCCAGAGATATCATTCCCCTCCACAGTTAGTTCGCTGGGGACCCAGATCTGCATCTTGTAAATCTCCTGGCTCAGAGTCTTCATACAGAAAACCTCAGAACTTGGGAGTGACAGGGCCTGCGTTTCAATCAATGAGCCACCCTTCCTTTTTGAACCTGAGCCTCGATTTCTCCATGTATAAAACGAAGGACTGTATGATTCTCTAAATGTTGAAATGAATTAGTGAATATACAAGTGGTTTATCGGGGTCACCTCTGCCAACCCACTTAGTCGTTCACTGTGACGAGGGTATTCCTTCCTCCCTCCCTCCCACCCACTTCCCAACTCTAACCCCCCAGCCAAGCAGAGGCCCCTTAGGAGAAGCCCTGACCCTTTTCACCTTTCCACAGGCAAAGTAAAATAAATCAGCCTCCCGGATCGCCAAATCCCTTTCTTCTCCTCCCGCCTACCCCTAAGGCAAGAGCAAAAGGAACAGGCAGAGAGGGACACCTTCGCATCACGTGCGAGCGAGTCGCTGACCCACCATTGGCCCCACCCCTTCATCCCGGCAGAGCCAATGGCAAAGATGGGAAGCGGGATCTGGCGGGTTTAGCCAGGGATATTGGCATAAAAGAGGAGCCCCCGGACCTGGGAATAAACAAATAGCGACCGGGACCCGCAGGTTTCGTTTGAGATCCCGCTGTTCCCACGTCCCGCCGCTGCTGAGACGCTCAGGTGAGGGCTGGGCAGCCGCGGCTCCCAGGTCCAAGGGAAGGCCTTGGAAAGGGGCAGACACCTTTGGCCCCGGGGAAACCCCAGGTCCCAAGGGAGAAAAAGAGGAGGACACGGCCTGGGCTTGGGAAGAGGGATGGTTGGGGAAGAGTTAAATAGCATCTACTTCCCAGGAAGCTCACATGGGAGAACATCTGAAAAGCCCTCTGCAAACTTTAAAAATCGTTAGAGGAAAGTTTGCCTTCTTTTTTATTACCATTATCACTTGTCAGGGAAGCGCAGGGAGCTAAGTCCGCAGCTTATGGAGTACGGGTGTGGTTTTGACCTTAACTTAATGGGGAAAGAGATGGTAAGGAGCAGGGGACAGGGACGGCGGCGTTGGAAGGGTCATCTGTTTGGAGACTCCCTTCCCGGATCTGATGGGGGCTGTTCTCCCTTTCCCGGGGTTCCTTTATCCGCGGATGACCTAGGGAGGTTGTGGATTTCCTCTCCGTGCAAACTTAGCAGTCACCCCTGGGGTGGGGGTACTAGGGAGGTGTACCTGCTCGTGCCTGTGAGTATGGTTCTGCTCCAGAGGAGGAGGAGGAGGAAAAGGGCTCCTCCCTGGACCCCCTTGAAAGGCCCCTTCGGAGGCCCTGCAAACTCCCCACTGCCTGTGACCCGGAACTGGGGGATGGGGATAGTGCTAGGAGTGGTGGCTCGTGGCCTCAGGCCAAGTTCCTTCTGCCTGACTGATGGTATTGGGGGTCCTGGCTCACATAGGCACCTCCACCTGACCTCTTTTTCCTGCTTGGAGAGATGGGCCTTGTTAGGAGAGAGAGGCAGGCAAGAACTTGGTTTTGGATCCAGGAGGTTTAGACGGCCAGAGGTTGTGTGATGGGCTTCCTTATCCTTCTATGTGACAGATGGATTTTGGCATCCAGGGCCTCTATCTAAGGCTTATGGCATCTGAAGGTGGCTGTCTCACTCTGCTTTGAAAAGACAGAAAAGATTTTCCTTCTCTCCCACTCTCTCCACCAGCAGCTGGCTGTAAAGACTTACTTTTATACCCTGTAGGATCATAGATTTAGAGCTGGAAGGGACCTTAGGGAAACTGAGACCCTGAGATGGAAGTGGCTTACCCATATATATATATGCCAATATGGTAGTAAGTGGCAGAGGTCAGGCTTGAACCTCTTCAAGCCAAATCTAGCTCTATTCTAGTGTGTTGCTTGGTTAGCTTTCTGAGAAATGGAGTGGTTTTGAGTTCTAGAGAAGGTGAGTGGTGATTAGGTTTTGGGAGAGGCTTAGAAATGTTGTGGTGGCTTTAAGAAAAACATTTATTTAGTATCTACTATGGGACAGGCATTGTTCTAAGTAAGCACTGGGGATATGAAAGACAGTCTCTGCCCTGTATAAAGCAGTAACCTGCAGACTTTTGCAAAGACACACCCCCATCAGGAAAAAACAAAAACAAAAACTTGAGCGCTCCTGATCAATAAATATACATTTATTTTAATAAATTATACAGGTGCAAATATAAACACAAATAGTTTTTAAAGTATCAGGTCAAAATTAAATAATACAGTCCTTGGGGCAGTAGAATCATTGGAATACACTGGATATGCTCAGAGAAAAATGGTCACTTTAGAATGCTATTTTAGAATGATTTTGGCTGCTGTGTGAGGATATGATGGAATGGAGGAAGACTTGGGGCAGGGAGATGAGTTAGAAGGCTATTGAAAGAATCCATTGCAGAGGTGATAAGGGCCAGAACTAGCCTGTTAGGAAGGCAATTGAGGGAGATGCTTTGGCAACTGTTTGAATATATAGGATGAGTGTGAGTTGAAGGTAATACTGAAGTTGAAATCTAAGGAAGGACAGTGGTATCCTTGACAATAGTACTTGTCATAGTTTGGGAAAGGGATGGGTTGGGAGAGAAAGGTAATGTAATAAAATTATATTATTAATGTAATATAATTACTATGTATTCCATATACTGTTGCCTCATCCTGGGGAATTCAGATGAGGAGAGAGGGAGTCTTCCCAGTCACTGCTCCAGCTACAACTCCCTCCCTTCCCCTTTTTCCCAATGGCTGCTGCTTGGCAGTAGTTTCATCATAACTGCCTTTAGTTGGGGGAGGTTGGGAACATGAGAGAAGTCTGAGTAGGGGATTATTAGTGTAATTGTCTTAGACAAGCCCCCCAAATGGCCAGTCAGGGACTGAGATGTGGTCTAACCTCAAACTCTGAGTGGTTAACAACAAAAACAACAACAATAAGAGGCTAGTAGTGCTTTAGGATTTAGAAAATGCTTTATAAATATTACATAAGTTTATCCTCACAACAACCCTGTGAAGATAGCTACTCATAAAAAATGTTATCCCCATTTTGCAATTAAAGAAATTGGGGTAAGGCTTGCTTATAGCCCCATAGCTACTGCTAAGTGTTGGAAGAAGGATATGAACTCAGGTCTTCCCAAGCCTTAGATCCACCACTCTAGCCACTGTGCCATCTAGCTTCCTCTAACCCACTGTGGTCACACCTTGGCTTCCATTTTGGGAACCACTGTCATTAAATTTAGGAGCACATTTAAGCTTTTTTTTTTTTTGTTGGTGGGTTTTGGGGGTTTTTTGTGTTTTTTTTTTTAAGTGAGGCAGTTGGAGTTAAGTGACTTGCCCAGGGTCACACAGCTAGTAAGTGTTAAGTGTCTGAGGTCAGATTTGAACTCAGGTCCTCCTGAATCCAGGGCTGGTGCTCTATCCACTGTGCCACCTAGCTGCTCCCCCACATTTAAGCTTTAAAAAACAGCTGCTTTAAAGCACCTGCCCTGGATTCAGGAGGACCTGAGTTCAAATTCGGCCTCAGACACTTGACATTTACTAGCTGTGTGACCCTGGGCAAGTCACTTAACCCCAATTGCCTAACCAAAAAAAAAAGAATAGCTGCTACTTTTGAACTGGGGTGTCTTGGAAACTCAGTTTTTAATTATCTTTTCTTTTGATGTTGGCATGTAAATGAGCATTGTCTTGTTATTAGTTTTGTGTGTACATCTAACCTTCCTGAAAAACTTTAGATCAGCATTACCTCTCTTTTATTTGCCCATAACCTACCCTAGCCCACACACAGTGCTATTTGGTGAAATGAATTTTGTTTTTCCACTGGGAAGACTGTGTTTTTTCCAAAAGAAACAAGAGCTTGCATTTTTGGTTTGGATTGCTTTTTGTTTGTTTGTTTGTTTTGTTTTGTTTTGTTTTGTTTTGCGGGGCAATGGGGGTTAAGTGACTTGCCCAGGGTCACACAGCTAGTAAGTGTCAAGTGCTGAGGCCTGATTTGAACTCAGATACTCCTGAATCCAGGGCCGGTGCTTTATCTACTGTGCTATCTAGCCACCCCTTGGATTGCTTTTTTAATCATACAAATGTTATATCTTTCTTCCTTTTTCCCCTTTAAGGTTTGAAACATGAATTTCTACCTGTGTTTAGCTTCCCTGTGCTTGGGGATAGTAGCTGCTGCTCCACAGCTTGACTACACTTTAGATGATAAATGGCAACAATGGAAGACACAACACAGAAGGACCTATGCAGTGGTAACCTTCAAACTACCTTGTTCTCAACTCTGTCAAGTACAATTACGTCCAAGGTGGACTAAGGAAATGGCCTTTTCCCCAGAAGCCAATTGTTCAGATGAGACCTTCATGTGCTCAAGATGGCTGCTTTTCCCACAGGATGTCTATAACATCAGAGCTTGGAAGCCCTTGTGGGAGGGCAGTATTTGGATGTAGTCACCACCCCAACTGTGTACTAACCCAGTTATGGACAGTGGATTTGGGCTGAGGATAGTTTAACTTGTATGTGTAGGGATATAAGCAGAAGCTTACTGAACCTCACATTTGTGTACTTGCTTCCAGGATGAAGATAGTTGGAGGAGAGCAACATGGGAGAAGAATTTGAGAATGATTGAAATGCACAATCTGGAGTATAGTGCTGGCAAACATAGTTTCCTAATGGGAATGAACAAATTTGGTGATATGGTGGGTGTGCTGGGACAATCTGATGCTAATACTGAGAAGTCAATTATCCTTTGCTCCCAATATACTTTGAATAAATCAAATTTTTTTTTCCTTTTAGACCAATGAAGAATTCAGGCAAATGATGAATGGCTTTAGACAAAAGGGATTTGAAACAAAGCCCAAAGGAACTCTGTTTCGTGAGCCTCTCCTTTTAGAGACCCCTAAATCTGTAGACTGGAGAGAAAAAGGCTATGTAACTCCTGTTAAGAATCAGGTATTCAAGTTGCTTAAGTTTGGTCCATAGATAAATCAGATAAACTTAGTGAATCTTATGATAGGTAAACAGTCTTGTTTGTTTTGGTTTTTTGTGTGTGTGAGGCAATTGGGGTTAAGTGACTTGCCCAGGGTCACACAGCTAGTAAGTGTTAAGTGTCTGAGGTCGGATTTGAACTCAGGTACTCCTGAATCCAGGGCCGGTGCTCTATCCACTGCGCCATCTAGCTGCCCCTAAACAGTCTTTTTTAATAATGGGATTTCAGATCAGGTCTGTGACTGACTTCCTTTCCATATTTAAAATTGTTTACATCTGTGTTTAAAAGATTGCTGAAATTCTCTTATACACTAACCACCCCTTTTTGATTTTTTCAGGGTCAGTGTGGTTCCTGTTGGGCATTTAGTGCAACTGGTTCCCTGGAAGGTCAGTGGTTCCATAAAACAGGACAACTTGTTTCACTTAGTGAGCAGAATTTGGTTGACTGTTCTACAGCTGAAGGCAATGAAGGTTGTAATGGTGGCTGGATGGATCAAGCCTTTGAATATGTGAAGGAAAATGGAGGCATTGATACAGAGGAATCATACCCCTATGAGGCAACGGTAAGCATAACTATTGCATTCTCCATCATTTTGGTTGAGCTGACTTTGAAAGGAGAGTCTCAGTTAGGGAGATGGGAGTTGAATGAGACTTGCAAAGAGGGCAGACTTAAATACCACCTCCCTCCCTAAACAATCTACAAATGCATCCAAAATACATTAACAATTAAATTTAATTGCCTTCACTATGTATATAGTCACCTAGAGCAGATCCTTTTTGAATAAGAGCATAAGTAGGTATACATACAGCACCTTAGGAATTATATAGACTGTTGTCTCAGATACTTGTCTGAGACAACATCTTTATTTTACATCTTTATTTTAAAATGACTTGTTCAAGATCACAAACATAATAATAATTGGTAAAGTCTGAATTTGAACCCAGGTTCCCTGCACCTACATCCATCCTTGCCTTTGTACCCTACCCTTAGGCCTCCTGAACACCTAATTTTCCCAACAAGTGCTTCCTTAGGAGCAGTGAAAGAAATCACAGTTGAATCTAATGTTGCCTAATTCTTCCTGACATTTTATGTCATTCTTAAGGTTTACAAAGCATGTCATTCCCTTAATCTCATTTGATCCTGGAACGGCCCTGTCAGGGGGAGGTATTATCCTTCTATTTCTGATAATCTCTCAACCTCAGGCCCATGAACATTTAGCTTGGAAGTGGAGAGCTAGATTCAAACCTAGGTCTCACTGGACTATGCTACAACACAAACCCAAGTAGAAATGGGGGCCACTGAAGCATACATTAGACTCCATGTGGGATGGATATTGATTTAGGATTGATGTGTAGGAAAATCACCAGCCTTCTGGTTTACACCATGTGTCCTTCTTTCAATGTGCCTTTTTTTTTTTTTTCGGGGCAATAATGAGGGTTAAGTGACTTGCCCAGAGTCACACAGCTAGTGTCAAGTGTCTTGAGGCTGGATTTGAACACAGGACCTCCTGAATGCAAGGATGGTGCTTTATCCACTGCACCACCTAGCTGCCCCCTCAATGTGACTTTCAAATAGTCCTTTGCCCACCCATATCCAGCTGTCTTCTTGACCTATTTATCTAAAAAATTAAATGCAAAAACATTTCCCATACATTTATTAATTTCATGACCATCAATTTTAAATTCCTCTGGGACAAACCCTTGATAACGAATTAAACCAGACCTTTTATCTGTTTCTTTTGAAAAGGATAGCACTTGTCGGTACAAGCCACAATCCTCTGTTGCTAATGTCACAGGATTTGTGGACATTCCAAAGGGGAAGGAGGAGGCACTCGAAAAGGCTGTGGCAACTGTGGGTCCCATCTCTGTTGCAATTGATGCAGGACATTTCTCTTTCCAGTTCTATCACTCTGGTAAGCATTTCTTCATTATTTCTGTAACAATGCACTTAAAACCATGTTATTGGCATTTGTTATTTAGTATAACTGAAGTTAATATTTCACTTGAATATCCTAGGTATTTATTATGAACCACAATGCAGTAGTGAACAACTAGATCATGGCGTGCTGGTTGTGGGCTATGGTGTCGAGGGGAAAAATGGAAAGAAATACTGGATTGTCAAGAACAGGTAAACCAAGTTTTTGCCTGTAATGTCATGGACCTGCCACCTTTGGGTTATTTCATTTTGAAGAAAAAGGGAAGAGGAAGGATGCAGTCACTGGGATCCTGAGAAATGGGGAAAGGATGTTTATGGATGGAAGGGGCCCTCTTTTTAGGATCCAGCATAGATTGAGAGTTCCCCAGTGGTCCCTCAGAGTTTCCATAACCACTGATGACTAGATAGTACAAAAGGTTCCCTGTTGGCTAGTTTGTGGGACTGTTCTAAGACTGTTATTGTCAGACTGACTCACAAGGTGCTCTAGGTAAAGCACTTGGGAAACCTTCAAAGTGCTTCTTGATGAGTGAGTAGTTGACCTGAATAGGGCAGCTAGGTGGCCCAGTGTACAAAGCACCCCAGCCCTGGAGTCAGGATGGACCTTAGTTCAAATGTGACCTCAGACACTTACTAGCTACATGATCCTGGCCAAATCCCTTAAGTCAGTTTACTTTAGTTTCCTCATCTGGAAAATGAGCTGAAGAAGGAAATGGCAAATAGCTTTAGTATCTTTACCAAGAAAAGCTAAAAATGGGGTCATGTAGAGTCAGAAGCAACTAATCCACTAAACAGCAACCAAGTTGTCCCCAGCAATTATTTTCATTCTTTTCTGAAAGGCCCAAACTCATTGCTGAATTCAGTCATCAGTCACATCAGGTGTCAGAAAGTGTTGTGTCCATACAGTAAAAGTATACTTTTGGGTGGTGCTCTGAAGCTGATTACTTAATTTTCTTTTCAGCTGGGGTAAGAATTGGGGTAAACAAGGTTACATTTTAATGACCAAAGACAAAAAAAACCACTGTGGAATAGCAACAGAAGCCAGCTATCCTCAAGTATGACTGGACTGAAGGAGGACTGCTTCACAGAAAGAAGTGATCTGACCTGTGTATCATTTGGGATAAAACACCTCTTTCACTCAGGGAAACCTAGTAATAATTTGGGTTTCTTGTGATATTTTTACATTTGTGAAATGTGAACACTACTTCGTTATAAATAGCTTCTAATACTGATAATTCAAGACTTATCAATTTTCATTTTTTTTTTAAAATGTATGTATAAAGCTTTACCTTTTTTAATAAATCTCAATTCATTATATATGAACTTGATTTAAGTGCAAATCAGTCAGCCTGTGTGTGGCTTTGGCATTACTTCAGTCCCAGTAGTTTTTTGTTTTGACAAGATACACCTTGACCCCACAAACACCCTAACTGCTTCAGCCATTCTCTCCCATGGTTAAAAACCGCCTCAGACAGTGACTGTGACTCATAAGACATGTCAGTTTCCCCTCTTTTGGTTTTCTTGGGGGTTTTCTTTAAAGAGAAAACCTGTAATCCTTTTCACCTGGTGTCCCAAAAGGCTTAGTGCAGTTTTAAGTCCACTTTTGGGACAGGCCATTTTTCACCCAAGGTTTATTACCTTTTAATGTTAGCTTTCTTTACTTTGTTGTAATTTTTGTACACAATTATTCTTTTGTCTGTTTTCTTGTGTCTGCATCAACTCTTAGCATGATTGGCTGAATTCTTTATACCTTCATTCCTTATAGAACAACAATTCATTACATTTATATACCATAATTGCTTTGTTATTCTCTAATCATTGGACACATACAAGGCCATGCCTAGGAGCAACTAAGTCACTGGGCCAAGCAAGTAATAACTCTTGCTTCATAAATGCTGGTTGGCTGACTAATTGACTGGGTGGTAGTACTCCCTGGTATATTTCAGTCTCTCTCTCCCTTCCCTCACCTTCCTTGGCTGCCTTTCTTCTGATTTCTTCTATAATCAAAACAACTCAGCCTTTGCCTGTGAAAAGAGCTTGTCTATGGAATGTGCTGTTATCTTTGTGCCTTCTCACTCAAAAACACCCTTTCCAGGACACCCATTCACTATTTGTACAGTTTCCCCTTTAGAAGGGCAGGATATTTGTCATCACTGGAGCTGCTTGTTTGATTTGTGATAACCAAAAGCTGATAAAATAAGAATGAAAGTTTTTATTTAGGGCTTGATAAGTGCTAAGCCCTGGGGAAAAAGTAAAATCAAAAACAATCCCTGCCTTCAAGGAACTTACATTTTGATAGCTTGGTGGTAGCCTCCTAGGCCTGGAGTCAAGAAGACTTATCTTCCTGAGTTCTAATCTTCCATCACACACTTATTAGCTCTTTGACCCTGGCTGGTCACTTAACTCTGTTTGGCAAACCACTCCAGTATCTTTGCCAAGAAAGCCCCAAATGGGATCACAAAGCATCAGACAGGACTGAAAAATGACTGAACAACAATGGGACTCAAATAGTTAGAGATTGGGAAGGAGTATTTCAGACATGGGAAACAAGCAGTACCAGAGCACTGGAATCTTGTGTTTGAGGAACAAGTAGGTTGTAGGTTGGTACCACTGGACCACAGAGTGTGTGGAAAGGAGCAGAGTATAAGAAAATTGGAAAGGTTAGAGAGTACCAGGTTGGGAAGAACTTTTTATTTATTTATTTATTTTAGATTAAAAGGTACATACACAGTTTGTTTTTTCAATAAGTTTCTAATTAATAAACATTTATTAATCACCTACAAGTGCCATGCAGTGTTCTAAGCAGCAAGTATACAAAGAGAGGCAAATGACAGTTCCTGCCCTCAACAACTTTACATTCTAAATGCTCCCATAATCTGTGCTTTCACATATAATTTTCTCAATGATTATTTTATTCACATATTATGGCTCTTGGGCAGCTAGGTGGCGCAGTGGATAGAGCACCGGTCCTGGATTCAGGAGGACCTGAGTTCAAATCCAGCCTCAGACACTTAACACTTACTAGGCTGTGTGACCCTGGGCAAGTCACTTAACCCCGATTGCCTCACACAAAAAACAAAAACATAGCTCTTAATATTCGAAGTATAATATTTTAAAATTAAATTCAACTATTTTTAAATTGTGGTTGAAAAGTATGTATAACATATAGCAATATATTTTGATATATACAATATATTTTCACTTATACGTGACATTATTAATATATAATATATAATAATAGTTATCAAACTGCATCATATGGATTTTTTATTTTTTGTTTGTTTGTTGGTTTTTGTGGTTTTTTTTTAGTGAGGCAATTGGGGTTAAGTGACTTGCCCAGGGTCACACAGCTAGTAAGTGTTAAGTGTCTGAGGCCGGATTTGAACTCAAGTACTCCTGACTCCAGGGCCGGTGCTCTATCCACTGCACCACCTAACTGCCCCTGTATGGATTTTTTAAAGCCTTGAAGGTAGACTAAATGAGATTTCCCCCCTCTCCTTTTTCAGTCAAAAATAGCTTAAGATGCCCAGCACAAATGAAAAAAAATGTAAACTACAGCCATAAATATTAATATTTTACTTATATGATACTTTAAGTCTTGTGAAGTACTTTACAAATAGTAATGTCATTGTGTCTTCACAACAACCCCGGGAACTAGGAGCTATTATGGTTGCCCCTATTTTACAGATAGACAAACTGGGGCTGAGAGAGGTTAAGTGACATTTAGAGTCACACAGCTAGTTAGTATCTGAGGAGGAAGTTTGATTCATGTTTTCTGTTTCCAAGTCCAACACTCTTACCCACTGTACCACATAGCTCAATGCAAATTCTAAAAGGTTAAACCCACTTTTTTTGGGGGGGGGTATTTATTCTTCTATTTATATATTTATTTGTTTATTTTTTAGTCATGTAAAACATTTCCACATTAGTCTGGTTGTAAAAGAAAACAGACCAAAACAACTTAAGAAAAAGAAACAAAAAATTGCTTCAATCTGAATTCAGATATCATCAGTTCTTTCTGTGGAGATGGATTGCATTTTTAATAAGTCCTTCAGAGTTGTCTTGGATCATCTCATTGCTGAGAATAGCCAAGTCATTCATAGCTGATCATCTTAGAATATTGCTGTTGCTTTGTACGCACTTTGTATCAGCTCATGTAAGTCTTTCCAGGTTTTTCTGAGACCATCCTGCTCATCATTTCAGTTACTATTGCTAACTGATTTTCCCTCCATCCTAATCCTTCCCCATGTCATTTATTCTATTCTCTGTCTCCTTACACCCTTTCCCTCCTCAAAGATGTTTTGCTTCTGACTGATCCTTCCCCTAATCTGCCCTCCATTCTATCACCTCCCTCCTTATCTGTTCCCCTCCTACTTTCCTGCAGGGTAAGATAGATTACTATACCCAATTGAGTGTGTATGTTATTCTCTCTTTGAGAATAAGGTTCATTCACTCCCCAGCGTCTCCCCCATCTTCCCTTCCACTGTATAAGCTTTTTCGTTTTTATGTGAGATACTTTACCCCATTCTACCTCTCCTTTTCCCTTTCCCCCAGTGTATTCCTCTCTCACCCCTTAATTTTATTTTTTTAAAGATATCCCTTCATATTCAACTCACACCTGTGCCCTCCTGTCTAAATATACTCCATTCACCTGCCCTAATAATGAGAAAGTTCTTATGAGTTACAATTATCATCTTCCCATACAGGAATATCAACAATTTAGGCTTTTATTATCCCTTATGGACTATTTTTCCTGTTTACCTTTTTATGCTTCTGTAGATTCTTATATTTGAAAGTCAGATTTTCTATTCAGCTCATGTCTTTTCATCAAGAATACCTGAAAGTCCTCTGTTTCATTGAATTTCCATTTTTCCCCCTAAAGAATTATATGCAGTTTTGCTGGTGTGAGGACCAAAATTTGATATACGGATTGTTATTTGGGTGACTTACCTTAATATTGGGGTTGCGAAAATATGAGAGACCTTTTAGGTTCTCCCTCTGCTCTGAACTGCCATTTTCAGATATTTCTCCCAGGCCAATAAGAAAGGAGCCTCTAAGCTTTAGTTCACAAAAGGATCAGGTTTTATTACTTGGGAATTAAACAACAAAGGTGAAACTAATAAAAATAAAAGATAAGGAAATAGGAAAATAGAAATACAGATAGATATTCTTAACTCTAAGCTTAACCTATTTGCTCCCAGACTGTTCCCAATTAAGCTAGTTCAAAGGAATTTAGGGTTTTCTGTAAGTATCTCACCAACCCCCGGGGCACTCTGCAGTTGTCCAAAACAGAGCATGAACATATGCCATCAGAACCGTGGTCGCTCAAGACAGAGAGCAAACATGCCACCAGCTCAAGGGGTCAACCTGAAAAAGGCCGAGTTCCGGAAGACGCCTAGTGTTCCGGAAGATGACTGCCTCCCTTCAGGGAGCGTTCAATCTCCCCTCCCCCCAAAACGGAGGCCCTTCCTTATAACCTCAGTAGCATACGTAACCTTGGGGTGGGCCAGGTGTGGCCCCTCCCAAATGATTCAGCTAAAACTGCGATATTAATCTTTTTTTTTTTTTTTGCAGGGCAATAGGGGTTAAGTGACTTGCCCAGGGTCACACAGCTAGTAAGTGTCAAGTGTCTGAGGCCAGATTTGAACTCAGGTACTCCTGAATCCAGGGCCGGTGCTTTATCTACTGCGCCACCTAGCCGCCCCCTGATATTAATCTTTACCACAAATAATTTTTACCACATCCCCCCCGCTTTGTTTCTTTGGAAAGCACTATGGGTTTTCTGATGAAACAGCCGAAAATAACAGAATATAATACCCTATGCTAGCAAACAATATGTTCAATATAGAAAAGGGAGAGAGGAAAGTTTTGTCATGAGGGGTGGTCCCTCATGAACACAGCGCTTTGACACTGGTCTTGCAGAGGAAGGGCCTCTGCAGAGAGTACATATTACAGATGGTATATATAATAACAGAAGGAAAAAAGAAAAACAACAAAACAAAACTGTTCATTTAAAGTCTCTGGGATCTTGTCTTCTTGGAGCGGTAAGACGTCATCAGGAGAAAACTGGATTCTGGTCTGGTGTCTGGTCTGGAAAGCTGGATTCACTTCTTTAGCTGTTGAACTGCTGGATTTTTACTAAACTTTGGCATAGTATTGTCAATGATCAAATTAAACAGTGAAAGTTCTTCAAAATATAACTCATACTCAAACTAGATATATATATAATATTCCATTCCTTTCCATTCCCCTCCTTTATATAATACAGGGTTGAGTTAGTTATGCAATCTATAACACTTCTTACCACCATGTGTCTGGATCAAAAACAAATTTAGTAATGTGTTCATGACACCTATACCACATTTCATGGTTCCAAGACATTCAGCAATTGCGCTAGGCCACAGGTGGATAGATTCTGACCATGCCATCAGACTGAGTGAAAGAAAAAGAAAACATTTAGGAGGGAGAGAAGAAGAAATTGGACTGTGTCCAGCAATTGTGGGCTACATAGTCGCCATCCTAAGCAAACCATGGATTTTACGTGTACCCGTCTCTCCTCCTGTTGTACATATATTCTCTCCAGGGCTTGCATTAAACTCACTGTAAGAGCAGTTAGTCTCTGAAATGATAAGTTTCCATAATTCATAAATCTCATGTTAATTTCACTAAAGACAGTATGATGGTAAAAATGTGTGTTATGCTGCATAACTAAGGATATAGTTGTAATAATACAATAATTCAAAACCATATCCAGAGTATAATGACATATAAATGATAAATGAATGTAAATAGCTGATAAGATTAGACAGTATTACATAATCTTCTTTGAGCAAGTAAACACATTATCTTATACATGAATTCTCTATCTAGTATGACAGTAACAGATACTTAAAGTGATAATCAATTTATTAAAAAGAAATAAAACTTCAATCAGCAAGACTCAATATTCAATATGTCCATTGATAAATCAAGCAATAGGTTTCAATAATGCAGTGGATAAAGCACTGGCCCTGGATTCAGGAGTACCTGAGTTCAAATCTGGCCTCAGACACTTGACACTTACTAGCTGTGTGACCCTGGACAAGTCACTTAACCCACATTGCCCCACAAAAAAACAAAAACATAATCCCATAAACTCATTAACCCATGGTTCTTTCAAAAAAAAGAAAATTGTGATAGCTCCTGAAGCCCAGTGGCCCCAGAGCATATACTTAAAATGTCTTTGAAAAGTCACTTAGTTTACAAAATTGAGTTAAAAAGAAAGCAAAAGAAACAAAAGTCAAAAACAAAACAAAAAAAGGCAAAAGGTTTGCTAAGCACCCTTTTGTGCTCGAGGTAACTCAAAGATGTGAATTCCAGGCCTTTTCAAGGCCTTTCAAAAAACAAAACAAAAAAAAAGCTTTACAGGAGAACAATGAATCCAAGAGTCTTTTCCTCCAATTTTAATAGCAGTAGGAGTTGTCAATAATACCTGAAAAGGTCCCTCTCAAGTGGGCTGGGTTCCACTGGTTCACTGAAAATTCTTTATATATACCTTGTCTCCAGGATTTAAATCATGCCAGGAAAAATCTAAAGGACCAGCTTATACAGCAGCTCCTGCCTCATGGAGTTCATGTAGTCTAGTCTGTAATTCCTGTATATAGGAGACAACTGAAATATCATCTCCCACCAGTGATGTATAAACTGGGGGAAAAGTTTTAGCTGGGAAAGGAAGGTGACCAAAAAGCATTTCATAAGGAGATAGATGATGGCTTCAGGAATAAGGATGAAAACACTTAAATTCCTAAGGCTCTTGAACCCAGGATCATGGGCTCTCTTCTCCATCTTGCTCTTAGGGGAGATGATATTAACAGTGATGGTGGTTTCACTTTCCTAGCACCTACAGCCTCACATTTTCCCCACAAGAGTGCCTCATTGCCTAGATAAGTACATGTGAGAAACAGGAGAGAGACAATCATTGAAACCATGGAAAGTGATGAAATCACCAAGTGAAACAGTGCATATATATATATATATAGAGAGAGAAGTAGAGGGCACATTACAGAACCTTGGGGTAGTGGGAGTGACCAGCAAAGGAAAGTCCAAGTCAGTGGAGATTGAGGAGGGAGCAGTGTCACTTAAACCTAGAGAAGAGAGTATGAAAGAAAAGGGAGTGATCAACAGTGTCAAATGCTGCAGAAAGCTCAAGGAAGAGGAGAACTGAGGAAAGTACCTACAAAATTTAGCTATTAAGAGTTCATTGCCGGGGGCGGCTAGGTGGCACAGTAGTTATAGCATTGGCACTGGAGTCAGGAGTACCTGAGTTCAAATCCGGCCTCAGACAGTTGACACTTACTAGCTGTGTGACCCTGGGCAAGTCACTTAACCCCCATTGCCCCGAAAAAAACAAAACAAAATGAAAAACAAAAAAAAGAGTTCATTGCCTGTGGCTCTGGCCAGCCACTAAAGAGCCTTCCCTTTCTCATGCTGGGCCAGGCCCAGCAGTTCCCTCCTAGACAGTGTCAAGGGCTCTGGGGAAGCAGGAAGGCCAGGACCATGGCTGTGGACTTCAGAAACAGAAAACTAGAAGTATCCTCTGGAAAACTGGTTAGATTTGCAGATGGCTGTACTGCAGTACAGTCAGGTGAAACAGCTGTGATGGTCACAGGAGTCAGTAAAAAAAGCATTCACCTTCTCAGTTCATGCCTTTAGTGGTTGGCTTATTAACAGAAAGTTGCTGCAGCAGATAGAATTCCCACAAACCATCTTAAAAGAGAGTTTGGTTTATAGATTGTTCAATCAGGCCTCTCCTTCCAACAGGCTACTTTTATGATACACAGTTTCTTTGTGAGCATTTATTATTTTTTTCCTATTTAGAATTTTATTTTTCAAATTACACATAAAAACAAATTTTGACATCTAATTTTAAAAACTTTATGTTCCAACTTCTCTTCCTCCCTCCACCCCCACCCCCACCCCCAAGAACTCAAGCAATAAAATATAAGTTATACATGAGTATTCATGCAAAACATCTCCACATTAACCAGGTTGTCAAAGAAAACAGATAAAAACAAAACTTTAGATTAAGGAACTATCAAAAAAAATAATGCTTCAAACTGTTTTCAGATACCATTAATGTAGGAGGCAAAAAAAGGGGTTAATAGAAAAACCTAAGACCCAAGTTTTAATTCAGATATTAGCTCCAAAAGGGAGTTAGACCCCAGTTAATGGATAACTTATGCTAAGTTATCATACCCACAGTGATCAGTACCCATAAAGAGACCATAAAGGGTCAGGTCATAGAACAATAAAGGAAATGACAAGGGTATAGAAATTCTAATGAAAAATGGAGATATTTTGAAACTAGCCATGGGAATTAGAAAGAGACGTGCAGAAAAGGCCAAATTTGTCCCCAGATTCACCTTATGACATGTAAACCCCAAAAACACCTCCACTGAAAAAGGTACCCACCTCAGGGGTTGGTTTAGGACCCCAGGAACTCCAAATTAGGATAAACCCTCCCCTGTACCTCCCTAAGGTTGAGATTATTATAATGAGACTGATAATCAATTTATCTATACTATAAATATAACTGTCTTTTCTTTCACTATTCGAGAGTTACCTTTCCACTATTCTGGTTCTCTCCCTGTGGTCACTCACAGTATTGCAATAAAACTTGGGAAACTGAGTCACTGAGTCTTGTAATTCTTTTGGGACGACTCATGATCAATTTGACGTCAAATTTCTGCCCACATCACCATCAATTCTTTCTCTATAGATAGATTGCAATTTTCATAAGTCCTTCAGAGTTATACTGGGACATTGCATTGCTGAAAATAACCAGGTCCTTCATGGCAGATCATCTTACACTATTGCTGTTATTTTGTATACAGTACATATTACTCTGCTTCAGTTCATGTAGGTCTTTCTAGATTTTTCTGATAGCATCCTGTTAATCATAACTTTTATATAGTACCTTAAACCTGACAAAGAATTTTCTTCACAATAGCCCAGCAGAGTAAGTACCATATGTTTTGCCATTATAATCAATCATCATAACTGTTTCCCTCAATCTATTCCTTTTCCATGATGTTTACTCTATTATCTATCTTCTTTTACCCTATTCCCCCTCAAACATGTTTTGCTACTGACTGCTCCCTCCCCTGCTCTGCCCTCCCTTTTTTCACCCTTCCCTCCTTATCCCCTTCCCCTCCTACTTTCCTTCAGGGTTAAATAGATTACTCCACCCAACTGGGTATGTATGATATTCCTTCATTGAACCAACTCTGATGAAATTAACGTCTTTGAGCTAATTCTGATGTGTATAAGGCTCCTTCACTTCCACACACCTCCCCCATCTCAACCCCCCCATATGCCCTTTCCTGCTTCTTTCATGTGAGATTTCACCCCATTCTGCCACTCCCCTATCCCCTCCCCCAGTGTATTCCTCTCCCCGCCCCCCCTCCCCCCACCAATTTTACCCCAAAGATGTCATCATGGGGCAGCTATGTGACACGGTGGACAAAGCACCCATCTTGGACCCAGGAGGACCCAAGCCCAAATTCGGCCTCAGATGAAAGACACTCATCAACCCCAACTGCAACCCCCCCCCCCCAAAAAAAAAGAGAGAAACAAAACAATGCTTTACAGGTATCATCCCTGCATAATCAATTTCCACATGTGCCCTTTGTCTACATTTATTCCTATCATCTGCCCTAATACTCAAAAGGCTCTTATGATTAAACATATCATCTTCCCATGTAGGAATATAAACAGTTTAACCTTTTAACATCTCTCATGATTTATTTTTCCTGTTTATCTTTTCATACTTCCCTAGGGTCTTGTATTTGAAAGTCAAATTTTCTATTCAATTCAGGTCTTTTCATCAGGAATACCTGAAAGTATTCTTTTTCATTGAAGTCCCACTTTTTTTCCCTGAAGGATTATACTCAGTTTTACTGGGTAGGTGATTTTTTGTTGTAGTCCCAGTTACTTTACCCTCCAGAACATCAGATTCCATGCCCTCAGATCCTTTAATGTAGAAGCTGCTAGATCCTGTGCTATCCTTTCTGTGGCTCCACAGTATTTGAATTGCTTCTTACTGGCTGCTTGCAATATTTTCTCCTTGACCTGGGAGCTCTGGAATTTGGCTGTAATATTCCTGGAAGTTTTCCTTTTGGGATCTCTTTCAGGAGATGATTGGTGGATTTTTTTCCATTTCTATTTTACCTTCTGCTTCTAGAATATCAGGGCAATTTTTCCTGACAATTTCTTGGGAGATGATAATTTTCAAATTATCTCTCCTGGAACTATTTTCTAGGTCAGCAGTTTTTCCAAGAAGATATTTCACATTCCCCTCTATTTTTTTATTCATTTGGATTTGCTTTATTGTGTCTTGGTTTTTCATAAAGTCACCAGCTTCCCTTTGTTCAATCCTAATTTTTAGGCAACTATTTTTGTCAGGGAGCTTTTCTATCTCCTTTTCCATTTGGCTTTTCAAACTGTTGGCTTTTTTCTCATGTCTTTCCAGCATCACCTTCATTTCTTTTTCCATTTTTTCCTCTACCTCTCTAACTTTGTCTTCAAATTCCTTGTTGAGCACCTCTATGGCCTGAGACCAATTCATATTTTTCTTGGAAGCTTTAGATGTAGGGGCTCTCACATTGCTATTCTCTTCTCAGGGTACACCTTGATCTTCCTTGTCACTAAAGAAGCTTTCTATGGTTTGCAACTTTCTCTGCCTGCTCATCCTACCCGTCTTTCACTTGACTTTTAACTTCTTCTTAGTGTGGGGTCCTGCTTCCAGGTGTGGTAAGATTATTAGGATTTGACTGACTCATTTGGGAGGGGCCACACCTGGCCTGCCCTGAAGTTACGTATGCTACTGAGGTCAGAAGGAGAAACCTCTTTCCATAGGCAGTTTTTGAAGGACCTCCCCTTTTGGGGGAGGAAAATTAGACCCTCACTGAGGGGAGTCTGAGTCTTTTCTGGAGCTTCTCTCTTCCTCAGCTCGCTCTCTTCCTCTTTCTCTTCTTCCCTTCTGGTGGTTGTGAGCAGCTAGAGCAGATGTCCCAGGCAGTGAGTTAACACAAAAGCCCTGCTTTAATTTGAATTAGCTTAACTGGAAGCAAGTTGGGTATTGTATAGACTTAGGTTAGAGCTAGGAGGATTATCCACATTTCTTTTTCCCTATTTCATTGTCTTTGATTTTATTAATTTCACCTTTGCTGTTTACCTTATTCTCCTTAATAAAATCTGATTCATCTGTGGAACAGAAGCTCCTTTCTTATT
Organism: Dromiciops gliroides; assembly: GCF_019393635.1. Lineage (NCBI taxonomy): Eukaryota > Metazoa > Chordata > Mammalia > Microbiotheria > Microbiotheriidae > Dromiciops > Dromiciops gliroides. The sequence goes on along the minus strand of NC_057861.1, from coordinate 499,177,171 downwards.
GGCCTGGGAGAAATATCTAAAAAGGCAGTTTCAGAGGGGAGGGAGCTTTAAACCTAGAGGTCCCCCATTATCTCTGGGACCCCAATATTTAGGCAAGCCACCCAATTAACTCTTCATATATTAAATTTGGCCCCCACACAGGATATACTGTCCTAAGCTTCAGGGGGTCTCAGGTGTTAAGATTTAATGAGGGGCAGTTTCTTCACTCACCTGGCCCTTTTTCTGGTCTGTAGATAACCCCTGGTCAACTTGCCAATCAAGCAGGCAGCAAAACTTTATGTGCCACAGTTGTTAGTTCCAATGAGCCTGCACTCCTGCCCCACCTGGGCCTCCACTGCTCATGGTTTCTTCCTGGTTCCCCACTGGGGTAGGACATCCAAATCCTGCCTTAGCTCCTGCATACACCCCCATAGATTTCCCCCAGCCAGCCTTTCAGCCCTTTCACCAGACCGTGAGCTTAGTTCCCAAAGATGCTGGCACTGCAGGCGATTTGGAGGCTGGGGGTAAGTTTCTCTGGTACAGCCTGCCTGGGACTGTGTCTCTGTCAGCATGATTTTGGGGCTGGACCCAACTCACAGCCCGGCTCCCCCTTCTGCTGAACTTCCAAGCTGTCTTTGGCTGGAAAATAATATCAGCCATATTTTTGTGGGTTCTGCTGCTCTAGGAGCTGTTTTCTGGCTATGTTTGGAGTTTTTTTTGGAGTAATTGTGTCAGGATGTCTGAGTGTTTCTTTTCTTTTTTTTGCGGGGCAATGAGGGTTAAGGGACTTGGCCTGGGTCACACAGCTAGTAACTGTCATGTGTCTGAGGGTCTTTGTAAGCTTTTAGCAGTAAATGGTGTTCATGAGCCTGATGTCTTAGCAATTAATGGTGCTTCTGCAGCCCTCTCATTATCAGATATTCCTTGGAATAGTCCCATTGGTGCAGTATGAATAGGAATAATTTATGGAGAATATGTTGTTATTCCAACTTGAAAGAAATGCCTGAGAGTACTTTAAATTAAGTAGTCACTGGAGCACCTACTGGTCAAATTGAGAATCATTCCTCACAACAAAGAACAAAAAAGGGACAGAAGGGATACAAATATCAGGTTAACAAAACTGCTTGACAGTAGATAGTATTCCACATGTATAGCCCTCCAATTTCTGAAAAGAATGAAGGGAGTGATATTAGAAGCAGCTGCAGAGAATATATTACAGCAGGATTTTTGTAATGCCATCAAAGTTGGGGTGAAGCATACCCAACAGATAATCCAGAGTATACAGAAATTAATGAGAAAGAGTAGTGTTGGGGCAGCTAGGTGGCGCAATCCCTTCTTCACTTATTTTTCCCAATAATTTGTATAGTATTGGAATGAACTGTTCTTTAAAAGTTTGATAAAGGTGGGGGCAGCTAGGTGGCGCAATGGATAAAGCACCAGCCCTGAATTCAGGAGGACCTGAGTTCAAATCAGGCTTCAGACACTTGACACTTACTAACTGTGTGACCCTGCGCAAGTCACTTAACCCTCATTGCCCTGCAAAAAAAAAAAAAAAGAAAGAAAGAGTAGTGTTTCTAAGAGGATCCCCCAAAAGCCATTTTCTGCACCACCAGAGATGGTGAAATTTGTCAATACACATGCCATGGAGAGGATCTATGTCATTTTTACTGATTTTAATCACAATCAAGCTTTCAAAGATGATGCTATTAACAAGATAAGATTAGATGTTGAAGAACTACTAAAAGAAAAGTTTCCAGAAACTGATCTGTATAAAATAATAGGATCTTTCAATATTGTTTCAAAAGAAGTTTTTAGAAATATTGTCTTGAATGAATACAGAAGGTGTGATGGTTGAGATGTGATATCACTCAGGGATATTAGTTGTGAAGTGGACATGTTCAGAACCCTTCATGGATCAGCACCATTTCAGAGGGTCCAAACACAGGTACTTTGTACATTGCATTTAATACTTTAGAATCCAGTGTGAAGTCTGATCCTATTACAACAGCTAGTAGTGGAGTAAAACAGAAAAATTTCATGCTTTGTTATGAGTTTCCTCCTTATGCAACTAATAAAACTTGGCAAAGTCACGGTGTGAAAAGAAGAGAACTTGGGCATGGTGCACCTGCTGAAAAATCTTTGTATCCAGTTATTCCCAAAGACTTTCCTTACACTATAAGTGTTACATCTGAAGTTCTGGATTCAAATGGTTCTTCTTCTCTGGCATCTGCATGTGGTGGAAGTTTAGCATGAATGGATGTAGGAGTTCCAATTTCATCTGCTGTCGCAGGTGTGGCAATAGGACTGATTTCCAAAAACAGTTCTGAGAAAGAAGGTAAAATTGAAGATTATCTTTTGTTGATAGAGATCCTGGGAATTGAAGATTATAAGGGTGACATGGATTTCAAAAGGGCTGGAACAAATAAGGGAATAACAGCATTACATGCTGATATAAAATTACCAGGAAAACCAATAAAGATTGAAATGGAGGCAATTCAGCAGGCTACAGTGGCAAAGAGAGAAGTATTACAGATCATGAATAAGACAATTACAAAACCTTGAGAAAGTAGAGAGGAAAATGGACCAGTTTTAGAAACAATTCAGGTGTCATTATCCAAAAGAGCAAAGTTTGTTTGACCAGGAACATGTAACTTAAAAAAAAAACTTAAGGCTGAATCCAGGGCCAATGTTCCATCCACTGTGCCACATAGCTGACCCCTTTATCAAACTTTTTTTTTTTTTGGGTGGGGCAATGAGGATTAAGTGACTTGCCCGGGGTCACACAGCTAGTAAGTGTCAAGTGTCTGAGGCTGGATTTGAACTCAGGTCCTCCTGAATCCAGGGCCAGTGCTTTATCCTCTGCTCCACCTAGCTGCCCCCACCTTTATCAAACTTTCAAAGAACAATTCATTCTAATACTATACAAACTATTGGGAAAAATAAGTGAAGAAGGGATCCTACCAAATTCCTTTTGTGAGAAAATATGGTTGCTGATGCCTAAACCAGGAAGAGCAAAAATGGAGAAAGAAAATTATAGACCAATCACCCTAATGAATAATGATGCAAAAATTCTGAATAGAATATTAGCAAAGAGATTACAGAAATGTATCACCAGGATAATACATTATGACCAGGTGGGATTTATACCAGGAATGCAGGGCTGGTTCAATCTTAGGAAAACTATCAATATGATCAACCACATCAATAACAACACTAATCAAAATCATATGATTTTCTGAATCAATGCAGAAAAAGCTTTTGAAAAAATACAGCACTTATTCCTATTAAAAATACTAGAGGGGCGGCTAGGTGGCGCACTGGATTAAGCACTGGCCCTGGATTCAGGAGTACCTCAGTTCAAATCCGGCTTCAGACACTTGACACTTACTAGATGTGTGACCCTGGGCAAGTCACTTAACCCCCATTGCCCTGCAAAACAAAACAAAACGAAACAAAACAAAACAAAACAAAAATACTAGAGAGCATAGGAATGAAGGGAGCTTTCCTGAACATGATAAACAGTATCTGTCTAAAACCATCAGCAAGCATTATATGTAATGGAGAATAAAAGCATTCCCAATAAGATCAGGGGTGATACAAGGATGCTCATTATCACTACTGTTGTTCAATAGCATACTAACAATGTTAGCCTTAGCAATAAGAGAAGAAAAAGAACTTGAAGGAGAATGAAAATTTTGTAGCTTGATTTGAAAGTCAATAGACAAAGTTATAGAGATCTAGGAGAAATCAAAGTGTAAGATACCATGTGCTCCTAAACCCTTGACAGTTTCCATTCTGGGGGGAAGGAGGCATCTGATAAAAACAGGTTCCTAAGTGTGATAGGATTTATTATAGTTTAGATCTGTTATATACTGTCACCTTAAAAATCTTTTGTAATAGATTAGCTGGAAATAGTAAATCCCATAATATGAAATGCTGGCAATAAATAACTTGTGTAAAATATAATATTAAATAATTGAAATGATAAATTGCAGTTCTGTATGATAACCTTTGAAATATAGATCCAGGTAGAATTGAATTTATTCTAGTCTCATTTTAAGTGAAATGTATTCTTTATTATAATTATACTATATCAGGAAACTTGTCAACTGCATGGTTTTAAGCCAAGTTACCCCAGTTATGTGATTTGTGAAATGTATAAAGATAATGTCTAACATTAATTTGATGATTTATTACATTAGAAATTTTGTTAGAAATGTGAATTCTTTAAATCTTTGGGGTTATAGATTTAATGGCTAAAAGACTGATATAAAATCATTAATAATTAATAGCAGACTAGCAACTAAGTTAGGCTGTCAATATTTTAAGATTTCAAGATCTAGCCCCAAGCTTAAGAGGTATTACTTCAATTAAGAACTAGAAATTGCAAAGGAAAAGATTTTTAGAGATCAGTCTGTTACCAGTTATAGTCTAAGAAATAATCCCCTGTTAATCATGTCCACTCACCTTTCAGGATAAATCTGTAGGAAGGCTTTATTAAATCCAACACTCCATAAATATTGGCCATGATAAAGATATTGGTTATTGTGAGTATTATATAACATCTTCAATGTTTTTTTGTACTGTTCAGTTATCTAATTATTATTTTAATTCAACCATTTAAGCAGTTCTGAAAGCTCTTTAAGTTTCTGACTGGGAAAACTGTCCATAATATTTTTCTTTTAAAGTGCTGAGTATTGGACCTTAGAAATTAAAATTCTACTAGCTGAGTGACCCTGGGAATGTCACTTAACCCAAATTGCCCCAGAAAAAAAAGTCATTAAAATGTTACCACTAGTGATTATAAAGCCAGATTTGATTTGATTTAAGCCAAAATCTGTCCTGAAGGAAATAAAAATGGGGCCTGAGAGTTCTCTCTTTATCAGCATTATTGTGGCAAATTACAACCTATCAGTAAAAGATATTTGTTAGTTGGCATTAAGAAATGTATTACCTATATGGCCACAAGAAGGTTCTATTTGCCTTAATTTACTGTTCTGGGTAAAGTATTTTGGAAGAGCATTCAACTAAATAAAGCTCACATCATTGGTAATCAATGGTGTGTTTTTTCATGTTTTAAATACATAATATTATTTAGGGTATTGTTGTATTTCTAAATTTTCTTATATTGTGTAATTTGGCAAACAGTTATATCAGCTGTTTGTAGAAATGCAATTTTTCTTATAATCTAGATGTTGTTAGATTAGGAATTGTGCTTTACTCTTTTTTTTTTTTTAAAGGAAGAATGAAAGGGTTAGGAGCTGTTAGGTCATTCTATCAGCCCTCCTGATATTCTGATATTACAGCCCTGCTGTAATATTCTGAAGTACTGTAATTAAGAACTTTTAAATTTCCAAATTTTTGTCTATATTTAAATTTAAGTTTCACCTACGATGATTTGACTATTACTTATGAAAATTATGAGATTGGGGGCAGCTAGGTGGCACAGTGGATAGAGCACCGGCCCTGGAGTCAGGAGTACCTGAGTTCAAATCCAGCCTCAGACACTTAACACTTACTAGCTGTGTGACGCTGGGCAAGTCACTTAACCCCAATTGCCTCACTTTAAAAAAAAGAAAGAAAGAAAGAAAATTATGAGATTGTTAACTAAGTTATTTGAAATTATTGTCAAAATGTTAAAGGAATAACTAGGTAGCTCAGTGGATAGAGCACTGACCCTGAAGTCAGGAGGACCTGAATTCAAATCTCACCTCAGACATTTACTAGCTGTGTGACCATAGGCAAGTCACTTAACCCCAATTGCCTTAAACAGCCCTAGCCATCTCCAGTCATGCTGATGTAGATCTTGCCACTGGACCGAGATGGCTCTGGAGGAGAGAGTGACATTGATGACCTTGCACAGCTCTCCCTCACTTAGATCCAATTAAGTGCAAGTCATGACATCACCCTGATGTCATGGTCCTCTTGGAGAACAAAAGACTAACAGCAACAACAATAATGTTAAAAACTATCAAGTATTTACATAGATGTTTTAAAAAGGAAAATTGGAAATTATACAAAGAAAAGACCTTGTAAAATCTTTTATAAACCAAAGAGGAGTCTTAGAATCATTTAGTCATAAATTCTTATCAATCCTGTACAAGAGCTTGCTGTGTTGTGGAATTCCTACTGAGTAAATGGGATACAAAATAGGAATCCTTGGACAAAATGAGAGTGAAAATTTTGAGTCTGCTGGTAATGTAGAGTGACTTTCATTTAAGGTTGTCTATCACTTATGAATGTTATATACATGTTGAAGCAACTTAGTCTTAACAACCCCACTATTAAAGATTAATTTTGCTTTAAGGGGTGAATACAAAATACCTTTACAGAGGGAAAGAGGTTTGCTAAGTACCTATGCCAGATTATTTCATCTAATCCTTGCAACAGTCTCTAAGGTTGATAGGCATTATCCTTAGTTTACAGATTTAAGACTGAGGCTCAGAGGCATAAAATGAGATTTTCTTAGTCATAGAATTAAAAAGTAATAGACATATGAACCCAATGTGATTTTTTTTTTACTGCATATGTATGTTTTATGGTGGAAAACACTCAATTATTCAATTTGAGATACCAATGATATATGCTCCAATGGAAAGCTATGTTGATTTTCCTCTCTTAGGAATCTGATGCGAGGAATGGAAAATGAGCTCAGAGTTTGGGATGAAAGGGAGAGAGAATGAGGGGTCAGGAACCAAAGGAGCAAGATCTCCTGCCACCATTAAGTCTGGAAGATAATTCTAGGTTCTGAGTTGACTCCAAAGTCATTCTGTTTCCTTTCTTTTATAAACCCTGGGGATTAGCCGGTTTATTTACATCTCTACTTTTTATCTTTTGAGGCAATTGGGGTTGAATGACTTGCCCAGGGACACACGGCTAGTAAGTGTCTGAGGCTGGATTTGAACTCAGGTCCTGTTGACTCCAGGGCCAGGGATTTATCCAGTGGGCCACCTAGCTGCCCCCATTTCTACTTTTGATAGGGGATTTAAAGTGTTGCTCCTATTCTTTTTCATTCCAGAAACACTTTAATGTTCACATAGATCCCATAAAAAATATTTCCATGTAGGTAATGCTAGGTTCTTTGGTAAGAGGAAAGAATAGAATTGAGTCATTTAACATTTCAATAAAAAAGTAAATTCTGGGACTCTAGGTCATTTTTCCACAGGTGATAGAAGGACATGGGGGCTCTGAGGTAAAAATTAGAACAGAACATTTTCACTGGAGACCAAAATAAGTCCAGCATTTCCCCTTCTTCTACCCACCAGGCATCAGTGCTGTGGCCTGAAAAGTAAAGGTAATCAATCCTAGGTAGCAGTTGGACAGAGGGGGAGGATGAAAAAAATCCCCAGTAGATATGGGAATTCTTAGGATCCCTCAGTCAGCCCTTCCAAGGTAACCACAGGTGGGCAAGGGACACTTCTCAGTCAGAGAGATAGCCAGGGATTTTTACCTGATCTTACAGTTCAGCTGATCATATCTTCCTGATATTTCTCTCAATCAGAGAGTGCCTTAGGGCAAATGATCAGTTTGTTTTGCTTTTTGAAAAAAATGCTTAATACAGAATCCAGCACGCAGGTGACAGAATAAATATTTTCAATGTTCTTAAAGAAAGCATGAATTAATGCACACTGAACACATGACAAAAGTTCAGACTTCTAATGCTACTTAATTGTACAAAAAAAAAAATTCCCATGCAATTTCTTATGCTGACCCATAACATATCTAAACCAAAATGGGGAAATCATGATGTGGAAGGGATAAGTTTAATAAAACAGAGTGTTCATAGTTTATAGCACCCAGATCTGCATCTTTAAAATTTCCTGGCTCAGAGTCTTCATACAGAAAACCTCAGAACTTGGGAGTGACAGGGCCTGCGTTTCAATCACAGAGTCACCCTTTGCTGTTTGACCCTGATCCTCAGTTTCTCCATGTATAAAACGCAGGGCTGTATGATTCTCTAAATGTTTAAATGAATTAGTGAATATACAAGTGGCTTATCGAGGTCACCTCTGCCAAACCACTTAGTCATTCACGGTGACTAGGGTATTCCTTCCTCCCTCCCTCCCACCCACTTCCCAACTCTAACTCCCAGCCAAGCAGAGGTCCCTTAGGAGAAGCCCTGACCCTTTTCACATTGCCACAGGCAAAGTAAAATAAATCTGCCTCCGGGTTTGCCAAACCCCTCTCTTCTCCTCCCCCCTGGCCCTAAGGCAACAACAAAACCCAACAGGTAGAGACGCATTCCCATCACCTGCCACCCAGTCACTGACCCACCAGTGGCCCCACCCCTTCATCCAGCCAGAGCCAATGGCAACGATGGGTAGCTGCACCTGGCGGGCTCAGCCCGGGACATTGGCATAAAAGAGGAGCCCCGGGACCTGGGACTACTCATTCCTCCACCTGGACCCTCAGGTGGTGTTTCCACATCCCGCTGTCCCCAGGTCCCGCCACTGCTGAGACTCTCAGGTGGGGGCTGGGTGGCCACAGCTCCCAGGTCTGAGGGAAGGGCTCCCAAAGGGGCAGACACCTTTGGCCCCGGGACACCCACAGGGACGAGAGGGAGGCAAAGAGGAGGACAGAACCTGGGCTTGGGAAGAGGGATGGCTGGGGAAGAGTTAAATATAAATAGCATCTACTTCCCAGGGAGCTCACATGGGAGAACATCTGTAAAGCCCTCTGCAAACCTTAAAAAAGCGTTAGAGGAACGTTTGCCTTCCTTATTATTACCATTATCACCTATTCGGGAAGCGCAGGGAGGTGAGTCCGCAGCTTATGGAGTATGGGGTGCGTTTTTGACCTGCACTTAATGGGGGAAGAGATGGTAAGGAGCAGGGAACAGGGAGGGTGGCATTGAGGAGGGTCATCTGTTTGGCTGGATTTGGGGATGCTGAGTGGCCATCCCGGGATGAACGATGACTCCCAGGATCTGATGGGGGCTGTTCTCCCGGGGTTCCTTCATCCGCGGATGAAAACTCAACAGACACCCCTAGGGTGGGGGTGCTAGAGAGATGTAAATGTCCTTGCTCCTGTCTGCCTGTATGGTTCTGCTGGAGAGGAGGAGGAGGAAAAGGGCTCCTCCCTGGGCCCCCTTGAAAGGCTCCTTAGGATGCCCTGCAAACTCCCCAAAGCCAGTGGTCTCGAGCTAAGGAATGGTGATCGTGCTGAGAGGGCTGGCTCGTGGCCTCCAGCCAAGTCCCTTCTGCCTGGCTGGTGTTGTTGGGAGTCCTGGCTCACATGGGCACCTCCACCTAACCTCCTTTCCCAGCCTGAAGGGGTGGGCCTTGTTAGGAGAGGGAGGCAGGCAAGAAGTTGTTTTGAGATGCAGAAGTTTAGATGCCCAGAGGTTGTGTGATGGGCTTCCTTATCCTTCTGTGTGACAGATGGATTTTGGCATCCAGGACCTCCATCTAAGGCTTATAGCATCTCAGAGTCTGAAGGTGGCTGTCTCACTCTGCTATAGAAAAGGCAGAAAACATTTTCCTTCTCTCCCACTGTCTCCATCAACGACTGACTGTAAAGCCTTAACTTTATACTCTATAGGAGCATAAATTTAGAGCTGGAAGGGACCTTAGGGAAACTGAGACCCTGAGGTGAATTGGTTTGCCAATATATGTATGCTCCTATAGTAGTAAGTGGCAGAGGTCAGGCTTGTACCAGAGCAGATTTAAGCCAAATCTAGCTCTATTCTAGGCTAGTGTGTTGCTTGGTCAGGCTTGTGGTAAATGGAGTGGTTTTGAGTTCTAGAAAATGTGGATTTGGTGATTAGGTTTAGGGAGAGGTTTAGAAATGTTGTACTGGCTTTAAGAAAAACATTTATATTGAATCTACTATGTCCCAGGCATTGTGCAAAGCACTGGGGATATCAAAGACAGTCTCTGCCCTCAATAAAGCAGTAACCTGCAGACTTTGGCAAAGACACACCCATATTAGGAAAAATCTAGTGAGCACTCTTGATCTATATATGTACATTTAGTTCTATACATTATACATGTGCTACTGTGCTAATATAAACACAATTAGGAGTTTTTAAAAGTATCAGATCAAAAAGAAATAATACAGTCCTAGGGGAAGTAGAATCACTGGAGCATACTGGAGAAGATCTGAGAAAAATGGTCACTTTAGACTGCACTTTAGAATGATTTTGGCTGCTGTGTGAGGATATGATGGAATGGAGGAAGACTTGGGGCAGGGAGGTGAGTTAGAAGGCTATTGCAAGAATGCATTGCAGAGGTGATTAGGGCCTGAACTAGACTATTGTGAAGGCAGTTGAAGAAGATGCTTTGGCAACTGCTTGGATATGTGGGATGAGGGGGAGTTGAAGGTGATTCTGAGTTTGAAAACTAAGGAAGGACAGTGGTATCCTTGACAATGATAGGTGTCAGAGTTTGGAAAAGGAATGGGTTGGGGAAGAAAGACAATATAATAGTATCTGTGTATTCCATACACTGTTGCCTCATCCTAGGGAGCTCAGATGAGGAGAGAGGGAGTCTTTTCCCAGTCACTGCTCCAGCTACAACTCCTTCCCTTCCCCTTTTTCCCAATGGCTGCTGCTTGGCAGTAGTTTCATCATAACTGCCTTTAGTTGGGGGAGGTTGGGAACATGAGAGAAGTCTGAGTAGGAGATTATTAGTGTAATTGTCTTAGAGAAGAGCCCCCCAGATGGCCAGTCAGGGACTGAGATGTAGTCTAACCTCAAACTCTGAGTGGTTAACAAATAGCAAAAAGAACAATAATAGTTAGTGCTTTAGGGTTTGGAAAGTGCTTCACAAATATTATATCATTTTACCCTCACAACAACCCTGTGAGGGTAGGTACTACTAATAATAACTTACGCCCATTTTGCAAATATGGAAACTGAGGATAAGTGTGTTTGAATGACTTCCTTACAGTCCCATAGGTCCTGGTAAGTGTTGGAGACAGGATTTGAGCTCATGTCTTCCCAACCCTAGATCCACCACTCTAGCCACTGTCCTACCTACTATGGTCACACCTTGGCTTCCATTTTGGGAACCACTGCCATTAAATTTAGGAGCACATTTCAGCATTTAAAAACATTTGCTACTTTTGAACTGGGTGTTTTGCAAACTCAGTTTTTAATTCTCTATTCTCTTAATATTGGTACTTAAAATTGAACATTGACTCTGGTTTTATCGTTTTTGGATAAACCTCCCTGAAAACATCTAGATTTGTATTACTTGTCTTGGATTTGACCTCACTCTAGCCCAGTCCACACACAGAGCTTAGCACATAAATAGATATTATATGACTATTTAGTGAAGTGAATTTTGTTTTTCCACTGGGAAGATGATATTTTTTCCCGCAAAGAAACAAGAGCTTGCATTTTAGGTCTGGATTGATTTTTAAGCATACATATTTTCTTTATTTCTTCCTTTTTCCCTTTTAAGGTTTGAAACATGCATTTCTACCTATGTTTAGCTTCCCTGTGCTTGGGGATAGTAGCTGCTGCTCCACAGCTTGACCAGACTTTAGATGCTAAATGGCACCAGTGGAAGGCCCAGCACAGAAAGACCTATGCAGCGGTAACCTTTAAACTACCTTGTTCTCAACTCTGTCAAGTACAATTATGTCCAAGGTGGACTAAGGAAATGGCCTTTTCCCCAGAAGTCAATTGTCCAAACAAGAGCTTCATTTTCTCAAGATGGTTGCTTTTCCCACTGGATGTCTATAGCATGAGAGCTTGGAAGTCCTTGTGGGAGGGCAGTATTTGGAGGTGGTCACCACCCTAACTGTGGGCTAACCCAGTTATGGACAGTGGATTTGGGCTGAGGATAGTTTAACTTGTATGTGTAGGGATATAAGCAGAAGCTTACTGAACCTTATATTTGTGTACTTGCTTCCAGAATGAAGATAGTTGGAGGAGAACAACATGGGAGAAGAATTTGAGAATGATTGAAATGCACAATCTGGAGTATAGTGCTGGCAAACATAGTTTCCTAATGGGAATGAACAAATTTGGTGATATGGTGGGTGTGCTGGGACAATCTGATGCTAATACTGAGAAGTCAATTATATTTAGCTCCCAACATACTTTGTATAAATTACTTTTCTTTCCATTTTAGACCAATGAAGAATTCAGGCAAATGATGAATGGCCTTAGACAAAACAGATTGGAAACGAAGCCCAAAGGAACTCTGTTTCATGAGCCTCTCCTTTTGGAGACCCCTAAATCTGTAGACTGGAGAGAAAAAGGCTATGTAACTCCTGTTAAGAATCAGGTATTCAAGTTGCTTCAGTATGATCTATAGATAACAAAGATATAACTCAGGGAAGCTTATGACTGATAAACAGTCTCTTCAGATCAGATATGTGACTCACCTCTTCTATCTTTAAAAAAGTTTACATCTGTCTTCAAAAGATGGCTGAAATTCTTTTATAAACTAACCAGCCCTTTTTGACTTTTTCAGGGTGCATGCATTTCCGGTTGGGCATTTAGTGCAACTGGTTCCCTGGAAGGTCAGTGGTTCCACAAAGCAGGACAACTTGTTTCACTTAGTGCGCAGAATTTGGTTGACTGCTCTACAGCTCAAGGCAACAGAGGTTGTAATGGTGGCTTAATTAATTATGCCTTTGAATATGTGATGGAAAATGGAGGCATTGATACAGAGGAATCATATCCCTATGAGGCAGTGGTAAGTGTATCTATTGCATTCCCCATCATTTTGGTTGAGCTGACTTTGAAAGGAGAATCTCACTTAGGGGGACCAGAGTTGAATGGAGACTTGCAAAGAGGGCCGACTTAAATACCACCTCCCCTCCTAAACAATCTACAAGTGCATCCAAATACATTAACAATTAAATATATTTGCCTTCCGGATGTATACTGTCACCTAGAGTACATCCTTTTTGAATAAGAGAATAAGTAGGTATACATACAACATGATAGGAAGTATGTCTAATGTGTTGTCTCAGATACTTTACAGATCATTAGGTCAGACATTTTCATTTTACAATGACTTGCTCAAGATCAGAAGCATAATAATAAGTGGAAAAGTCTGTATTTGAACCCAGGTTCCCTGCACCTACATCCATCCTTGCCTTTGTACTCTACTCTTGGGCCTCCTGACACCTAGTTCTCCCAACAGGAGCTTCCTTAGGAGCAATGAAGCAAATGACAATTGAATCTAATCTAATACCTGCTGACATTTATATCTTCCTTAAGGTTAAGAGCTAAAATTCTAGCTAAACTGTCTAAAATATCTAATGAGTGGTCGCCAATAAATTATAAGCTTTAGAAAGAGTTAGACTTTTAAGCATTTATTAAGGAGAATAAGAATTTGGTAAAGAGAGAGAAAGGCCTAGATTCCTATCTATTAAAGGGAGAGCACATTTCTAGCTCCGCTTTCCACCAGAGTCCAAAGGAAAGAGAGTGAGACTGAACGCCAGTCTCTTCCTTCCTCCTCCCACTCACCCGCATCACTTCCTGACTCCAAAGAAAAGACTCCTGGTCTTGCCCTCAAAAACCTTCGCTTCATGGGTAGAACTCTTCTACAGTAAGTCTCCAGCAGGTGGCGTCATTCCAATCGTTACAAGGTTTACAAAACATGTCTTTCCTTTCATCTTATTTGATCCTCAAATAGCTTTCTCAGGGGGAGGTATTTTCCTTCTATTTCTTTTTTGGGGGGGGGGCGGGGCAATGGGGGTTAAGTGACTTGCCCAGATTCACACAGCTAGTAAGTGTCAAGTGTCTGAGGCTGGATTTGAACTCAGGTACTCCTGAATCCAGGGCCGGTGCTTTATCCACTGTACCACCTAGCTGCCCCTCCTTCTATTTCTGATAACCTTTCAACCTCAGGCCCATGATCATTGAGCTTGGAACTGGAGAGCTAGATTCAAACCTGATTCTCACTGGACTCTGCTACAACCAGTAGGCCCTTAATAGTTGCTAATTAATAGGTTGATTTACAGCAGTGGAATCAAATCCAAGTAGAAATGGGGGCCACTGAAGCATACATTAGACTCCATGCGAGATGCACATTAACTTAGGAGTGATGTGTAGGAATATTACCAGTCCTCTGATTTATACCATTGTGTCCTTCTATCAACATAACTTTCAAATAGTCCTTTACCCATTTGCTATTTATCTAATATCTTAATTGGGACAACATTGCCCACAGACTTATTAATTTTATGACCATCAATTTTTTTTTTTGGGTGGGGCAATGGGGGTTAAGTGACTTGCCCATGGTCACACAGCTAGTAAGTGTCTGAGGCTGGATTTGAACTCAGGTACTCCTGAATCCAGGGCCAGTGTTCTATCCACTGTGCTACCTAGCTGCCCCCTATGACCATCAATTTTGAAATCATCTGGTCCATACCAGTGATAACGAATTAAACCAGATCTTTCGTCTATTTCCTTTGAAAAGAATATCACTTGTCGGTACAAGCCAGATTCCTCTGCTGCTAAAGTCTCTGGATTTGTGGACATCCCAAGGAGGGAGGAGGAGGCACTGGAAAAAGCTGTGGCAATTGTGGGTCCCATCTCTGTTGCAATTGATGCATCACATGTTTCCTTCCAGTTCTATCGATCTGGTGAGCATTTGTTCTTCATTATTTTTGTAACAATGCACTTAAAACCATGTTATTGCCATTTGCTAGTTAGTATTTCTCAAGTTAATATGTCACTTGAATATCCTAGGTATTTATTATGAACCACAATGCAGTAGTGAACAACTAGATCATGGCATGCTAGTTGTGGGCTATGATGAGGATGAACCAAGTAGAAATAAATACTGGATTGTCAAGAACAGGTAAACCAACTTTTTGCCTGCAATGTCATGGACCTGCCAACTTCGGGTTATTTCCGTTTTCCTGTTTGCTAGTTTTGGGGACTGTTCTAAAACTCTTATTGTCAGACTGACTCACAAGGTGCTCTAGATAAAGCACTTGGAAAACCTTTCAAGTTCTTGATGAGTGAGAAGTTAACCTGAATAGGGCAGCTAGGTGGCCCAGTGGACAAAGCACCCTAGTCTGATAAATGAGCTGAAGAAGGAAATAGGAAAGCACTTTCGTATTTTTACCAAGAAAACCTAAAAATGGGGTCATAAAGAGTCAAATGCAACTAATCAACCAAACAGCAACCAAGTTGTCCCCAGCCATTATTTTCATTGCTTTCTGAAAGGTCCAACTCACTTGCTGAATTCAGTCACATCAGGTGTCAGAAAGTGTTGTGTCCATGCAGTAAAAGTGTACTTTTGGGTGGTGCTCTGAGGCTTATGACTACTTAACTTTCTTTTCAGCTGGGGTGAGGATTGGGGTGACCAAGGTTACATTTTAATGACCAAGGACCAGAGTAACCACTGTGGAATAGCAACAGCAGCCAGCTATCCTCAAGTATGACTTGACTGAAAGAGGCCTGATTCACAGAAAGAAGTGATCTGACCTGTGTGTCATTTGGGATAAAACACCTGAATCACCCAGGAGAAACTAGCAGTAATTTGGGGCTCTTGTGACATTTTTAAAATTATGAAATGTGAACTCTACTTTGTAATAAATAGCTCATAATTCTGATAAATCAAGACTTATAAATTTTCATTCCAAAATTGTATGTGTAAAGCTTTACCTTTTTAAATAAACTTCAATTAATTATATATGAACTTGACTTAAGTGCAAATCAGTCAGCCTGGGTGTGGCTTTGGCATTATTTCAGTCCCAGGAGTCTCATGATGATTGACCTTGTAGAATTTCTTTAATTTCAATATATTTTGTTTTGATAAGATAGACACCTTGACCCTACAAAACCCCTGACTGCTTCAGCCACTCTCCCATGGTTAAAAACCACCTCAGAGAGTGAGTATGACTCATAAGACATGCCAGTTTCCCCTCTTTTGGTTTTGTTGGGGGTTTTCTTTAAAGAGAAAAGCTGTTGTCCATTTCATAGCATATCCTAAAAGTCTTAGTGCACTTTTAAGACCACTTTTGGGACAGGCCTTTTTTTTTTTAAGTAAGGCAATTAGGGGGCAGCTAGATGGCGCAATGGATAAAGCACTGGCCTTGGATTCAGGAGGACCTGAGTTCAAATACAGCCTCAGACACTTGACACTTAACTAGCTGTGTGACTCTGGGCAAGTCACTTAACCCTCATTGCCCTGCAAAAACAAAACAAAACTAAAGTAAGGCAATGAGGGTTAAGTGACTTGCCCAGGGTCACACAGTTAAGTGTCATGTGTCTGAACCAGATTTGAACACAGTTTCTCCTGACTCTAGGGCTGGTGCTCTATCCACTGTACCACCTAGCTGCCCCATTTTTGATCCAAGGTTAATTACATTTTAATGTTAGCTTTCTTTATTTTGTTGTAATTATTGCACATATTTATTCTTGTGTCTCTGTTTTCTTCTGTTTTCATAAAGTCCTAGCATGATTGGCTGAATTCTTTATACCTTCATTCCTTAAGGGACTATAATTAATTACATTTATATATACCATAATTGGTTTACTATTCTCTAATAATTGGACACATAAACCCATGCCTAAGAGCAACCAAGTCACTGGGCCTAGGAAATAAGCTCTTGCTTAATAAATGCTATTTGGCTGACTGATTGACTGGGTGGTAGCACTCCCTGGGATATTTCAGCCTGTCACTCTCCCTTCCTTCACCTTCCTTTGTTGCCTTTCTTCTGCTTTCTTCTGTAATCAAAACAACTCAGCCCTTGCCCGTGAAAAGAGCTTGGCTATGGAATGTACTGTTATCTTTGTGACTTCTCATAGAAAAACACCCTTCCCAGGCCACCCATTTCATTTTTGTATAGTCTCCCCATTAGAATATGTGAGTAGCTGAAATCAGCCTGGGACACCCCGAATGGGGCGCCCCTCCCCCAGCCTAATTGCTCTACCCGAAATCGCCATGTAAGCCTCAGGAGCCCAAGCCCCGCTCAGTGTGAATACACACATAAGCTTCATGCACCCAGCCATGGTTCCAGGCATGGGCTGCATGAAGCCTTAGTGTTATGGCTGGGCTTGGGCCCGGCCCTGGCAGCACCAACAAATTAGCTTGGCATGCATAGGCACAGTCAGCCTGAGTTTCAGGAGGATGAGGAAGGGTTTTATATATATATATATATATATATATATATATATATATATATATATATATATATTTTTTTTTTTTTTTGTGAGGCAATGGGGGTTAAGTGACTTGCCCAGGGTCACACAGCTAATAAGTGTCAAGTGTCTGAGGCCGGATTTGAACTCAGGTCCTCCTGACTCCAGGGCCAGTGCTCTATCCACTTTGCCACCTAGCTGTCCCAAGAAGGGTTATATTACTTGGGGAGGCAGAGACGCGAGGGTGTCACTACAGTAAAGAGGGGGACACTACAGGAGAGCTACAGAGACAGTGAGAGACACTAGGAGGGAGGAGAGCTAGCGAGAAGGTAGAGACGCTGAGAAGTCAGTGGGAGAAGAAGCTTAGGGGAGCTGGAGTGAAGGAGAAAAAGAGTGAAAGGGAGAGGACTGAGAAAGTTGCAGAGGACTGAAGGATAACTGGTCCAAGTTAGGTGTGGCTGCAGCAGCAGCAGTGTCCAGTATACTCTCAGGCGAGAGAAGTGCAGTGGGCTGAGGTTTCAGGTTGTATTTTTTCAGATAGCTAGTTATAAATTTTTCAGATTAGCAATTATAATAATTTTTTTTACAAATATAAGGGGCAGCTAGATGGCGCAGTAGACAGAGCACTGGCCCTGGAGTCAGGAGGACCTGAGTTCAAATCCGACCTCAGACACTTAACACTTACTGGGTGTGTGACCCTGGGCAAGTCACTTAACCCCAATTGCCTCACCAAAACCAAACAAACAAAAACAAATATAAGGTTCTTGAGGGCAGGGACTCTACCTCTGTATTTGTCATGAGGAGCTGCATGCTTTATTTGTGATAACCAAAAGCTGGTAAAAATAAAATATTGATGAAAGTACTTATAGCAGTGCCCCACTTTAAGCAGGAGTTAAAAGTCAAGAAATAGTCTGGCAAAATGAGTAGACAGAAAAAGATGAAGACCATAGAAAGCTTCTTTGATGACAAGGAAGATCAAGGTGCACCCTTAGAAGAGAATAGCAATGTCAGGGAACCTACTTCCAAAGCTTCCAAGAACAATATGAATTGGTCTCAGGCCATAGAAGCACTCAAAATGGACTTTGAAGATAAAGCAAGAGAAGTAGAGGAAAAAATAGAAAGAGAAATGATAGTGAGACAGGAAAGTCATGAAAAGAAAAATTCAACAGTATGAAAAGCAAAATTGACCATACGGAAAAAGAGGTACAAAAACTCTCTAAAGAAAATAATTGTTTAATAATTAGGATTGAACAAATGGAAGCTAATGACTTTATGACAAATCAAGATAAAATAAAGCACATCCAAATGAATGAAAAAATATAGAGCAATGTGAAATATCTCCTTGGAAAAACAGCTGACCTGGAAAATAGATCCAGGAGAGATAATTTGAAAATTTTTGGACGATCTGAAAAAAGAGCTTAGACATGATCTTCCAAGAAATTGTCAGGGAAAATTGCCCTGATATTCTAGAAGCAGAAGGTAAAATATAAATCAAAAGAATCCACCAATCACCTCCTGACAGAGATCACAAAATGAAAACTTCCATGAATATTGTAGCCAAATTCCAGAGATCCCACATCAAGGAGAAAATATTGCAAGCAGCCAGAAAGAAACAATTAAAGTACTGTGGAGCCCCAGTCAGGATAGCACAACATCTAGCAGGTTCTACATTAAAGGATCATAGGGCATGGAATATGATATTGTAGAGGGCAAAGGAATTGGAATTACAGCCAAGAATCACCTACCCAGCAAAACTGTGTATAATCTTTCCGGAGGAAAAATGGGACCTCAATGAAAAAGAGAACTTTCAAGCATTTGTGATAAAAAGACCTGAACTGAAATGAAAAGTTGACTTTCAAATACAAGACCCTAGAGATGCATAAAATGATAAACAGGTAAAAGAAATCATGAGGGAAGTTAAAAGGTTAAACTGTTGACATTCCTACATGGTAAGAAGATACTTCTAACTCATAAGCACTTTCTCAGTACTAAGGCAGATGATAGGAATAAATTTAGACAGAGGGCACAGGTGGGAATTGATTATGAAGGGATGATATCTGCAAAGCATTTATTTTTTGTTTCTCTTTTTGCATGTGTGTGTGGTGGGTGGTCAGGGTTGGGTGGCATGACCAGGGTGGCACTGCTGGTGAATGTCTTGTGTCTGAGGCCAGATTTGCGCTTGGTTCCTCCTGGGTCCAGCATGTGTGCTTCGTCAACTGTGTCACCTAGCTACCCCAAGATAGCATCTTTAAAGTAAAATTAAGGAGTGAGAGGATTGCACTGGGAGAAAGAGAAAGGGAGAGAGGAAATGGGGTAAAATATCTCACATAAAAGAAGCAAGCAAAACCTTATGGAATGAAGGGAAAGATGTGTGAGGAGCAGGGGAGTGAATGAGCCTTACACTAATCAGAAAGTATTTAGGTAGGGTTTGATATGTGCTAAGCCCTGTGGATAAATAAAAATCAAAAACAATCCCTGCCCTTAAGAACATTACATTTTCCTAGTTTGGTAGTGCAATGCATAGAGTGCTAGGCCTGGAGTCAGGAACATTTATCTTCCTGAGTTCCAATCTGACCTCATACACTTATTAGTTGTGTGACCTTGGCTGGTCACTTAATTCTATTTGGCAAACTACTCCAGTATCTTTGCCAAGAAAGCCCCAAATGGGGTCACCAAGAGTCAGACAGGACTGAAAAATGAGTGAACAACAACAGCCTTAGAGATTGGCAAGAAACATAGGAAGATCTAGCAAAGGAGAATGACAAGGAGCAGTCCCAGAGTCAGGAGAACCAGGAGAGAGCAGGGTCATGGAGACATAGAAAGCATCAAGGAGAAGGGGGTGACTGGCAGGGTCCAAGGCTACACAGAGAGGTCAAGAAGGATGCTGATTGAGGAAAAGGCCATTAGATTCAACAAGATTAAGAGATCACTGGCAACTTTGGTTTTTTTTAGTGAGGCAATTGGGGTTAAGTGACTTGCCCAGGGTCACACAGCTAGTAAGTGTTAAGTGTCTGAGGCCAGATTTGAACTCAAGTACTCCTGATTCTAGGGCTGGTGCTCTATCCACTGTGTCACCTAGCTGCCCCGACTGGCAACTTTGGAGAGAACCTTTTCATCTGAATGATGAGGTCCAATGCCAGGTTGAAAAGAGTTAAGAACTGTTTCTGAGGAGAGGAACTGGAGGCACCAGTTGTAGATGACCTTCTAAAAGAGCTTAGCCACAAAAGGGTGGAGAGATTTAGAGTGATAGCTAGCAGGAATCAAGTCTAGGTTTGTTGAGGATAGGAGAGACCTGGCAACTTTTGTTGTCAGTAGGGAAGCAGCCAATAGAAAGGGAGCACCTGAGGAGGAATCTACTGGAGAAAACAGCTCCCAGTACAGAAATGAAGCTTTCCCACCTCCAATCTTTTTCTTTATGCCTACATCAATTGAAAACCTCTCTATTCTGCAATTTTTACCTCCATGTCAGTGACCCACAAATTTGTAGGGAAGGACAGATATGTCAACTCTTGCAGTTTGTCTGATCCAATCCCTTGCTGAGGCCCTGGGACAAGATGAGAAACTGTATCCCAGGTATGGCAGAATAGCACTGCAAAAGCGTAGAGAAATATGAGCGACACAGAAAGAAGTCGAGGTTGGCTGAATTTGAGTACAGGATAGAGAGTAATATCTAGTGAAGTTGGAAAAAAGGTTGCTCCTCAATCCTTGGGCATGAACGTTGGTTGCTACAAAACCCAGGAGAAGTCCTGGTGCACAAACACACGACTGAAACCAGGGAAGGCATGACCCCTCCAGAGTTTCAGTTCACACTGAATCTTAATTTCCCCACTTGGGCCTGACACAAGATCCTAAGTCTATCCCCTTGTGTCATGAGCCCTAGTTTTAGTGCTCTTCCAGAGCAGCTGCCTCTGCTTTGGATGATATACTCTGTTAGGGGAATGAGTCAAACATCCTGTGAGAGTGGTGTCATAATGCAGACCTTTACCCACTCCTGAGTAAGAGAGGAGATAAAGCCATTAAAAGTTTTAAAAGCTGAACTGTGCATGTTCTAAACCTTCTAGGTCTAGATCAATACTATGTCTGAGGGGCAGCTAGGTGGCGCAGGAGATAAAGCACCGGCCCTGCATTCAGGAGGACCTGAGTTCAAATCTGACCTCAGACACTTAACACAGTTTACTGGCTGTGTGACCCTGGGCAAGTCACTTAACCCCCATTGCCCCACAAAAAAAAATACTATGTCTGGAGGGACTCTTGGGGGTTAGGAGAATGGCAGCCTCCTAGCCTCTTCACAGATGCTGAATTTGTTCTTCTTTTTCTTTTTTTGCAGGGAAATGAGGGTTAAACGACTTTCCCAGGGTCACACAGCTAGTAAGTGCCAAGGGTCTGAGTCCAGATTTGAACTCAGGTCCTCCTGAATCCACAGCCAGTGCTTTATCCATGGGGTCACCTAGCTGCTCCCTGATTTTGTTCTTATACATTATGCTCTAGTCATTAAGCACTGTTTACTTGCTTATTCATCTTAAGTTAAGAGAAAATGCTGTATGCCATATCCCATCAAACCCATGTCATCTAACCTAGAGAGTACCAACAGCACTATACCAAGGTCATGTGACTGCTATGCCTTGAAATACATCTGTTTTTTTTTTTAATGACACTTAACCAGGGGCAGCTAGATGGCGCAGTGGATAGAGCACTGGCCCTGGAGTCAGGAGTACCTGAGTTCAAATCTGGCCTCAGACACTTAACACTTACTAGCTGTGTGACCCTGGGCAAGTCACTTAACCCCAATTGCCTCACTAAAAAAAAAAAAAAAGACACTTAACCAGTGGATGAGAGCTCACAGCCTTTCTATATTCCACATATCTACAAATACATATCTTGAAAATCAATTGGCATAGTACCCCCAGAAAGATACATAGCTGAAGGATGGAAGGCCACTTACTTTCTCTGTCTCTGTCTCTGTCTCTGTCTCTGTCTCTGTCTCTGTCTCTGTCTCTATCTATCTATCTCAGGAAGACTGGAGATGCCCCTGGGTGTTTAAGGCAATGGTGGTTAAGTAACTTGCCCAGGGTCACACAGCTAGTAAGTATCTGAGATCAGATTTGAACTGAGGTCCTCTCAACTTCAGGGCCTGTTCTTTATCCATTGTGCCACCCAGTTGCCCCCTAAAGCAAATAAATGTGTTTTTGAATGACTTTATGCTTATGATTATAGTAGCATACATGTTAGGGAAAAAACTATATTTCACAGAACTTCTTCTCTTGGTATATTCCCATTTTGTCTACATACTTGAATCACTCTTTGTAAGATAATTCTCTTTTGGCCTCATTTTCTTCATCTTTCAAATGAGATAATTGGATGAGATGGCCTCTAAGGTACCTTCCAAATATAAACAATGTTTCATTATCATAGATTTAGAAGATATCTCTAACGTCATTATCCCATGGAGATATCAGAGTGGGGGGGACCAATTTTTAATTGGGGAGTGCTAGATAAGCGGCTCTCCGAAATATTGGGGCAAGGAAGGAGACCGTCAGCCTCCCTCAAAACAGAACAAGATTTATTTTAACAAGAACGAACTTAAAAAAAACACAAACAGGATCAGTAGGATCAAGGGAAAGGAAATAAAATGGGGAAAGGGAAATTATAATACCTGAAAAAATACCACCGCCCAGGAATCAGCTGAAAATATGCAGCAGAATGCCTGTCCCTTTCCAGCTTCCACCTAGAATGCCCAATTCTCCTCCCCCAAACCTAGAAACACCCCACACAGCCCCAGCCAATGGAATGGCCGCTCTGACAGTCACATGACTGCCCTCACTAGGCTTCCAATCTTTATAATTTTGCCAGGCCCATGTAGGCATCTGCGAGTGGTGATGATGTGAGGTGCCAGAGCCCTGGCAACGGCTGCAACCAGTGGGTAGAGCACCATGAGGTTTTCGGAGCCCAATGCCAGTGCGAGGGGAGGCATAAAAACCTCAAATAACAATTAATTCTTTACAAGAGGTCACCTACTCCATCCTGCTAAGACCAAGAGCTCCCCTCCTTGAGTGATTTCTTATGTATTTTTTTTAACAGATCTGTAATTTCATTCTAACAGTTACTCTCCTCTAAGGAAACTGATTGCATTAAAATTTTCGTCTTCAAAACAAACTTAAAATTTTTCTGATTCAGTTTCTTTTTTTAATTTTTTTTTAATGAGGCAATTGGGGTTAAGTGACTTGCCCAGGGTCACACAGCTAGTAAGTGTTAAGTGTCTGAGGCTGGATTTGAACTCAGGTACTCCTGACTCCAGGGCCAGTGCTCTATCCACTGCGCCACCCAACCACCCCTGATTCGGTTTTAATAATTAATGGAATAACAGTTTGGTCCTTAACACGATTGCATCCATATCTAATTATGAATACCTCAGTTTTTACAAAACAACAAAATATTTGAGGAACTTGTTTTATACACAGAGGATGCATAACTAATAACAGACAGATGACAAAGTCAAATACTCATGCACTTTATTTATTTAAAATATTTACTTAAAATTTAAAATATTTATTTTTTAAAAAGGGATGAGAATTTCTATGCTAGAAAGCTGAAATCTTATACCTGCATCTCACTGTATTAACCCATAGTTCACTTTAAACTTCAGAAAACTGAAGCCTTTACATGTCCCATTAGAATAATTTATACTTGACATGCAGGATTGTCTGATGTTGTTGCTTCCTTAAAATATTCCACTCTAATGGATTCTAATTGCTTTAGGAGGATTAGATGGAATTGACAATTCCATTCTACACAAAAGTAACAATACTCATCTGGGTAGAGGCTTTCCACCCCCAAGGTCAATGGTTACACAAATGAATGTACTTATAAGAAGCTGACTTTACTCCAATTATAATTGTAAGTACCACTAGGAAGATGGCAAGCCCAAGTACTCATTTGCTTAGTTACTTGGGATATGGAATGACTACACATTCAGACTGAAACAGTAAGATCTTACATACTTATGTTGTGCTCATATATTTGACTAGCCACTGGCTCTGATTCTAGCAATCTGTTATAAAAGAAAAAGCAGGAACATCATGATAACAGCATCAAATTGGTCCTTCAGGCTTAAGCCTAAATGCACATACATGGCAGGACAAAGCATCCTTAGCTCTGTTTGACTTCAGGTAAGAGTCACGAGTGACAACTAGTCATGCAGTAACAATTTCACCTCATAGCCAGACTGGGGAATAGCTGGGTGGGAAACATTCCTATTCCACAGGAACACAATAGGGAAACTGAACCAGAGGGATCTTACCTTAGGCAGAGACCAAGATTGTCCTCTTGGCTTTTTCCCAGATAGAGACCTCCACCTGTAACAGATCAGGATCCCATTCCCTCTGAGTAATTAACTTGTAGCAGTTCTCTTGAATGGTGGATTGCTGAAGTAATGATCCATCAGACAACTATACCTGAATTCAAAACTCAAAACAATATCACTTACATTCCCAGGAGATTTTATCTCAAATAGCAAGTTTCAGCAATCACAGATTAGTGCTAGGCACAGTTATTTTCTACTCTCATGAAGTTGCAATAAGTAATAAAAGTTTCCCAGGAGACACTGATTCAGAGAGTTGATTTAGCTCTTGAAGTTGAATAAAGGAGCCCCCAGTAAACATTTCTTAATTTCTTTTCTTTTTTTTTAGTGAGGCAATTGGGGTTAAGTGACTTGCTCAGGGTCATACAGCTAGTAAGTGTTAAGTGTACTCCTGACTCCAGGCCGGTGCTCTATCCACTGTGCCACCTAGCTGCCCCTAAACATTTCTTAAGCTCTCACCACCTGCCAAACACTGTCATAAGCACTGTGAATACAGAGAAAGCAAAAATGAGTCTCTATTCTGAAGGACCTCATGGCATCATGGGGGAAATAACATGCCAGGTACAAACAAACTAGAGATCTTGTCTTGCCTGGCTGAGTCATTTCTAACTCTTTGTGAACCCATTTGGGGTTTTCTTGGCCAAGATGCTGCAGTGGTTTGCCATTGCTTTCTCCAGCTAATTAACCATATAAGGAAACTGAGGTAAACAAGATCAAGTGAATTGCCAGGATCATCATACAACTGGTATCTGGGATTAGATTTGAATTCAAAAAGATGAATCTTTTTCACTCAAGGCCCAGTGTTCTATCCCCTACACCAGCTAGCTGTACAGCAAGATATAGGCAGGATAAACTGGAGATATCAACAGAAAGGAAGTCATTAGAACTAAGGGGGATCCATGAAGGCTGCTTATAGAGGCAGGGTTTTAGTTGAGACTTGAAGGCAGCCACTGAAATCAGGAGATTGAGAAAAGGGGGATGAGAATTCCAGGAATGGTGACAGCCATTGAAAAGGCAAAGAGTCAGGAGATGGAGTTTGATGCTTGAGGAATAACAAGGAGCCCAGTGGCACTGTATCCCAAGCATATGGATGGTGTGATATGTAAGAGGCCTGGAAAGGTAGGGAGGGGCCAGGTTCTGAAGGGTTTTAAAAGCCAAACAGAGGGTTTTATGTGTGATCTTTAACATAATAGGCAACCACTGGAGTTGATCAAATAGTGATCAAATGTTCAGACCTACAAAAGGAATAGGAGGAGACACCAATTGTAGGTGACCTTCTCAAGGAGCTTAGCCACAAAAGGGTGGAAAGCTATAGAGTGATAGCTAACAGGAATCAAGTCTAGGTTTGTTGAGGATAAGGAAGACATGGGCACTTTTGTTGTCAGTGGGGAAGCAGCCAATAGAAAGGGAGCACCTGAAGATGAGTGAGAGAAGAGGAATCTATTGGAGAAATCAGCTCCCAGTACAGAAATGTAACTTCCTCCCCTCCAAACTTGTTTTATGCCTACAAAGCTGTGCCCACCACATTGCCAGTTGAAACCCTCTCACTTCAGAGTCTTCATACAAAAAACCTCAGAACTTGGAGTGAGAGGGCCTGTGTTTCAATCACAAAGCCATCCTTCCTTTCTGAACCTGAGCCTCAGTTTCTCCATGTATAAAAGGGAGGGCTATATGATTCTCTAAATGTTGAAATGAATTAGTGAATATACAAGTGGTTTATCAGGGTCACCTCTGCCAAGTCTGTTAGGCGTTCATGGTGACTAAGGGTATTCCTTCCTCCCTCCCTCCCACCCACCTCCCAACTCTAACCCCCAGCCAAGCAGAGGCCCCTTAGGAGAAGGCCTGACCCTTTTCACATTGCCACAGGCAAAGTAAAATAAATCTCCCTCCAGGTTTGCCAAACCCCTCTCTTCTCCTCCCCCCAGCCCTAAAGCTACAGCAAAACCCAACAGGTAGAGACACATTCCCATCACCTGCCACCCAGTCACTGACCCACCAGTGGCCCCACCCCTTCATCCAGCCAGAGCCAATGGCAACGATGGGTAGCTGCACCTGGCGGGCTCAGCCAGGGACATTGGCATAAAAGAGGAGCCCCGGGACCTGAGACTACATTCCTCCACCTGGACCCTCAGGTTGCGTTCCTGGTTCCGTGGTCCTGCTATCCGTAGGTCCCGCTGCTGCTGAGACGCTCAGGTGAGGGCTGGGCAGCCAGAGCTCCCAGGTCCGAGGGAAGGGCTAGCAAAGGGGCAGACACCTTTGGCCCCAGGGCACCCCCAGGACGAGAGGGACGAAAAGAGGAGGACAGAACCTGGGCTTGGGAAGAGGGATGGCTGCGGAAGAGTTAAATAGCATCTACTGGGAGTTGCTAGGTGGCGCAGTGGATAGAGCACAGGCCCTGGATTCAGCAGGACCTGAGTTCAAATCCAGCCTCAGACACTTGACAGTTACTACCTTTGTGATCCTGGGCAAGTCACTTAACCCCAATTGCCCCCCCCACACACACACACACAGGCACAAAAGTAAACATTTAAATAGCATCTACTTCCCAAGAAGCTCACATGGGAGAACATCTGTAAAGCCCTGTGCAAACCTTACAAAGTTGAAGAGGAACGTTTGCCTTCCTTTTTATTACCATTATCACTTATCCGGGAAGCGCAGGGAGCTGAGTCCGCAGCTTATGGAGTTTTTGAACTGCACTTAATGGGGGAAGAGATGGTAAGAAGCAGGGGACATGGGCGCAGGCTTTGAGGAGGGTCATCTGTTGGGGTGGATTTGGGGGTGGTGAGTGGCCATCCCGGGATGAACTGTGATTTCCCTCCCGGAATTGATGAGGGCTGTTCTCCCTTTCCCGGGGTTCCTTCATCCGCGGATGACCTCTGTGCAAACTCAGCAGGCACCCCTGCCGTGGGGGTGCTAGGGAGGTGTAAATGCCCTTGCTCCTGTCTGCCTGTATGGTTCTGCTGGAGAGGAGGAAGAGGAAAAGGGCTCCTCCCTGCACACCCTTGAAAGGCCCCTTAGGATGCCCTGCAACCTCCCCACAGATGGTGGCCTGAAGGTGGGGGATGGGGATAGTGCTAGGAGTGGTGGCTGGTGGCCTCCAGCCAAGTCCCTTCTGCCTGGCTGGTGTTGTTGGGAGTCCTGGCTCACATGGGCACCTCCACCTAACCTCCTTTCCCAGCCTGAAGGGGTGGGCCTTGTTAGGAGAGGGAGGCAGGCAAAATTCTTTTGGGATGCAGAAATTTAGATGCCCGGAGGTTGTGTGATGGGCTTCCTTATCCTTCTGTGTGACAGATGGATTTTGACATCCAGGGCCTCCATCTAAGGCTTATAGCATCTCAAAGTCTGAAGGTGGCTGTCTCACTCTGCTATAGAAAAGGCAGAAAACATTTTCCTTCTCTCCCACTGTCTCCATCAACGACTGACTGTAAAGCCTTAACTTTATACTCTATAGGAGCATAAATTTAGAGCTGGAAGGTACTTTAGAGAAACTGAAACCCTGAGGTGAAGTGGTTTGCCAATATAGGTATGCCCCTATGGTAGTAAGTGGCAGAGGTCAGGCTTGTACCAGAGCAGATTCAAGCCAAATCTAGCTCTATGCTAGGTTAGTGTGTTACTTGGTCAGGCTTGTGGTAAATGGAGTGATTTTGACTTCTGGATAAGGTAAGTTTGGTGATTAGGTTTAGGGAGAGGCTTAGAAATGTTCTAGTGGCTTTAAGAAACACATTTATATAGAATCTACTATGTGCCAGGCATTGTGCTAAGTACTGGGGATATCAAAGGCAGTATCTGCCCTCAATAAAGCAGTAGCCTTAGGACTTTGGCAAAGACACACCCCCATTAGGAAAAATCTAGTGAGCACTCTTGATCTATATATGTACATTTAGTTCTATATATTTTACATGTGCTACTGTGCTAATATAAACACAAATAGGAGTTTTTTAAGTATCTGGTCAAAATGAAATAAGACAGTCCTGGGGGCAGTAGAATCACTGGAGCATACTGGAGATGATCTGAGCAAAATGGACACTTTAGAATACACTTTAGAATGATTTTGACTTCTTGTGAGGAGATGATGGAATGGGGGAAGCATTGGGGTAGGCAGATGAGTTAGTTATTGCAAAAGTCTATTGCAGGGGAGCATCTAGATGGCACAGTGGATAAAGCACTCGCCCTGGATTCAGAAGGACCCGAGTTCAAATGTGACCTCAGACCCTTGACACTTACTAACTGTGTGAGCCTCATTGTCCCCCGCTCACGGACAAAAAAAAAAGTCTATCGCAGAGATGATTAGGGCCTCAGCTAGACTGTCGTGAAGGCAATTGAGGGAGATGCTTTGGCAACTGGTTGGATATGTGGGATGAGGGGGAGTTGAAGGTGATTCTTAGGTTGAAAACTGAGGAAGGACAGTGGTATCCTTGACAATAGTACTTGTCATAGTTTGGGAAAGGGATGGGTTGGGAGACAAAGGGTAATGTGATAAAATTTCTATGTATTCCATACACTGTTGCCTCATCCTGGGGGACTCACAGGAGGAGAGAGGGAGTCTTTTCCCAGTCACTGCTCCAGCTACAACTTCCTCCCTTCCCCCTTTTTCCTAATGGCTGCTGCTTGGCAGTAGTTTCAGCATTGCTGCGTTTAGTTGGGGGAGGTTGAGAACATGAGGGAAGACTGAGTAGGAGATTATTAGTGTAATTGTCTTAGAGACAAGCCCTGCAGATGGACAGTCAGGGAGAGGGTTGTGGTCTCACCTCAATCTCTGAGTACTTAACAACTAACAACAACAACAATAATAAATAGCTAGTGCTTTAAGGTTTGGCACGTGCTTTACAAATATTATATTATTTTACCCTCACAAACAAGCCTGTGAGGGTAGGTACTACTAATAATAATTTATGCCCAATTTGCAGATATGAAAACTGTGACTGAGTGGTTAATTTACTTATAAACCCATAGTTACTGCTAAGTATTTGAGACAGGATTTGAGCCCTGGTCTTCCCAACCCTAGGTCTACCACTCTAGCTGCTGAGCCACCTAGCTGCCTCTAACCCATTGTGGTCACACCTTGGCTTGATTTTGGGAACCACTGCCATAAAATTTAGGAGCACATTTCAGCTTTTAAAAACAGCTACTACTTTTGAACTGGGTATCTTTCCAACTCAGTTTTTAATTCCCAATTCTATGGATGTTGGCACTTAATTGAACATTGACTCTAGTTTTATCGTTTTTGCATATGCATCTAAATTCTGTGAAAAACTAACATTACCTCTCTTGTATTTGCCCTCACTCTACCCCAGCACACACACAGTGCTTAGCACTTAACTAGATATTATATGACTACTGGGTAAATTGAATTTTGTTTTTCCACTGGGATGATCGTCCTTTTTCCCAAAGAAAGAAGAGCTTGCATTTTTGGTTTGGCTTGATTTTTTATCCTATGCATTTTATATCTTTCTTCCTTTTTCCCCTTTAAGGTTTGAAACATGAATTTCTACCTGTGTTTAGCTTCCTTGTGCTTGGGGATAGTAGCTGCTGCTCCACAGCTTGACCAGACTTTAGATGCTAAATGGCAACAATTTAAGAGACAATACAGAAGGACCTATGCAGCGGTAACCTTTAAACTACCTTGTTTCACAACTCTGTTGAATACAACATGTCCAAGATAGACTGAGGAAAAGTCCTTTTCCCCAAAAGCCAATTGTCCAAACAAGAGCTATCATTTGCTCAAGATGGCTGCCTTTCCCACAGGATGTCTATAGCATCAGAGTTTGGAAACCCTTGTGGGAGGGCAATATTTGGATGTGGTCACCACCCTAAGTGTGAGCTAACCTAGTTATGGACAGTCGATTGGGGGGGGAGGATACTTTAACTTGTATGTGTAGTGATATAAGCAGAAGCTTATCGACTTTACATTTTTGTACTTGCTTCCAGAATGAAGAGAATTTGAGGAGAGCAACATGGGAGAAGAATTTGAGAATGATTGAAATGCACAATCTGGAGTATAGTACTGGCAAACATAGTTTCCTAATGGGAATGAACGAGTTTGGTGATTTGGTGGGTGTGCTGGGACAATCTGATGTTGATTCTGAGAAGTCAATTATCTTTAGCTCCCAACATACTTTGTATAAATCACTTTTCTTTTTTTATTTTAGACCTATGAAGAATTCAGGGAAATGACGAAGTGCTTTATACAAAACAGATTGGAAACAGAGTCCAATGGAACACTGTTTCATGAGCCTCTCCTTTCACAAACCCCTAAATATGTAGACTGGAGAGAAAAAGGCTATGTAACTCCTGTTAAGAATCAGGTATTCAAGTTGCTTCACTTTGATTCATAGATACTCAGATAAAACTCAGTGTAGCTTATGATTGATAAAGAGTCTCTTTTAATAATGGAACTTCAGATCAGAAATGTCACTGTCTTCCCTTCCATCTTTAAATTGTTTACATCTGTTGCTGAGGGGCAGCTAGATGGCAGAGTGGATAGAGCACCGGCCCTGGAGTCAGGAGTACTGGAGTTCAAATCCAGCCTCAGACACTTAACACTTACTAGCTGTGTGACCCTGGGCAAGTCACTTAACCCCAATTGCCCCACCAAAAAAAAAAAAAAAAAAGATTGCTGAAATTCTCTTGTACATTAACCAGCCCTTTTTGACTTTTTCAGGGTAACTGTAGTGCCTGTTGGGCATTTAGTGCAACTGGTTCCCTGGAAGGTCAGTGGTTCCGCAAAACAGGAAAACTTGTTTCACTTAGTGAGCAGAATTTGATTGACTGCTCTAGAGCTGAAGGCAACAAAGGTTGTAGTGGTGGTAAGGTACTTCTAGCCTTTCAATATGTGAACAAGAATGGAGGCATTGATACAGAGGAATCGTATCCTTATGAGGAAAAGGTAAGCATAACTATTGCATTCCTCATCATTTTGGTTGACCTGACTTTGAAAGGAGAGTCTCAGTCAGATAGATGAGAGTTGAATAGAAGCTTGCAAAGAGGGCAGACTTAAATACCACCTCCCTCCCTAAATCATCGACAAGTGCATCCAAAATTCATTAACAATTAAATTTAGTGTCCTTCACTATGGCATTACCTAGAGCAGATCCTTTTGGAATAAGAGCATAAGTAGCTATACATACAACACATTAGCAAGTGTGTAGACTCTGTTTTCTCAGACACTTTACAGATCATTTGATCAGACATCTTCATTTTACAATGACTTGCTCAAGATCACAAACATAATAATAGGTGGCAAAGTCTGGATTTGAACCCAGGTTCCTTGCACCTACATCCATCCTTGCCTTTGTACCCTACCCTTAGGCTTCCTGAACACCTCCTTTTCCTAACAAGTGCTTCCTTAGGAGCAGTGAAGTAAATGACCTTTGAATCTAATGTTGCCTAATTCCTCCTTACATTTACATCATCCTTAAGGTTTACAAAGCATGTCATTACTTTAATATCATTTGATTATCAAACAGCCCTATCAGGGGTAGGTATTAATTATCCTTCCATTTCTGATAACCTCAGGCCCATAATCATTTAGCTTGGAAGTGGAGAGCTAGATTCAAACCTAGGTCTCACTGGACTATGCTACAATGAGTAAGCCCTTAATAGTTGCTAATCAATAGGTTGTTTTACAGCAGCAGAATCAAACCTAAGTAGAAATGGGGGCCACTGAAGCATGCATTAGAATCTTTGTGGGATGATGCACATTGACTTAGGAGTGATATGAAGCAATATCGCCAGCCCTCTGGTTTACATCATGTGTCCTTCTTTTAATGTGACTTACCAATTGTCCTTTCCTCACCCACATCCAGCTGTCTTCTTGAGCTATTTATCTAATAAATTAAATGGGATAACATTTCCCATAGATTTATTAATTTTATGACCTTCAATTTTTAATTCATTGGGGCCAAACCCTTTATAAGGAATTAAAGGGGAATTTTCATTTGTTTCCTTTGAAAAGGATAACCAATGTCGGTACAGGCCAGATTCCTCTGTTGCTAAAGTCTCAGGATTTGTGGTCATCCCAAGGGGGAAGGAGAGAGCACTGGAAAAGGCTGTGGCAGCTGTGGGTCCCATCTCTGTTGTGATTGATTCAAAACCTAATTCCTTCCATTTATATAAGTCCGGTAAGCATTGATTTTATTATTTCTGTAGAAATTCACTTAAAACCATGTTATTGTCATTTGCTAGTTAGTATTTCTCAAGTTAATATGTCATTTGAATATCCTAGGTATTTATTATGAACCACGATGCAGTAGTCAAGATGTATCTCATGGTGTGCTGATTGTGGGCTATGGTGAGGATGAACGAAGTGGAAAGAAATACTGGATTGTCAAGAACAGGTAAACCAGGTTTTTGTCTGCAATGTCATGGAACTGCCAACTTTGGCTTATTTCATTTTGAAAAAAGAGGAAAGGGGCAGTTAGGTGGCACAGTGGATAGAGCACCGGCCCTGGAGTCAGGAGTACCTGAGTTCAAATCCGGCCTCAGATACTTAACACTTACTAGCTGTGTGACCCTGGGCAAGTCACTTAGCCCCAATTGCCTCACTAAAAAAAAAAAAAAAAAAGAGGAAAAAAGAAGAAGGGTGGGGCTCCTGGGATCCTGTGAAATAGGGAAAGGATGTTCATGGATGGAAGGGGCCCTCTTTTTAGGATCCAGAGTAGATTGAGAGTTCCCCAGTGGTCCCTCAGAGTTTCCATGACCACTGATGACTAGGTAGTACAAAAGGTTTCCTGTTGGCTAGTCTGTGGGACTGTTCTAAAACTCTTTTTGTCAGACTGACTCACAAGGTGCTCTAAGTAAAGCACTTGGGAAACCTTCAAAGTGCTTCTTGGTGAGTGAGTAGTTGACCTGAAATGGGCAGCTAGGTGGCCCAGTGGACAAAGCACACCAGCCCTGGAGTCAGGAGGACCTGAGTTCAAATATGACCTCAGACACTTACTAGCTGTGTGACCCTGGCCAAGTCCCTTAAGTCACTTTACCTTAGTTTCCTCATCTGGAAAATGAGCTGAAGAAGGTAATGGCAAATAGCTTTAGTATCTTTACCAGGAAAAGCTAAAAATGGGGTCATGAAGAGTCAGAAGCAAGTAATCCACTAAACAGCAACCAAGTTGTCCCCAGCCATTATTTTCATTGCTTTCTGAAAGGTCCAACACTTTTGCTGAATTCAGTCACATCAGGTGTCAGAAAGTGTTGTGTCCATGCAGCAAAAGTGTACTTTGGGGTGGGGCTCTGAAGCTTACTTCTTAACTTTCTTTTCAGCTGGGGTGAGAATTGGGGTTACCAAGGTTACATGTTATTATCCAAGGACCAGGGTAACCACTGTGGAATAGCAACAGCAGCCACCTTTCCTCTAATATGACTTGACTCAAGGAGGACTGCTTCGCAGAAAGAAGTGATCTGACCTGTGTATCATTTGGGATAAAATACCTGAAATCACCCAGGGGAATCCAGCAGTAATTTGGGGTTCTTGAGACATTTTTACAATTGTGAACTGTGAACACTACTTTTTTATAAATAGCTCATAATACCAAATAATCAAGATATTAATTTTCATTTTTAAATTCTATGTATAAAGCCTTACCTTTTTAAATAAACCTCAATTCATTATATATAAACTTGACAAGTACAAAACACTCAGTCTGGGTGTGACTTTGGCATTACTTTAGTCCCAGGAGTCTCAAGATGATTGACTTCTATAAGCTTTTAGCTTCCTTGCCAATCTGTAAACTCCTAGCAGGAGCTTCTAGTCTGTAAGGGGGGCTTTAAAAGATCCCTCGGTTCGTTAAGCCCCATGTGGGCCAATCTGTAAGGGCCTGCCCCCTCCCCAAGTGCTTCTCCCAGACTAACAAGAAATGAGATTAAAAAGCCTCCTTTCAGTAAAAAAAACAAACAAACAAACAAACAAAAAAACAGGGGTTACTTAGGTGGAATAAATTTAGAGATAAAGACAGAGAAAAGTAAGGTATATGACCTGTGAACTTGATAAACCAGACTGAACTGCTTCTCTTTTAACCTTCTCTACACCCCTGAGCATCTCTCCCACTGTGGATGTGGCTGGCAGCTGCTGCTGCTGCCTACAATTCCTCTTGTCTCCTCTTCTCCACCCATCTCCTTTCTTGGTAGCTCCCCTCTTGTCTACTCTCTTCATCGCCCCTTCCCTGTCATCTCCTCTACCCTTACTCCTGCGTCTCATTCACTTGACTACCCCTGCTCCTCTTAAAAAAAAACCTTATTTCTCAGAAACCTCAGGCCGACCACCCACACACCAAGCTAATTCGTTGGTACCTCTAGGGGAGGTGCCCAAGGCCGGCTGGGGCACAGAGCCTCAGTGCTCACCCATGTCTGGCAGAGCAAGCCGGCACTTGGGTCCTCTGTGCGGGGCATGGGATGCCTGAGGCTTGCATGCCCAGGGCTGAGGGAGCTGTGAAGGGCATGCCTGAGGCTTTCTCCTCAGGAGGGCAACAGTCCCTGAGTCCGGTGGCACAATACGGTTGCGGCACACTGAGGGCCAGGACTGGGAAGAGCAGTTGTACCAAGGGAGGGGCAGCCCATTCCCCAGGGAACCCAGGCCTGCCCCAGTGCCTTGATCTTGCCATGAGGCATGGACAGCCAGAGGGGTCTGGCAGGGGAGAGCACAGAGGTGTTCATCTTGATTTTAGACAAAGGTGGGGTCCCCCAAATCAATTCTTACACTTCCTATAATATCTTTAATTTCAATATATTTTGCTTTGACAAGATAGATACCTTGACCCCACAAACACCCTAACTGCTTCAGGCACTCTCTCTTTTTTCTGCAATTTTTACCTCCATGTCAGTGACCCACACATTTGTAGGGAAGCACAGATATGTCAACTCTCACAGTTTGTCTGATCCAATCCCTAGCTGAGGCCCTGGGACATGATGAGAACCTGTATCCCAGCTATGGCAGAATAGCACTGCAAAAGCATAGAGAAATATGAGGGACACAGAAAGAAATCGAGGTTGGCTGAATTTGAGTATAGGTTAGAGAGTAATATCCAGTGAGGTTGGAAAGAAGGTTGCTCCTCAATCCTTGGGCATGAATGTTGGTTGCTACAAAACCCAGGTGTGTTTGTCCTGGTGCACAAACACACCACTGAGACCAGGGAAGGCATGACCCCTCCAGAGTTTCAGTTCTCACTGCATCTTAATTTCCCCACTTGGGCCTGACACAAGATCCTAAGACTATTCCCTTGTGTCATGATCCCTAGTTTTAGTGCTCTTCCAGAGCAGCTGCCTCTGCTTTGGATGATATACTCTGTTAGGGGAATGAGTCAAACATCCTGTGAGAGTGGTGTCATAATGCAGACCTTTACCCACTCCTGAGTAAGAGAGGAGATAAAGCCATTAAAAGTTTTAAAAGATGGGGTAGCTAGATGGTGCAGTGGATGGAGCACTGGCTCTGGATTCAGGAGTACCTGAGTTCAAATCCAGCCTCAGACACTTAACACTTACTAGCTGTGTGACCCTGGCAAGTCACTTAACCCCAATTGCCTCACCCAAAAAAAAAAAATTTTTTTTTAAAGTTTTAAAAGCTGAACTGTACATGTTCTAAACCTTCTAGGTCTGGATCAATACTATGTCTGGGGGGCAGCTAGGTGGCATAGGAGAAAAGCTCCGGCCCTGGATTCAGGAGGACCTAAGTTCAAATCCGACTTCAGACACTTGACACTTACTGGCTGTGTGACCCTGGGCAAGTCACTTAACCCCTGTTGCCCCACAAAAAAAAAATACCATGTCTGGAGGGACTCTTGGGGGTTAGGAGAATGGCAGCCTCCTAGCTTCTTCGCAGATGCTGAATTTGTTCTTCTTTTTTTTGCAGGGAAATGAGGGTTAAATGACTTGTCCAGGGTCACATAGCTAGAAAGTGTCAAGTGTCTGATGCCAGATTTGAACTCGGGTCCTCCTGAATCCACAGCCGGTGCTTTATCCATGGGGTCACCTAGCTGCTCCCTGAATTTGTTCTTATACATTATCCTCTAGTCATTAAGCACTTTTTAACTTGTCTATTCATCTTAAGAGAAAATGCTGTATGCCATATCCCATCAAACCCATGTGGTCTATCTTAGAAAGTACCAACAGCACTATATCAAGGTCCTGTGACTGCCATGCGTTGAAATACATTCAGTTTTTCTTTTCTTTTCTTTTTTTGTGGGGCAATGGTGGTTAAGTGATTTGCCCAGGGTCACACACCTAGTAAGGATCAAGTGTCTGATGCAGATTTGAACTCAGGTCCTCCTGAATCCTGGGCCGGTGCTTTATCCACTGTGTCACCTAGCTGCCCCCTACATCCAGTTTTTAAAAGAAATGATACTTAACCAGTGGATGAGAGCTCACAGCCTTTCTATATTCAGCATATCTGCAAATACATACTTTGAAAATCAATTGACATTGCCCCCCCAGAAAGATATACAGCTGAAGGATGGAATGTCACTTACTTTCTCTCTCTGTCTCTGTCTCTCTATCTATCTATCTCAGGATGACTGGAGATGTCCCTGGGTGTTTAAGGCAATTGTGGTTGTAAAGAATTAATTGTGGGGTGGCTACGTGGAGCAGAGGATAGAGCACTGGCCCTGCATTCAGGAGGACCTGAGTTCAAATCCAGCCTCAGACACTTAACACTTACTAGCTGTGTGACCCTGGCAAGTCACTTAACCCCAATTGCCTCACTAAAAAAAAAAAAAGTAAAGAATTAATTGTTAATTGAGGTTTTTATGCCTGGGTGCACACTGGCCTGGGGCTCCACTAACCCCACAGTGCTCCACCCACTGGTTGTAGCCGTTGCCATGGCGCTGGCACCTCATGTCATCAACACTCACTGACACCTACATGGGCCTGGCAAAATTATAATGATTGGAAAACTAGTGAGGGCGGTCATGTGACTATCAGAGCAGCCATCCCATTGGCTGGGGCAGTTTGGGGTTTTCTGGAATTGGGGGAGGAGAATGGGGCATTCTAGGTGGAAGCTGGAAGGCGACGGGCATTCTGCTGCCTATTCTCAGCTGATTCCTGGGCAGTGATATTTTCTCTGGTTGTATAATTTCCCTTTCCCCATTTTATTTCCTTTCCCTTGATCCTACTGATCCTGTTTGCATTTTTTTTTTTAAGTTCGTTCTTGTTAAAATAAATCTTGTTCTGTTTTGAGGGAGGCTGCCAGTCTCCTTCCTTGCCCCAATATTGCGGCGAGTTGCTTAGCTAACACTCCCCATTTAAAAATTGGTCCCCACAGTTTTTGGCAAGTCAATCAGGAGTTGATTAACCTAGTGAATTTCTTTAACCTACGCCCCCCTCCCCCTTATTTGGCCACTAGCCAACTAACCTGAGGGACCTTCTTGCCCCTCCCCCACTTTCCCCTTAGGCAATCCCCCTTGCCCTTTTTTTTTTTTTTTTTTTTAGTGAGGCAATTGGGGTTAAGTGACTTGCCCAGGGTCACACAGCTAGTAAGTGTTAAGTGTCTGAGGCTGGATTTGAACTCAGGTACTCCTTACTCCAGGGCAGGTGCTCTATCCACTGTGCCACCTAGCTGCCTGCCCCCCCACCCCTTGCTCTTAAAAAAACCTTAGTGTTTATCTTGCTGGTCAGAGTAAAATTTGAGCTACACCATGATTGAATATTTGGCTCCCCCCTTGTATATTCTAATTGGCATATTTTGGGACAGCATATTGTCCCGATTTAAACTGTTGGCCTGCTCAATACTTATTCATGGCATTGCTGGTTTCCTCCTCACAAACACAGTAAAAAATCTTTAGAACAATGGTATGGGAGAGTTTAGCTTTCCCACTGAGCATATATACAATATTACTGGAAGCATTCCAACTAAATTAGAACTTTACTATACCACTATCATTATAGCTCAAATGGCTATAAATTTTATTCTCATTATTGTCATTATTTATAATGTGGTATTTTTTCCAAAAAAGCTGTAAAGAGAGGAAGGGATATGACCATAGTAGACCACATGTTCAGAGGGATACCAGTACAGGTCCCTCTATTGGAGATGACCTGGGTTCAGAAACAGATTTAGACCAGTCTTTAGAATCAGATCAACAGAAACTGCTCCCCCTACAGAATGTTACAGCCCGCAGAGGAGCACAGCATAAAATATATAGCCCATTCAGTCCAAAGGATCTGTGTGCATGGAAGAAACTTATACCTAGGTTTGATCAGAACCTGAAGTCAGTAATTTCGCAGTTAAGGTCTATATTTAATAATATCAACCCACTGGGCCGATGTCACTTGTCTTATGTAAATTATACTATCCCCAAGTGAAATTGCAGATATTGTCACAGCAGGAAATTCCTTGGTGGTGTGAAAAAATTATTTATTAGCTAATCTAATCTAATCTGAAAAAATTATATAATTGGATTTATGAGCAATTATAATTATGTGAAAAATTATAGGTTTAGAAAAATTATAATTGGGCCATATATCCCATCTGGGTTGCCATTCAAATGTGGAAATATTTTTGACTTACTGGTCTAATTTGGGGGTCCTAATCTAACTGGAGTACTAATCTGGGGACTTTTGACTGACTGGGTATCTGACTGCTATTAATTTAATGTGGGCCATATATAAAGTTCCACCACACTTCTCCACTCCCAAAATTGATAAGCAAAAGATTAAGAAGCCTCTTAATTAAATAATCAAAACAGAGTTTATTTATGACATACTATTTAAAATTAAGAACACAGGGAAATAAAACATACAACCTGACTGCGTTCTGGGCGTCTCTTTCCACCTGCTGGGCCTGGAACTTTTTTAATACAATAAGGGTCATAGCCACCTCTTGCCTTAGGGTATGTTCCACTTTCGCTGCTCTCCTTCTGTTCTCTTAATCTTCACTTTCTCCAACCTGTACCCTGTGCTGACCGCTTCTGTGCTCTCCGCTGCCTCCTATTCTGTCTGTCTGTCTGTTCTGTCAGTCTGCCCTCTG
This sequence comes from Dromiciops gliroides, assembly GCF_019393635.1. Lineage (NCBI taxonomy): Eukaryota > Metazoa > Chordata > Mammalia > Microbiotheria > Microbiotheriidae > Dromiciops > Dromiciops gliroides. The sequence continues at coordinate 499,137,826 of NC_057861.1, read as the reverse complement.
CCGCCTTTCTGCCCCTCTAATCTTGTCAGTCTCTCCCAAGCTCTGTCAGTCAGGCCTCTCTGAGTCTCACTCCCAGGTCTATATATATTTTTCTTTTCTCCACTCAAATCACGGGGCTTTTTGTGCCCCTATACCCACCAAGCTAATCCGCCAGCCAGGGCTGTGGCTGGGGCAGGGGGGGGGGAGGGGGGAGGGGGCACGCTCGAGCCTCCCATGCATACCACACTGAGGGCTCTAGGGCCCGTGCCCCCTGCTGTGCACCCAGGGACCTCTGCACAGGCTATGGCAGAGGCCGGCCTGGACGAGCCCGGGATCTCTGGAATAGATCCACTCAGGTATGAGGGAGCTGGGGCTCTCTCCCCCAGCTGTCTGACCTGGCATCTTGTACAGCCCACAGGGCTTTTTGGCTCAGCTGAAGGGGGGGGAGGGCACCAGCCCTTCCCACACAGAAGAGACCCTGAGGGCCCAAGGCTTTCTGATCTCAGCCCAAAGGTAGGGTCCCCAAATCAAAATAAATTTCCACAGTGGCCTCTGGGAAAGTGTTAACAGAGTGGCCTCTCCAGGAGCCAAACTGGGATTATAATGATCTACAGCAATTCCAAGAATTAAAAAATGCTAGGGAAACACTACTGAAAGAGGAATGGAATCCTGTTCTAAGAAATCTGACAACTGGCAAAAATTTTTAAAGCTCGCTCAGGAGCCTAATGAACAACCTAATAGATTTTATGATAGACATTGTGAAGCTGCTAGGCAATTTACAAGACTGGACCCACTAGACTCAAAAGATTCCTATATTGTATGGAATACATTTGTATATCAATCATTGCCAGAAGTCTGTAAATTTTTTATGACACAGTGTCCAGGCTGGAAAGATGTGGCTGTAGAAAGGCTTAAAGAAATTGCCACCTATATCTTTGAGGTGAATGAAGACAATATGGCTAAGCAAAGCATTTTGGCACCAGCACTTTCAGGTCAGGCATTTAAAGGTCAGGACAAAACCCCTAAGGTGTGTCAGTACTGTGAAAAATAAGGACACTCATTGAGAGAATGTAGAATTAGAAAGCAAGAACTCAGGTGGGCAGTAACTGAGGGTCTGGAATATTTTTTCAGGAGAAACCAGAATAATTATGGAAATTTTTACCAGAAAGGAAACAACCAAGATAATTACAGACCTTATTACAACCAGAATCAGTATAATTGTAGACCCTATCAGGGAGGTACAGAAGGACAGAATCAGAATCGGAGTAACTCTAGAATCCCTCAGAGGGAGACACAGGACTGACAGTGTCCAGGGGAGGAGTGGAAAATAAATACAGAAAGCTTTACTTTTCCAGATCCTGAATTTTTGAACCCTCTTGTACCAATCCATTCACCTCCCCAGAGTAACAAACCCCATGTGACCCTCAAAGTTGGGGACATGTATTATGATTGTCTGTTAGATACAGGAGCCTCTAAATCAGTCTTAGTGCGTAAACCAGACCCTGGATGCAATGCCATTGGATCTTTAAATGTAGTAGGAGTCTCAGGTAAGGCCCAAAGAGTGGCAGAATTAACCCCTTGCATGGTATCTATGGGGCCTTTAACTGTAGAACATTCATTTTTACTTATGCCCAATGCCCCTGTAAATTTATTAGGTCGTGATATCCTTTGTAAACTTAGAGCAACCATATCTTGTGCTCCAGATGGGGCTGTCTCTCTGTGGTTGCCAGAGGATACAGTTCATTTATTACCAATTTTGATTGCAGATGCTCAAGATGTACGAGATACATCCAAAATCCCCTCTGACATTCCTGAGTCCCTCTGGGCCTCATCCTCTACTGAAGTGAGGCTCCTTAAATCTGCTATGCCTGTTACTATTAAAGTTAAAGGGGGACCACCTCCATCCATTCCGCAGTATCCATTTTCTAAAGAAGCTATAGAAGGGATCACCCCTATAACCAAGGCTCTGAAAAGTCAGGGTATTATTGTCCCATGCCATCATTCTCCATGTAATACTCCCATTTTGCCAGTTAAAAAACCCAAGCCTGGCCCAGATGGCAAACCTGTTTATCGTTTTGTACAAGATCTTAGCACTATTAACAATTATGTTATTCCTAGACATGCTATAGTCCCTAATCCTGCCACCATAGTTTCTTCAATCCCACATGAGGCTACATGCTTCACAGTGGTAGCCCTCTGCTCTGCCTTTTTCTCTATACCAGTGCATGAGGACTTCCAGTATTTATTTGCCTTTACCTGGAAAAATACACAGTGGACCTGGACTAGACTCCCACAGGGATTTGTGGACAGTCCTACATTATTTTCTCAAATTTTACAACAGGACCTGTTCTCTATTACTTTTAAAGGTTCCATTTTAGTGCAATATGTTGATGATTTACTTTTAGCCTCCCCTGATGCTGACACCTGTAAGGAAGACAGCCGCCATTTATTATTAGAACTATACAAGAGAGGCCACAAGGTCTCTAAGTCAAAGGTGCAATGGTGTTTACCTCAGGTAGAATATTTGGGCTTCATTCTGGCTGCTGGAACTTGCTCTGTTTCTCCTAAGTGAGTCCAGGCTATTCAACATCTTGCTGCTCCCTCTACTAAGAAGCAGTTAAGGGCCATTCTGGGAGCAGCTGGGTATTGCAGACAATGGATACCCTCTTTTGGTGAAATTACTAAGTCTCTTATAGCTCTAACCAAAAATTCTGTCCCAGAACCTTTACAGCTGGATTCCCAGCATCTCTCAGCTATAACACAATTGAAGCGGGCATTGTTATCAGCACCTGCACTAGGACTCCCAGATTACAGTAAGCCTTTTACTCTTTTTGTGCATGAACAGAAGGGAGTGGCTTCTGGGGTCCTGACTCAATCATTAGTACCTGTCCAGCGTCCAATAGCTTATTATTCTAGCCAACTAGATGCTGTGGCCTCTGGGGTGCCACCCTGCCTCAGGGCAGTGGCGGCTACAGCCCTTTTGGTAGAAAAAGCCTCTGATTTGGTCCTAGGTAAGCCTCTTACAATACAATGTCCCCATGAAGTAGAGGCCCTCTTACCACGCCATAGAACACAAGCCTTTTCAGATCAAAGGCTGGCTAAGTATGAAGTAACCCTGCTAGGTCATGAAAATATCACTTTAAAACATTGTACAGTCCTTAACCCAGCAACACTGCTCCCTAACTTACCACTCTTGGGGGAGCCATTGCATGACTGTGCCTCTTTAGTTGATATGACTGAGAAACCCCATGATGACCTTTTGGATACACCTTTAGAGAACCCTGATATTGTCCTCTATATGGACGGTTCTTCATTTATGAAAGATGGCACCCGTTTCACTGGGGCTGCTGTAGTTTCTGATTATGATATTATCTGGGCAGCTTCTCTGCCTTCACATTTTAGTGCACAAGCTTCTGAACTTGTGGCTCTTACACAAGCCTCTAACATAGCCAAAGGGAACAGCACTACCATTTATACTGCCTCCAGATATGCCTTCAGTGTATGCCATGCTGTAGGCATGCTTTGGCTAGAGAGGGGCTTTCTAACATCCTCTGGCAAAGCTATTGCTAATGGAGACCTTATCAAGGACCTCCTATCTGCCCTGAAATTTCCCTCTGCTCTAGCAATTGTACATTGCCCTGCCCACACAGGAAATAGTGATCCTGTTTCAAAGGGGAATGCATGAGCTGATTCAGCAGCTAAGCTCACTGCTTTAGAAGCCCCTGAACATGTATTTAACCTTTCACCTTCTGAGGATGTTTCTCTCCACCTAACTTATGATGATTCTGAAGTACAAAGGTGGAAAAAGAGATTCAAGGCTAAACAGATCAATGGAGTCTTCAGAGGGAAAACCACTTCTCCCCCGAAAATTCTATCACTAGGTACGTCTCTCTATTCAAAAGAAAGGCCAAGGGGCAGCTAAGTGGCACAGTGGATAAAGCACTGGCCCTGAATTCAGGAGTACCTGAGTTCAAATCCGGCCTCAGACACTTGACACTTACTAGCTATGTGACCCTGGTCAAGTCACTTAACCCCCATTGCCCTGCAAAAACAAAAAAACAAACAAACAAACAAAAGAAAGGCCATTTTGGCACACAAGGCATTGTGGACTCAGTTAGAAGGACTTGGTTAGCACCAGGTATAACTAACACAGCATCTTGATTCTGCTCAGGCTGCTCCACATGTCAATCTTACAATCAACATGCTTTCCGTGCTAAAGCATATGGAAGACACCCTTTGGCATATACATCTTTTGAACATCTACAAATTGACTTTATTTCTATGCCCAAAGCAGGACAATATAAATTTTGCCTTGTTATTGTTGACCAGCTCACTCGATGGATGGAGGCTTTTCCTGCCCCACGAGCAACTGCTGGCTTTGTGGCCAAAGCTCTCCTTAAAGAAATTGTTCCTCAATTTGGGCCACCAACATACATTGACTCTGATAGAGGTACACATTTTACAGATTCAATTCTCTCCCAGATTTATTCTTTCTTGAGAGTAACTCTTAGATTTCATACTCCTTACCACACTCAAAGCTCAGGCCAAGTTGAACATATGAAGCTTAAGAGCACGATTGGCAAATTATGTACTGAAACCCATTTAAAATGGCCTGATGTTCTACCCTTGGCATTATTCTATCTGCACAGTAGACCAAGAGGTGAACTCCACATAACTCCTTATGAGATGCTTTTTGGTCACCCTCCTATCCAAGGTAAAACTTTTTCCCCAGTCTATACATCACTGGTGGGAGGTGATACTTCTGTTGCTTCCTATATACAGGAACTACAAACTAGACTACGTGAACTCCATGAAGCAGGAGTTGCTGTACAAGCTGGTCCTTTAGACTTTTCCTTGCATGATTTAAGTCCTGGAGACAATGTATATATTAAGAATTTTCAGCGGACCAGTGGGACCCAGCCCGCTTGGGAGGGACCTTTTCAGGTATTATTGACAACTCCTACTGCTATTAAAATTGGAGAAAAAGAATCTTGGATTCATTGTTCCCACATGAAGCCCATACCATTTGTGGGTAAAGTAATTTCAGATAAAATTCAACCAGCTGCTAAAGAGCAAAGAAACCGAACAGAGCACAGGGGTAATAGACAGTTTCAATTTGCAAGCATTATCACTCAATTGTAAACCCTGGGACTCAAACTCCATAAAGTATCAGGAGATGGAAATTGTCTTTTCAGAGCCCTCAGTGACCACTTGGAAGGTCATTCCAAAAACCATCTCAAACACAGACAAGAAACTGCTAATTATATGCTCAGTCACAAAGAAGACTTTAGGTCTTTTATAGAAACAGATATTCCCTTTGAAGGATATGTTGCTGATTTGAAAAAAGCTGGTACTTATGCTGGGAACAATGCCATTGTAGCCTTTGCCAAACATAACCAACTGAATGTAATCATTCACCAGTTGAATGAACCTCTATGGCAAATTTGTGGCACGGACTAAACTGACGCTAAAGAACTCCATATTTTCTACCATAACGGTCATTATGACAGCATTAGAAGAATCAATGATGATTCAGAAACCCCTGCCACTTTTGCATGCAGAGAATTGGGGAACCAGTATAAAAATGTGGTGTACCCCAAATTCTAGCATTATAAGCTCTTACCTTAAACAAGCTTTTCCTCCTACAGGTGAAGAACTTCTCCACCAAGAGCACATGGCTCTGTCTTCTAGAAAGGGTTATTGAATCTTATTGCTTGATTTATAAGGCAATTAATGAACATATTAAGTTTCACTGATGTTTTATTTCCTTTTGATAAATTGTTTATCATTTCAAGTATCTGTTATTGTCATTGTACTAGATAGAGAATTCATGGACAAGATGATGTGGTTTACTTGCTTAATGAAGATTCTGTAATAATGTTTAATAATATCAGCCATTTACATTCATTTATCATTTGTATGTCATTGTGACTATGTATACTCTGGGTATGGTTTGAGATTATATATGTATTTCAAGTATTTCCTAAGTTATGCAGTGTAGCGCACATTTTTACCATTAAATTGTCTTTGGTGAAATTAATATGAGATTTATGATTTATGGAAACTTACCATTTCAGAGACTAATTGCTCTTACAATGAGCTTAATGGAGATGGTTCAACTCCACATTGCAGGCCCTGGAGAGAATATATGTACAACAGGAGGAGAGACAGGTACATGTAAGATACCCTGATGGAGGCTGAGAGAACAGCCAAATACATTCAGGAAGTCCATAGTTTGCTTATGAGAGCAGCTATGTAGAGCACAATTGCTGGACATAGTCCAATTTCTTCCTCTCTCACTCCAAAAATGTTCTGGTGTCATGTTAGCCCTAATGCATGCACCTGGTTTAACTTAACTTGGCTTCTTCACTCAATCTGGTGGCATGATCAGAATCCTCCTGAGGCCTAGCACAATTATTAGACGTCTATGCACCATGAGATGTGGTATGGTAACTTTTCCATAACATTTTCAGGTGTCATCATGGACACATAACTAAATTTGGCCTTGATCCAGGCATATAGTGGTAAAAAGTGTTAGTAATGTCATAACTGTCTCAATTTTGTATTGCATATGGATATGAGTATCCTCCAAAGGGGGGACTCCAATATGCTGTATATATATCAAGTTTAAACTTGTTTTGTATATTTTGAAGAACTTTCATTGTTTAATTCGAACATTTTTGGACAATGCTATGCTAAGGATTAATGAAAATCCAGCAGTTCCAGAGACAACCAGAATCCAGAGACAGCCAGAATCCAGACCAGAGTCCAGTTCTCCTGATGACATCTCAACCCTCTTTCGAAGACAAGATTTTAAGGACTTCAAATGGACATTTTTATTTCTATTACTATATACATCATCTGTAATATGTATTTTCCCTTTCCTATATTGTTATTAGTATATTATTGGTTAGCATTGGTTATGATATTCTGTTATTTTTAAATTTTTATTTATTATTTATTGTTTATTATTTATTGTTCCATCAAGGAAACACCCTGTGTTTCTTGATGAAACAAAGGGGGAATGTAAAGAATTAATTGTTAGTTGAGGTTTTTATGCCTTGGCACACACTGGCTTGGGGCTCTGCAAACTGCACGGTGCTCCACCCACTGGTTGTAGCTGTTGCCATGGCGCTGGCACCTCACGTCATCAACACTCACAGACACCTACATGGGCCTGGCAAAATTATAATGATTGGAAGCCTAGTGAGGGCAGTCATATGACTGTCAGAGCAGCCATCCCATTGGCTGGGGCGGTATGGGGTTTTCTGGGATTGGAGGAGAAGAATGGGGCATTCTAGGTGGAAGCTGGAAGGCGACAGGCGTTCTGCTGCATATTCTCAGCTGATTCCTGGGCGGTGGTATTTTCTCAGGTTGTATAATTTCCCTTTCCCCATTTTATTTCCTTTCCCTTGATCCTACTGATCCTGTTTGTGTTTTGTTTTGTTTTTTTAAGTTCGTTCTTGTTAAAATAAATCCTGTTCTGTTTTGAGGGAGGCTGCCAGTCTCCTTCCTTGCCCCAATATTGTGCCAAGCTGCTTAGCTAACACTCCCCAATTAAAAATTGGTCCCCACATGGTTAAGTAAATTGCCCAGGGTGACACAGCTAGTAAGTATCTGAGATCGGATTTGAACTGAGGTCCTCTCAACTTCAGGGCCTGTTCTTTATCCACCGTGCCATCCAGTTACCCCCAAAGCAAATAAATATGTTTTTGAATGGCTTTATGCTTATGATTATAGTAGCATACATGTTAGGGAAAAAACTATATTTCACAGAACTTCTTCTCTTGGTAAATTTCCATTTTGTCTACATACTTGAATTACTGTGCATAAGATTCTCTTTTGGCCTCATTTTCTTTTCCTTTCAAATGGGATAATTGGATGAGATGGTCTCTAAGGTACCTTCCAAATATAAGCAATGTTTCATTATCATAGATTTAGAAGATATATCTAATGTCATTATCCCATGGAGATATCAGAGGTCACCTACTCCAGCCAGCTAAGACCAAGAACTCCCCTCCCTGAGTGATTTTTTATGTATTTTTTTTTAACGGATCTGTAATTTCATCCCATTAGTTACTCTCCTCTAAGAAAACAGATTACATTAAAATTTTCTTCTTCAAAACAAACTTAAAATTTTTCTGATTCAGTTTTAATAATTAATGAAATAACAGTTTGGTCCTTAACACGATTGCATCCACATCTAATTATGAATACCAAAATTTTTTTTTAAGTGAATACCTCAGTTTTTACAAAATAACAAAATATTTGAGGAATTTGTTTTATACACAGAGGATGCATAACTAATAACAGAGAGGTGACAAACTCAGATACTCATGCCCTTTAGTTATTTGAAATAAAGAAAGGATGAGAATTTCTATGCTAAAAAGCTGAAATCTTATACCTGCATCTCACTGTATTAACCCATAGGTCACTTTAAACTTCAGAAAACTGAAACCTTTACATGTCCCATTAGAATAATTTATACATGACATGCAGGATTGTCTGATGTTGTTGCTTCCTTAAAATATTTCACTCTAATGGATTCCAATTGCTTTAGGAGGATCAGATGGAATTGAGAATTCCATTAAAAACATAAGTAACACACTTACTAGCTGTGTGACCCTGGGCAAGTCACTTAACCCCAATTGCCTCACTAAAAAAAAAAAAAAAAAAAACAAACATAAGTAACAATACTCTTTTGAGTAGAGGCTTTCTACCCCCAAGGTCAATGGTTACACAAATGAATGTACTCATAAGAAACTGACTTTACTCCAATTATAATTGTAAGTACTACTAGGAAGATGACAAGCCCAAGTACTCATTTGCTTAGTTATTTGGGATATGGAATGACTACACATTCAGACTGAAACAGTCAGATCTTACATACTTATATTGTGCTCATATCTTCTGCTGCCCACTGGCTCTGATCCTAGAAATCTGTTATAAAGGAAAATGCAGGGACATGATGATAACAGCATCAAATTGGTCCTTCAGGCTTAAGTCTAAGGGCATTTCATATTTGACCTTGGAATTAAGGAGCCAGTGGAATTTATTGAGTGAGAAATTTTTTCGCACTGTTGTCATTAACTTCCTTGAGTTATAAACCCAATAGTGGAATGTCTGTATTAAAAGGATATGAATAATTTAGTAACTTCTTCCATAATTCCAAATTGCTTTGACCAATTTTCAGCAGAGAAGCAAAGTTCCTAACCTCCCATATCCCTTCCAATAATGGATATTCTAATTTTAGCATCTTTGCAAATTTCATAGGTGTGAGTAAGTACATGAGTTGTTTTCATTGACATTTTTCTGATTATGAGACATTTTCAACAATTTTTCACAAAATCAGTCATTTAAGTATCTTTGTTAAAGATGTTTATCATTATAATTTGACCACTTGTGTATTAAAGAATGTTTCTTAGCCTTATAGATTTATGGCAAATCTTGAGGTTTTTGGTTATCAGACTATCAACATTCAAGGTTATCATTTTCAATTTGTTGATCATCACACAGTGTTTTTGATACTGTGTACAATGTTCTCTTGCTTCTAATCATCTCATTCAGCATCAATTCATGTAAGTCTTTCGAGGTTTTTCTGAAATCTTCCTATTTATCATTTCTTACAGCACAATAATATTCCATTAGATTCATATACCACAACTTGTTTAGTCATTCCCCAATTGATAGGCATCCCCTCAATTTTCAATTCTTTGCTACCACAAAAAGAGCAGCTATTAATATTTTTGTACATGTGGGTCCTTTCCCCTTTTTATGATCTCTTTAGGATATAGACCTACTAGTGTTATTGCTGGGTCAAAGGGCATGCAGTTTTATAGCCTTTTGGGCATGGTTCCAAATTGTTATCCAGAATGGTTGGATCAGTTCACAACTCCACCAACAATGCATTAATGTTCCAATTTTTCCTCAGCTTCTCCAACATTTATTATTTTCCTTTTTTGTCATATTAGCCAATGTGATAGGTGTCAGGTGGTACCTCAGAGTTGTTTTACTTTTCATTTCTCTAATCACTAGTGATTTAGAGCATTTTTTCATATGACAATAAATAGCTTTGTTTGTTTTTTATCTGAAAACTACCTTTCATATCCTTTGACCATTTCTCAATTGGGGAATGACTTGCATTCTTATGAATTTGATTTAGTTCCCGATATATTTTAGAAATGAAGCCTTTATCAGAAGTACTGGCTATAAAAATTGTTTCACAGCTTTCTGTCTCCCTTCTAATTTTGGATGCATTGCTTCTGTTTGTGCAAAACCTTTTAATTTAATGTAATCAAAATCATCCATTTTGCATTTCATAATATTCTTTATCTCTTGTTTGGTCATAAAGTGTTCTCACCACAGATCTAAGAAGTAAACTATTCCTTCCTCTCCTAATTTACCTACGGCATCACCTTTTATGTCTAAATCATGTACCCATTTTAACCTTATTTTAGTATACAGTGTAAGATGTTAGTCTATGCCTAGTTTCTGCCATACTATCTTCCAGTTTTCCCAGCAGTTTTTGTCAAATACTAAGTTCCTATCCCAGAAGCTGGAGTCTTTGGGTTTATCAAACAGTAGATTACTATAGTCATTTATTACTGTGTCTCCTATGCCTAACCTATTCCATTGATCCACCATTCCATTTCTTAGCCAGTACCAAATAGTTTTGATGACTGCCACTTTATCTCAGAGTAGTTCTAATTTGCGTTTCTCTAATCAATAGTGATTGAGAACATATTTTCATATGACTATAGATAGCTTTGATTTCTTTATCTGACAGCTGCCTGTTCATATCCTTTGACCATTCCTCAATTGGGGAATGATTTGTATTCTTATATATTTGATTGAGTTCTCTATACATTTTAGATACGAGGCCTTTATCAGAAACACTCATAGTAAAAATTGTTTCCCAGCTTTCTGCTTTCCTTCTTATCTTGTTTACATTGGTTTTCTTTGTGCAAAAGCTTTTTAATTTAATGTAATCAGAACAATCCATTTTGCATTTCATAATGCCCTCTGTCTCATCATTGGTCATAAATTCTTCCCCCTCCATAGATCTGACAAGTAAACTATTCCCTCCTTTTCTAATTTGCCTATGGTATCATCCTTTACATCTAGATCATATACCCATTTTGACTTTATTTTGGTGTATGTTTTAAGATGTTGGTCTATGCCTAGTTTCTGCCATACTATTTTCCAGTTTTTCCAGCAGTTTTTGTCAAATAGTGAGTTCTTATCCCAGAGGCTAGAGTCTTTGGGTTTATCAAACAAGAGCTTGCTATATTCATTTACTATTGTGGTTTGTGTGCCTAATCTATTCCACTGATCCATCACTCTATGTCTTAGCCAATAACAAATAGTCTTAATGGTTGTAGCTTTATAATATAGTTTTAGATCTGGTACAGCTAGACCATCTTCCTTTGCATTTTTTCATTAATTCCCTTGATATTCTTGACCTTTTGTTCTTCCAGATGAATTTTGTTATTATTTTTTTCTAGCTCTACAAAATAATTTTTTTGTAATTTCATTGAAATGTTACTGAACAAGCAAATTAATTTAGGTAGAATTCTCTTTTATTTTATTAGCACAGCCTACCCATGAGCAACTGATATTTTTCCATTTGTTTAAATCTGATTTTATTGGTGTGAAAAGTGTTTTGTAATTGTGTTCATAGAGTTCCTGGGTTTGCCTTGGCAGGTAGATTCCCAAATATTTTATATTGTCTAGTTATTTTAAGTGGAATTTCTCTTATCTCTTGTTGTTGTGCTTTGTTGGTCATAGGTAGAAATGCTGATGATTTATGTGAGTTTATTTCATATCCTACAACTTTGCTAAAGTTGTTGATTGTTTCAAGTAGTTTTTTAGTTGATTCTTTAGAATTCTCTAAGTATACCATCTGCAAAGAGAGACAATTTTGTTTCTTCCTTGGCTATTCTAATTCCTTCCATTTCTTTTTCTTCCCTTATTGCTAAGGCTAATATTTCTAGTACAATATTGACCAATAGTAGTGATAATGGGCATCCTTGTTTCACCCCTGATCTTACTGGGAATGCTTCTAACTTGTCCTCATTACATATGCTTGCTGATGGTTTTAAGTAGATGCTGCTTATCATATTAAGATGATTTTTTCCCTATTTTTTCCTTTATTCCTATGCTCTCTAGTGTTTTTAATAGGAATGGGTGCTGTTTTTGTCAAAAGCTTTCTCTGGTAGGCAGCTAGGTGGCACAGTGGATAGAGCACCAGCCCTGGAGTCAGGAGTACCTGAGTTCAAATCTGGCCTCAGACACTTGACACTTACTAGCTGTGTGACCCTGGGCAAGTCACTTAACCCCAATTGCCTCACTTTAAAAAAAAAAAAAGCTTTCTCTGCATCTATTGAGATAATCATATGATTTGGGTTAGTTTTTTATTGATGTGGTTGATTATGTTGATGGTTTTCCTAAGATCAAACCTGCCCTGCATTCTTGGTATAAATCCCACCTGGTCATAGTGTATTATCCTGGTGATACATTGCTGTAATCTCTTTGCTAATATTCAGTTTAGGATTTTTGAATCAATGTTCATTAGGGAAACTGGTCTATAATTTTCTTTCTCCATTTTTTTTCTTCCTGGTTTAGGTATCAGCACCATACTTGTCTTATAAAAGGAATTTGGTAGGATCCCTTCTTCACTTATTTTTCCAAATAGTTAGTATAGTATTGGAATTAATTGTTCTTTAAATGTTTGGTAGAATTCGCTTGTAAACCCATCTGGCCCTGGAGATTTTTGCTTAGGGAGTTCACTGACAGCTTGTTCAATTTTTTTTCCTAAAACAGGCTTATTTAAGGATTTTATTTCCTTTTTGGTTAATCTGAAAAAGTTGTATTTTTATAGATATTCATCCATTTCATTTAGATTGTCAAATTTATTGGCATATAGTTGGGCAAAATAGTTCCTAATTATTGCTTTAATTTCCTCTTAATTAGTGGTGAATTCACCCTTTTCATTTTGTATACCGGTAACTTTGTTTTCTTCTTTCTTTTTTTTTTTAATCAAATTAACCAAAGGTTTATCTATTTTATTGTTTTTTTCATAGAACCAGCTCTTAGTTTTATTTATTAATTCTATAGTTTTTTTACTTTCAATTTTACTAATCTCTCCTTTAATATTCAGAATTTCTAATTTGGAGTTTCTGGTGGCAGGGCCAAGATGGTGGAGTGAAAACAGGAAGTTGCCCAAGCTCTCCCAAACTTCCCTCAAAAACAAAATTAACTTAAGCTTCTCAATGGATTCTGGAGCTGCAAAACTTGCAAAAAGACAGAATGAAATAATATTACAGTTTAAGATAACCTGGAAGGTCTTCAGGAAAGGTCTGTCTCACCTGGGTAAAAGGGTAGCACAGCTCAGCACAAAGGTGTCTGGACAAGCCAGCAAAAGGCTCTTAGCCACAGCACAGATGAGCAGCTGAGGACCCTCTGTCTTATCGTGTTCCTTTCTTAAAACAGCTTTAAAATCTATTCTGATTTTAAATTATACCATTACAAAAGATTTTTAAAGTGGCAGCATATAACAGATTGCAGCATACTTTTCACAAGCAGATGACTAAAATATACAAATAAGTTTACATAAAAATTGCCAAGCTAACTTAAATTGTAGCAAAGGACTTAGGATAACACATAAGTCATTAATCTCAGAACAGTATATACCAAATAAATTTATTGGTACTACAGAGCATGCTTTTCATATGGGTATTGTTTCCACATGACATATAAAACCAAATAAAATTGACTTTTCCATAGGTATAACACAAAATAGTCTATAAGTTACTCTCCTTTAAAGAAACTAATTACATTAAAATTCTCTTCTTAAAACAAACTTAAGATATTTCTGATACAGTTTTAATAATTAATGGAATAGGGGCAGCTAGGTGGCGCAGTGGATAGAGCACCGGCCCTGGAGTCAGGAGTACCTGAGTTCAAATCTGGCCTCAGACACAACACTTACTAGCTGTGTGACCCTGGGCAAGTCACTTAACCCCAATTGCCTCACTAAAAAAAAAAAAAAAATTAATGGAATAACAGTGTGGTCCCTAACACTATGGCATTCATAACAAATTATTCTTACATCAGTTTTTAAAAAAGCCTTTGAGGATTTGGTTTTTACACAAAAGATGTGTAACTAATAACAGACAGATGACAAAGTCAGATACTCATGCTCTTTAGTTATTTAAAATAAAGAAAGGATGAAAATTTCTAAGCTAAGTAGCTTAAATCTTATACCTGCATTTCACTGTATTAACCCACGGTTCACTTTAAACTTCAAAGTTTTGAAGCCTTTACATGTCCCATTAGAATAATTTATATTTGACATGCAGGATTGTTTGATGTTGTTGCTTCCTCAAAATATTCCACTCTAATTGATTCCAATTGCTTTAGGAGGATTAGATGGGATTGAGGATTCCATTCTACACATAAAAACATAAGTAACAATACTCTTCTGGGTAGAGTATTGGTTCAGTAGTTACACAAATTAATATACTTGCAAGAAGCTGACTTTAATTCAATTATAATTATAAGTAGTACTAGGCAGATGACAAGCCCAAGTATTCATTTGCTTAGTTATTTGGGATATGAAATGGCTACACATTCAGACTGAAATAGTAAGATCTTATATACTTGCAGTGTGCTCATATCTTTTCTACTGGCCACTGCCTCTGATTCTAGAAATCTGTTATTAAAAAAAATCATGGACATGATGATAACAGCATCAAATTGGTCCTTCAGCCTTAAGCCTAGGGGCACATACATGGCAAGATAAAGCATCCTTAGCTCTGTTTGACTTCAGGTAAGAGGCACGAGTGATAACCAGTCATGTAGTAACAGTTTTACCTCATGGCCAGATTGAGGAATAGCTGTGTGGAAAACTTTCCTGTTCCACAGGAACACAATGGGGAAACTGAGCCAGAGGGATCTTACCTTAGGCAGAGACCAAGATTGTCCTCTTGGCTTTTTCCCAGATAGAGACCTCCACCTGTAACAGATCAGGATCCCATTCCCTCTGAGTAACTAGTAGCACTTCTCTTGAATGGTGGATTACTGAGGTAATCCATCAGACAACTATACCTGAATTCAAAACTCATAACAATATCACTTACAATCCCAAGAGATTTTATCTTAAATAGCAAGTTTCAGCAATCACAGTTTAGGGCTAGGTGCAGTTATTTTCTACTCTCATGAAGTTGCAATAAGCAATAAAAGTTTATCATGAGACACACACACATAAGAGGTTTCACATAACATATTTCAATTGTGTTTTTCTCTTCTCCAGTTTAAATTTATCCTTCTGTGATGATCACAGAGATTAGAAATTACTTCTATATAATATACCCACAAGGTGGCAGTGTCAGAAGAGAGGAGGGGGCACATAAAAGGAACTGTATGAAAGCAGAATCCACAGGACTTGGCAACCCATTGGCTATGAGAGGTGAGAGAGATAAATTGAAGATAATACCAAGGTTTTCTTTCAGATTGGGTGAATGAGAGAACAGTACCCTTGATAGTAATAGGGAAGTTAGGAAGAAGGGAGGGTGTGGGGAGAAAGCTGATGAGTTCAGTTTGGAGCAAGTTGAATTTAATATGTCAACGAGATCTAGTTCAAGATGTGTAAAAGGCAGTTGGAAATGAAAGTTAAGAGAGAGGTTGGGTCTAGACAAGTTGATCTGAGAGACATCTAGGAGCTTAGTCACAAAAGGGTTGAGAGATATAGAGCAGGAGGAATCAAGTTCTGATTTGTTGAGGATAGGGAAGACCTGGCAACTTTTGTTGTCAGTAGGGAAGCAGCCAATAGAAAGGGAGCACCTGAGGATGGCTGAGACAAGAGGAATCTATTGGAGAAAACAGTTCCCAGTACAGAAATATGGCTTTCCCACCTCCAATCTTTTTGTTATGCCTAGAATGCTGTGCCCACCACGTTGCCAGTTGAAACCCTCTCCATTCTGTAAGACTCAATTGCAATGACATCTCTCCAAGGAAGCCTGCCTCTCATCCAACCCCACCCCTAAACCCCCATTTCACCAACCAGTCAATTTGGTTACACTTCTCCGGAGCATCTAACATTAATAATAGCATATTATGTTTTTCTTCCCAGAGATACCATTCCCTTCCACAGTTAGTTTGCTGGGGACCCAGATCTGCATCTTGTAAATCTCCTGGCTCAGAGTCTTCATACAGAAAACCTCAGAACTTGGAGTGAGAGGGCCCAGGTTTCAATCACAGAGCCACCCTTTGCTGTTTGACCCTGAGCCTCGATTTCTATAAAACGCAGGACTGTATGATTCTCTAAATGCTGAAATGAATTAGTGAATATACAAGTGGTTTATAGGGGTCACCTCTGCCAAACCACTTGGTCGTTCGCGGTGACTAGGGTATTCCTTCCTCCCTCCCACCCACTTCCCAGTTCTATCCCACAGCCAAGCAGAGGCCCCTTGGGAGAAGCTCAGACCCTTTTCACCTTTCCATAGGCAAAATAAAATAAATCAGGCTCCCAGTTCGCCAAACCCCTCCCTCCCCCTCCCCCCTGGCCCATCGCGTCTCCACCCCTAAGGCAATATAGCAAAACCCAACACGTTGAGACCCAGACGCATCACGCGCCACGGAGTCACTGACCCACCATTGGCCCCACCCCTTGATCCCGGCAGAGCCAATGGCAACGATGGATAGCGGGACCAGGCGGGCTTAGCCCAGGACATTGACATAAAAGAGGAGCTACTAGACCAAGGGAAAAGCATTCCGCCACCCGGACCCTGGTGCTACTGCTGCTGAGACGTTCAGGTTTGGGCTGGGCAGCCGGAGCTCCCAGGTCTAGGGAAAGGGCTCGGTAAGGGAAAACACCTTTGGCCCCGGGGCACCCCCGGGATGCGAGGGAAGAAAAGAGGAAGATCGAGCCTGGGCTTGGGAAAAGGGATGATTGGGGAACAGTTTGTTGTTGCAGTTGCTGCAGTCATATACTCTTGGGGGAGGGGGGGGACAGAGCTTGGCCCTCTCTGGTCGTGTGTGTGTGTGTGTGTACGCTTCCAGCAGTCTATCCACCAGTGGGGGAGGGGGGGAGGGGGACAGCTGAGTATAGGACGATGTAACCTTTCCCCGAGCCTCTGTGAAACCAGGACAAAAAAAATAGCCTCTTCTTCCCAGGAAGCTCTCATTGGAGAAGATCTGTAACGCCCTCTGCAACCCTTACAGAGTGTTGGAGGAACGTTTGCCTTCCTTTTTATTACCATTTATCAATTGTCACGCAAGCGCAGGGAGCTGAGTCTGCAGCTTATGGAGTATGGGGTGTGTTTTTGACCTGCACTTAATGGGGGAGGAGACTGTAAGTAGGAGGGGACAGGGAGGGCGGCATTGAGAAGGGTCATCTGTTTGGATGGATTTGGGGATGAGGAGTGGCCAGCCCGGAATGTACCATGATTACCTTCCCGGATTTGATGAAAGCTCCTCTCCCTTTCCAGGATTCCTTCATCCGCGGATGACCTCCGTGCAAAGTCAGCAGACATCCCTGGGTTGGGGGTTGGGGGTGGGTGTGCTGGGGAAGTGTAAATGAACTTGCTCCTATCCGCGTGTATGGTTCTGCTGGAGAGGAGGAGGAGGAGGGAAAGGGCTCCTCCCTGGGCCCCCTTGAAAGGCCCCTTAGGATGCCCTGCAAACTCCCCACAGGCAGTGCCCTGGAGCTGGGGGATGGGGATAGGGCTGAGAGGGCTGGCTCATGGCCTCCAGCCAGGTCCCTTCTGCCTGGCTGGTGTTTGTTGGGGGTCCTGGCTCACCTGGCTCATCGGCACCTCCACCTGACCTCCTTTCCCGGCCTGAAGAGGTGGGCCTTGTTAGGAAAGAAAGGCAGGCAAGAAGTTGATTTTGGATGCAGGAGGTTTAGATGTCCAGAGGTTATGTGATCACATTCCATATCCTTATATGTAACAGATGGATTTTGGCATCCAGGGCCTCTATCTAAGGCTTATAGGATCTCAAGGTCTGAAGGTGGCTGTCTCACTCTGCTATAGAAAAGGCAGAAAAGATTTTCCTTCTCTTCCACAGCTGACTGTAAGGACTTAACTTTATACTCAATAGGATCATAAATTTAGAGCTGGAAGGGACCTTAGGGAAACTGAGACCCTGAGATGAAATGGCATGTACATATATGTATGCCCATATGGTAATAACTGCAGAGGTCAGGCTTGAACCCCCGGCAGATTCAAGCCAAATCTAACTCTATTCTAGCCTAGTATGTTGCTTGGTCATGCTTCTGAGAAATGGAGTGGTTTTGAGTTCTGGATAAGGTAAGTTTGGTGATTAAGGTTTAGGGAGAGGCTTAGAAATGTTGTACTGGCTTTAAGAAAAACATTTATTTAGAATCTACTATGTGCCAGGCATTCTGCAAAGCACTGGGGATATCAAAGACAGTCTCTGCCCTGAATAAAACAGAAGCCTACAGACTTTTGAAAAGACACACCCCCATTAGGAAAAATCTAGTGAGCACTTGATCAGTATATGTACATTTATTTCTATACATTATACATGTACTCCTGTGCTAATATAAACACAATTAGGAGTTTTTAAAAGTATCAGATCAAAATGAAATAATACAGTCCTAGGGGCAGTAGAATCACTCAAGTGTACTGGAGAAGATCTGAGAAAAATGGTCACTTTAGACTGCACTTTAGAATGATTTTGGCTGCTGTGTGAGGATATGATGGAATGGAGGAAGACTTGGGCCAGGGAGGTGAGTTAGAAGGCTATTGCAAGAATGCATTGCAGAGGTGATTAGGGCCTGAACTAGACTGTTGTTCAGGCAGTTGAAGAAAATGCTTTGGCAACTGCTTGGATATGTGGGATGAGGGGGAGTTGAAGGTGATTCTGAGTTTGAAAACTAAGGAAGGACAGTGGTATCCTTGACAATGATAGGTGTCAGAGTTTGGAAAAGGAATGGGTTGGGGAAGAAAGATAATGTAATAGTATCTATGTATTCCTTACACTATTGCCTCATCATGGGGGACTCACAGGAAGAGAGAGGGAGCCTTTTCCCAGTCACTGCTCCAGCTACAACTCCTTCCCTTCCCCCTTTTTCCCCATGGCTGCTGCTTGGCAGTAGTTTCATCATAACTGCCTTTAGTTGGGGGAGGTTGGGAACATGAGAGAAGGCTGAGTAGGTGATTATTAGTGTAATTGTCTTAGAGACAAGTCCTTCAGATGGACAGTCAGAGACTGGGATGTGGTCTAACCTCAAACTATGAGTGGTTAACAAATAACAAAAAGAACAATAATAAATAGCTTAGTGCTTTAGGGTTTGGAAAGTGCTTCACAAATATTATATCATTTTACCCTCACAACAACCCTGTGAGGGTAGGTACTACTAATAATAATTTATCCCCATTTTGCAGATAAACTGAGGGTAAGAGTGGTTATGTGACTTGCTCCCAGCCCCATAGCTACTGGTAAGTGTTGGCGGCAAGATTTGAGCTCATGTCTTCCCAACTCCAGGTCCACCACTCTAGCTGCTGAGCCACCTAGCTGCCTCTAACCACTGTGGTAACATGTTGGCTTCCATTTGGGGAACCACTGCCATTAAATTTAGGAGCACATTTCAGTTTTTAAAAATAGCTGCTGGGTGGCATCGCCCGGAAGGGGTGGTGTCCGGAGATGAGACCCCGAGGCTGAATTCCGGATCAGACAAGATAGCCGCGCTGCCCCGCAGGATTATTAAGGAAACCCAGCGTTTGCTGGCAGAACCAGTTCCTGGGATAAAAGCAGAACCAGACGAAAGCAACGCACGTTATTTTCATGTGGTCATTGCAGGCCCACAGGATTCCCCCTTTGAGGGAGGGACTTTTAAACTTGAACTATTTCTTCCAGAAGAATACCCAATGGCAGCTCCTAAAGTACGTTTCATGACCAAAATTTATCACCCTAATGTAGACAAGTTGGGAAGAATATGTTTAGATATTTTGAAAGATAAATGGTCTCCAGCATTGCAGATTTGTACAGTGCTGCTCTCAATCCAAGCTTTGTTAAGTGCTCAGAATCCAGATGATCCATTAGCAAATGATGTAGCTGAGCAGTGGAAGACCAATGAAGCCCAAGCCATAGAAACAGCCAGAGCATCGACTAGGCTATATGCCATGAATAATATTTAAATTCAATCTCAACATCAAGTGTGCATCACTTCTCCTGTTCTGCCAAGACCTCTTCCTTTTTTGTTTGCATTTAATGGACACAGTCTTAGAAACATTACAGATTAAAAACCCAGACCATCTTTAGTCCTTTGGTGATTAAATGCACATTAGCAAATCTCTGTCTTGTCCTGATTCACTGTTGTAACGCATGAGCAGAGGCTAGAAGTATCATCTGGATTGTTGTGAAATTGTTTAAAAGCAGTGGTCCAGCTCTGCTTTTATTCATTTCTCCCATCATGGTTTAAGTATCAGCACTGTGAATGAAAGTAGTTGTCGGTTAGCTGCAGGGGTATGTCTTTTTTTCCTTCAAGTTTTGTGGGCTCCTTTTCCCTTTTTATGGTGACGATAATTGCATTGGTTAAAGCAGCTAACCAGTTGTACTTTAGAATATGCCCTCTAGCCAAGTCTAACTCCTTAGACACTGTAGATGGACAAGCTTGGTTGTTTGAACAAAAATAGGAACATTAAACATCACAGCCCTCACTAATATCGTGATTCTGCTGTCAAGTGTAGAAACCTCCCTTCAAGAAAAGCTTGTGACCATTTTGTATGGCTTGTCTGGAAACTTCTGTAAATCTTTATGTTTTAGTAAAATATTTTTTGTTATTCTAAAAAAAAAAAAATAGCTGCTACAGGGGCAGCTAGGTGGTGCAGTGGATAGAGTACCGGTCCTGGAGTCAGGAGGACCTAAGTTCAAATCTGCCCTGACACTTAACACTTACTAGCTGTGTGACCCTGGGCAAGTCACTTAACCCCAATTGCCTAACCAAAAAAAAAAAAAGAATAGCTGCTACTTTTGAACTGGGGTGTCTTGGAAACTCAGTTTTTAATTATCTTTTCTTTTGATGTTGGCATGTAATTGAGCATTGTCTTGTTATTAGTTTTGTATATACATCTAACCTTCCTGAAAAACTTTAGATCAGCATTACCTCTCTTGTATTTTCCCTCACCCTACCCCAGCCCACACACAGTGATTAGCGCTTAACTAGATATTGTATGACTATTTTGTGAAGTGAATTGTGTTTTTTTCCAAAGAAATAAGAGTTTTCATTTTAGGTCTGACTTGATTTTTAATCCTGTGCCTTTCATATCTTTCTTCCTTTTTCCCCTTTAAGGTTTGAAACATGAATTTCTACCTGTGTTTAGCTTCCCTGTGCTTGGGGATAGTAGCTGCTGCTCCACAACTTGACCAGACTTTAGATGCTAAATGGCACCAATGGAAGGCCCAGCACAGAAAAACCTATGCAGCGGTAACCTTTAAACTACCTTGTTTTCAACTATGTCAAATACAATTATGTCCAAGGTGGACTAAGGAAATGGCCTTTTCCCCAGAAGCCAATTGTCTAAACAAGAGCTTCATTTGCTCAAGATGGCTGCTTTTCCCACAGGATGTCTATAGCATGAGAGCTTGGAAGCCCTTGTGGGAGGGCAGTATTTGGATGTGGTCACCGCCCTAACTGTGGGCTAACCCAGTTATGGACAGTGGATTTGGGCTGAGGATAGTTTAACTTGTATGTATAGGGATATAAGCAGAAGCTTACTGAACCTCACATTTGTGTACTTGCTTCCAGGATGAAGATGGTTGGAGGAGAGCAACATGGGAGAAGAACTTGAGAAAGATTGAAATGCACAATCTGGAGTATAGTGCTGGCAAACATAGTTTCCAGATGGAAATAAACAAGTTTGGTGATATGGTGGGTGTGCTGGGACAATCTGATGTAAATACTGAGGAGTCAATTATCTTTTGCTCCCAATATACTTTATATAAATCACCTTTCTTTCCATTTTAGACCAATGAAGAATTCAGGCAAATAATGAATGGCTTTAGACAAAATGGATTTCAAAGGAAGACCAAAGGAACTCTGTTTCATGAGCCTCTCCTTTCACAAACCCCTAAATCTGTAGACTGGAGAGAAAAAGGCTATGTAACTCCTGTTAAGAATCAGGTATTCAAGTTGCTTCAGTTTGATCCATCGATACTCAGATAAAACTCAATGAAGCTTATGATTAAAAGTCTTTTTTTAATATGAAACTTCAGATCAGAAATGTCACTGACTTCCCTTCCATCTTTAAATTGTTTACATCTGTGTTTAAAAGATTGCTGAAATTCTCTTGTACACTAACCACCCCTTTTTGATTTTTTCAGGGTGAGTGTGGTTCCTGTTGGGCCTTTAGTGCAACTGGTTCCCTGGAAGGTCAGTGGTTCCATAAAACAGGACAACTTGTTTCACTTAGTGAGCAGAATTTGGTTGACTGCTCTACAGAGGAAGGCAATGAAGGTTGTAATGGTGGCTTGATGGATCAAGCCTTTGAATATGTGAAGGAAAATGGAGGCATTGATACAGAGGAATCATATCCCTATGAGGCAACGGTAAGCATAACTATTGGATTATCCATCATTTTGGTTGAGCTGTCTTTGAAAGGAGAGTCTCATTTAAGGAGATGGGAGTTGAATGGAGACTTGCAGAGAGGGCAGACTTAAATACCACCTCCCTCCCTAAACAATCTACAACTGCATCCAAAATACATTAATAATTAAATTTATTTGTCTTCACTATGTATACAGTCACCAGAGGAGATCATTTTTTAATAAGAGCATAAGTAGGTATACATACAACAAGTTAGGAACTATGTATCCTTTGTTGTCTCAGACACTTTACAGATCATTTGCTCAGAAATCTTTCTTTTATAATAACTTGTTCAAGATCACAAACATAACAACAAATGCCAAAGTGTGGATTTGAACCCAGGTTCCCTGCACCTTCATCCATCCTTGCCTTTGTAACCCAACCTTATACCTCCTAACATCTAGTTCTCACAAATGCTTCCTTAGGAATGTTGCCTAAGACCTGCTGACATTTATATCATCCTTAAGGTTTATAAATCATGTCATTCCCTTAATTTCATTTGATCCTCAAACAATCCTGTCACAGGGAGGTATTGTCCTTCTGTTTCTGATAACCTCTCAACCTCAGGCATATGATCATTGAGCTTGGAAGCGGAGAGCTAGATTCAAACCTAGGTCTCACTGGACTCTGCTACAACCAGTAGGCCCTTAATAGTTGCTAATTGGGGCAGCTAGGTGGCGCAGTGGATAGAGTGCCGGTCCTGGAGTCAGGAGGATCTGAAATCAAATCTGGCCGCAGACACTTAACACTTACTAGCTGTGTGACCCTGAGCAAGTCACTTAACCCCAATTACCTCACCCCCCCCAAAAAAAATAGTTGCTAATCAATAGGTTGTTTTACAGCAGTGGTATCAAACCCAAGTAGAAATGGGGGGCCACTGAAGCATGCATTAGAAACTGTGTGGGATGTACATTGACTTAGGAGTAATGTGTAGGAATATCACCAGCCCTCTGGTTTATACCATGTGTCATTCTTTCAATGTGACTTTCCAATAGTCCTTTACCCACCCAAATCCAGCTATCTTCTTGAGCTATTTATCTAATACCTTAATTGGGAAAACATTGCCCATTAATTTCTTACCATCAATTTTAAATTCATCAGGGCCAAACCACTGATAATTTGTTAAACCAGACCTTTTATCTGTTTCATTTGAAAAGGATAGCACTTGTCGGTACAGGACAAAATTCTCCGGTGCTAATGTCACAGGATTTGTGGACCTCCCAAAGGGGCAGGAGAAGTCACTCAGAAAGGCTGTGGCAACTGTGGGTCCCATCTCTGTTGCAGTTGATGCAGGACATGAATCATTCCAGTTCTATCGATCTGGTGAGCATTTGTTCTTCATTATTTTTGTAGCAATGCACTTAAAACCATGTTATTGCCATTTGCTAGTTAGTATATCTCAAGTTAATATTTCACTTAAATATCCTAGGTATTTATTATGAACCAGAATGCAGTAGTGAACAACTAGATCATGGTGTGCTGGTTGTGGGCTATGGTGTCGAGGGAAAAAATGGAAAGAAATACTGGATTGTCAAGAACAGGTAAACCAGCTTTTTGCCTGCAATGTCATGGACCTGCCAACTTTGGGTTATTTCATTTTGAAGAAAGGGGCACTGATGACTAGATAGTACAAAAGGTTTCCTGTTGGCTAGTCTGTGGGACTGTTCTAATACTGTTATTGTCAGACTGGCTCACAAGGTGCTCTGAGTAAAGCACTTGGAAAACCTTCAAAGTGCTTCTTGATGAGTATTTGACTTGAATAGGGCAGCTAGGTGGTCCAGTGGACAAAGCACACCAGCCCTGAAGTCAGTAAGACCTGAGTTCAAATCTGACCTCAGACACTTACTAGCTAGCTGTGTGTGACCCTGGCCAAGTCCCTTAAGTCACTTTACCTTAGTTTTCTTATCTGGAAAATGAGCTGAAGAAGGTAATGGCAAACCACTTTAGTTATCTTTACCAAGAAAAGCTAAAAATGGGGTCATGAAGAGTCAGATGCAACTAATCAACCAAACAGCAATGAAGTTGTCCCCAGCAATTATTTTCATTGCTTTCTGAAAGGTCCAAATCATTTTCTGAATTTAGTCACATCAGGTGTCAAGAAAGTGTTGTGTCCATGCAGTAAAAGTGTACTTTTGGATGGTGCTCTGAAGCTTATTACTACTTAACTTTCTTTTCAGCTGGGGTGAGGAGTGGGGTGACCGAGGGTACGTTTTAATGACCAGGGACCAGAATAACCACTGTGGAATAGCAACAGCAGCCAGCTACCCTCAAGTGTGACTTAACTGAAGGAGGACTGCTTCACAGAAAGAAGTGACCTAACCTGTGTATCATTTGGATAAAACACCTGAATCACCCAGGGGAACCTAGCAGGAATTTGGGTTTCTTGTGACATTTTTACAATTGTGAAATGTGTATACTACTTTGTTATAAATAGCTTCTAATATTGCTTAATTCCAGACATAAATGTTCATTTTTAAATTGTATGTATAAAGCCTTACCTTTTTAAATAAACCTCAATTTGTTATATATATATTATATATATAACCTTGATATAAAGCAAATCAGTCAATCTGGGTGTGGTTCTGGAATTACTGACTCTCAATCTCTTTCTGATCTAAATGTAGACATAGATGTATGGGCCTAAAGTGACATGGAGGTGACATGCAGGAGTCATCTTTAAGTTCAAGAATTTTTCAAGATGACCTAGCTATAATATTCTAATGAAAGCTCCTATTAAACATGTTTTTTTTTTGTTGGGGGAGGTCACCTTTTCTATCACTGAATTGAGGTCTTTGAGTAAAATGATAATTTTTATTTTAGAGTTGACCTGAATCTCAGATGGCCACATAGTTAACATTGAAAAGGTTGGGAATGCTCTTTATAGAATCCATTCAGTTGATCAGTAACATTAAGTATCTACTATGTGCCAGGCTAAGTGCCTGGGGCCCTGCCTTCAAGGAGCTTCCAATCTAAGGAAGACATGACCAACCTAAGCTGAAAATGGTTAGGAAGGGGGGCAGCTAGGTGGAGCAGTGGATAGAGCACTGGCCATGGATTCAGGAGGACCTGAGTTCAAATCTGGATTCAGACACTTAAAACTTACTAGCTGTGTGACCCTAGGCAAGTCACTTAACCCCAATTGCCTCACAAAAAAAAAAAAAAAAAAAGAGGAAGGATGCCAGGGAAAAGACTTGACTTAGGAGCATGGTAGAAAAGTCAGAAGGCCCAAAGTAGTGTGCCTAGGTGAGAAATGAGGAAATAAGGTGACCTCATTTGATCCTCACCATTCTGTGAGGGGCAGCTAGGTGGAACAGTTGAGAAGAGTGCTGAGCTTCTGGTCAAGAAGACCTGAATTCTAATCTGGTTTCACACTAGCTGTGTGAGCCTAGGCAAATCACTTCATCCTCATTGCCTGTTTCCTCATCTGTAAAATGAGCTGGAGGAGGAAATGGCAAACCACTCTTGTGTCTCTGCCAAGAAAACTCCATACAGAGAGTGTCTCAGAGGATAGGACAGGACTGAAACAATTCAACAACATCCTGTGAGGTCTGTGCTCTCTCCATTTTATAGAGGGAAACTGACGTTAAGATAGTCTTCTCAAATTCAGGCCTAACAGCCAGTCACCCTATCAAATGAAGTAATAGCCTGATGAATAGTATTCTGTCTTAATATGTGGGAGAAGAAAATGGTAAACAATTTGGTAAACAACTTACATATCTACCAAGGAAACCTCACGGACAACAACCCTTCCTCAATCCATGTCGTATAGGTGGGACATTAGATAAGTGACATTGTCTCTGGGCCCTCCTGTTTGCATTCCTCTCCAAAATGAGGGGATATGACTAGATGACCTCTCAAATTTCCTTTTGACTCTAAATCCATGATCTTGTGATCCTGTTTGATCTGGTCACCTGTAACAGCAAAATTCAAATAGCTCCTTCAAAATGAGAATTCCAGGTTATATTTGAACAAGGCATGAATGCATGCAAGAATTTTCAAAATAAAATGTTGCAGTTTTAGAGGCAACTAGGTGCCTAGGCAGTGGATAGACACTAGCCATGTGACCTTGGGCAAGTCACTAAACCTCTGCCTCAATTTCTTCACCTGTTAAATGGGGACAATAATAGCATCTACTTCCCAGGGTTGGTGTGAGGATCAAATGAGACATTTGTAAGGTGCTTAGCAAACCCATCTAAATGCTAGAGATTATTATTATTACTGCTTCACAAAATCTACTGCATGGCATTTTATTCAAAAAAATATAAAAAGAGCCAGAGACATGTGGGGCAAAAAAATCAATATGTATGATACTATGATAGGATGGGGTGCTTCTATGATACTGCAAGAGATGGAAAGTTTCCCAAAAGGGAGGTAGATTTGAATTATAATTTCTGAAAAGACTTGAGGCTGAGAGGGAATATGACTGAGTTAGCATAGCCTTGATCACTGAAGACCTCAAAAAAGGTTTAGAACAAAGAGTTCATACAATTGATAATAAGCTTATTATCTCCATTAGAGAGAAAATGATAATACACTTAGGCTCAAGGAAATTTAAGATAATAAATACAGGATGGGTCATAAAGGTAACAAGGGTACTATTATGTGGGACACCCCAAACTTTTTAAGATTGATATCATAGATAGTAACCAACTTCTTAGAAGAAACTCCTTAGCACCAAGTCCATAGGTTTCTCTGGAGACATTTATGCTGGGTATTCCTTTAAAATGCACACACATACACACACACACAAACACAGTATGCCAAGTTGCTTACTTTGAAATGGAAAATGTTATATTTTGAATAATCTTGTAAGGTTTGTTAATGGTAATACGAAGTTTCTAGACTTAAAAAAAATTTGATTTGGTGCCCAAGTCTATTCAGTGGCACTTAAACTTTTTACTTCCAGGAGTCTCATGATAATTGATTTCCTAGAACATCTTTGATTTCAATATATTTTGTTTTGACAAGATAGATACCTTGACCCCAGTAACACCCTAACAGCTTCAGTCACTCTCTCCCATGGTTAAAAACCACCTCACAGAGAGTATGACTCATAAGACATGTCAGTTTCCACTATTGTGGTTTTGCTGGTTTGTTTGTTTTTTTAAGAGAGAGAAGTTATCCTCCATTTCACAGGTATGAAAAAAGTCTTAGTGCTGTTTTAAGCCATTAAACTGTTAAGTTGCCTGAAAACATTTAGGATGTGCTGTTTTTGACCCAAGGTTTATTACCTTTTAATTTTAGCTTTCTTTACTTTGTTATAATTATTGTACATAATTGCTCTTTTGTCTCTGTTTTCTTCTGTCTGCATCAAGTCTTTGCATAATTAGCTGAATCCTTTATACCTTCATTCCTTATGGGACAAGAATTCATTACATTTATATGCCATAATTGGATTGCTATTCTCTAATCATTGGACACATAAAAAGCCATGCCTAGAAGGAACTAGGCCACTGGGCCTAGCAAATAATGAGCTCTTGCTTAAAAAATGCTGTTTGGCTGACTGATTGACTGGGTGGTAGCACTCCCTGGGATATTTCAGCCTCTTCTCTCCCTTCCCTCACCTTCCTTAGCTGCCTTTTTTCTGCTTTCTTCTGTAACCAAAACAACTCATCCCTTGCCTGTGGAATGTGCTGTTATCTTTGTGACTTCTCACACAAAAATACCCTTCCCTGGCCACCCATTCCCTATTTGTATAGTCTCCCCATTAGAATACAAGGTCCCTGAGGGCAGGGATGCTACTTCTGTATTTGTCATTAGAGGAGTTGCTTACTTGATTTGTTATAACTAAAAACTGGAAAAATAAAATATATATGAAAATATTTATTTAGGGCTTGATATGTGCTTAAGCCCTGGGGATAAAGAAAAAAATCAAAAACAGTCCATACCCTCAAGGACCTGACATTTTCATAGCTTGGTGGTACAATGCATAGCTTGCTCAGCCTGGAGTCAGGAAGACTTATCTTCCTGGGTTCCAATCTGACCTCATACACTTATTAGCTGTGTGACCCTGGGTGGTCACTTAACTCTGTTTGGCAAACCACTTCAGTATCTTTGCCAAGAAAGCCCCAAATGGGGTCACAAAGAGTCAGACAGGTCTGAAAAATGACTGAACAACAAAGGGACTCTAATAGTTAGAGATTGGGAAGGAGTATTTCAGACATAGGAAACAAGCAGTACCAAGGCACTGGGATGGTGAGGGAGTGTTGTGTTTGAGGAACAAGAAGGTTGGTATAACTGGACCACAGAGTGTGTGGAGAGGAGCAGAATATAAGAAAATTGAAAAGGTAGGAAAGTGCCAGGTTAGGAAGAGCTTCATTTCTTTTTAAACAAATTTATTATTTATTTATTTTTAGCATTATTTTTTTAAAGTTTTGAGTTCCAAATTGTCTCCCTCCCTCTTGCCCCTTTCCCACCTACTGAGAAAGCAAGAAATGTAATATCAATTCTACATATGCTATAATGCAAAAAATATTTCCATATTAGCCATGTTGCAAAAAAGCAAGAAAAATTTAAAAAGTGAAAAATTTATGCTTCAATCTGCTATCAGACTTCATCTGTTTTCTCTCTGCAGGTGTGTAGCAGGAAGGACTTTAAATACCAAATAAGAGACTTCATGTTTTATCTTATAATTAATTAAGGAGCCAGTGGAGTTTATTGAGTGAGGTATTTTTTTGCACTATGGGTATTTGCTTGTTGTCATTAACTTCTTTGGGATGTAAACACAATAGTAGAATGTCTATCAAAAGGATTTGAATAAGGGGGCAGCTAGGTGGCACACTGGATAAAGCACCAGCCCTGGATTCAGGAGGACCTGAGTTCAAATCCAGCCTCACACACTTGACACTTACTAGCTATGTGATCCTGGGCAAATCACCTAATCCTCATTGCCTGGCCAAAAAACAAAAACAACAAAAGAATATGAATAATTTAGTAACTTCTTCCATAATTCCAAATTGCTTTGACCAATTTTCAGTAGAGAAGCAAAGTTCCTATCCTCCTATATCCTTTCCAATAAGGGATATTCTAAGCTTACCATCTTTGCTAATTTCATAGGTGTGAGTAAGTGCATGAGTTGTTTTCATTGACATTTTTCTGATTATGAGGCATTTTGAACAATTTTTCAGAAAGTCAGTCATTTAAATATACTTTTAAAAATTGTTTATGCATACAATTTGACCACTTATATATTAGAGAATGTTTTTTAGCCTTATAGTTTTATGGCAAATCTTGAGATTTTTGGCTGTCAGACTATTAACATTCAAGGTCATAATTTTGAATTTGTTATTCTCACCATAAAACACTGTTATATTACTTTTAAAAAATTTAGGACCAGATATGTGTCAAGTAATGCTTGCTTCAAATAATCAGATTCCAGCTTCTTCTTCCCCTTCCAGTCCATAATCAAATTCTTGGAACTTGCCTTTAAACAAAATTGTTGTCTTTTTACATTGTTCTATTATTCCGTTTTGAATCTCTGCATTCTTGTTTTCTATTTCTTTTTTAGAGTGTCCATATCTTTTATTAAAATATTCTATCTATTCTAATCTTTATATTCTCATTTGTCTTTTAAAAATTCTTCAATAAGTGCTCTATTTTCTCTCCTTATATTTTCCTTTATTTCTTTTAATTAACCTATCAATCAGGGGCAGCAGGGTGGCGCAGTGGATAGAGCACCGGCCCTGGAGTCAGGAGTACCTGAGTTCAAATCCGGCCTCAGACACATAACACTTACTTGCTGTGTGAACCTGGGCAAGTCACTTAACCCCAATTGCCTCACTAAAAAAAAAAAAAATTAATTAACCTATCAATCACACTCAGGATTATGTTCATCACACATGACACTCCACCTCTGTCTTCATTCCTTTTTGCACTGGCTGACTGACATGCCTGGAATTCACTTGCTCCTGTGCTGAGTCCCTTTCTGCTGCTAAGATTTAGCTCAAGCACTATCTTCTTAATGATCCTTTCCTGATTCCTTCAAATGCTAGTTGCCCTCCATTCCAAATTATCATATTTAACTACTGCATATCTGGGTGTATACCATATTACACATTACATCCACCATACATACATATACATATATATAATATATATTACATACACATATAGGCACACATATTGCATATTTAACTATGTGTGTATTATATTGCATGCATAAATTGCATACACATACACATGTATAATATATGTTACATAAACACGATATATCTGTGTATACATATTTTATCACTTTATACTTATGATGCATGTTTTTATGGGTACCTATCGTGTTCCATTTGAATGTTATCTCTGTAAACAGAGATTAGTTGATTCTTTGTACTTGTAAGCCAGTGACTAGCACTGTGCCTGGCTCATAGTGAACACTTAATAAATACTTGTTGGTTGGGTAGTTGATTCTCATTTCTTGGGATCTAATTGGGTTTTTTTGTTTGTTGGTTGGGGTTTTTTTTTGCGGGGCAATGAGGGTTAAGTGACTTGCCCAGGGTCACACAGCTAGTAAGTGTCAAGTGTCTGAGGCTGGATTTGAACTCAGGGCCTTCTGAATCCAGGGCCAGCGCTTTATCCACTGTGCCACCTAGCTGCCCCGGGATCTAATTGTTGATGTAGAATTATTCTATCCTAGAGATTTTGCCTTAAAACCTAACTCCATCTCTGCAGTATTGCTGCAGTGTAGTAGGAGCTCTTTTACAGTTACTCTTTGCTTGGACCTGAGGTCAGGAAGACCTGACTTCAAATCTGGCCTCAGACACTAGCTTTGGGGCAAGTCATTTAATCTCTGTCTACTTTAGTTTCCTCATCTATAAAACTGGGATAATAGCACCTGCATCCCCATGTTGTTGTGAGGGTTAAATGGGATAATATTTGTAAAGTTCTTTGCTAACTTCAAAATGCCATAGAAATATTTTTATTATTATTCTGCTGGGGTTTTTTGCTACAAACAACTTATGAAGATTTTCCCCCTACTCCTTTCTTTTACTTTCTTGAACATATTTCTTGCTATTTTGAGGTGATGGAGATATGGGCTTGGCTGTCTTGTCAGAAATCCCTAGGTCTTCTTTGTGACAGAGTTCCTACATAAGTGGATTCTGTTTTGCCCAGAGAGGCATTGCTTAGAGCTGTGCACACAGAATGTCATTCACCACATTAGCTTTCCAAGTTAGTTTCTAGGAAACTACTAAGGGTAAAGATGCTGAATTGAACAAGGATTTTATGAGCTTCTATATTCATATATGTGTCTATATATATATATATATATGTGTGTGTGTGCATATGATTACTATTATACATATGTATATATATGCATATGTTAAGTTTTCCTCCCTCTCATTGTATGATCCACTCATCCTTTTCCCCCTCATTTCTCTGATGACAAGTAAATGCTAATGTAATTTCATGAAAATCTGGTTATGAAACACAATAGCCTTGGTTTCACATATAATAAGGATCTGTAGGTTTAAGACACTTAAATCATCAGTCACAATTTTAGTTTTGTGAGATGGGCAGCTAGGTGGCATAGTACGTAGAGCACTGGGCCCAGAGTCAGGTCAGGGATACCTGAGTTCAAATCCAACCTCAGACACTTACTATCTGTGTGACCCTGGGCAAGTCACTTAACCTTGTTTGCCTCAGTTTCCTCACCTATAAAATTAGCTGGAGAAGGAAATGGCAAACCATTCCAGTATATTTGCCAAGAAAACCTCATATGGGATCACAAAGAGTTGGACATGACTGAACAACAACAACAAATTTAAGACATCCTTCACCCTCTTAGTTTTGTGGGTAGGCAGCATGGTACAATGTAAGAAAAGAATGGATTTGGTTTCAGCTCAAATCTTGGCTTAGCCACCTTTCCCCTTGTATGGCCTTAGGGAAATTATTTAGCTTTTCTAGGTCTCAGTTTCCTCTTCTGTAAATGAGAGGGTTGGATGAAATGGTCACTAAGGGTTCTTCCATCACTAAGGTAAGGCTATGATCTCATGGATGTTATTTCCTTTCAATGATCCTTTCAATTAGACATAGAAATGACTCAGCAAGTAATTAGGAGGGAGTCATCTGACTTCATAGAGATGTTTAGAATATATTAGCCTGTTTGGTGTTAGTGATCAAGGGAAAAGCCTCTTCCAGCGATTGGAAAAGCAACTACTCATATTCACACTTTGAGTACCATCGTATCTTCTGTTTTATACCAACATTTTAAACATTGAGACAAAACCAAAATTTTAAAAAACCACACCTTTTTGTTGTGTGTGAAGAATCCAGTGCTCTTCCTCTATCTTTTCCAGTGTGAAACCAAAGAAGAGGCTTTTTTAATAGTTGTAAGCAAATATTGTTGAAGTTGTTTGTTCTTCATTCTCAAAGAGGACCAGACAGATACCATGACTTGCAAAGCATTAGATTTAAGTGAGGAAGGGCTGTGCAAAGTCACCAACCTCATTGTCTGCTCCAGAGCCAGCTGAGTCTAGTGGCAAGATAGAAATATCTAATTCTCTCTCTCTCTCCATCTATCAATCATCTATCTAATCTATCTTTCTATCATCTATATATATTATCTAGCTATCTGTCTACTATCTATCCATCTCATGATATCTGGAGATGGCAATTGGGTCACACAGCTAGTAAGTACCTGAGATCAGATTTGAACTCAGGTTCTCTCAACTTCAGGGCTAGTACTTTTTCCACTGTGACCCCTAGAAGCCCCCTATAAGCAACTAAATGTGTTTTTGAATGAGTTTGTGCTTATGGTTATAGTACCATAAGTATTAAGGTAAAAACTATATTTCACAGAACTTCTGCTCTTGGTATATTTCCATTTTGTCTACATACTTGAATCAACTTTGAGTAAGACATTTCTCTTTGGGTCTCATTTTCTTCATCTGTCAAATGAGATAATTGGATGAGATGGCCCCTAAGGTACCTTCCAATTCTAAACTATGATTTCACAATCATAGATTTAGAAGATATCTCTGTCATCATCCCATGATGGTATCAGAAGCCACCTACTCCAGCCAGCTAAGGACCAAGAAGCACTCCCCTCCCTGAATGATTTGTTATTTTTTTTTAAAGATCTGTAATTTCATTCCATAAGTTGCTCTCCTGTAAGGAAACTGATTTCATTAAAATTTTCTTCTTCAATAAAATTAGATCCTTTTTTTTTTAAAAAAATTCTTCTTCAAAACAAACTTAAGATGTTTCTGATTCAGGTTTGGCTTTTTTGTTTTTTGGGTTTTCTTTGTTTTGTGAGGCAATTGGGGTTAAGTGACTTGCCCAGGTTCACACAGCTAATGTCAAGTATCTGAGGCCGGATTTGAACTCAGGTCCTCTTAAATCTAGGGCCAGTGCTCTATCTACTGCGCCACCTAGCTGCCCCCAATTCAGTTTTAATAATTAATGGAATAACAGTTTGGTCCTTAACACAATTGCATCCATATCCAAACATTCTTACATAAGTTTTTTTTTTAAAACAAAACATTTGAGGACCATGTTTTATACACAAAAGATGCATAACTGATAACAGATGACAAAGTCAGATACTCATGCCCTTTAGTTATTTAAAATAAAGGATGAGAATTTCTATGCCAAGTAGCTTAAATATTATATCTGCATCTCACTGTATTAACCCATGATTCACTTTAAATTTCAGATCTTTGAAGCCTTTACATGTCCCATTAGAATAATTTATATTTGACATGCAGGACTGTCTGCTGTTGTTGCTTCCTCAAAACAGTCAACTCTAATTGATTCCAATTGCTTTAGGAGGCTCAGATGGGATTGAGGATCCCATTCTACACATAAAATCATAAGTAACAATACTCTTATGGGTAGAGGCTTTCCATCCCCAGGTTCTGTGGTTGTACAAATGAATTTACTTACAAGAAACTGACTTTACTCCAATTATAATTTTTAAGTAGTACCAGGCAGATGACAAGCCCAAGTACTCATTTGCTTAGTTATTTGGGATATGGAATGACTACACATTCAGACTGAAACAGTAAGATCTTACATACTTATATTGTGCTCAGATCTTTTACTGCCCACTGGCTCTGATTCTAGAAATCTGTTATAAAAGGAAATGCAGGGACATGATAAAAGCATCAAATTGGTCCTTCAGGCTTAAGCCTAAATGAACATACATGGCAGGACAAAGCATCCTTAGCTCTGTTTGACTTCAGGTAAGAGGCACAAGTGACAACTAGTCATGCAGTAACAATTTCACCTCATAGCCAGACTGGGGAATAGCTGAGTGGGAAACATTCCTGTTCCACATGTGTGTGTGTGTGTGTGTGTGTGTGTGTGTGTGTGTGTGTGTTATATTTCCTCCCTAAAACAAGAGAGGAAAGTGCTGGAAGAATTTTGGAAATAAGGGCAAAGTTGGTGATTACTATATGAGAAAAGTCACAAAAAAGAGAGACCTTGTAGGCTCCCTTTAATTTGTAAATTTTCCAGGTTTCTTGAAACCACTTGTGTGAGCAAGGTCATTCACCCTGAGAAAAGAACTTTTTATGGGTTGTGAAATTCCTAAACAAGGAATGGTCTTACTGAGAATTTACCAGTTTATTTATGACATAGAAGTAATTTCTAATGATTGATCTTTATACTAGGTACAGGTGGAGGTCTCTATCTGGGAAAAGGCCAAGAGGACAATCTTGATTTCTGCCTAAGGTAAGATCACTCTGGCTCAGTTTCCCCATTACCTTGTAATTGACCAGTATTTTAGTTTGCCAGACTCCATAAATATCTAACTAGATGTTCGAATTAACTTCAATTACTTTTTTTTGGCTTATTCTCTGGCACAAACCTTTTTTCACTTTGTGAGCCAAAAAAGGGCTAAATGCCATTTCTGTTGCAAAGTGGAAGCTTTTTTACTTTACTTTGAGATTTTTCACTGGCATAGCTCTCAAATCTGTCTCTAAATAACATGCAAAGTAACAGTAAACTCATTTTTTTCTTTCCTTAAAAGTTTCCAAACTGTTTACTCTCAAATCCTCTGTTCACATTTTAAGTGCAAATTATGACTTTCTATTTACTTTTATCAATCATATCTCAAATAATCTTGGTTTTACCGGAAATACTTTCCATTTCTAACCCACCCCTCTGCCACTGCAGGAGAAAGAGAAAAAAAACCCTCTGTTTCCCTTTTTAAAAATCTATGTTGGGGGGGCAGCTAGGTGGCGCAGTGGATAAAGCACTGGCCTTGGATTCAGGAGGACCTGAGTTCAAATCCAGCCTCAGACACTTGACACTTAACTAGCTGTGTGACCCTGGGCAAGTCACTTAACCCTCATTGCCCTTCAAAAAAAAAAAATCTATGTTGGGGTGCAGCTAGGTGGCGCAGTGGATAAAGCACTGGCCCTGGAGTCAGGAGTACCTGAGTTCAGGTCCGGCCTCAGACACTTAACACTTACTAGCTGTGTGACCCTGGGCAAGTCACTTAACCCCAATTGCCTCACTAAAAAAAAAAACAAAAAACAATCTATGTGGGGCAGCTAGGTGGCGCAGTGGATAGAGCACCAGCCCTGGAGTCAGGAGTACCTGAGTTCAAATCCGGCCTCAGCCACTTAACAATTACTAGCTGTGTGACCCTGGGCAAGTCACTTAACCCCAATTACCTCACCAAAACAAACAAACAAACAGAAAAATCTATGTATATACTTGATTAAAACATTAACTCCTTATAGCTTGGTTAACAGTATAAGTTCTTAATCATAGTACTTCAGAAAAAATGGTCAGCAGATGAAAAGTTTCCTAATTTATTCATTCCCATTTTTTAATTAAAAAAACCCACAGCTCTTCCAGTGTTCATTTAAGGCCATGAATGCATAGCAAAGAATTTACATTTCTATGCCAAATTCAAATTCTGAGTAAGTCACAATGTAAAGACATTCTATAGTCAGACACTTCCCCCCCAACTCCCATCCTCCTCCACTTCCCAACCTGGCTACAGCTCAGGAAGGCAAAGGGGCTTAGAATTAGGCTGGGTCTCTGCCCCAAGTGACTTTTGGAGGAACAGAAGTGGCCCGAGCTGGTTTACTGTCCTGCTTCCTTGTTCCTCAGTTTTCTGGTTGGATACTGGCAATTCAGAGGGCTGCTGTGCTAATGTTATGGGATTGACTTTTGTAGATTATGTCTCTGGGCCTCTGGGAGGAGGTGGCATTGGGTGAGGGAAGGGATATGGGGTTGAGCTCTGTTTCAAGCCCAGACATCTGTCCCTTTCCCTCTGTTCCTGGGTGTCCTACTGAATGCTATCTGCCCCAGCACTGGCTTGTGTGGCCCCAGTGACCTTCCATTATATGGAGCACTGCAGAGGTTCACTGGCTATCTGTCCAGGCCAGAGCAGGCTTCTCCATCCTGGAGCCCAGATCTCCATGGTCCTGGAAAGAGACAGAGAAGGTGGGCTGCATGGCTGGGTTTCTTAGGAGCCAGAGTGGATCAATAGCAGGACAAGTAGGGGAGGAGTAGGGAGTGAGTTCAGGGTAGACATCATGTCCTGGGTTTCTTTGTTGCTTTGTTTTTTCACCTTCTTTTGGATTCTGGGTATCAAACATAAGAACTATTCCTAGAAAAAGGAATTTAAAAGGAAACTGAAACAGACAAAGTTTAAGTGACTTTCCCACAGAAACACAATTAGTAAGCATCTGAGGGAGGATTTGAACTCAGGTCTTCCTGACCCTAAATATAGGACTGAGCCATCTAGTGCTTTATAGAACAGGATTCTGTGCCCTCATCAATTAGGCATCAAATATATTTCAATATCTTTTTTGTTTTGTGTCTTTTTTTGTGTGTGGAACAATAAGGGTTAAGTGGCTTGCCCAGGGTCACACAGCTAGTACGTGTCAAGTGTCTGAGACTAGATTTGAACTCAGGTCTTCCTGAATCCAGGACCGGTGCTTTGTCCACTGTATCACCTAGCTGCCCATTTAGGATTTTCTTGGTCAAGATGCTGGAGTGGTTTACCATTTTCTTCTCCAGCTAATTTTCCATATGAAGAAACTGAGGCAAACCGGATTAAGTGACTTGCCAGGGTCATCATACAGCTGGTATGGGTCTGGGATTAGATTTGAACTCAGAAAGATGAGTCTTTTTCACTCAAGGCCCAGTGTTCTATCTCCTACACCACCTAGCTGCACAGCAAGATATAAGCAGGATAAATTGGAGATATCAACAGAAGGAAGTCACTATAACTAAGGGGGATCCATGAAGGCTGCTTATAGAGGCAGGGTTTTAGTTGAGACTTGAAGGCAGCCACTGAAATCAGGAGATTGAGAAAAGGGGGATGAGAATTCCAGGAGTGGTGACAGCTATTGAAAATGCTGGAGTTTGATGCTAGAGGAATAACACAGAGCCCAGTGGTACTCCATCCCAAACATATGGATGGTGTGATATGTAAGAGGCCTGGAAAGGTAGGGAGGGGCCAGGTTATGACATGTTTTAAAAGCCAAACAGAGAGTTTTATTTTTTATCCTTAGTGTAATAAAGAACCACTGGAGTTGATCAAATAGTGGAGTGGTATTTTCAGACCCACATTTTAGGAAAATCGTGTAGTTTGAGGCAAGGTGGCCAACCAAAAAGTCATTGAAATAGTCTAGATGAAAGGTGACAAGGCAGGGTCATAGGAGAGAAGGGGAACTACATGAGGGATTTATGAAGGTAGAGAGAACAAGATTGGATATGGGGGAGTGAGAAAATGAATGAATACATGCATGAATGAATGAATGAATGAATGAATGAATGAATGAATGAATGAAAAAGCACTTATTAAGTGTTTACTATGTGTAAAGGAGTCTGTGCTCCCAAGAAACTTCTGTTCTAATGTAGAAGACAACACATGGAAGGTTTTGGATACCAGTCAGATGGAAAGGTATCATGGTCCTTAGGGCAAAGTGGCAAACAGAAGATCTTGCCTCTTCTTTGAATGTCATTTCTACTGATAAAATGACAAATGTTGGATGCTGAAGCATTTGACGGTATCAAGGACTTTGATGACAAAAACTATTTTTCTGGGACTTCAGTAGCTGTGGCTATTGTGCCTATGGGAGCAGTTTCCAGGATGATGTCTTCAGGAATAAGGATGAAAACTCTGAAATTCCCAAGGCTCTTGAACCCAGGATCATGGGCTCTCTTCTCCATTCTGCTCTTAGGGGAGATGAAAGTAACAATGGTGATGGTTTGACTTTCCTACCACCTACAGCCTCATATTTTCCCCCCAAGGGTGCCTCATTGCCTAGTTAAGTAGATGTGAGAAACAGGAGAGAGATGATCATTGAAGTCATGGGAAGTGATGAAATAGTGCATATGTGTGTGTGTATATACATATATACACACATATACATACATACATACATATATATATATATATATATATATATACATACATACACAGAGAGAGAGAGAGAAGTAGAGGGTACATCACAGAACCTTGGGGTAATGGGAGTGACCAGCAAAGGAAAGTCCAGGGGGCAGCTAGGTGGCCCAGTGAATAAAGCACCTGCCTTGGATTCAGGAGTACCTGAGTTCAAATCCAGTCTCAGACACTTGACACTTACTAGCTGTGTGACCCTAGGCAAGTCACTTAATGCCCATTGCCCTGCAAAAAAAAAAAAGGAAAGTACAACAAGTCAGTGGAAATTGAGGAGGGAGCAGTGTCACTTAGACCTAGAGAAAAAAGAGTATGAAAGAAAAGGGAGTGATCAATATTGTCAAAGGCTACAGAGAGCTCAAGGAAGAGGAGAACTGAGGAAAGTCACTACAATATTTAGCTATTAAGAGTTCATTGCCAGGCAGCTAGGTGGCACAGTGGATAAAGCACCAGCCCTGGATTCAGGAGGACCTGAGTTCAAATCCAGCTTCAGACACTTGACACTTACTAGTTGTGTGACCCTGGACAAGTCACTTAACCCTTATTGTCCCACAAAACAAAAATTAGTATAGACAGCTTTAGGGGCAGCTAGGTGGCACAGTGGATAAAGTACCAGCCCTGGATTCAGGAGGACCTGAGTTCAAATCCTACCTCAGAAACTTGATACTAACTGTGTAACCTTGGTAAAGTCACTTAACCCTCATTGCCCCACCAAAAAAAGAAAAAAAAAAAGATTTCATTGCCGAGGGCAACTGGTTGGTACAGTGGATAAAGCACCACCTGCCCTGGATTCAGGAGGACCTGAGTTCAAATATGACCTCAAACACTTGACACTTGCTATCTGTATGACCCTGGGCAAGTCACCTAACCCTCATTGCCCCACAAAAAAAATAATTAATTAAAAAATAAATAAAGAGTTTATTGCCTGTGGCTCTGGCCAGCCACTGAAGACCTGGCCCTTTCTTGTGCTGGACCATGGCCAGACGCTCCCTCCTAGACAGTGTCAAGGGTTCTGGGGAAGCAAGAAGGTCAGGACTGTGGCTATGGACTTCAAAAGCAGAAAACTAAAAATATCCTATGGAAAACTGGTTAGATTTGCAGATGGCTGTGCTGCAGTACAGTCAGGTGAAACAGCTGTGATGGTCATAGGAGTCATTAAAAAAATCCTTCACCTTCGCAGGTCATGCCTTTAGTGGTTGAACAGAAAGCTGTTGCAGCAGGTAGAATTCCCACAAACCATCTTAGAAGAGAGTTTGGTTCTCCTGATAAAGAAATTCTCACAAGTTGAATTATAGACGGTTCATTCAGGGCTCTCTTTCCATCAGGCTACTTTTTTTTTTTTTTGGCAGGGCAATGAGGGTTAAGTGACTTGTCCAGGGTCACACAGCTAGTAAGTATCAAGTGTCTGGGGTCGAATTTAAACTCAGGTCCTCCTGAATCCAGGGTCAGTGCTTTATCCACTTTGCCACCTAGCTGCCCCCCCCCCCAAATCAGGCTACTTTTATAATACACAGGTTCTTTGTAAGCTTTTAGCAGTAAATGGTGTTCATGTGCCTGATGTCTTAGCAATTAATGGTGCTTCTGCAGCCCTCTCATTATCAGATATTCCTTGGAATGGTCCCATTGGTGCAGTATGAGTAGGAATAATTGATGGAGAATATGTTGTTACTCCAACTTGAAAAGAAATGTCCTATACTACTTTAAATTTCATAGTCACTGGAGCACCTAGTAGTCAAGTTGAGAATCATACCTCACAACAAAGAACAAAAAAGGGGCAGAAGGGATGCAATATCAGGTTAACCAAATATTTTCAGTATTTGCACCAGTACCTAGTGCTATGAATGAAGCAAAGTTGATCAAGAGTATGAGTTAGAATTTGGAGGAGTTTATACTGCCATGATAACTGAAATTAGGGAGACAGGAGTAATTATAAAACTTGATCCAAATATGGCTACAGTACTCCTTCATAGCAGCCAACTTGATCAAAGAAAGGTTAAACCTCCAAGTGCCTTGAGATTAGAAGTTGGTCAAGAAATCCAGGTGAGGGGCAGCTAGGTGGCGCAGTGGATAGAGTACCGGCCCTGGATTCAGGAGGACCTGAGTTCAAATCTTACTTCAGACACTTAACAGTCACTAGCTGTGTGACCCTAGACAAGTCACTTAACCTCATTTGCCTCACCAAAAAAAAAAGAAATCCAGGTGAAATACTTTGGATGTGACCCTGGTGATGAGAGAATGAGGATTTCATGAAAAGGGCTTCAGGCTTCAGCTACAAACTTTATAAAAATTCTAAGTGACAGAAGCAGTATTGTAATGAGAAAATTTGTTCCACAATTATCCAGTACTTCTTCCCAGTGATAATGTGAAAAACAAAATCAAAGTTGTTATTTATACACTGATCAAAATTGCAAAAATTCCAGAATATCGTCTATTATTCAGCTTTACATATAAATATAGTCCTAATAATTTGTATTTTTTTAAAAGAGTTCATTAGTAACTTTAGGGAGAACAATTTCCGGTCAATGATGATGTCAGAAGCCAAACTGCAAAGAGTGAAGGGAGTGAGAGGAAAGGAAGCAGAAGCAGCAATTCTAGAAGGCCTTCTGAAGGAGTTTAGCCAGGAAAGGGTCGAGACATGTGGGACAATAGATAGCAATGGACAGTCAAAAGTACAGGGTTTTTTGGAGATGAAAGAACTCTTGAGTTAATCAGTCAAAGGTTTTGTGAAGTGTACAGAACTATTAATAGATGGCTTTCTCAAGGAGCTTAGCCACAAAAGGGTGGAGAGATTTAGAATGATAGATAGCAGAAATCAAGTCTAAGTTTCTTGAGAATAGGGGAGACCTGGGCATTTTTGTTGTTAGTAAGGAAGCAGCCAATAGAAAGGAAGCACCTGAGGAACTCTCTGTTGGAGAAAGCTCTCAGTACAGAAATGTGGCTTTCCCACTTCCAATCTTTTTGTTATGCCTAGAATGCTGTGCCCGCCAGGTTTCCAGTTGAAACCCTCTCCCTTCTGGAGGACTCAATTGTAATGACACCTCTCCAAGGAAGCCTGCCTCTGATCCAACCCCACCCCTAAACCCACACTTACCAACCAGTCAATTTGGTTACAATT
Source organism: Dromiciops gliroides (assembly GCF_019393635.1). Lineage (NCBI taxonomy): Eukaryota > Metazoa > Chordata > Mammalia > Microbiotheria > Microbiotheriidae > Dromiciops > Dromiciops gliroides. The sequence continues at coordinate 499,095,763 of NC_057861.1, read as the reverse complement.
CTCTGGTGCATCTACCATTAATTATCGCATATAATGTTTTTCTGCCCAGAGATATCATTCCCCTCCACAGTTAGTTTGCTGGGGACCCAGATCTGCATCTTCTAAATCTCCTGGCTCAAAGTCTTCATACCGAAAACCTCAGAACTTGGAGTGAGAGGGCCTGTGTTTCAATCACAGAGCCGCGCTTCACTGTTTCACCCTGATCCTCAGTTTCTCCATGTATAAGACCCAGTTCTGTATGACTCACTAAATGTTGAAATAAATTAGTGAATATGCAAGTGGTTTATCGGGGTCACCTCTGCCAAGCCACTTAGTCGTTCACGGTGACTAGGTTATTCCTTCCTCCCTCCCACCCACTTCCCAACCCCAACCAAGCAAAGGCCCCTTGGAAGAAGCCAGATCCTTTTCACCTTTCCATAGGCAAAGTAAAATAAATCAGCCTCCCGGATCGCCAAACAATTCTCTTCCCCTCCCCCCTGGCGCATTGCGTCTCCGCCCCCAAAGCAACAGCAAAAGCCGACAGGTTGAGACACAGATGCATCACGCGCCAAGGAGTCACTCACCCACCATTGGCCCCACCCCTTCATCCCGGCAGAGCCAATGGTAACGATGAGGGCGGGACCAGGAGAGCTTAGCCCGCGACATTGGCATAAAAGAGGAGCCACTAAACCCTAAACTACGGGTTCAGCTACCTGGACGTTCTGGGTTAGTTCGTGGTCCCGTTGTCCCCTTGTCCCGCCACTGCTGAGACGCTCAGGTGAGGGCTGGACAGCCGCAGCTACCAGGTCCTAGGGAAGGGCTCGGAAAGGGACAGACACCTTTGGCCCTGGGGCACCCCCGGGGACGAGAGGGAAGAAAAGAGGAGGATCGAGCCTGGGCTTGGGAAGAGGGATGGTTGGGGAAGAGTTAAATAGCATCTGCTTCCCAGGAAGCTCACATGGGAGAACATCTGAAAAGCCCTCTGCAAACCTTACAAAGCGTTAGAAGAATGTTTGCCTTCCTTTTTATTACCATTATCACTTGTCACTCAAGCGCAGGGAGCTGAGTCGGCAGCTTCTGGACTATGGGGTGTGTTTTTTACCTGAACTTAATGGGAGAAGAGAAGGAGCAGAGGACGGGGACCGGGAGGGCGGCATTGAGGAGGGTCATCTACTGGGATGGATTTGGGGATGGGCCAGCCTGGGATGAACCGTGACTCCCTCCCGGATCTGATGGGGGCGGTTCTCCCTTTCTCGGGGTTCCTTCATCTGCGGATGACTTAGGGCGGTTGTAGATTTCCTCTCAGTGCAATCTCAGCAGACATCCCTGGGGTAGGGGTTAGGGGGTGGGAGTGTAGGGAGGTGTAAATGTACTTACTCCTGTCTGTGTGTGGTTCTGCTCCAGAGGAGAAGGAATACGGATGCCCCCTGGGCCTGCTTGAAAGGCCCCTTAGGATGCCCTGCAAACTCCCCACAGCCGGTGACCTGGAGGTGGGGGATGGGGATAGTGCTAAGAGGGCTGGCTCGTGACCTCCAGTCAAGTCGCTTCTGCCTGGCTGTTGGTGTTGGGGGTCCTGGCTCACTTAGATGCCTCCCCCTGATCTCCTTTCCCGGCTTGGAGAGGTGGACCTTGTTAAGAGAGAGAGGCAGGCAAGAAGTTGGTTTTGAATGCAGGAGGTTTAGGTGCCCAGAGGTTGTGTGATCGGCTTCCTTATCCTTCTATGTGACAGATGGATTTTGGCATCCAGGGCCTCTATCTAAGACTTATAGCATCTCAAAGTCTGAAAGGTGGCTGTCTCACTCTGCTATAGAAAAGGCAGAAAAAATTTTCCTTGTCTCCCACTGTCTCCACCAGGAGCTGGCTGTAAAGACTTACTTTTATACTCTGTAGGATCATAGATTTAGAGCTGGAAGGGACCTTAGGGAAACTGAGACCCTGAGGTGAAGTGACAGGCCCATATATGTATGGCCATGGTAGTAACTTTATAGGTCAGGCTTGAACTGGGCAGATTCAAAGTCAAATCTAACTCTGTTCTAGGCTAGTGTGTTGCTTGGTCAGGCTTTTCAGAAATGGAGTGGTTTTGAGTTGTGGAGAAGGTGAGTTTGGTGATTAGGTTTAAGGGAGAGGCTTAGAAATGTTTTAGTGACTTTAAGAAAAACATTTATATAGAATCTACTATGTGCCAGGCATTGTGCAAAGCACTGGGGATATCTAAGACAGTCTCTGCCCTCAGTAAAGAAGTAATTTGCAGACTTTGGCAAAGACACACCCCCATCAGGAGAAAAACTTCTGAGCACTCTTGATCGATATATGTACATTTATTTCTATACATTATACATGTACTAGTGTGCTAATATAAACACAAGTAGGAGTTTTTTAAGTATCAGATTAAAATGAAATAATACAGTCCTAGGGGCAGTAGAATCACTGGAGTATACTAGAGAAGAACTGAGCAAAATGGTCACTTTAGACTGCACTTTAGAATGATTTTGGCTGCTGTGTGAGGATATGATGGAATGGAGAAAGACTTGGGACAGGGAGATGAGTTAGAAGGTTGTTGCAAAAGTTTATGGCAGAGGTGATTAGGGGCTGAACTAGGCTGTTGTGAAGGCAATTGAGGGAGATGCTTTGGCAACTGGTCGGATATGTGGGATGAGGGAGAGTTGAAGGTGATTTTGAGGTTGAAAACTAAGGAAGGACAGTGGTATCCTTGACATTAATAGGTGTCAGAGTTTGGAAAAGGGATGGGTTGGGGAAGAAAGATAATGTAATAGTATCTATGTATTCCATACACTGTTGCCTCATCACGGGGGACTCGCAGGAAGAGAGAGGGAGTCTTTTCCCAGTCACTGTTCCAGCTACAACTCTTTCCCTTCCCTCTTTTTCCTAATGGCTGCTGCTTGGTACTAGTTTCATCATAGCTGCTTTTAGTTGGGGGAGGTTGAGAACATGAAGGAAGGCTGAGTAGGAGATTATTAGTGTAATTGTCTTAGAGACAAACCCTGCAGATGGACAGTCAGGGAGTGGGATGCGGTCTAACCTGAATCTCTGAGTGCTTAACAAATAACAAAAACAACAATAATAATAAATACCTAGTGCTTTAGGGTTTGGAAAGTGCTTTACAAATTTTATGTAATTTTATTCTCACAACAAGCCTGCGAGGGTAGGTATGAATAATAATAACTTATCCCCAATTTGCAGATAAAGAAACTGAAGGTAAGAGTAGTTAAATGACTTGCTTACAGACCCATAGCTACTGCTAAGTGTTGGAGGCAGGATTTGAGCTCATGTTTTCCCAATCCCAGGTCCACCACTCTAGCCACTTAACCACCTAACTGCCTCTAACCTACTGTGGTCATACCTTGGCTTCCATTTTGGGAACCACTGCCATTCATTTCAGCTTTTAAAAACAGATGCTACTTTTGAACTGGTTGTCTTGTCAACTCAGTTTTTAATTACCTTTTGTTTTTGGTTTTTCAGGGCAATAAGGGTTAAGTGACTTACCCAAGGTCACACAGCTAGTAAGTGTCAAGTGTCTGAGGCCGAATTTGAACTCAGGTCCTCCTGAATCCTGTGCCACCTAGCTGCCCTTTAATTATCTTTTCTTTTGATGTTGGCACTTAATTGAGCTTTGATTCTCCCTTTATCATTTTTTTTTTGTTTTTTTGTTTTTTTAGTGAGGCAATTGAGGTTAAGTGACTTGCCGAGGGTCACACAGCTAGTAAGTGTTAAGTGTCTGAGGCCGAATTTGAACTCAGGTCCTCCTGACTCCAGGGCTGATGCTCTATCCACTGCGCCACCTGGCTGCCCCTATCATTTTTGTGTATACATTGAACCTCCCTGAAAAACTTTAGATCAGCATTACGTCTCTTTTATTTACCCTCACCCTACCCCAGCCCATACACAATGCTTAGCACTTAACTAAATATTGTATGACAATTTGGTGAAGTGAATTTTGTTTTTCTACTGGGAAGATTGTGTTTTTTCCCAAAGAAACAAGAGCTTGGATTTTAGATCCGACTTTATTTTTAATCATACACATTTTATATCTTTCTTCTTTTTTCCCCTTTTAGGTTTGAAACATGAATTTCTACCTGTGTTTAGTTTCCCTGTGCTTGGGGATAGTAGCTGCTAATCCACAGCTTGACCACACTTTAGATGCTAAATGGCACCAGTGGAAGGCACAACACAGAAGGACCTATGCAGCGGTAACCTTTAAACTACTTGTTCTCAACTGTGTCAAGTACAACATGTCCAAGGTGGACTAAGGAAATGGCCTTTTTCCCAGAAGCCAATTGGACAGACAGGAGCTTCATGTGCTCAAGATGGCTGCTTTTCCCCACAGGATGTCTATAGCATGAGAGCTTGGAAAACCTTGTGGGAGAGCAGTATTTGGAGGTGGTCACCACCCTAACTGTGGGCTAACCTAGTTATGGACAGTGGATTTGGGCTGAGGATAGTTTAACTTGTGTGTGTAGGGATATAAGCAGAAGCTTACTGAACCTCACATTTGTGTACTTGCTTCCAGGATGAAGATAGTTGGAGGAGAGCAACATGGGAGAAGAACTTGAGAAAGATTGAAATGCACAATCGGGAGTATAGTGCTGGCAAACATAGTTTCCAGTTAGAAATAAACAAGTTTGGTGATATGGTGGGTATGGTGTAATAATCTGATATTAATACTGAGGAGTCAATTATCTTTTGCTCCCAATGTACTTTATATAAATCACCTTTCTTTTCATTTTAGACCAATGAAGAATTCAGGCAAACAATGAATGGCTTCAGACAAAACAGATTTCAAAAGAAGACCAAAGGAACTCTGTTTCGTTCCCCTCTCCTTTTACAGACCCCTAAATCTGTAGATTGGAGAAATAAAGGATATGTAACTCCTGTTAAGAATCAGGTATTCAAGTTGCTTAAGTTTGATCCATAGATAACTCAGATATAACTCAGTGAAGCTTATGATTGATACAGTTTCTTTTTAATAATGGGACTTCAGATCAGATCTGTGACTGACTTCCCTGCCATATTTGGAATTGTTTATACCCTAGCTGTGTGACCTTGGGCAAGTCACTTAACCCTCATTGCCCAGAAAAAAACAAAAAAAGAATTGTTTATTCCTGTCTTCAAAAGATGGCTAAAATTATCTTGTAAACTAACCAACTCTTTTTTATTTTTTCAGGGTATGTGTGGTTCCTGTTGGGCCTTTAGTGCAACAGGTTCCCTGGAAGGTCAGTGGTTTCATAAAACAGGCCACCTTGTTTCCCTTAGTGAGCAGAATTTGGTTGACTGCTCCAGAGCTGAAGGCAACGGTGGTTGTAGTGGTGGCTTGATGGATCAAGCCTTTGAATATGTGAAGAAAAATGGAGGCATTGATACAGAGAAATCATATCCCTACGATGGAACGGTAAACATGATTATTGGATTCTCCATCATTTTGGTTGAGCTGTCTTTGAAAGGAGGATGGGAGTTGAATAGAGGCTTGCAGAGAGGACACACTTAAATACCACCTCCCTCCCTAAACAATCTACAACTGCATCCAAAATACATTAGCCATTAAATTTTGAGGCCTTCACTATGTAAACAGTCATAGAGAGGAGATATTTTTTTAATTCAGTCATAAGTAGGCATACGTAAAGCACATTACAAGTGATTCTTAGGAGCAGTGAAGTAAATGACAATTGAATCTAATGTTGCCTAATACCTGCTGATATTTATATCACCCTTAAGGTTTATAAAGCATGTCATTCCCTTAATCTCATTTGATCCTGGAACAGCCCTGTCAGGGGGAGGTATTATCCTTCTATTTCTGATAACCTCTCACCCTCAGGCCCATGAACATTTAGCTTGGAAGTAGAGAGCTAGATTCAAACCTAGGTCTCACTGGATTCTGCTACAACCAGTAGGCCCTTAATAGTTGTTAATCAATAGGTTGTTTTACAGCAGTGGTATCAAACCCAAATAGAAATGGGGGCCATTGAAGCATGCATTAGAATCTGTGTGGGATCCACATTGACTTAGGAGTGATGTGTAGGAATATCACCTGCCCTCTGGTTTACATCATATGTCCTTCTTTCAATGTGACTTTCCAATAGTCCTTTACCTACCCTCATCCAGCTATCTTCTTGAGCTATTTATCTAATAGCTTAACTGGGAGAACATTGCCCATAGATGTATTACTTTCATGACTATCAATTTAAATTCATCTGGGCCATTCCAAAACCAGACCTTTTATCTGTTTCCTTTGAAAAGGATGGAACTTGTCGATACAAGCCAGAATTCTCCGGTGCTAATGTCACAGGATTTGTAGACATCCCAGTGGGGCAGGAGGATGCACTCAGAAAGGCTGTGGCAACTGTGGGTCCCATCTCTGTTGCAGTTGATGCAGGACATGAATCATTCCAGTTCTATCGGTCTGGTGAGCATTTGCTCTTCATTATTTCTATAACAATACACTTAAAACCATGTTATTGCCATCTTCTAGTCAGTATTTCTTAAATTAATATTTCACTTCAATGTCCTAGGTATTTATTATGAACCACAATGCAGTAGTCAACAACTAGATCATGGTGTGCTGGTTGTGGGCTATGGTGTCGAGGGAAAAAATGGAAAGAAATACTGGATTGTCAAGAACAGGTAAACCAAATTTTTGCCTGCAATGTCATGGATCCGCCACCTTTGGGTTATTTCATTTTGAAGAAAGGAAAAAGAGGAAGAAGGGTGGGGCTCCTGGGATCCTGTGAAATGGGAAAAGAATGTTCATGGATGGAAGGGGCCCTCTTTTTAGGATTCAGAGTAGATTGAGAGTTCCCCAGCGGTCCCTCAGAGTTTCCATGACCACTGATGACTAGGTAATACAAAAGGTTTCCTGTTGGCTAGTCTGTGGGACTGTTCTAATACTGTTATTGTCAGACTGGCTCACAAGGTGCTCTGAGTAAAGCACTTGGAAAACCTTCAAAGTGCTTCTTGATGAGTGAGTATTTGACCTGAATAGGGTAGCTAGGTGGCCCAGTGGACAAAGCACACCAGCCCTGAAGTCAGTAAGACCTGAGTTCAAATCTGACCTCAGACACTTACTAGCTATCTGTGTGACCCTGGCCAAATCCCTTAAGTCACTTTACCTTAGTTTCCTCATCTGGAAAATGAGTTGAAGAAGGTAATGGCAAATAGCTTTAGTATCTTTACCAAGTAAAGCTAAAAATGGGGTCATGAAGAGTCAGATGCAACTAATCAACCAAACAGCAATGAAGTTGTCCCCAGCAATTATTTTCATTGTTTTCTGAAAGGTCCAAATCATTTTCTGAATTCAGTCACATCAGGTGTCAAGAAAGTGTTGTGTCCATGCAGTAAAAGTGTACTTTTGGATGGTGCTTTGAAGCTTATTACTACTTAACTTTCTTTTCAGCTGGGGTGAGGAGTGGGGTGACCGAGGGTACGTTTTAATGACCAGGGACCAGAATAACCACTGTGGAATAGCAACATCAGCCTGTTATCCTCAAGTATGACTTAACTGAAGGAGGACTGCTTCACAGAAAGAAGTGATCTGACCTGTGTATCATTTGGATAAAACACCTGAATCACCCAGGGGAACCAAGCAAGAATTTGGGTTTCTTGTGACATTTTTACATTTGTGAAATATGTACACTACTTTGTTATAAATAGCTTCTAATACTGCTTAATTCCCAACATAAATGTTCATTTTAAAATTGTATGTATAAAGCCTTACCTTTTTAAATAAACCTCAATTTGTTATATATGACCTTGATTTAATGCAAATCAGTCAATCTGGGTGTGGTTCTGGAATTACTGACTCTCAATCTATTTCTGATCTAAATGTAGACATTATGATGAGTAAAATCTAATGTGTGTGTCCTTACCTGCACCCCACCCCCGCAGTGTGTTGGGAGTGTAGAGATCAATTTTTAATTGGGGAGTGTTAGCTAAGCGGCTCCCCGCAATATTGGGGCAAGGAAGGAGACCAGCAGCCTACCTCAAAACAGAACAGGATTTATTTTAACAAGAACGAACTTAAAAAAAAAACCACAAACAGGATCAGTAGGATCAAGGGAAAGGAAATAAAATGGGGAAAGGGAAATTATACAACCTGAAAAGATACCACCGGGGCGGCTAGGTAGCACAGTGGATAAAGCACCAGCCCTGAATTCAGGAGTACCTGAGTTCAAATCTGACCTCAGACACTTGACACTTACCAGCTGTGTGACCCTGGGCAAGTTACTTAACCCCATTGCCCCACAAAAAAAAAAAATACCACTGCCCAGGAATCAGCTGAGAATACACAGCAGAACTCCTCTTCCCCTTCCAGCTTCCAGCTAGAATGCCCAATTCTCCTCCCCCAATTCCAGAAAAACCCCACACCGCCCCAGCCAATGGGATGGCCACTCTGACTGCATGGAGTACCATGCAGTTTGAGGAGCCCCAGGCCAGTGCTCGCTCAGGCATAAAAACCTCAAATAACAATTCTTTACAACAAGAACAAACTTACAAACACAAGCAACATCAGTAGAATTAAGGGAAAGGAAATAAAATGGGGGAAAGGAAAATGAGAATGGCAAAACTCCCTTCTTCTTCCCAGCAGACCCCAGGCTGACCCCACATAGCCCCAAGCCAATTGGCTGGCAGCCCTGACTGACAATCACGTGACCGCCCTCACTGGGCTTCCAGTTATTATAATTTTGCCAGGCCCATGTAGACATCAGCAAGTGGTGATGACTTGAGGTGCCATCACTATGGCAATGGCTACAACCAGTGAGTGGAGGACCCTGCTGTTGGTGGAGGCACTTCACCTGAGCCCCAAGCCAGTGCTCAGGCTGGGGGTTTTTAAATTCTAGCCAAAAGATGGGGTCATAAAAACCTCAAATAACAATTCTTTACAGGGGAAACTAGCTAGGATTTACTTATAAATTAGAAATTTCAGCAAGTGTTTGGGCCTTAAGCATTTATTAAAGTATATTAAGAGTTAGTAAAGATAGAACACATGGAGTTGAGAATGTTAAGAAGAAAGGTTTCGGGGCAGCTAGGTGGCACAGTGGCTAGAGTACCGGCCCTGGATTCAGGAGGACCTGAGTTCAAATCCTGCCTCAGACACTTAACACTTACCTAGCTGTGTGACCCTGGGCAAGTCACTTAACCCCAATTGCCTCAAAAATAAAATAAAATAAAATAAGAAGAAAGGTTTCAGAATGGACTCCTCCTTCCCTCAGCCACCAACACAAGGTTCTCAAAAGAAAAGAGGCCAGAGCCAGGGAGCCAGCTTCCCTTCCTACTTCCTGTCTCCTACCCCAGAAGGGGCCATCCTTCAGGCTGATTGCTTGAGGGTGGTCTCATGCTGATGTCCTAGTCCACAGCCTCTGAGAACAACACCCCACTCAGGGCTGGCCAGGTGTGGTCTCGATTTAATCAACCTTAAGTAGGTTCTCAGTTAGTCTTACCTAATTCAATCAATTCCAAATCAATCTTCAGGTGGGGCCCCTGGGCATCTGCCAAATCCCATTATTTTCTCACAAGTGACATGGAGGTGACAAGGTTGAGTCATCTTTAAGTTCAAGAATTTTTCAAGATGACCTAGCTATAAATATTCTAATGAAAGCTGCTATTAAACATAATTTTTTTGTTTTGTTGGGGGGGGGGGTCACCTTTTCTATCACTGAATTGAGGTCTTTGAGTAAAATGATAATTTTTATTTTAGAGTTGACCTGAATCTCATATGGCCACATAGTTAACATTGAAAAGGTTGGGAATGTTCTTTATAGAATCCATTCAGCTGATCAGTAACATTAAGTATCTACTATGTGCCAGGCTAAGTGCCTGGGGCCCTGCCTTCAAGGAGCTTCCAATCTAATTAAGGAAGACATGACCAACCTAAGCTGAAAATGGTTAGGAAGGGTGCCAGGGAAAAGACTTGACTTAGGAGCACAGTAGAAAAGTCAGAAGGCCCAAAGTAGTGTGCCCAGGTGAGAAATGAGGAAATAAGGTGACCTCATTTGATCCTCACCATTCTGTGAAGGGCAGCTAGGTGGAACAGTTGAGAAGAGTGCTGAGCTTCTGGTCAAGAAGACCTGAATTCTAATCTGGTTTCACACTAGCTGTGTGAGTCTAGGCAAATCACTTCATCCTCTTTGCCTGTTTCCTCATCTGTAAAATGAGCTGGAGGAGGAAATGGCAAATCACTCTTGTGTCTCTGCCAAGAAAACTCCATACAAAGAGTGTCACAGAAATTAGGACAGGACTGAAACAATTCAAGAGCATCGTGTGAGGTGAGTGCTATTATCCCCATTTTATAGAGGGAAGCTGAGGCCAAGGGAAGTTTAGGTCACCTCACTATTAAAGTATCTGTTGCAGGATTTGAACTGGAGTCTTCTCAACTTCAGGCCCAACAGTCAGTCACCCTATCAAATGAAGTAATAATAGTTCTCCTGATCAAGAGTATTGTGCCAGGGGTAGCTAGGTGGCACAGTGGATAGAGCACTGGCCCTGGATTCAGGAGAACCTGAGTTCAAATCCAGCCTCAGATACTTGACACTTACTAGCTGTGTGACCCTGGGCAAGTCACTTAACCCCAATTGCCTCACAAAAAACAAAAAAAAAAGAGTATTGTGCAATAAGGCAGGGAAGAGCAAACAAAGCATTATCAATTTTAGGGCTCAAATAGACCTTAGGAATGAGCAGCTCCAATCTGTATGTTTTACAGATGAGGAATATCATTAGATTCACTGTACAAAGTGACTTGTCTGGTAGTACAAGCCTTGGTGGAGACAATGCTCCACAGGGAGTCACAGGCACTGGGTTCTCCCATGTGATCTGTGTTGTGTATTGATGTGATTGGACAAGTGACTCGACCTCTGGGCTTCAAGTCCCCTCATCTGGAATATGATAAAGGGATTAGACTAGACTTGTAAGATCCTCTTTAGCTCCAACCCTGTGATGCCATGTCTTCTAAATGAGTCTCTTTGCTTCTGTCACAGTATGAGCAAAAACTGGATAACTCAGGATTTAGAGGCTCACTGACTTGGGTTTTTACCTTGGCTCTGCTATGTATGAAGTAGCTAAGTGGTGCAATGATAAATAGTGTTAGGCCTGGACTCAGGAAGACCCAAGTTCAAATATGGCCTCAGACACTTACTACTTGGTTTCCTCACTTGTAAAATTGGATGTATATCTTGCTGTGTTATCAAGTGAGATTATATTTGCAAAGTGCTTACCAGTTTCTGACATAGAGTAGGCACATTATAAATGTATATTCTTCCCACACATTTAGAGGCAATGAGATGGCTCAATGGATAGGGTGGGGTGCTCCTCTGATACTAAAAGAGATGGAAAGTCTTCCAAATAGGGGGTAGATTTGAATTGTAATTTCTGAAGGAACATGTCTGAATTAGCATACTCTGGATCACTGAGGCCCTCAAAAGAGGTTTAGAACAAAGAGTTCATACAATTGATAATAAGCTTATTATCTCCATTAGGGAGAAAATAATAATAAACTTATGCTCAAGGAAATTTAAAATAATAAATACAGGATGAGTCATAAAGGTAACAATGGCACTATTATGTGGGACATCGCAGGCTTTTTGAGATTGATATCATATTCAATAACCATACTCTTAGAAGAAACTCCTTAGCACCAAGTCCATAGGTTTCCCTGGAGACATTTATACTGGTTATTCCTTTAAAATACACACACACACACACACACAGTATGCCAAGTTATTTATTCTAAAATGGAAAATGTTCTATTCATGATTAAATCTTGTGAGGTTTATTAATGGTAATGTGAAGTTTCTAGACTTAAAATTTGATTAGGTCTCTAAGTCTATTAAGTGACAGTTTCCTAACTTTCTACTCCCCGGAGTCTCATGATGATTGACTTACTAAAATTTCTTTAATTTCAATATATTTTGTTTTGACAAGATAGATACCTTGACCCCAATAACACCCTAACAGCTTCAGCCACTCTCTCCCATGGTTAAAAACCATGTCACACAGTGAGTGTGACTCATAAGACATGTCAGTTTCCACTATTGTGGTTTTGCTGGTTTGTTTTTTAAGAGAAAGGCTGTCATCCATGTCACAGTATGTCACAAAAGTCTTATTGTAGTTTTAAGTCATTAAAGTATTAAGTTGCACGAATACTTTTGGGACATGCTGTTTTTGACCCAAGGTTTATTACCTTTTAATTTTAGCTTTCTTTACTTTGTTGTAATTATTGTACATAATTGTTCTTTTGTCTCTGTTTTCTTCTGTCTGCATCAAGTCTTAGCATGATTGGCTGAATTCCTTATACCTTCATTCCTTATGGGACAAGAATTCATTACATTTTTATGCCATAATTGGTTTGCTATTCTCTAATCATTGGACACATAAAAAGCCATGCCTAGGAGGAACTAGGCCACTGGGCCTAGCAAATAATAAGCTCTTGCTTAAAAAATGCTTTTTGGCTGACTGTTTGACTGGGTGGTAGCACTCCCTGGGATATTTCAGCCTCTCTCTCCCTTCCCTCACCTTCCTTGGCTGCCTTTCTTCTGCTTTCTTCTGTAATCAAAACAACTCATCCCTTGCCTGTGAAAAGAGCTTGTCTATGGAATGTGCTGTTATCTTTGTGACTTCTCATAGAAAAACACCCTTGCCAAGTCACCCATTTCCTTTTTGTATAGTTTCCCCTTTAGAATATAAGGTTCTTGAGGGCAGGGACTCTACTTCTGTATTTGTCATTACAGGAGATGCTTGCTTGATTTGTGATAACCAAAAGCTGGTAAAATAATATATGTATGAAAGTTTTTATTTAGGATAAGTGCTAAGCCCTGGGGATAAAGAAAAATCAAAAACAGTCCATATTCTCAAGGACCTGACATTTTAATAGCTTGGTGGTACAATGCATAGCCTGCTAGGCCTGAAGTCAGGAAGACTTATCTTCCTGGGTTCCAATCTGACCTCATACACTTATTAGCTATGTTTCCCTGAGTGGTCATTTAACCCTGTTTGACAAACTACTCCAGTATCTTTTCCAAGAAAGCCCCAAATGGGGTCACAAAGAGTCAGACAGGTCTGAAAAATGACTGAACAACAAAGGGACTCTAATAGTTAGAGATTGGGAAGGAGTATTTCAGACATGGGAAACAAGCAGTACCAAGGCACTGGGATGGTGAGGGAGTGTTGTGTTTGAGGAACAAGAAGGTTGGTATAACTGTACCACAGAGTGTGTGGAGAGGAGCAGAATAAAAGAAAATTGGAAAGGTAGGAAAGGGCCAGGTTGGGAAGAGCTTCGTTTACTTATTTTTTTAATGATTATTTATTTATTTTTAGCACTTTTTTTTTCTAAACATTTTGAGTTCCAAATTCTCTCCCTCCCTCCTGTCTCTTTCCCACCCAATTCTACACATGCTAAATTGCAAAAAAAAATTTCCATATTAGCCATGTTGCAAAAACAAGGAAAGAAAAAGAAAAGAAAAAGAATGAAAAATGTATGTTTCAATCTGCTCAAAGACTTCACCAGTTTTCTTTCTGGAGGTGGGTAGTGAGAAGCACTTTAAATAAAAAATAAGGGACTTTATATGTGATCATTGAATTATTTAAGGTGCCAGTGGAGTTTATTGAGTTAGGTATTTTTTGCACTGTGGGTATTTGCTTGTTGTCATTAAGTTCCTTGGAATATAAACCCAATAGTGGAACGACTGGATCAAAAGGATATGAATTATTTACTAACTGATGTGAGGGGTGGGTTTAATTGATCAGATTGATTGTAAGGCATCCCAAAAAATTACAAGACTCAGTGACTCAGTTTCCCAAGTTTTATTGAAAGACTGCTGACCACAGGGAGACCACCATGGAGGTGTCTCCAAAAGGGGGAAGAATAATTATATTTATAGTGAGGAAAAAGTAGGTTATCTCCTCATTATTTTAATCTTTTCCTTGTGGGACATTCATGGGAGGTCTTATCCTAATTTGGACTTCCTGGGGTCCTAAGACAACCTCCAAGGCAGATACCTTTTTCCCTGGAGATGTGCTTTTGGGGTTTACACATCATAAGGTGAACCTAAAGACACATTTTGTCCTTTATGCACATGTTCCTAAAGTCATGATTAAACTTGTCAGAGCCAAAGGGTCTCTGTGTTGACGGTATCTACTTAAGATCTGGTCTCTAGGTGTCCTGTCTTCTAGGAATATTAATGGCTATTAATGGTTAATGGTCCCTGATTAGTCTCTGTTGATGGTAAGGGTTGATAGGGACAAACCCTCTTGATTACTATAAGAAAACGAACCTTAGTTTCTCTATTAACCCTTTTAGGTACTTTTTTTTTTTGGCAGGGCAATGAGGGTTAAGTGACTTGCCCAGTGTCTCACAACCAGTAAGTGTCAAGTGTCTGAGGCTGGATTTGAACTCAGATCCTTCTGAATCCAGGGCCATTGTTTTATCCACTGCACCAACTAGCTGCCCCCTTAGGTACTTTTAATAAGGACTCTAGCCTCAGTTTATCTGTTAACCCCTTTTCCCTCCTCCATCAACTTCTTGCATAATTCCAAATTGTTTTGACCAATTTTCAGTAGAGAAACGAAGTTCCTATGCTCCCATATCCTTTCCAATAATGAATATTCTAAGCTTACCATGTTTGCTAATTTCATAGGTGTGAGTAAGTACATGAGTTGTTTTGATTGACATTTTTCTGATTTTGATTTATTTCGAACAAATTTTCATAAAGTCAATCATTTAAATGTATTTTTAAAAAAACTTTATGAATATAATTTGAACACTTGTATATTAGAGAATGTTTTTTAGCCCTGTAGATTTATGGTAAATCTTGAGATTTTTGGCTGTCAGACTATTAACATTCAAGGTTATAATTTTCAATTTGTTATTCTCACCATAAAACACTGTTATATTACTTTAAAAAAAATTTAGGACCAGATATGTGTCAAGTAATGCTTGCTTCAAATAATCAGATTCCACCTGCTTCTTCCCCTTCCAGTGCATAATCAAATTCTTGGAACTTGCCTTTAAACAAAATTGTTGTCTTTTTAAGTTTTTCTCTTATTCCTTTTTGAATCTCTGCATTCTTTGTTTTCTATATCTTTTTCAGACTCTATGTATTTTATTAAAATATTCTATTCTAAATTTTAGATTCTCATTTGTTTTTTTAAAATTCTTCAATATGTGCTCTATTTTCTCTCCTTATATTTTCCTTTATTTTTTTTTTAATTAACCTATCAATCACACTCAGGATTATGTTCATCACACATGACAATCCACCTCTGTCTTCATTCCTTTTTGCACTGGCTGGCTGACATGCCTGGAATGCACTTGCTCTTGAGCTCCACCTAGTAGCATCCCTTTCTGCTGCTAAGATTTAGTTCAAGCACTGTCTTCTTAATGATCCTTTCCTGATTCCTTCAAATGCCAGTACCCTCCCTTCCAAATTATCATATTTAACTACTGTATATCTGGGTGCATACCATATTACACATTACATACACCCATACATATATATAATTTTCTATATCACATAGACATATTGCATATTTAACTACTATATGTGTATTATATCACATATACAAATATATAATGTATATTACAAAAACATGATATATGTGTGTATGTACATATTTTATCACTTTATACTTATGATGCATGTTTTTATATGTACCTATGGTATTCCATTTGAATGTTATCTCTGTGAATAGAGATTAGTTGATCCGTTGTACTTGCAAGCCAGTAACTAGCACTAAACTGGCTCATAATGAGCACTAAATAATATTTGTTGACTGAGTAGTTGATTCTCATTTCTAGGGATCTAATTGTTTATGTTGTAGAATTATTCTATCCTAGGAATTTTGCCTTAAAACCTAACTCCATCTCTGCTGTATTGCTGCAGTCAGAAAGATCTGACTTCAAATCTGGCTTCAGACACTAGCTTTGGGGCAAGTCACTTAATCTCTGTCTGCCTTAGTTTCTTCATCTATAAAAGTGGGATTAATTTCACCTGCATCCCCATGTTGTTGTGAAGGTTAAATGGGATA
The DNA here is from genome assembly GCF_019393635.1 of Dromiciops gliroides. Classification (NCBI taxonomy): domain Eukaryota; kingdom Metazoa; phylum Chordata; class Mammalia; order Microbiotheria; family Microbiotheriidae; genus Dromiciops; species Dromiciops gliroides. Next base: position 499,079,758 of record NC_057861.1, on the reverse strand, counting down.
ATATTTGTAAAGCTCTTTGCTAACTTCAAAATGCCATAGAAATATTTTTATTATTATTCTGCTAGGGTTTTTTGCTACAACTTATGAAGATTTTCCCCCTACTCCTTTCTTTTACTTTCTTGAACATATTTCTTACTATTTTGAGGTGATGGAGATATGGGCTTGGCTGTCTTGTCAGAAATCCCTAGGTCTTCTTTCTGACAGAGTTCCTAAATAAGTGGGGGTTTTTTGCCCAGAGAGGCATTGCTTAGAGCTGTGCACACAGAATGTCATTCACCACATTAGCTTTCCAAGTTAGTTTCTAGGAAACTACTAAGGGTAAAGATGCTAAATTGAGGTGAAACAAGGAATTTATGTGCTTCTATATTCATATATGTGTCTATATATATGTGCATGTGATTACTATTATACATATGTATATATATCCATATGATAAGCTTTCCTCCCTCTCATTATATAATCCACTCATCCTTTCCCCCTCATTTCTCTCATGACAACTAAATGCTAATGTAATTTCATGAAAATCTGGTTATGAAACATAATAGCCTTGGTTTCACTTGTTAAGGATATGTAAGTTTAAGACACTTAAATCATCAGTCACAATTTTAGTTTTGCAAGATGGGCAGCTAGGTGGCATAGTGAATAGACTTATGGGGCTCAAAGTCAGGTCAGGAATACCTGAGTTCAAATCCAACCTCAGACACTGACTATCTGTGTGACCCTGGGCAAGTCACTTAATCCTGTTTGCCTCAGTTTCCTCATCTGGAAAATAAGCCAGAGAAGGTAATAGCAAACCACTCCAGTATATTTGCCAGGAAAACCTCAAATAGGTTCACAAAGAGTTGGACATGACTGAACAACAACAACAAATTTAAGACATTTAAATCATCCTTCACCATCTTAGTTTTGTGGGTAGGCAGCATGGTACAATGGAACAAAAGAATGGATTTGGTTTCAGCTCAAATCTTGGCATAGCCACCTTCCCCACCTTGTTTGACTCTGGGGAAATCATTTAGCTTTTCTAGGTCTCAGTTTCCTCTTCTGTAAATGAGAGGGTTGGATGAAATGGTCACTAAGGGTTCTTCCATCTCTAAGGCTATGATTTCATGGATGTTATTTCCTTTCAATTGTCCTTTCAATTAGACATAGAAATGACTCAGCAAGTAATTAGGAGGGCGTCATCTGGCTACATAGAGATGTTCAGAATATATTAGCATGTTTGGTATGTTAGTAAGGGAGGGAAAAGCCTCTTCCAGCAATTAGGAAAGCAACTACTCATATTTACTCTTTGAGTACCATTGTATCTTCTGTTTTGTACTAACATTTTAAACATTGAAACAAAAATCAAAATTTCAAAAGACCACACCTTTTTGTTGTGTGTGAAGAATCCAGTGGTTTTCCTCTATCTTTTCCAGTGTGAAACCAAAGAAAAGGCCTTTCTTTTTTTTTTTTTTTTGGCAGGGCAATGGGGGTTAAGTGACTTGCCCAGGGTCACACAGCTGGTAAGTGTCAAGTGTCTGAGGCCGAATTTGAACTCAGGTACTCCTGAATCCAGGGC